>NC_134088.1:79021089-79766089 GCF_000715075.1 Nicotiana tabacum | reverse complement strand
ACTTTGTAGAGACATTGCAATTCACATACACATCAGAGGCAACTTATACCCCAGCTGGCTGAAGCACTTGGAGGCATTGAACTAGGTTCCATAACTCATTTTAGATTAAATGTTTTGTCCAATGTAGTGTCTATTCTGCAAACTTGTATAGTCAATAGGATGTGTATAGGATATAGTTGACATCAACATCTTGTACTGATCAGTAGAAAAGAGTAGAGTACTTAGTTTTCATACATTGCAAAAGAATTGGTCAGCAATTCCTGGTTTGTACTGAACTTTTTTGGTTAAATAGAAAGTAAATTTTACCAACAAACAAAAATATAACGCTCAAATTTTTGTAGACTTATGCGATAACTCCGTCAATTATTAAGATTATATGAAAATCAATTATTTTAAAGTATAACCACTACAATAATAATAATATTAATTCCACTTTGGATAGCTTAATTGGATTTTATCTTATTAAAGATAAGCATCAAATACTCCTCTTTCATATAAAGTATTTCAGTTTTGAGATTTAAAAAGTTTATAATTTTTTAAAAAAGAAGTGTTCCTCCCCTGAACTAGTGCAAAGAAAAATAAATAAAATAATATATTAATTATATCAAAAAAAAAAAAAAAAAGAGATCACAGGGTAGTGATGATTAGAGTAAGGTAGGGGTGACAAAATCATGAGTTACAAAATGATGCAGGAGTTGGGAATTTGGGATTAACAGATTGCAGTTGTGAACATTATAAAAGGGTTGAGCAAAATTATGTAACAAAATCCCTATAAAATCAGTTCTAAAAAGATATAAAAATACTAGTACTTTTTCAAAAGACACGATAATATGATGGAAAACATGATAATATTACTTTTAACTCTAAAGCTGGAGGTCATATATAAAATACTTTTTAAAATAGGTGGAGTGAAAAGTGATAAATAGAACTTATAGGGGCTGGGGAAGTATATTTAGCCCAAAGAATAAATTGATCAAACAAAAAACGTTACCAAACTGTCTCCTCAAATCAGTCAGGTCAGTCCATCGACCCCATCCTTTGACGGACTCATTTTTCTATTTCTCTCGTCAAAATCAAACCCATTGATTCCTTTTATTTTAGTCTCTTTGGGTTCCTTTTACCTATTCAAATCTTTCATATTTGGTCAAATATTCAATTCCTCCTTCCCACGTTCTTGAACGTTTCTTTAGTTCATAATTGGACTAAATAAACTTGAAGTTTGAACCGCGTGACATCAAATTACAATTGCTAGTAAATCAACACTTATATATATACCACCACCACCCCTTTACCTACTTGAATCCCATCACAAACAAAAGAAAACCAAAAAAACAACCCAACTCATTATTTTCTTTTCAAGATTCTAGTAAAGTTTGAGTATTTCATATTTGCAATTAAATGATGATTTCAACATGGAGGAAAAGGAGAACAGAAAAAAGGGTAGCAAAGAGAGGATTAGTGGAGGATATTACAAACATGGAGTTGGTGATTCCTAGACATTTCACATGTCCAATTTCCTTAGACTTAATGAAAGATCCAGTGACCTTGTCAACAGGGATCACATACGATAGAGAGAATATTGAGAAATGGATTGAGGCTGGGAATCAAACTTGTCCCATCACAAATCAAACATTGAGAAATGGTGAACCAATTCCAAATCACAGCATAAGGAAAATGATCCAACAATGGTGTGTTGAGAACAAGGATCATGGGATTGAAAGAATTCCAACTCCAAGAATTCCTGTGACATCGTCCGAGGTTGTTGAACTACTTGCAAAAATAAGCAAAGAGATTCATGACTTAGAGTTGTGCGGAGAATTAGTGTCCAAAGTGAAGAAGTTGGTGAATGAAAGTGAGAGGAACAAACGGTGCTTTGTTACCAATGGTACTGCACAGGTTTTATCAGCTGCATTTGTTGCATTTTCAGAGGAAATTAATATGAGAAATGCTTCAACAGGGGAAGTGATCTTGTCAACTTTGACGACTATATTGCCTCTGGATGGGGAGTCCAAGTTGAATCTTGGATCGATTTCATCGTTACGTTGCATGGTGTGGTTCTTGAAGAATGGGAGTTTATCAAGCAGGAGAAATGCAGTTTTTGTGCTAAAAGATATCTTGAAAATGGAGGAACAAGACAAGGTTGAAATCTTGTTAGGAATGGAAGGAGCTTTAGAAGGCTTAGTGAAACTTGTGAAAGAGCCAATTTGCCCTACTACTACAAAAGCTTCTTTGTTAGCAATCTACCACATGGTTAATTCATCACATTTGTCGTCGTCTTTCGCCAACAAGAAGGCTCAATCAAGATTTGTTGATCTGGGGTTAGTTGAATTGCTGGTAGAGATGCTTGTTGATTGTGAAAAGAGCATATGTGAAAAGGCATTAGGTGTTTTGGATGGAATTTGCAGCTCTATAGAAGGAAGAAAAAGGGCTTACAGTTATGCTCTAACTGTGCCTGTTTTGGTCAAGAAATTGCTGAGAGTTTCAGATTTGGCAACTGAGTTTTCAGTTTCAATTCTATGGAAGATTGGGAAGAATGAGAAGAGGGAAAATGGAGGTGATGTTCTTGTTGAAGCTCTAAAACTTGGTGCTTTTCAGAAGCTTTTGCTGCTGCTACAAGTTGGTTGTAGTGAAACAACAAAAGAGAAGGCTAGTGAGTTGTTGAAGTTGTTGAATGTGCATAGGGATAGAGCAGAGTGTGTTGATTCATTGGACTTCAAGAGTCTCAAAAGGCCATTCTGAACCTTGGCTTAGACACTGTGTTTAGATACATGTTTCATTTTTACTGTATAAAGGTACACAAAAAAACAACAAAGGAGGGAAGTTGTTCAGAATACACTTCTGATTATCATTATATAGTTACATATGCTGATGAATTAAGATGCAATATGAATTTATACATTAAATGTTTGTATGGAGGGGCCTTCTCTCCAAGTGATATCTGTTTGCCATATATTTGATGTGAGGGTTTGTGCTTTTGAAATAATAGTGATAATAAAGAAATAAGCCCAATTTGACAATTCGTTTGTCTTTTCTCATATACCCATTTCTCCCGAGAAGGAAATTAAGAGAAAGATAAAAGAATATTGAAGAGGACACAAATTTGGTCTTTTGGTTTTCCAACTTAACAATGAGCAACATAAAAAAGTTACTCGTTCTGATTCAATTTACTTAACATACTTTTCTTTTTAGTTTGTTCCAAAAAAAAATAATATATTTTTATATTTAAAAATAATTTAACTTTAAACTTTCCATTTTACCTTAAATAAAGAGCTTTTATAACCATAAAAATGTCATAGCCTCACAAATCTTTTACATCTCTTAAGTTTTTAGAATCACAAATTTTAAAAAAAAAATTAAATTTCTTATCGAATCAAACTAATTTATATAGATTGAAGGGAGTACTTGTAATGGAAAGTGTTTAATTTGCACGTAATATTCCTATTACTAGAGGTGTCAATAGATCTTTAAAAACTGACTAAATCGACCAAATCAATTATTAAGTTTATTTTAATAAAACTGTAGGCTTTATATAAACTTATAACTGTACCTACTAATAGAGTAGGTTTTCAATTTTATAAAAATAAATCTAAAAAATACCAAATTGTTCCGAATAAATTTATATATAAAAATATATTTTATATTCATTAAGTTTTTTTTCTTGGGTCTTGGGATTATGGAAATGGTTACAAGTGGCCAAATAATCCCAACTTCTAATATTGAAACTAAATTAGTTCTAAGCTTGAGTAACAAGTCACTAGGTATTCCAACGATCTTCAGTAGTAAGGTACAAGGTATTGGATATCTTTCCTCTCGTATAATTTAGATCTCTCTTGTTGGATACTAATCTTTTAATAAACTCTATTCTTGAGTCCCAACTCGATTAGTATCTTTCCACTCGTATTATTTATAGTATCTTTATTCTGGACATTTTTCATGTTCCTTTGATCATCATTTTTAAAATAGAAAAAATGTATAGAGAGTTTTGCCAAAGTCCTATGCAAGTACACATTATCGAATTCTAACTTCGACTATCGACTCTTGCATGATATTTTTAAAAATTACCGAAAAATTAATCGAACCGTATCGTACCGATACCGAAGAGAAACCGAGATGATTGAGACGGTTTCGAAAAATCTAATTTTGATTATACAAAATGGAATAAGCGAAAATTTGATATGATACAAATTTTATAAAATAACATGCCGAACTGAACTATTGACACTCCTACCTATTACATAATACATGCCAGTATGTGAATTGGTGAGAGATTAGGGACTTGGCAGCAAAAAAAAAAAAAAAAAAAAAAAAAAAATGAAATGAGGTAATCGATAAAAGGAAAATAAGGATGATAAATGTGAGTCTTGGGTCAAATTTCTGTACCTAGAGCCTAATAGGAATTGAACTAGCTGCAAAGCTCCAGGTAATAAAGGTTTGATTATCTAGAAATTTCAACAAGAATCTCTGTTCCCCAAAAGGGACCAAATCAATTATATTAAAATTAAAGGTGATGGCTTGTCCTAGTTGACGCCTTTTGCTGACTCTTTTTTTTTCTTTTTTTTTTCTTCTAAATTTCTGAATTGGGATCAATAAGACAATTTAATTTGCATGTCTTTCTTGTCCAGGAAACACATATCTAATACATTCTCATTTCTGCTGCAGATGCAATTTATCATAATGTTTCTAATTGTCAATTGTAATTTATTACTATCAGGTTCAATATGCCCATATATGCATGCACAAAATGCATGTCTAGTCTTGCCAAGACTGTTTTTTCTTTTCCTTTTGCCTTTGGTAAGAAAACTAACTATGCATTTAACATTAATAATGTTCCTGATTACAACATATGCTTACAACAAATGCTCCACTTTGCGTTCATACAAGTCAAGATCGCTGTCATTCACGGAAAAAAAACTTACTCGCCTGGTATTTGCATCTGCCACTTAATTAATGCAAACATAAATATTTTTCAATTAATCATGGTTAAGTAATTTTTTACTTTAATTTGTGGCTCTTAAAGTTAAATTTCTTGATTTTGGTGTAAATATTAGATGCCAGCAAGTATTTTCCACATTTGGAAGTTTGCAGAATTCTGGTATGTTCATTTCCACGGCCTTTAGTATTCTTTTTTGGCATATAGAGCCATCAAGCTGATTTGAATTTATTCATGGTATCAAATGAATCTGAAATTCCTAAAAAGACATATAGTATTTGTTTAATATAGCTCAGTTGATCATTAGAGTTCATCTACTTTCTTTGTTCTTTCAGTTTGTTTTATTTAAACCCTGCAGAATTTGAAATTTAATAATGCTAACACGAACACAGATAAGTCATTTTAGATCATTGAATTTTAACCTGAATGAATATCCAAATGCATTGCTAGTTAGGCATGTCAAATCCATCATTTGAGACAATCTTTGGCACAACAAAATCCACAGTCTAGGATTAACTCTCTGCATTCGAAATGACTTGTTCTCCACTTCTACACCTAGCTAGGACTTAAAAAAGAGTAGCAAATCTGTATCATCTTTCACATGGAATTTGAAAGTACAAGAGGGGGTGAATTGTAACAGATTTAAAAATTTTAGTTGACTGTGCAGGAATTTAGTCGGCTAGACTTTACACAGTGATAGATCGCAGTAGAAATAAATTGAGGAGAAAGAAAGGTAAAGAAGACACAATAATTTTTATATTGGTTCATTACCGATGTGGTACCTACGTCCAATTCCCTTGGGTCACAAGGGTTCTCTTAGATCTTTTAGTAAGTGTTTACAACAGTGATGATTTTAGTACGTTCACCACCAACGATATACATCAACAGTGATTCTTTCTAATATTGACACAACTTTCGTTTTGTTTTATAACTCTTCCTATCTTTTGTGACACTTGTAGACTCAAGAATACAGTGTTTGTACTAAGAACTAGAAAGGCGTAGAAACAGATGATGTAGTTGCGTGCCTTTGGATGTTCTTCTACTTCTTCCTTTATAGCTCGATGAGTCTTCTATTTTCTTGTCTTCTGGGATTGTATGGTAGTATTTATTGGAGACCTTTCCATGTGAGGCATAGACATATAAGAGTGAGACTCAAGGGTAGCCTCATGAATCTAGCTTGAAAGGGTAGTTAGATTCATCCTTAATCTTGACGAATTGCTTCCTCCATTTCTCCTTGATTTGAGCTTCCATAGATTATTCTATATTTGGTCCGTGATTAGTTCTCTTCCCATTCTTGTGCGCTTGAGGATCTTTGACACGGCTGACTGATTAACTTTCCTTCTTTGTTCTTTGATTGATTGATTCATTTTCCATGTAAAACAAAGTTCAAAATATATAGCTGTTGAATATGATCTTTTTTCCTTTCATTAGTGTCGTTGCTTTCCAGATTTGCACACAATGAGATGCCATTAGTCAAGGCTTCTTTAGATTCTTGATCATTATTAAAATTCTAGACTTAACAATCTCCATTTTTTTGATGATGACAATAATCTAAAAAGAGTTCGACTAATTTATAGGTACTTCCCTTTTACGAGTGTACTCCCCCTGTCTTGGAGATCTTCCTTGTTTGTTTCTCCCCCTGTCTTTGAACTCTTTTTCTTCTCCCCCTTTGACATCAATCAAAAAAGAGCAAGAAGAACAATAGCTAATAATAGTACTAGTTAAGCAGGCAAAAATTATATACAGCTAGCAGTTATACTTCGCATAGTCGACTGACATGCTCATCAAGACACAACCAAAAGAAACAGTTTTAACATTCACCACATAAAACAAAAAATAAAAAGATTGTCTAAGCATCCCAAATACTTAATTCCTTCTAAGGAAATACTTCAAGGTGTTGATCACTTTGGTGTAGAAACTGTCATAGGAGGCATCAATATCTTTGGTGACTTTGGTCAGCTTCTCAGTTACGTCCTGCATAGCCCTGATTCCTTGCCTCCTTGTGGCTTGGAGAGTGATCCTTAGCTTAGCCACATCTGCTCCAGTTTCCTTGGTTACTGCCCTGATCTTGTCTACCTGGTCCTGCACAGAGATTATTAATTCCTTGATACCTGCAATATTTTGATGCATTAGCAACAACTGATCTGAGGAAGAGGATTTGCTGGCTTCAAATTTAATCCCTCCAGTGCTCTGATGAGGGATGAACTCAGGTGCTTTGTCTTTCTTTAGCCATGCTCCCCCAATCAAGGTATATCCCATCATGGCAAAAGCAGTCTTGTCATATGTGCTGGAGATGGTTTTAGGAGCATAGAGGGACATATCCACTTTCATAACTTTCAAGATGTGAGAGATTAGTAAACCATAGAGCGAACTATTCGCAGAAGATGAGACATCCCTGATGCTTTCAAGCATGTACTGATGTACCTAGGCAAACCAATTGATGGCCTTCCCATTTACTAAATAGTACAAAACAAATACATCTCTAAAAGACAGAGTACTAAGAGAGCCAGTACGAGATAGCAAAGTGGTAGAGATAATGTGGGCTAGTACGCGGTGTTTAAATTTCAAACTTTTTGGACCAATATCAGGGGGGTTTTCAGACAACATACTTTTGTCTTCCTCAAACGACACTTCAAAATTATCTAGCCAGGAGTGTTGCACAAAAGAACTATACCCAAAAACTTTGTTGCAAAGATTTTCTCAAACTGATAAGAGTCAAGAATAATACGAGCTCCTAAATCTATGGATTCTAGATTGGGCACACATAGCCTGCCCTGCATCCGTAATACACTGTCATCTCCAATAGTGACCTCCTTGGCATCGCCGTGCTGAACCGTGTCCTAGAGGACAACCAGATAGGGGTCATCATATTGACTCTCTCTGATACGATCATAAAGAGAAGACCGGTAAACCACACAAGCCAAAACTCGGCCTGGCTCAGAAACATCCAATCTAACAAACAGGTTGGCCAAGGCCTGAACATCCAAGGCAAATGGCCTCTCTGCTACCGGTAGATATGCTAAGCTACCCAAACTCTCCACCTTGCGACTCAAGGCATTGGCCACCAAATTGGCCTTCTCGAGATGATACAGAATGGTGATATCATAGTCTTTAAGCAACTCTAACCAACTCCGCTGCCGCAAGTTAAGATCCTTCTGTTGGAATAGATGTTGTAGACTCCGGTGGTCTGTGTAGACCTCACAAGAGACACCGTACAAATAGTACCGCTAGATGTTCAAGGCATGAAAAATAGCTGCTAACTCAAAGTCGTGGACATGATAGTTCTTCTCATACACCTTCAGTTGTCTAGACACATAGGCAATCACCCTACCGTCTTGCATCAACTCTGCGTCGAGTCCAATACGCGAAGCATCACAGTACATAATATAAGACCCCGAATCCGAAGGCAACACCAACACTGAGGCTGTGGTCAAAGCTGTCTTGAGATTTTGAAAGCTTTCCTCACACTCCTCGGTCCACCTGAACGGAGCACCCCTGTGGGTTAATCTGGTCATAGGTGATGCAATAGACAAGAAACCCTCTACAAATCGGTGGTAATACCCCGCCAAACTAAGAAAACTCCGGATATCCGTAGCTGAAGACGGTCTGGGCCAACTCTGCACTACTTCAATCTTCTTCTGATCCACCTTGATCCCCTCACTCGACACTACATGACCCAAAAATGCCACCGAATCAAGCCAAAATTCACACTTTGAAAATTTTGCATATAACTTCTTTTCTCTCAAGGTTTGAAGTACAGTCCTCAAGTGTTGCTCATGATCCTCTCGGCTCCGGGAGTACACCAGAATGTCTTCAATAAATACAATGATGAATGAGTCAAGATAGGGCTGAAATACATTGTTCATCAAGTGCATGAATGTTTTTAGGGCATTGGTCAGCCCAAAAGACATCACAAGGAACTCGTAACGACCATACCGAGTCCTGAAGGCAGTCTTTGGGATATCTGGCTTCCAAATCTTCAACTGATAATAGCCTGTATGCAAGTCAATCTTGGAGAACACTCTAGCACCCTGTAATTGATTAAATAGGTCTTCCATACATGGCAATTGATACATATTCTTCACTGTAACCTTGTTCAACTGGCGATAATCAATACACATACGCATAGAACCATACTTCTTCTTTACAAATAAGACTGGAGCACCCTAAGGTGACACACTGGGCCGAATGAAGCCCTTATCAAGCAACTCTTGCAATTGTTCCTTTAACTCTTTCAACTCTGCAGGGGCCATACGATAGGGTGGAATAAAAATGGGCTGAGTGTCCGGTAACAAATCAATGCCAAAATTGACATCCCTATCGGGCGGCATGCCCGGAAGATCTGCCAAAAATACATCTGGATAATCCCTCAATACCGAAACTGACTCCACGGTAGGAGTATCAACACTAACATCCCTCACGAAAGCTAGATAAGCATTACACCCATTCTCAACCATACGCTAAGCCTTTAGAAATGAGATAACCATGCTAGGAACATAGTCTAAAGTACCTCTCCACTCTATCCATAGTGATCCTGGCATAGCCAGTGTCACGGTCTTGGCGTGACAATCGATAATAGCATGATAAGGCAACAACCAGTCCATGCCCAAAATAATATCAAAATCTACCATACTGAGCAAAAATAGATCGGCTTTGGTCTCAAAACCACCAAGGATAACTAAACATGACAGATACACCGTCAACGACAATAGAATCTCCAACATGTGTGGACACATAGATAGGAGAACTAAAAGAATCACGGGATACACCCAAATGTGGAGCAAAATAAGATGACACATAGGAATAAGTGGAGCTTGGATCAAATAAGACTGATGCATCTATATGACAGACCGGAACAATACCTGTGATGAATGAGTCAGATACAACTGCCTCCGTCCTAGTAGTAAGAGTATAATATCTGGCCTGGCCTCCCCCTCTAGGGTGACCTCTACTTGCTCGACCTCCACCTCTAGCCAGTTGTGCAGGTGGAGTGGAAACTGGTGCGGCGACCATGGACTGAGAAACCTGAGGACTCGGTGGAATACGCGGAGCCTGAGTAGTTGGTGGAGGTGCACCCCCTGAGTCTGGGGCAATCCCCCACCATATGACGAGTGTCACCACACTCAAAACAAGCTCTCGGAGGACATGGCTGGCTAGGGCTTGATCGGCTGGACTGATCACTGAAAGCACCCCCTGCAGGAGGTGCACTAGACAATGGTGGTGCATAATAGGGAGCCTAAGGCCTAGGAATGGCCGGAATACCGCTGGAGGCTGGAAGTGCTGAATGAACATGGAGACTCATATAGCCCCTACCATGACGAGCTGCAACTGGGGCACGAGTACCACTGTATGTGCCAGAATCTCGAGGCCTATTGGCCTCCCTCTCCTCTCTCTCTCTCGAGTCAACATGCCCTCCAATATCCTAGCGATCCCCACTACCTACTGGTATGCGATGTCCATCTCCAACTCTTGGGCCATGCTAAATCTGTTACCGGGGTTGAGCCCCTCGATAAATCAACGGACTCGCACTCTAACAGTAGCAACCAAGGCTGGTGCATGCTGCCAAATCACTGAACCGGACCGCATACTCCGACATGATCAAAGAACCCTGGCGCAACTGCTCAAACTCTGCGTGCCATGCATATCTGAGACTCTAGGTAACAAACTCCCTCAAGAACATATCTGAGAACTGAGTCCAAGTGAGTGAAGCTACCTCGGCCGGACTACCCAACTCATATGCTCGCCACCACTGATAAGTCGCTTCCTTAAGCTGGAATATAGTGAAAGCAACCCCACTAGACTCCACAATACCCATAGTACGGAGGATACGGAGGCACTCCTCAAGAAAACCCTGGGCATCCTCTGACGCCAACCCGCTGAAAGTAGGAGGGTGGTACTTCTTGTACCTCTCGAGCCTGAGCTGCTCCCCCTCGAAAACTGCTGCCCTAACCTCGGGCTGAACTGGGGATATCGGCTGCACTGGTATGACCCCTGGGACCTGGTCAACCTGGACCCGCTGCTCTAGGATACGGGTGACGGGAGTCTGTGCTCCTCCCCCGGCCTAAGATGTGGCATGAGCAAGTGGGATCAACCCTGCCTGAGCTAAAGTGCCGAACATGCTCAGAAACTGGGCGAGAGTCTCCTGGAGTGCTGGGGCAGTAACAGGCATCTCACGTGCCTGCCTTCTAACTGGAGCTATTGGTGGCTCAAAGAAGTGAAGATTTTCCTAACAGTTTCATAGCCTCCCGAACATAAGTACAGATGTCTCTGTACCAATCCGCGAGACTCTACTAAACCTGCTTGTGACTCATAATACCTATGAACCTAGGGCTCTAATACCAACTTGTCATGACCCCAAATTTCCTCCATAAGATATAGTGACGACACCTAGTCTCTAAGACTAGGTAAGCCTAGCAATATGCGGAAACATTAAATAAGAGATTAAAACATGAACATCCCAACAATTTCCTAAATAAAATCTACCAAACTCAATACGTACAATCCCAAAACCTGGTGAGATATAAGTCACAAGCTCTAGATACAGTACCGAACAATCCTATACATCATTGTCTATAAAAATGTAAAGAAATAAGAAAGGGCAGGTAGAAGGGGACTCTGAGGCTTGCGGTACCCAGTAAGTGCCAAGCATAACCTCGGTAGAGTAGCGACGAGGTCAGGTCAAGGCCCTACAGGAGATAATAAGAAACAAGACAGAAGATATAACGATATAATGGTAATTACAAGGAAGTGGAACAATAAAGAATTTACGGAAAGATAACAACACGGAATCAAGACATCTAATACAACATGAAAGGAAAACAAGGATTTTACATTTTAAGGAAAACAACAACCAAACCAAATTCAGCAAAGAGAGAAAGATCAACAGGGGCACTCCCGAGGTACCGCCTCATAGCCTCAAATCATAAAAATAAATCACAGTCTTTCCTTATATCACCGCGGGGGCCTTTACATTTAGTTTTGAAAATTATTTTTTCCGAAATACCACCCCGAGTTTTAGCCCACCTTATTACACCTCATGGCTTCTAGTAGTTCTCCTACTAGCCACGCGTATCAAGCTCACATTATCTCACAACATGTGTTTCCACACCCAAACGTTATACCACCTCATGCGTATCAATAGTAACAACGGCACGTCAGAAACCTCATGCAACTAGTAACAACAACACGGCAGAAACCTCGTGCAAACATCCAAACAATCCTAATCACTAATAACACAAATGCCAAAACATAACAACTCAATAAAATTATGTTTCACAACTCACACTTTGCTCAATAAAAACCACGGCCTTTGCAACTCAACACCAAACTCAACAACAAGATATTTCAAGTAAAGAATCCCACAGTTAAATAATGAATACGGAATTAAGAAAGCAAGTAATTCAACTAAACAGGTAGTACAAGTTGCAAATAAAAGATAAGACAAGTAGACATGTGAAATTAGACTAAACATGGTGACTATAACATGATAAAGTAACTCAATTCAAGCATAAAAAGGAAACTACATAGCTAAAATCGAAATCTCAATATTTAGCCCGTGTACGCACTCGTCACCTTACGTACACGGCACCCACATATCACAATTATCACAACAATACCAAATTCTAAGGAAAATTTTCCCCACACAAGGTTAGACAAGTCACTTACCTCAAATCACGCGAAATCAATCAACTAGAAGGCCTTTCCCTCGATATTCCAACTTCAAATGGCTCGAATCTAGCCAAAATAATTTCATACTATAAATATAACTATAGGAAACTAATTCAAATAATGAAATTATGATCTTAGCAAAGAATTGAAAAATCATCCCAAAAAGTTAACCCGGGACCGCGTCTCGGAACCTGACAAAATTATAAAATCTGAACACCCATTCGATATCAAGTCCAACCATACAAGAATTATTCAAATCCAATCTCATTTCGCCTTTCAAAACTCAAAAGATTAGTCTAAGAACATCTACACTTTTCCCCAATTTTTTCATCCCAAATCCCTAATTACATGATACAATCAATGATAGATTAGTGGAATTTTATCAAAATCGAGTTAAGAACTCTTACCCCAACAATCCCTCTGAAAATCCCTCGAAATTGCGCCTCAAACCGAGCTCTCTAAGTCCAAATTGTGAAATATGAAATAAACCCTCGATTTTGAACTTAAGTCTGCTGCCCAGTGATTCCTTCTTTGCGAACGCGAAAATTGCCTCGCGTTTGCGAAGCACAAAATGCTACTACCTAGTTTTTCTGTTACGTGAACGCCAAGACCCACTCGTGAACGCGATGACCAAAAGATCCAGGCTTTGCAAATGTGAAGCCTCACTAGCGAACGTGTAAACCAACGCGTGTGGTCCCTCCAGCCTGCCTCTCTTCTTCGCGAACGCGAAGAAAAAATATCACCTGCCTCCAAGGTACCCTTCGTAAACGCGAGAACTCTCCCGCGAACGCGATGAAGAAAAATAGACATCATAAAATTCAGCAGCTTCAGCAATCCTTCAATGACCCGCAATGCGCCGAACATGATCTGAATCACACCCAAGGCCCCCGGACCTCAACCAAGCATACCAACATGTCCTAAAATATCATACGAACACGCTCGAAGCGTCAAATCACATCAAACAACACTAGAATCACGTATCGTGCATCGATTCAAGCCTAAAAACTTATGAACTTCCAAATTACGAAACCAACGCCGATTCATACCAAAACAACTCTAATTCACGCCAAATTTTGCACAAAAGTTATAAATGACATTACAGACCTAATCCAACTTCCGGAATCGGAATCCGACCCCGATATCAAAAAGTTCACCCCGGTCAAACTTTCCAAAAATCTTCCAACCTTCCAACGTTCCAAAAATCTTCCAACCTTCCAACGTTCGCCAATTTACACCGAAATGACTCACGGACCTCCAAATCGACATCTGGGCACGATCCTAAGACCAAAATCCTCCTACGGATCTATGAGAACCAAAAAACTCTATTCCGGAGTCGTCTTCACATAAGTCAAACTATGGTCAATTCCTACGACTAAGGCTGGCAAGTGGGCCGGTCCAGGACCGGGACCGGCCCAAGACCGTGTCCCATATGGGTAGTGGGCCTATACGGTCCTAACCGTTTAAGACCAAAACCGGGATCGGGGGAGGTGGGTCTGCAAGTGGGCCGGTCCAGGACGCGAGGTCCGCGAGACCGGACCGTTTGGGACCGGGACCGGACCAGTCCTAGTGGGCCTAAACGGTCACAACGGCCAGATTTTTTAAAAAAAAAAAAATTTGCCCGTTTGGCCATTTAAAAACTAGCCGTTTGGTCTGCCAAAATAGCCATTTAACCCCCCAAACTTTGTTTTAACCCCCAAATTTTTTATAATTATACTTTTCCCCTATTTTCAACTATAAATACCTCCTCATTCTTTCATTTTTCTCACAAAATTATCAATCTCTCTCTAATTTTCTTCTATAATTGCTTACTCTATTGTTATAATTTGTGCAAAATTGTGAAGTTGGTGAATTGAAGTCTTCAATGATAATTAATTTTCAACAAGTTGTTCGTCAATTCGGTAAACTCATTCCAAGTTTTAAGTTTTAATATTATAGTTTTGTTTGTTTTATTTACTTTGCTTGATTAATTAAGATGGCTTATTTCTTAAAAATAATATTTAGTAAAAATAAGAGAAAATCTAAGAGTGGTGAATCTAGTGGCCAATCTGTTCCTCCTCCACTTCCCCCGGCTCCCCGACCCAAACTTGTTACCTGTCTTACGCCTCCTATTCTTGATAGCGATAATAGTTTATTATAATTTACCGAGAGTCAATTTTGCCATAATATTGCACCCAGTGAACAATTAAACCATGAATATATGAATGCTCTTTATAGTAATCCAACTATTGATGAAAATGGTAATGAAGAAATAGATTTTGATGAAACGCAACCGGATGACGATACACCCACTAGTCCTGCTCCTGAAGTTAACCCAACTAATAATAATCAAAAAGATCCCCCGTCTGACCCTCCTGTTACTGCCTCTACTTTTTCTAGACAACCTTCTAAACGGGCAGAAATATCTGTTGTTTGGCCTTTTTTACTCAACTAAAGATCGGGAAAGAATTGGCAAAAATGATTACTGTTATATGCTTACCCTATAGTTATCCTTCTAACCCTCGCTTTGTGCATTATATTAGAAAAGTTTATAATCCTACTTATAAAGGTTTTCCTCCCACAACTGTAAATAGCGATATTTATAAATATAAACATGAATATGAACAATATTTGCGGTATTTATTTACTCATATAAATTGTCATGTTGCTATTACAACTGATATTGGTAGAAGTGGTAATGACTGTGATTACCTTACTGTTACCAGTCATTGGATTGATGAGGATTGGATAATACAAAAGTGCATTATTGCTTATAGAATAATTAATTTACGTCACACATGGCAGTTTATTTCTAGCACGGTTATAGATATTTGTACATATTTTTGTATT
Organism: Nicotiana tabacum; assembly: GCF_000715075.1. Classification (NCBI taxonomy): domain Eukaryota; kingdom Viridiplantae; phylum Streptophyta; class Magnoliopsida; order Solanales; family Solanaceae; genus Nicotiana; species Nicotiana tabacum. The sequence continues at coordinate 79,750,665 of NC_134088.1, read as the reverse complement.
AGTGATAAAATAATGTTAGTTTCAATGGATAATGCTACTAGTAACGCAAATATTGTAGCCTTGCTTACCACTACACTAAATCCTGCATTTAGTAATATTTTTCATGTTAGATGTATTTGTCATATTTACCATTTAATTGTGGGTGATGGTATGCGAATTTTAAATGTTGAAATTGAAAAGGTTAAAATGGCTCTTAATTGGCCTTTTTTTTCAAACCGTAGAAGTAGACTTAGAGAATATTTTAAAAGATGCGATGAATTTGGCCTAAGAGAAAGAAAGGTTCCTAAACCTTGTCCAACTAGATGGAATTACATGTATGAAAATTTAGTTGTTCCATATGAATATAGAAACCCCATAAACTCAACGGTTAACGCTCATGTAAGTGATGATGCTGAGCACCTTACAAGCGGATTGAGCTAATGTTAAAATGCTTGTAGATTTTTTAGAAAAATTTCATATTGCTACAAATGAATTTTCTGGGCAATATTATCTTACTATTTCTAACTGTTTAGTTTATATTACAGAACTTGCAAATTTGTTTGATCATTTTTCAGAGGGTGGAGAAATTTATCAACTTGCTATTGATTCTATGAGAAAAAAGTTTAAAAAATATTTTTTTTCCCTATTCCCCTTATTTATGGTGTTGCTGCATTGTTAAATCCTACTATGAAATTAGGAGATCCTCAATTTTGGTATGAAACTGTTTATAATGGTTTAGCACTTGAAGATGAGGAGTTGTCTAAACTTCCGGACGCAATAACCTCAATTAAAATAAATATTCAAACTATTTATAATGCTTATCAAGTTGCATTAGATCATGCTAGACCAAATGTTCCAACTCCTTCTTCTTCTAGTTCTCAATCACCTAAAAGAACTGCGAGAGTAAGAGCACTTAGTGCTTGGGCGGGGTTCAGGAGTTCTCAAGGTTCTAGTACTAGTGATTTTTCACAACTAAATGAGCTTGAAGTTTATTTGTCACAGGGAATTGAGGAAGTGAATCCTGACGGCTCCTTTAATATTTTGGAATGGTGGAAGGACAAAGAAAAATACTTTCCGATTCTTTCAAGGATGGCCCGATACATTTTAACTATTCAAGCTTCAACAGTGGCATCGGTGAGCGCTTTCAATCAAGCAAGACTTTAACTCGGTGATTATAGAGCGTCTATGAGGGAGAGCTTGAAAAAATCAGTACTTTTCAAATATTGGATCTGTTCGGAAAGAAGAAATTTTGGACTTGCTGAATCACAACCAGAGGTAGACGAATCTTACGAAGATATGCTAGCTGAACTTGCGGAGGATGCTGCTTTGCCAGGAAGCGGTGATGACCAAGCTTCTTTACCGCAACCACAACGGAAATTCCTCCGAACCTTGAAGGATTTATGAAATTTGTAAGAGATACTATGTAACTTATATGAACAAAAATTAATATGTAACTTGTATTTTGGCACATCTTGATTAGTTTCTTTTTCTTCTCAATGGTGGTATTAGCACCTTGTTGTGCTCATTCCATGGGGGGAGGAAGACTAAGAAAGATATTGCCATGATTTTTTAATGCTATAATAAAATTATAACGCATTGCTTTGAATATCTCTTTAAAATATTTTTGTCTTTAAATTTGAATTAAAAAATTTAGGTCACAATTCTATAATATAATTTACAAGGAATTGCCTTAGATATTTTTATTACCATTTTTTTCTCTAACTTCTATTAAAAAAAATTAAAAATAGAAAGTATCTGTAGGACACACTTAGGCCCACTTGTGCCCACTTAGGCCCGGGACCGGCCCATTTAACCCAGGACCGTTAGTTCGTGGTTCCGGGTCCGGAATGGTTCTAACAAAAAGCCCGCGAAGTCCGGACCCACTTAGGACCGGCCTACTTAGGACCGGCCCACTTATGACCGACCTACTTAGGACCGGCCCACTTAGGACCGGGACCACGAAACCCACTTAGGACCGGGTCCGGCCCACATGCCACCCTTACCTACGACTTAAACTTCCAACTTAGGGACTATGTGTCCCATATCACTCTGAAACTCTCCCGACCCGACACCAAGCAACCCGGCAAGTCACGTAACCACAATATAACATATAGGAAGCATAAATTAGGGGATCGGGACTAATACACTCAAAACGACCGGTCGGATCGTTATATTATTTTATTAAATCCAGAACAAAAGAACTTCTATACATAGTTTCAAAGTGTCAATAACATAAGAGAGAGAAAATAACCATTTGAATTCAATTTCATTTCAGGTTTAACAAGTATCTCTTCAACTCTTGACTATAATGAAAGTCATCCACAAGTAATTCCAGCTTGAATATCCATCTGTGCACCAAAATAATAGGCCAACCAACTTAGAGCTCAATCTTCTTGCAGCTCTGAATCAACCTTTTAGGAGCTTCACAAGGCTAAACTTAAAGATCTAAAAAGAAGTGCTCCAAAGAATGAACACAACCACTACTAGTTGTCAGCATCATGCCAAGCATGTTTGATGCTCACTGCCAGATACAACCATAGCCCAGACGAAAGCAACATCCATGATTCTTGTTAAAGGTACAGATGCAGTGGATTCTTCTTTAAAATAAGGTAGGCACAGATGTATCTTACTCACATAATGAAAATAAAACTTCTCTAAGTAACTCAGAAGATGGTACTTTAAATTGAGAAAGCTAAACATATGGCTTCTATACATGGAAAATTGTGCCTGAAGAAGAATATAGTTGTAAATTAAGCAATAATATACTTGTAGACCCAAATTTGAAGCCCGACATCAATGCGTTTGTGATATAATGAAAGAACTAGTTCCTCTGAGTCTGACCAATAACAGAAGATCAACATACTGAATGAAATATAAAACATTGTTATTAGTTTCTCCGTTTTACACTTCCAAGTCATGTGTGAAGTAGGAAAACAAAAGTTTTGAATACTTGTAGATGCTCCAGTTCTTGAGGTGGTCAGCATTCCTAACATGGGAGCCTTTTGAATATTATACATGGATAGCCTTTTGAATATCAGATGACCACATGTCTGAAAGCATAATATACTAGACTTTTCCAGTCCTCCGCAACACAGGCTACAAGATTACGCAGCTGCACCACAACAAAACTTTTTAAGCTAAGTTAGCTATCAAATGTAAAAAGAAAATATTAAAGGGTCTCTAATTTAATTTTTAGGAGACATGTAGACAAAAATCTAGTGCTTCCTTATCTTTTTTGTTTCTGGACAAGTTGCACAAGGTTAAGCTTAGAAAATTGTGTATTCCGTAGTTTGAGAGCATCCACTTTGTTAAGATGACAGTGGAAAATGTTCATAGTTTAATATACTCTATACATTTGCATAAAAATAAATTTAACTTGTTAGTAGGAAAAGAACTTTGTTTACAATATATAGTGATCAGATGTTGGAAAGAGTTTACATAAAAGTTTGGAACTTATAGAGTGAGCTCAATTTACGAATCCAGCCACGAGCAATTGGTTTCGAACTTATTGCTTTGGATTGAACCGCACATGTGTATACAAACATAAATAAATTAAAGATAGTGTGCATATAGTAGATCAAAGCCACTCCAAATCTAGTAACTTTAAATATCAAATTCATCTCTGTTTAGATATGGGAGCTATATGGGATTAAGTGATTAAGAGTTCAATTCTAGGAATATGGACACTATTTCAGAGTTCAAATAAGGACGACGACGTCAATTTAAAATTAAAAGTGTACACAATATGTATTGTCACCTAAAAAGTGATAGCATACTAAAAGAAACAAATCTTGAATTATTTACTCGGTAAATTATAATGGATATTAAAAAATAAAAATACATAATTGTTATAAAATAAAAGCAATTTAGTAAAACATGAACAAGACATGTTGTTATGAAATAAAAGCAATTTAGTAAAACATGAACAAGAAATGGAGATAGAGAGAAGGAAGAGATTTTCTTCTTCAATTGTATGTATTTTTTTATCTATTACAAGGCCTTTATATAGGCATGAAAAGTGAAGAAAAATATGTCATTGAATATGTCATTAAACATAGAAATATGTCATTGAATATGTCATTAAGCATTTGAGAAGATCATGGAGGAAGAGTAGACATCCACCATAATTTGATTTTTCTTATAACACTCCCCCTTGGATGTCCATAGATAATGTGCCTCATTAAAACCTTATTAGGAAAAAACCCTATGGGAAAAAAAATCCTAGTGAAGGAAAAAGAGTACACATGTTTAGAAATACGCCTTTTGGTTGCCTCGTTAAAAACCTTGCAAGGAAAACCCAATGGGACAAAACCTTGTAAGGAAAAAGAGTACAACGCGTATTAACTCCCCCTGATGAGAGCATCAATTCACATCCTTGAACCTTCGCATCCCAATCTTGTACACTAGTTTCTTGAAGGTTGACATCGGTAGAGATTTGGTGAACAGATCAGCCATATTATCACTTGAACGGATCTGTTGCACATTGATATCACCATTCTTTTGAAGATCATGTGTGAAAAATAACTTTGGTGAAATTTGCTTTGTCCTATCCCCTTTATGAATCCTCCCTTCAGTTAGGCTATGCATACTGCATTGTCTTCATACAAAATTGTGGGTGGTTTGTCACAATTCAAACCATATTTGTCTCGAATAAGGTGTATTATAGACCTCAACCATACACATTCTCGACTTGCTTCATGAATAGCAATTATCTCAGTATGATTAGATGAAGTAGCCACGATTGATTGCTTAGTCGATCGCCAAGATATGGCAGTGCCTCCATATGTAAACACATAACCTGTTTGAGATCGAGCCTTGTGTGGGTCATATAAGTACCCAGCATCGGCATAACCAATAATATCGGGACTGCAATCATTGCCATAAAATAATCCCTTATCGGCAGTCCCTTTTAGATACCGCAATATGTGTTTGATTCCATTCCAATGTCTCCTTGTAGGAGCAGAGCTATATCTTGTTAAGACATTAACTGAAAAAGTTATGTCAGACCTTGTAATGTTAGAAAGATACATTAGTGCACCAATTGCACTAAGATATGGTACTTCGGGACCAAGAAGCTCTTCATTATTTTCATGAGGTCGGAATGGATGTACTTTATCCATATATAATCGCTTTAAAATCATTTTAGTGTATGCTGATTGATGGACAAAAATTCCATCTTTCATATACTCAATTTGTAGACCAGGACAAAATTTTGTCTTTCCAAGATCTTTCATTTCAAATTCTTTCTTTAAATAGTCTACTGCTTTAGGAAGCTCCCTAGGAGTTCCAATGATATTTAAATCATCAAAATACACGGTGATTATAACAAATTTAAATCTAGATCTTTTTATAAAGACACAAGGACAAATTGAATCATTCTTGTACCATTCTTTCAACAGGTACTCACTCAGGCGATTATACCACATGCGCCCTAATTGTTTCAATCCGAATATGGATTTTTGAAGCTTTATTTAATAAATTTCTTGGAAACCTTAATATGCTTTAGAACAATTTAAATCCTTCAATGATTTTTATTATACGCATATCGCGTTTTTCTTGTATTGCCAGATTAAAACCTAAAATGACGACATCCACCACAGGAGAACATATCTCTATATAATCAATGCCAAGATATTTACAAATTTTCTTGTGACACAAGTCGTCTTTATGTTTATCGACTTGACCTTTTTTTCGCACAAGAACACATTTATACCTCCACTGCTTTATACATTCAGGTGTTGGGACTATTCGTCCAACTTCATATTTTCAGGTGAAATCAATTTTTATTACGTATTTTTCATTTGGCCAATCATTTATCTGTCCAAATTTGATGACAGATTTGAACTCAAGATCCTCGTCAATATTAATAATATTGAGCGCAACATTATATTAACAATATCGTCAACGATCATTTTATATCGGTTCTACTATTACCCAATAAAGACATACCTTATTGAGATCTCTTTATCTTTTTATTTTCAGGTACCGGCGCCTCTCCCATGAGGTCTTAGGAAGTGTTATGTCGTGGTGCTCTTCTAGAGCACTTGCCTCCTTATTTTGACCATCTTGAACATTTGCTCCTCTCCTTCTTCAAGGAGTTTTATCTTTGGAACCGATTAGTCTATTATGCTTCATGCATGCCATAGACTCTATTCATTATGAACTTTATTTTATTTGGAGCATTAGCAGCTGAATATGCCATGTAGTTTTGGGTCAGCAAATACGCCTGGCAATATTTTGCAAATGAATTATCACTTGAACTTCAAGTTCACATTTTCTCATACGAGGATCTAGATGTACTCATAATAATTCATTACATACATTACTTTTTCAGCTGCCCATTTTCTCTCCCTATTGTTGGGATCACCGACACATATCCCTAGCCTTATTTGGGGATCCATCTTTGTGTATTGTAGTGGAACAATTAAATCATATAGCACATTCATATTTTGAGATTGAAATTATTTGGTTCCTGACCCTGAACCGATTGTGATAGGGAGAACTTATTATAATTTGGCTAGATGCGTACAAGTGCTGTTGTATATTAAATAATACATCACATACCAAATTTTATTTTGGCAATTTTATTCTCAAAACCAATGATTTAGATATAATTGGAGGCATACAATTTCTGCTAAACCAACTAGTATTTAAGCCAGTATTATCAAGATAAATCATCATAATTTATATTCTGGAACTGTGCTCTAATAATTTGAGCAACCAATCTTGCAAAAGCCAAACTGCTAGTTGATAATAAATGCACATGTGACCATAGAATAGATGCATCTATTAAAATCATATAATAGTAAACGATCCACATGGAAGGTGATTGGGCCCATATATTTATCACCTTTTATTCATTCCATAAATCAAGGGATTCAATCTCAACCTTAATTGGTATATCATGAGAATAAGCAGCATAAGAGAATTCTTGAAGAATCTTATATTTCTTCAATATATGCCAATGTAATTTTCAATTAATTTTTTGCATCATAATTGAACCGAGATAGTCAACCGGTCATGCTAACTAATATTTATTTCAGTAAACCTCTAGTTTACTTATGGCTTGTGATTACATCATCATACTTATACTTGTGTAGTACAAATAGAAGAAAAGTCAGGTAACCTTTCATATTTATCCGGTATGATTATAGTAATATAAAGATATTCAATCTTCTTTTCATTTATAGTCTCAATATGCCAACCACTTTGGCTAATATATTTATAAATCAAAATATTTCTTTTGAGACTTACTACAATATTAATGTCATGAACAATTTTATTCATCCGGGTAGTAATAAATTAGTTTTTTCAGAGCTCTTAACTGCTTTTGTACTACAAGATCTTTGTCACACCATCCATATAATGAATGTCTCCTTCACAAAGAAAATCATATCATAATAATTGTCATGTTTAAATTCATCATAAGCAAAATAATTTCTTGCTTTAATTTTGCTTTTAATAACTTTCATAAGGCTTGACAAAATATTTGGCGTATCACATGTATGCGACCAATGATATATTCATGTAACTACGCAATAATATTCATTATCTTTCTTTGTCTCAAACCTCCCTTAGAGGTGAGTTGTAGTATTTATCCAATCATGCACAAGTACATTATTATGCATAATCTTTATCACATATATATTTTCACAGTCACTTTCAGGAATGAGTATGCATTCTCAACATTTATCACAAGTCACATTCTCTTCAAAGAATGGAGTATAATCATACAATGTGCTTTATTTTTTTTTTCATACCAATTTGATAGTAAACATTGTCTTGTTCTCCCTTTTTATAATTATCATAGTGATAACTATTATTATTTTGGCCTTTCATATGCTCACATTCATTGTTCAACCACTTGTCTTTATTTAGACTTATCATGCACTGCTATCACATTCACTTCAAGAATAGAGCAAATCAAGTGGGACAAGCTTCATACTTTTTCATGAAAAATATATTATTTTTTCTTTAGTTATTATTATTATCAATATGGTGCATTAGGACTCAAACTCAATGCCTTACCCATATAAAGGCATGCTAGGCCATAATGCGTTGGAACTTGAATCCAACGTCTTTTCATCAACATAGTGCGTTGGGACTTGAACCCATCGTCTTACCCTCAATCTTTGGCATAATAGGCCAAAATTCACTAGGACTCGCACTCGAGCCTTTAAAATATTATTACTTCATAATTATAGGCATAAGTAAATTAACTTTCAAGAAGACATATATAACTATTTCAATCTTGAAACAGTTCCTCTGCAACAAAAATGCTAGTTAGGATATATGCCTTTTTTTTTAAATGATACAATCACTTTTACATTTTAATAAATTAATTAGAAAAAATATGCATATAATCTATAACCATTTATATTTCAAAGACTATAAAAACTTCACCAAAAAAATCCAATACGGAAGAATGAGCTTTATGTTTCCAGCAAAAATATTTAAGGCTTAATGCATAACCGTGACTATTATAAATTATAACTATAATGAGTTAATATTGATTGTATATTCGAATGCCAAATTTGCAAGGTACTGTAAAATCGCCTACATATTTGATAATTTTGCTTTCAATGAAATACATCACGTGATGGTAAAAATATTATTACTAAATTACCTTAATAATTATCTATCATAATATGTAAAAGGTCAGAACATATATATACGTTAGAATATTATCTTTGTCCTATAAGAGATGTAGCAAATAAAGACATACCTTTTCAGTTCTTTATTTCACTGGATACAATTGAAAAAAATATTTTTACTACTTTATTTTAGTGGATACAATTAAAAAAAATATTTTAACTAAATACTGCACATAAAGTTAATGCAAAGATATGAAAGTATGAATTGGTTTAGATGGATGTAAAACTTATCTTTGTATTATCATCCAAGACATTTTTTCATTGTACTTGATCTCATTGTCTGCTTATAATTTACATAGTCTTGACGTAGAAGATCATGAAATGAGCAATTCGTGCTGATAACGTTTTATAAAATAAAAGCAATTTAGTAAAACATGAACAAGACATGTTGTTATGAAATAAAAGCAATTTAGTAAAACATGAACAAGAAATGGAGATAGAGAGAAGGAAGAGATTTTCTTTTTCAATTGTGTGTATTTTCTTATCTATTACAAGGCCTTTATAGAGGCATGAAAAGTGAAGAAAAATATGTCATTGAACATGTCATTAAGCATAGAAATATGTCATTGAATATATCATTAAGCATTTGAGAAGATTATGGAAGAAGAGTAGACATCCACCATAATTTGATTTTTGTTATAACAATAATGTATTAATTGATCATACAAGACTAATAGTAGTAGTAATTCCCAACCGATAATGCCGAGAAGCCATTCTTTCGTGTCAATACTGAAAAGTTATTTTTTAGAGTATACGTACGACGCTAACACGACAGTCGAAAAACTCATTTGAAACAAAAAGAAACTTAGTGGGCATTTGTACATAAAAATTATAAAATTTCAAAAAAAAAGTGAATTTTTTTTTCTAGTGAAAATATTTGAAATTTGATTTGTGTTTGGGCATGAATATAATTTTGGGTTGTTTTTGAAGTTTTGTGAGTGATCTGAGTTAAAATTTTGAAAAATAACTTTTTATAGTTTTTCAAATTTTCGAAAAATTCCAAAATTCATTTTCAAGTGAAAATTGGAAAAGATGATTTCGAAAAAAAATAAAAAATTTTCCAAAAAAAAGTGAAAAAATTCTTATGTCCAAACGGCCTCTTACAGATACAAGCTATTCAATACATAATCTAGTTGATGAACACTTAAGCTCTTCTATATTGAAGTCCATATGAAGCAGCTATTCAATATGAGCAACTCCATTTCTGAATTGTCTGCGTAAACCAATGGACGAGAAGATTCAGGAAATAGAAGAATGAGAAATGAACCGTTGAAGAGGCTATTCAAGATTTTCATACAACACCATAACAAAACTGTAACGACTCGACCGATCGTTTTGAGCATTTACGCTCCTTTCAACTATTTGAAGTATTGAATAACTTCCTACGAGGTATTATGACTTGTGTAAATTATCGATTTTGGTTTTAAGATATTTCGGAGTTAGCTTGAAAGAATGAACTTTCATGTTGGAAGCTTAAGTTGAAATAGTTGATCGGATATTGACTTATGTGTAAACGACTTCGCATTTGAATTTTTATGATTTCAATAGCTCCGTATGGTGATTTTGGACTTAGAAGCGTGTCCGAAAAATTATTTGGAGGTCCGTAGTAAAATTAGGCTTGAAATACCGAAAGTTGAATTTTTAAGAAGTTTGACCGAGGGGTTGACTTTTTGATATCGAGGTCAGAATCCGATTCTGAAAATTGTAATAGCTTCATTATGTCATTTATGACTTGTGTGCAAAATTTGAAATCAATCGGACTTGATTCGATAGGTTTCGGCATCGAATGTAGAAGTTGGAAATTTCATAAGACTAAAGTTTCAAGTGAGTTCGCACAAGACCCAACTTCAAATGTGCATAACTATCATGATACGAAGTGTTATATAGTGGAGTTATGTATATGAAGTTACGTGATGATCTGCCTATCAAATGAAAGATCATTGAGTCTAGTTTCTAACTCTTCAAACCGTTTGTCATTTGGATATTCCTACAATAAGTTATGACTAAATTACCAAAGTCTGAAAAATGCGATTCTGCGATCGCAGAACCATTATGCGATCGCAGAAGTAGTTATGCGACGCAAAATGGTCGCAAACCTGCCCAGTGAAGCCCATTTCTAGGCATCGATTTTGCGGTGTATTTTGCGACCCGCATACCCATTCTGCGGTCTATTATGCGATCGCAGACCTCCTTTCGGAGGATTAATTTTTCTATTTTCATAACCCAAACTCATTTTGATAAATAGGCTTTGGGACTCATTTTGGAGCAAAAATCTGACATTTTTTAGAGAGAAGGGAGAGTGTTCTAGAGAGAGGAAGAAGCTCAAGTGCTTTGTTCATCAAGATCTTGTTCAAGCTTTGAAATCCAACAAGGAAATATCACAAGATCTTCACCCAAGAGGTAAGGTTCTAACCCCTAATCTTCAATTTCGAGTTTGGGTAAAGATGGGTGATTAAGAGTATGATTCTTGGGTGTAATAGTATCATTTATACATATCAATAAGGTTTATGGAAAGATTGTTGAGTTCAAATGGGTATAGATTGGGTTGAAAATGGTAGAAATCTTCAAAGACTTTAATTGAAGATTTGAGGGTCGAGTTGATATCGGAATTTGGTAAAATTTATATGGTTGGACTCGTGATTGGATGAGCGTTCATATTTTGTAACTTTTGTCAGGTTCCGAGACGTAGAACCCACGGCCGATTTTTGAGTTAATTTCGGATTTTATTGAAAAAATTAGTATTTCCTTATAGGATTAATTATAATAATTGGTATTGATTGAATCGAATTAATTGTACCTAGATACGAGGCTTTCGGAAACCAATTCTCGCGGCAAGGGCATAGCGAAATAAAGAATTACACCGGTTGAGGTAAGTAACACTTCTAAACTTGGTTCTGGGGTATGAATCCCCGAATTTGGTATGATATAAATTGTTTGGAGCTGACATACACGATATGTGACAAGCATGTGGACGTGCACCATATAAATTGTGTCTTGAATAAATCCTGTGCAGTTGTAAGATTAATGAATCATGTTATTATCTGAACATTCTCCACGTGTTAGAGAAATTGAGCTGAGGCTCTTATTAAAGATCATGTTTAGGTTACGTGCCAATATTTTGTTGTTGAATTAATTGTTCAAAAAATATATATATTTCACACTCGGTAATAATTGTCCATTGTGAGGATATTTATGGGATTGAGCTGCGCAACGCAATAGGCCATTTGGCTTTATATATATTATTATTAAATAGATCGGGGATGCCCGCCTGCAGTAGGCCACAATGGCTTTATACATTATTATTGTTTTGGATCGGGGCTGCCCGCCTGCAGCAGGCCTTATTGGCTTTACTATTTTCTGGATCGGGGTTTCCCGCCTGCAGCAGGCCTTATTGGCTTTACTATTTTATGGATCGGGGCTGCCCGCCTGCAGCAGGCATTATAAGCTTTGTTATTATACGGATCGGGACTGCCCGCCTGCAGTAGGCCATATTGGCTTTGTATTACGCTTGGGCTGAAGGAGCCCCTCCAGAGTCTGTACACACCCCCAGTGAGCGTAGATGATCATCGATATTCGGGATGGACTTCCCAGGGCATGGATTTGCCTTATATATATATATATATATATAGGGATGGATTTTCCCAGGGGCATGGACTTGCCTTACTTATTTGTATTGTAATGAGTTATGTGGACATGAATCTTGTCAGTATCATTTATATTTAGGGATAAATTATCTCAGGGCTGGATTGGCCTTATACGGTACTGGGTGACTGATTGTTAGTCGATGTGCATATATATACGGGTTGGAACATCCCTGGGTTGGATTGGCCATAAATAAGTGACCGGATAATTTGTGACCAGTATTTACATGAGGTCTTTTTACTGAGATGTCATATGCCTCATATCATGCAGTATTGATCTATTTCACTTGTATTGAGTTTAACTGTTGAACTTGAAAGCATGCCTACATTTCTGTACCATTATTTTTACTAAACTGTACCTGCGGAGCTCATCATTTCTTTCAGCCCAGAGGTTAGTCTTGTTACTTATTGAGTTAGTTGTACTCATACTACATTCTGCACCTCGTGTGCAGATCCAGGTGCTTTCGGACACAAAGATTGTTAGATTTCAGAGTACTATCAGTTGGAGACTATCAAGCTAGCTGCTTGGCGTCCGCTGACCTTGTCTCTCTTTTTCTCAGTTATTGTATTGTTCTATATTTTTAGACAGTGATTTTTATCAGTCAAACGTTGTACTCATATTAGATGTTCATGCACTCAGTGACACCAGATTTTGGGAGTGTTATATTTGAAATTGTGATATTTCTTCCACCGAATTTAATTAATTATTTTCAAATTTAAAAGATATGGTGGATTATTGAGATTTTCGACTTACCTAGTATTGAGATAGGCGTCATCACGACAAGTGAGATTTTGGATCGTGACAATAACCCTAGTCAATTTTCTCTGTCTTTCTTGGAAAGTTCTGCACATTGCTAATGTACGCAGTTATGCGCATTGTAAATCAGCAGATTGATGAAAAACTAGAATCGACTTAACTCAAAAAACAACGACTTTTGCCACTGATAAACAAAAATCACAAAGATTTTGAATGACATGCCTTTTATTTTGTTAGAAATGATAAAATATAACATCCAAGGGTGCGACATAAGGGTTATGAAATCAAATTTATATACATCGGTAAAAGTTTAAAAACTCACAGCATCAAAAAGCAATTCCAACAAGAAGAAGATAGAATACCCAGTATTTCGAAATAGATGCAACAAATAAATTTGAATTTCAGCAATTATAAATGATAATGGAGTTTTCTCCAATGTGCAACAAGTAGTATATCATAGACAGCCTTCAAATACATTACCGATTTAACTAATGATCTCATAGATGAAGAGTCATGTAACTCTGATGTGACCAGCAAGAGATGCAGAAAAAGATGAATGTGAAGTTATATCACTCTAACTTCATCCAAAATCTGGAATACCTAATGATTAGTTTAAGGAGTTCTCCTATTTACCATACAATTTGACATACCCATAATATGATAAGAAAAAATGTTATAAATTGATCTATTGATCGAGCATTGCTATAAAACCATGTAAGAGAAATAACTACTCCTAAAATTATGCAGGTGAATTCTAGCCAGAGAAATAACAAATTTAAGCTAAAGACATTGAAACTTTTCCAAACCTAAAATCAAAAGATAGGAAATCAGAAGTAGTAATATTATAAATGTCATAAACTACACGACCTTAAAGAAGTTACAGAATTTTTGGTCCTAAAAACATTATAATTGAGATTTTTCATCCAATGTCCGAAATAACCTTACATCTGGAAAAGAAATTACATGATGAAACCAATGGAAATGCATAAGTAGTCAAATTCATATCATATACAAGATGAAGAAATGTTCATGTTGCAAAATACTACACCACCAATTGCTTCGAGAAAGAGAGAGAGGACAACAAATAAAGGAAACTTACGGGTCATTTTCAACAGTGAAATAGACAGGGTGCTCAACGGAGAAAGGGTCTATGTCGTACAAATTTATGCCGTTGCTAGGGCAAAAAGTCTATGTCGGCCGAAAAATTTCCCTAATCACATCTTTGGCAGAAATGAAGAACATAGTAAATTGTTTGTAAATAGAAATAAAGTATTCTTTGGAGGGAACATCTTTTTAGGGGAAAAAGAAGGGAAGATATAAAATAATAGGAGTAGTAAAAGTCTATTAATTTTAGTTGCCGGTAAAGACGTGTTTATTCCCAATAAATGTTTAATTGCCACTAACATTGAGCTTTATAAAATGAATTAGCGGCAATTAGTTTATTGACACTAAATAATTGCCAGTAAAAACGTTTTTTGTTGTAGTGTTAGGTAAAATTTCATATTAAAACTCAAAGAAGAAGAAGAAAAAATTTCAGAATTGTATCATAATAGTATGATAATTATATGATAATTGTATCAAGAATGTATCATAATTCTTTTAGAATTATATCAGAGTTGAATTCTAATTGTATCTGAATTGTATATGATGCATCAATACATGAAATAATACCTTATGCAATATTTATACAAGTTTAATACAATATTTGTATCAGAATTATATCAGACAAGAGTGGGTTGCTCTAGTGGTGAACACCCTCCACTTCCAACCAAGAGGTTGTGAGTTTGAGCCACCCCAAGAGCAAGATGGGAAGTTCTTGGAGGGAGGAAGTCGAGGGTCTATCGAAAACAACCTCTCTACCCAGGGTAGGGGTAAAGTTTGCGTACACACTATCCTCCCCAGACCCCACTAGTGGGATTATATTGAGTTGTTGTTGTTGTTGTATCAGAATTAAATCAGGTTTTTATTGGTTTGTATATTTTTTTTGTATGTGATGTGTTTTTCCCTTTCGATTTTCAATCTGAAAATAAAAGATATAATTATTGATGATTTTGTGTTGGTTTTAGATAAAATTTTATATTGAAACTTGAAGAAGAAGAAGTTCAGAATTATATCACAATTGTATCATAATTGTATCCGAATTATATTTAAATTGTATGATAATTGTATATGAATTGTATAAGATTCCTTTTTGAGAAAATGTCACCGTACAAAAATAAGCATTTCTTTGGAGTGGATTTCTTTGGTTCCATTTTAATGGCGAGCACGGCTTCATTTTTGCTTCCAAACTATGTTCGTCCAATTGTGTTTTTCTTGTGGCTTCTTGTATCAGTAGCGAAATCTTGTATTGGGTTTTTGAGAAATTGGAAGAAGTATTTGGTGAAACGATATTTGAAGAATAAGAATTTGCTTCTAGATCTGCGTAAAAAAAGAGGGAGAGAGGATAGGAGAAAAAAAAAAAGAAAGGATATAATTAAATCTCTTAATTGAAGGCATTAATAATGAGGTGAGAGCATTTTAGAGGAAAATGTATACCATTTGTAAAAGCAACCTAGGTACTTTTTGAAAACTTTAAAACCTAGAGAAAATGGGTAAATAAGTTCCTATTATAGAAATCTACTTGCACCAGTTTGAGCAGAGGTGAATCTGTGCTTTAAAGTTTATGGCTCAAGGACAATAACTATTTTGTGTTACTAAGATATAATATTTAATGAATTTCATTAGACGAGTTTAGTTCAACGCTAATAAATTCGACCGAACCCGTAACCGAAGCTATACATCCGCCCCTAAGTTTGAGTTCGTATATTTTCCGCTACTCAAATGAACGGTGCGCGCAGATTAGGTATAGTTGATTTAAGTATTTTAATATGATCACGCTCCAACTTCTTTCTCCTCTTTTGAATTATCACCTGTATTTCCTCAATATATTTCACTTTACTAGACAGTGTTTGAACATTTGATCAGTTTAAAATGTTAATTGACATATGTAGTCGACTTTTTAGTATTGGAGAAAATATTTAGAGTAGCTGTTGAAAGTCTAATAGAGGAAACATCGCATCAAAATTAAAAATTATGTAGGTAAACAAATTGAATTCTGAAACTTGTAGAAGTTATATATTGAAGAAGTTTATCAATGAAATGGTATCCTACGTTTGTTTTAGTGAATACTACTCCCTTTTTTCAGTTTACGTGAACCTATTTCCTTTTTGGTCCGTTCCAAAAAGAATGACCAATTTCTAAATTTGGTAACAATTTAGCTTAAACTTACAATTCTACCCTTATTGAGAAATTTTTATAATCACACAAATACTCTGGGCCCTTTTTGACTTGTTTAGGACCACAAATTCCAAAAGTCTTCATTTTTTCTTAAACACCGTGTCCGGTCAAATAGGTTCACATAAATTGGAACGGAGGGAGTATTAGATAATAAGAAAGCGTAAAGAATATAGATAGAACACTAGACCAATACATGTACAAATTAAATTCGAGAAAAGATGACATACTAATAAAGATATGACAAAGATATTTTTAAATCTCACAAAAGGATGGATCGCCGTCCAACTTATACATTAGTCTTCCTCCTACTATAGGCAAATTCCTATATCAAAGGACAAAAATAGTACTTTACTCTTTTATTTTTTATTTTCTTTATGATTTTTGACAAAAACTATAGTAGTAAGTTCATAGTAATGTTCAGATACACTTGGTACAATGTGAATTAACCTAATATAATATAATGATGGGTTGTCATACGGTACTATAAGAAAAACAGAAAGGAATTAGTTGCAAGTGCATGGAGAATGTCAATCTACCCTTGAACTATCTTGTAAACGACGTTTCTCTCAAAGTTCCAAACGTCATGTGCTTCATATATTTGAACAAAAACCTAAAGAATATACCGCAACTCATTTCGTCATTCCTTAGGTTTCACAACCTCAAACTTAACTACTCCTTCTACAGTTCCCCTCTTCTTCATGACTTGTTAATCTTTGTCCTATTTCTCTTCAAATCCATCTGAGGAAAAGGATTTGAAGAAAATGCACAGACGAATTAAGCAAGTTTTCACCTTCCTTAGGGAGCACACATGTGTTAGCTATGCGAAGATTGCAACCATTGGAGGCCTTTGTGACATTGATCACATTGTGGTGAAAGCAACCTGCCCTAATGATATACCGTTGCCCGATAGGTATGTTCTTGAAATCCTTCAAATATTCTCCATTTGTCCCTCTTCTTTTGGTTCATTCGCGGTGTCTTTCAGTCGACGTTTTGGCAAGACACAGTGCTGGAGAGTAGCATTGAAATGTCTCCTACTCCTCCAGAGGCTGCTAAGATCCTTGCCTGACATTAGCCCTTTTAGAGAAGAACTCTTGTTGGCAAGATCAAATGGTTTGGTGTCACTTTACCCTTGTAACTTCAAGGATTGCTCTTCCTCTGCTTCTCAAGATTACACCAATTTCATTCGGTCATACGCCCATTTGCTCGATGAATCCCTGGATTGTTTTGCCACTCAGGAAAAAGGAATCGAGAAAGATCACAAAAGTAGTGAAAACTTCATTGACAAAATGGATCAAGTAACGCTAAAGCTAGAATTTTTACCTCAGTTACAAAGCCTAATAGACAAAGTCATGGATTGCCGGCCAACAGGGCCAGCAGCACGAAGCATTTTAGTTCAATCGGCCATGAAACATATAATCCGCGACAGCTTCACGTGTTACACTACTTTCAGGAAAGAGATTGTGGAGGTATTAGATTATCTCATACAGTTGCCATACAGAAGTTGTGATGCAGCATTTGAGATTTACAAGAAGGCAGCAATCCAGGCAAATGAACTTAGTGAATTCTATGACTGGTGCAAGTCTTTGGGGCTTTGTGGCATCTATGAATATCCCTTCATTGACAAAATCCCACATATACATATCAGAGCCCTTGAAAACTTCCTCAGTGGGATGTGGCAATTGACAAATGATCTGTCATCCTCTTCAACGTCGTCGGTATCCCCTGTAACATCAACTCTGCAGTCACCATCAACTGAAGATGGAAGTAATAATCAGAAATCGGAAACACAATCAAGATTTGATAGCCAATCTCTTACTAGAAAGGGAGAGAGTGAAATGCAGCCTTTGATACAATTCGAAGATGACAATGATTGGGAGACTCTTTTGGATGCTTCTGTTTCTTTTCAATGCACAGGCTCAAAAGGCAGTTTCTACATACAAAACAATGCCTACCAATCTGCAGAGGAATGGAAAGACCTGCAGACAAATGGATGGGAAATACAAGTATATAATCCCTATGCATTGAACCATTTCCATCAGCCAAACATTGCTCCTCTTCAAAGGGGAACATACCCAACTAATTCCCTCTATCCATGGGGGATATGACACATTTCTAGTCGAAAATTACATCTTAGCTTTCATTACAAAACTTTTAAATAAACAGATCATCAAAAAGTTTTCATAGCGCTTAAAAATAAGGACGGTATTTAGTTTTCTTTTACATCCGAACCTTGTGGTTTGTTGATAATCATTTATTATGAGTGAAAACTAATTATAGCGACACTAAGATGACATTATAAGAGAGAAAACACCCCTTCACCTATATCTCAAGCAAGAGTACTCCAACCTCGAGCTCACCTATGGGCGCAAAATAGTTTGGGCGAACATATATATAGGGCAGAGTCCTACTACTTTTAACTATACGCAACTGTCGTGAGCCCTTTGAATTGGTGGCTATAAGTTTTCTGCTGCAAACATCAAGGAACATCATATGGAATGATATTTTTGACCTTTTTTCTGTTACAAAGAAAGGAAAAGAAGGCAACAAGGAAAGGAGTACATTTGAGAATCGAATCTACACCTGTTTTGTTAAAGACTTCCACCGGTAATTGCATGGAATGTTCAAACATGATGTTTATGTATAAACTAATTAAACTATTGTATTTTTATTAAATTATTTTGCTTATTTTAACCCCAATGAATAGATTGAATCACATTTTCTAGGAGTGGAGAAGATTTTCCTGTTTGTAGACTTGTTCAGATACTGAAGTTCACTACTTGGGACATCTACTCAAGGGTCATAAAATAGGTTATGAGTTGTAAATTTAAAATTGATAAGTATTATACTTCGGCTTAATTAGCAGATTATCCTGCAGTTTGAACCAAAGGCGATTCGACCTTACAAACCAGCTAGCAACACTGAAGATCTCTCCCTTTCGAATAAATAAATATAATGAAGTCAACTATACAGGGTTCACAAATTGTGTGCTGCTGCTAACAAATATAATTAATAGAGAGCCAAAACCAAGAATAGCGTCCAAGATGAAAGATAAAACTGTACTAACAAAAAGAATACCAATTTAAAACCTATGGACTTTCCAGCACATCAAGTGACGCCAGCTTGGTCCAAATCCCCTTCGAAACCTCAAGCTCTATCTCCCACATCCCCTTCTTCTTTCTCTCTCCTTGACTCTCCATATTTATATTCAAGAGCCTCTCGTGATTAGCCCTTGTGGCCCGGCCAAATGGCTTTCTCGCGGTAGGTCTAACTATACTGTCACCCGGTGCTTCTCTGATTCCTTCTTCTCACATTTGCTCGCGTCAGTTTCAATCTCTTAACTAACTAACTTACTTACTTAATAGGTCCTAGGTTCTTCAAACTCGGCCTCACAATTTCCCCAACTGCACAGCCTCGCGTGAATTGCTAGGCTCTATTACCCTCGTGATATCCTTGCGTTGTGAAAGTATCGCGAGGGACACCTGGATATCTTAACTTTGGTCTCCAACTTTATAACTCCAACACCCTTCCAATTCATGTCAAGCACCTAGGTTCATGTCACAAGCACTTCACCTAAAGGTAGATAAGCGTCCCAACTACCTCCAAACTCAAGAATATAATCTCTCAACATATCCTCCAAGATCTGTATAGCACATTCGGACTTTGCATTTGCGTGCGATAAAACTAGTACTAAGATCTACTCGTGTACCCAACATTTCTTGAAAAGGTTTTCAAATCGTGAAGTGAATGCGATCCTCTATTAGATATGATGGACAATAGAGCTCTATTGAGTCAGATAATTTTCTGTTAATGTATATCTATGCATATTTTACCTCACTATAAGAGGTTTTAACTAGCAAGAAACGTGCCTACTTTGTAAGCCAATTTACAACTTTCCCACATATAATCATACCTCTAATGGTTTGAATAATTTAGTCATATAATGTATTGTTCTATTGTATTTCCACTTCAGAATTTTGAGTTGTTTTAGTGGGCCTGTGAGTCGCAAATGCTTGCCTTAACATGCTGACATGTCAAATAGTTAGAAACAAATTTAATGATTTTTTTTTCCTTCTTTCTATTCCAACCAATCAATTTGTTTTTCTTTTATAGTCATGGTGCATCTTATAGACCTGAGATATACAGTGTATCTAGAGTTGTGAGCTCCATCGCGAATAGCTTGTCTCAAGCCATATATGTTTGCTACACATAATTAATTACCTAGTCGGAGAATATCCATATTCAAGAGCCTCTCGTGATTAGCCCTTGTGGCCCGACCAAATGGCTTTCTCGCAGCAAGTCTAACTATATTGTCACCCGGTGCTTCTCGATTCCTTCTTCTCACATTTGCTCGCGTCAGTTTCAATCTCTTAACTAACTAACTAACTAACTTACTTACTTACTTACTTAATAGGCCAGAATGAGTATCACACAAGGTCCTAGGTTCTTCAAACTCGGCCTCACAATTGCCCCAATTGCACAGCCTCGCGTGAATTGCTAGGCTCTATTACCCTCGGGATATCCTTGCATTGTGAAAGTATCGCGAGGAACACCTGGATATCTTAACTTTGGTCTCCAACTTTATAACTCCAACACCCTTCCAATTCATGTCAAGCACCTAGGTTCATGTCACAAGCACTTCACCTAAAGGTAGATAAGCGTCCCAACTACCTCCAAACTCAAGAATATAATCTCTCAACATATCCTCCAAGATCTGTATAGCACATTCGGACTTTGCATTTGCGTGCGATAAAACTAGTACTAAGATCTACTCGTGTACCCAACATTTCTTGAAAAGGTTTTCAAATCGTGAAGTGAATGCGATCCTCTATTAGATATGATGGACAATAGAGCTCTATTGAGTCAGATAATTTTCTGTTAATGTATATCTATGCATATTTTACCTCACTATAAGAGGTTTTAACTAGCAAGAAACGTGCCTACTTTGTAAGCCAATTTACAACTTTCCCACATATAATCATACCTCTAATGGTTTGAATAATTTAGTCATATAATGTATTGTTCTATTGTATTTCCACTTCAGAATTTTGAGTTGTTTTAGTGGGCCTGTGAGTCGCAAATGCTTGCCTTAACATGCTGACATGTCAAATAGTTAGAAACAAATTTAATGATTTTTTTTTCCTTCTTTCTATTCCAACCAATCAATTTGTTTTTCTTTTATAGTCATGGTGCATCTTATAGACCTGAGATATACAGTGTATCTAGAGTTGTGAGCTCCATCGCGAATAGCTTGTCTCAAGCCATATATGTTTGCTACACATAATTAATTACCTAGTCGGAGAATATCCATATTCAAGAGCCTCTCGTGATTAGCCCTTGTGGCCCGACCAAATGGCTTTCTCGCAGCAAGTCTAACTATATTGTCACCCGGTGCTTCTCAATTCCTTCTTCTCACATTTGCTCGCGTCAGTTTCAATCTCTTAACTAACTAACTAACTAACTTACTTACTTACTTACTTAATAGGCCAGAATGAGTATCACACAAGGTCCTAGGTTCTTCAAACTCGGCCTCACAATTGCCCCAATTGCACAGCCTCGCGTGAATTGCTAGGCTCTATTACCCTCGGGATATCCTTGCATTGTGAAAGTATCGCGAGGGACACCTGGATATCTTAACTTTGGTCTCCAACTTTATAACTCCAACACCCTTCCAATTCATGTCAAGCACCTAGGTTCATGTCACAAGCACTTCACCTAAAGGTAGATAAGCGTCCCAACTACCTCCAAACTCAAGAATATAATCTCTCAACATATCCTCCAAGATCTGTATAGCACATTCGGACTTTGCATTTGCGTGCGATAAAACTAGTACTAAGATCTACTCGTGTACCCAACATTTCTTGAAAAGGTTTTCAAATCGTGAAGTGAATGCGATCCTCTATTAGATATGATGGACAATAGAGCTCTATTGAGTCAGATAATTTTCTGTTAATGTATATCTATGCATATTTTACCTCACTATAAGAGGTTTTAACTAGCAAGAAATGTGCCTACTTTGTAAGCCAATTTACAACTTTCCCACATATAATCATACCTCTAATAGTTTGAATAATTTAGTCATATAATGTATTGTTCTATTGTATTTCCACTTCAGAATTTTGAGTTGTTTTAGTGGGCCTGTGAGTCGCAAATGCTTGCCTTAACATGCTGACATGTCAAATAGTTAGAAACAAAGTTAACAATTTTTTTTTTCTTTCTTTCTATTCCAACCAATCATTTTTTTTTTCTTTTATAGTCATGGTGCATCTTATAGACCTGAGATATACAGTGTATCTAGAGTTGTGAGCTCCATCGCGAATAGCTTGTCTCAAGCCATATATGTTTGCTACACATAATTAATTACCTAGTCGGAGAATACCCATATTCAAGAGCCTCTCGTGATTAGCCCTTGTGCCCCGACCAAATGGCTTTCTCGCAGCAAGTCTAACTATATTGTCACCCGGTGCTTCTCGATTCCTACTTCTCACATTTGCTCGCGTCAGTTTCAATCTCTTAACTAACTAACTAACTAACTAACTTACTTACTTACTTAATAGGCCAGAATGAGTATCACACAAGGTCCTAGGTTCTTCAAACTCGGCCTCACAATTGCCCCAATTGCACAGCCTCGCGTGAATTGCTAGGCTCTATTACCCTCGAGATATCCTTGCATTGTGAAAGTATCGCGAGGGACACCTGGATATCTTAACTTTGGTCTCCAACTTTATAACTCCAACACCCTTCCAATTCATGTCAAGCACCTAGGTTCATGTCACAAGCACTTCACCTAAAGGTAGATAAGCGTCCCAACTACCTCCAAACTCAAGAATATAATCTCTCAACATATCCTCCAAGATCTGTATAGCACATTCGGACTTTGCATTTGCGTGCGATAAAACTAGTACTAAGATCTACTCGTGTACCCAACATTTCTTGAAAAGGTTTTCAAATCGTGAAGTGAATGCGATCCTCTATTAGATATGATGGACAATAGAGCTCTATTGAGTCAGATAATTTTCTGTTAATGTATATCTATGCATATTTTACCTCACTATAAGAGGTTTTAACTAGCAAGAAACGTGCCTACTTTGTAAGCCAATTTATAACTTTGCCACATATAATCATACCTCTAATAGTTTGAATAATTTAGTCATATAATGTATTGTTCTATTGTATTTCCACTTCAGAATTTTGAGTTGTTTTAGTGGGCCTGTGAGTCGCAAATACTTGCCTTAACATGCTGACATGTCAAATAGTTAGAAACAAAGTTAATAATTTTTTTTTCTTTCTTTCTATTCCAACCAATCAATTTGTTTTTCTTTTATAGTCATGGTGCATCTTATAGACCTGAGATATACAGTGTATCTAGAGTTGTGAGCTCCATCGGGAATAGCTTGTCTCAAGCCATATATGTTTGCTACACATAATTAATTACCTAGTCGGAGAATACCCATATTCAAGAGCCTCTCGTGATTAGCCCTTGTGCCCCGACCAAATGGCTTTCTCGCAGCAAGTCTAACTATATTGTCACCCGGTGCTTCTCGATTCCTTCTTCTCATATTTGCTCGCGTCAGTTTCAATCTCTTAACTAACTAAATAACTAACTAACTTACTTACTTACTTAATAGGCCAGAATGAGTATCACACAAGGTCCTAGGTTCTTCAAACTTGGCCTCACAATTGCCCCAATTGCACAGCCTCGCGTGAATTGCTAGGCTCTATTACCCTCGGGATATCTTTGCATTGTGAATGTATCGCGAGGGACACCTAGATATCTTAACTTTGGTCTCCAACTTTATAACTCCAACACCCTTCCAATTCATGTCAAGCACCTAGGTTCATGTCACAAACACTTCACCTAAAGGTAGATAAGCGTCCCAACTACCTCCAAACTCAAGAATATAATCTCTCCAACATATCCTCCAAGATCTGTATAGCACTTTCGGAATTTGCATTTGCGTGCGATAAAACTAGTATTAAGATCTACTCGTGTACCCAACATTTCTTGAAAAGGTTTTCAAATCGTGAAGTGAATGCGATCCTCTATTAGATATGATGGACAATAGAGCTCTATTGAGTCAGATAATTTTTTGTTAATGTATATCTATGCATATTTTACCTCACTATAAGAGGTTTTAACTAGCAAGAAATGTGCCTACTTTGTAAGCCAATTTACAACTTTTCCACATATAATCATACCTCTAATGGTTTGAATAATTTAGTCATATAATGTATTGTTCTATTGTATTTCCACTTCAAAACTTTGAGTTGTTTTAGTGGGCTTGTGAGTCGCAAATGCTTGCTTTAACATGCTAACATGTCAAATAGTTAGAAACAAAGTTAACAAAAAAAAATTTCCTTCTTTCTATTCCAACCAATCAATTTGTTTTTCTTTTATAGTCATGGTGCATCTTATAGACCTAAGATATACAGTGTATCTAGAGTTGTGAGCTCCATCGCGAATAGCTTGTCTCAAGCCATATATGTTTGCTACACATAATTAATTACCTAGTCGAAGAATACCCATATTCAAGAGCCTCTCGTGATTAGCCCTTTGTGGCCCGGCCAAATAGCTTTCTCGTGGTAGGTCTAGCTATATTGTCACCCGGTGCTTCTCGATTCCTTCTTCTCACATTTGCTCGCGTCAATTTCAATATCTTAGCTAACTAACTTACTTACTTAATAGGCCAGAATGAGTATCACACAAGGTCCTAGGTTCTTCAAACTCGGCCTCACAATTGCCCCAACTGCACAGCCTCGCGTGAATTGCTAGACTCTATTACCCTCGGGATATCCTTGCGTTGTGAATGTATCGCGAGGGACACCTGGATATCTTAACTTTGGTCTCCAACTTTATAACTCCAACACCCTTCCAATTCATGTCAAGCACCTAGGTTCATGTCACAAACACTTCACCTAAAAGTAGATAAACGTCCCAATTACCTCCAAACTCAAGAATATAATCCCTCAACATATCCTCCAAGATCTGTATAGCACATTCGGACTTTGCATTTGCGTGCGATAAAACTAGTACTAAGATCTACTCGTGTACCCAACATTTCTTGAAAAGGTTTTCAAATAGTGAAGTAAATGCGATCCTCTATTAGAGATGATGGACAATAGAGCTCTATTGAGTCAGATAATTTTCTATTAATGTATATCTATGCATATTTTACCTCACTATAAGAGGTTTTAACTTGCAAGAAATGTGCCTACTTTGTAAGCCAATTTACAACTTTCCCACATATAATCATACCTCTAATGGTTTGAATAATTTTGTCATATAATATATTATTCTATTGTATTTTCACTTCAGAATTTCGAGTTGTTTTAGTGGGCCTGTGAGTCGCAAATGCTTGCCTTAACATGCTGACATGTCAAATAGTTAGAAACAAAGTTAACGAATTTTTTTTCTCCTTCTTTCTATTCCAACCAATCAATTTATTTTTCTTTAATAGTCATGGTGCATCTTATAGACCTGAGATATACAGTGTATCTAGAGTTGTGAGCTCCATCGCGAATAGCTTGTCTTAAGATATATATGTTTGCTACACATAATTAATTACCTAGTCGGAGAATACCCATATTCAAGAGCCTCTCGTGATTAGCCCTTGTGGCCCGGCCAAATGGCTTTTTCGCGGTAGGTCTAACTATATTGTCACCCGGTGCTTCTCGATTCCTTCTTCTCACATTTGCTCCCATCAGTTTCAATCTCTTAACTAACTAACTAACTTACTTACTTAATAGGTGATAACAATAAGATAGGGGTCCAAGACTTACTAAAGAAAATCAAGAAACGTGCGGAAGCTAAAATAAAATAAAGAAACAAAAAAACAACGGAAAATTAAAGATAGATTGAATTCAAGAAAGAGTTTCTTGAACTCAAAAAGTCTATTCTTGAAGTTGAATCCTAACAACAACAATTAGCTAACAAATAACTAATCGCCTTTGGTAGAGAATTAAAAACAAGAGATAGATTGTGAAACCCGACCCTTTAGAATAACAAGAACAACAAGAATAACAATAAGCCTAAACTTATCACCTTTCTTGAATACCTAGAAGTGATCTAAGATTTCGAAAGAGTTTAATCTTACCACCTTAAGTTGAGTCTTGAAGGTTGAAGAATAAATCCAAGAGTAGTCACACACAAGAGTGCAAGAAAAATCTCACAATGTTTATTCATAATAGTCTATAATAATAATCTAAAAATCTAAAAACATAGAAGACAACCCTTTATATAGGGAGGGGGTCACAAAATTCCTACCTAAAAACAAGGAAATAAAGTCCTAAACTACTTTGGACAACAAGTCCAAATACCTTAGGAAAAGAAAAAATACTAGGAAACAAAAACCAAGTCAATCTTGGAAAGTAACTCCAACAATCTTAGGAAAAGGAAAACATAACCTTAACTAACTAGGAAAACAATAAATCTAGTACCAAAATATATGAAAATAAGTTAAAACCAATCTAGGATAGAATCTTGAAAGTCCCAAACCAATCATGGATGGGATCTTGGAAATCTTGAAGGCAACTTGCAAGCAACTTGGTACCAACTTGTACCCAACTTCTATCACGCCTATTGAACCTTTCTTGGACAGCAAGTAAGTCCTTTTTTATAACGACCCGGACGGTCGTTTCGAGAGTTATAGCCCCGTTTTCCCCATTTCTACTTCTTTTTGTGTCATTCAGCTATATTATGTTGTATCGGGTCAGTTGGTTCGGGTCCGGAAGGAACTCGGAGTGAAATAAGACACTTAGTCTCATAATTTAAAAAAATATTAAATTAGTAAAGTGGACCGGATATGGACCTATATGTAAACGACCTCAGATTTGAATTCTGATAATTCCAATAGCTTCGTATGGAGATTTTGGGCTTAGGAGCGTGTTCAGAATATTATTTGGGAGTCTGTGGTAGAATTAGGCTTGAATTGGCGAAATTGGAAATTTGGCGATTTCGGTCGGCAGTGAAAAATTTGATATCGGGGTCGGAATGGAATTCTGGAAGTTGGAGTAGGTTTGTAGTGTCATTTGTGACGTGTGTGCAAAATTTGAGGTCATCCGGATGTGGTTTGGTTGGTTTCGGCATCGGTTGCCGAATTTAAAAATTTAGAAGTTCTTAGGCTTGAATCCGAGGGTAATTTGATGATTTGATATTGTTTTGAGTGATTCGAAGGTTCAACTAAGTTGGTATGTTGATATATGACTTGTTGGTATTTTTGGTTGAGGTCCCGAGGGCCTCGGGGTGATTCCGGGTGGTTAACGGATTTGTTGAAGTTGGATATTGCAATTGGAGCTGCTACTTCTACTATTTCCGCACCTGCGGAAGAAAGGGTCGCAGGTGCGAGGCCGCTGGTGCATGTGGGGAGTGAGCAGGTGCGGGCGACGCTGGGCCAAGGCTGAGAATGCAGGTGCGAAGAATTTCCCGCATCTGCGAGCCCGCAGGTGCGAGGAAGGAGTCCGCAGGTGCGGAAGCTGGGTGTTTAAGTGAGTTGCGCAGGTGCGGCTTCTTGGACCGCAGGTGCGGTCGTGCAGGTGTGAGTAAATGGCTGCAGGTGCGAAAAACCTGGGCAGAAACCATAAATAGAACCCTTCGCGAATTTTGGTCATTCTTCACAATTTCAACTCGGTTTTTGGAGCTTTTGGGAGAGATTTAAAGAGGGGATCAAGGGGATTTCGTTGAGGTAAGTTACTTGAGCCCTAATACTTGTATATATGGTAATTTCCCGTTATTTTAATCATGGTAATTAGTGAAAATTAGGGGTTAGGGATTGAAATTTTTGGAGAGTAATTTAAGGATTTGAAGTACCAAACGATGTCGGATTTTGATGAATTTGGTATGGTTAGACTCGTGAGTGAATGAGCTTTCTAGTTTTGTAAATTTAGTCGGATTTTGAGATGTGGGCCCGGGGGTTGGTTTTGAGCCAATTTCGGGTTTTGGTCTAATTTTTTAGTTTTTCTTTTGGAATTCATCCCATTAGCGCGTATTGATGGTATTGTACTGATTGTGAATAGATTCGGAGTATTTGGAGGCCGAGTCCAGAGGCAAGATCATTGCGGGTTAGAGATTTGACCGGTTTGAGGTAAGTAACGATTGTAAATCTAGTCCTGAGGGTATGAAACCCCGGATTTCGTATCATTCTACTATTTTGAAGTGACGCACATGCTAGGTGACGGATGTATGGGCATGCACTGTTGGGGATTTGTGACTTTGTCCGTCCCGTAGCAACTGTAAAGTTGCATACTTTGTAGAAACCATTTGATACTTATATGTTTTAGAAAGAATTTCTGTAAATTGGGCTGAATACCATGTTTGGGCCTTGTGCTAATACTGTTTGGACCCTTAGGGGCTGTTTCTTACTATCCTCTCACTGTTTTCGATTGAAAATCTATACTCAGTCATGTTTATACTTGTTTACCGCACAACTCAGTTTTATGACTCTATTTTGATGCATATAAATGTTTTGGGCCGAATGCCATGTTTTACTGAAATGCCCGAGTGGCTTTAGAGGTTTATGACTAAGTGAGGCCGAGGGCCTGATTTGTAAGGATGAGTGTGGATCGGGGCTGCCGCCTGCAACATATTCATGACTGAGTGAGGCCGAGGGCCTAATTGTGAGGATGAGTGTGGATCGGGGCTGCCCGCCTGCAACATACTTTATTATTATAGCACGTGAGTTGTCCGTGCAAATTATAGCGCTTGGGCTGAAGGAGAACCTCCGGAGTCTGTACACACCCCCAATGAGCGCAGGTACCTACTGAGTGCGAGTGCCGAGTGCCTAGTGCTGAGTGACTGGGAGGCATGAGTGATTGTGAGGTATGCCCGAGTGACAAGAGTGATTGTGAGGTATGCCTGAGTGGCAAGAGCGATTGTGAGGTATGCCCGAGTGGCACGAATGACTGTGAGGTTCGCCCAAGGGGCTGTATATAAGTGATGTTTTTCCCGAGGGGCTGTTTATGATTTCATTATTTTTGCTTACCTTTGCATTGAGCCTTTGTTTGAAAAACTGTTGGAAAAATGTCTTTAAATGATTTTTACTGGAATTGGGTTTAAACGAGATGTTTGATTCAAATCCTGATTTCTTTTAAGAGCATGTGGTACTGAGATTTCCTGATATGAACGTTATATGCTTTATTGCTCATCACTACTGCTCAGTCTTTATTTATTGTTGTTACTTACTGAGTTGGCATACTCACGTTACTCCCTGCACCTTGTGTGCAGATCCAGGTGTAGCTGGACACGGTAGCGGTTATTGAGTGTTCTGGTTGTAGATTTTCTTGGAGATAGCAAGGTAGTTGTGTGGCAATCGCAGCCCCTGCTCTTCTCCCTCTTATCTTCCTCTAGTTGTATTTAGCCATTTTTTCAGGCTGAGTTAGCCTTGATATTGTTTGACAGATTGTAGTAAATGCTCATGACTAGTGACACCCCGATGTCGGGCTTTTCTTTTCTGCACTTCTGTTTTTCTTTGATTTGAACTCTTTAAATGGAGGTTTTATGTTAAATAACCTTGAAATTTTCTTTGAAATGAAAATATCATTTTGTTTTGGAAATGAGTCGGCTTGCCTAGTTCCACGATAGGCGTCATCACGATAGGGGTTAGTTTTGGGTCGTGACAGATTGGTATCAGAACCTAGGTTAAATAGGTCTTACGAGTCATGAGCGGGTTTAGTAGAGTCTTGCGGATCGGAACGGAGACGTCTGTACTTATCTTCGAGAGGCTGCAAAACCTTTAGGAAACTCCACATTCTTGAATTCTTGTCGTGCAAATCTGTTGATTCTAGTAACTAAACATCTGTTGTTTCATTCTCTCATAGATGGTGAGGACTCGTACTACCGGTCAGGAGGGCCAGCCACCAGTACCACCAGCCAGGGCTGCGAGAGGCCGTGGCCGTGGTAGAGGCCGTGGTAGGGGCAGAGGTGTAGCCCGTACAACAGTTGGGGCAGTACCTATAGATCCACCGGTTGTCCCAGATCAGGACCAAGTTCCAGTTGTTGATGCACCAGCTCAGGCACCACCTGTGCCTATTGTGATTCCAGGCCTTCAGGAGGCCCTAGCTCAGATTCTGACAGCGTGTACTGGCCTTGCTCAGGCGGTCTCTATTTTGATGGCCGCAACCACTTCTCAGGCCAGGGGAGGCACTCAGACTCCTGTCGCTCGCACACCCGAGCAGGTTATTCAGGGACTTCAGACACCAGAGGCACCACCAGCCCAGTCGGTTTGCTGTTGCTCAGGATTATGTGGTTCCTGCTATGCCTGAGGATGATCAGCGTAGGTTGGAGAGGTTTGGGAGACTTCAGCCACCACCTTTCAGTGGCACAGAGAGAGAGGATGCTCAGGACTTTTTGGACAGGTGTCAGAGGACACTCCGTACTGCTAGTATTTTAGAGACTTGTGAGGTCTCATTCACTACCTTTCAGTTTTCTGGGGCTACACTCAGATGGTGGGAGATTTACGAGAGGCGTAGGCCTGTTGGCGCAGCATCCCCTTACTTGGCAGCAGTTCTCCGTGGTCTTTTTGGAGAAGTTCGTGCCTCGATCCCGCAGAGAGGAGCTGCGTAGACAGTTTGAGCGGCTCCGCCAGGGTGATATGTCTGTGACGCAGTATGAGATGCGGTTCTCCGAGTTGGCCCGTCATGCTATCTAGTTGGTTCCCACAGACAGAGAGAGGATCATGAGGTTTATTGATGGCCTCACTTATTAGCTATAGTTGCTCATGACCAGGGAGCGGGTTTCGGGTGCTACCTTTGATGAGGTTGTCGACATTGCTCGTCAGATTGAGATGGTTCGCGGTTAAGAGAGGGTTGAGCGGGAGGCCAAGAGGCCTTGTGGTCAGGGTGGATTCAGCGGTGCTCCTTTTGGGGGTCAGTTCCAGCACGGTAGAGGTCGTCATTTCAGACAGGCTTAGTCAGCTCGGCCATTTCATCGGGGTGCATCATCTGGCCATGGCTCTCACAGTTCTCATCAGGGCCACTCATCACTTAGTGCCCTTCCAGTTCAGAGTTCGTCCCGTGCTCTAGCTTTTCAGTTTCCGCCGCCAGCATTAGGGAGTTGTTTTGAAAGTGGGGAGCTGGGGCATATGTGAAGGCAGTGTCCTCGTCGTCATGGAGGTCTATTTCAGCAGAGGAGTCAGCCTCCGACTACAGCACCAGCTACCTCACCACCTGCCCAGTCAGCTCGGGGTGGAGGTCAGTTAGCTAGGGGTCGCCCTAGAGGGGGAGGTAGATCAGGGGGTGGTCAGGCCCGTTTCTATGCTCTCCCTGCCAGACCAGATGCTATTGCTTCAGATGCTGTGATTACAGGTATTGTCTTAGTTTGCCACAGAGATGCCTCAGTATTATTTGACCCTGGTTCCACGTATTCATATGTTTCCTCGTATTTTGCCCATTTTCTGGATATGCCCCGTGAGTCCTTAGTTTCATCTGTACATGTATCTACTCCTGTGGGCGATACTATTATTGTGGACCGCATATATCGGTCATGTGTGGTGACTATTGGGGGTCTGGAGACCCGAGTAGATCTATTGTTGCTCAGTATGGTTGACTTTGATGTGATATTGGGTATGGATTGGTTATCTCCATGTCATGCTGTTCTAGATTGTCACGCTAAGATGATGACGTTGGCTATGCCGGGAATTTCGAGGGTTGAGTGGAGCGGTTCTGTAGATTATGTACCAAGTAGGGTGATTTCATATTTGAAGGCTAAGCGCTTGGTTGAGAAGGGTTGCCTATCTTATTTGGCTTTTGTGAGGGATGTTAGTGCAGAGACTCCTGTCATTTATTCTGTTCCGGTGGTACGTGATTTTTCGGATGTGTTTCCTGCAGACCTACCAGGCATGCCGCCTGACAGGGATATTGACTTTGGTATTGATTTGGTGCCGGGCACTCAGCCCATTTCTATTCCACCGTATCGTATGACACCGGCGGAGTTGAAGGAATTGAAAGAACAGCTTCAGGAACTCCTTGATAAGGGGTTTATTCGGCCTAGTGTGTCACCTTGGGGTGCACCGGTTCTATTTGTGAAAAAGAAGGATGGTTCCATGAGAATGTGTATTGATTACAGGCAGTTGAACAAGGTCACAGTCAAGAACAAGTATCCTTTGCCTCGTATTGATGATTTATTCGACCAGCTTCAGGGAGCGAGGGTGTTCTCCAAGATCGATTTGAGGTCCGGTTATCACCAGCTGAAGATTCGGGATTCAGATATTCTTAAAACAGCTTTCAGGACCCGATATGGCCATTATGAGTTCTTAGTGATGTCTTTTGGGCTGACCAATGCCCCAACATCGTTCATGCATTTGATGAACAGTGTATTCCAGCCCTATTTGGACTCATTCATCGTTGTATTCATTGACGACATCCTGGAGTACTCTCGTAGCCAGGAAGAGCACGCTCAACATTTGAGGGTTGTATTGCAGAGATTGAGGGAGGAGAAGCTTTATGCAAAGTTCTCTAAATATGAGTTTTGGCTCAGTTCAGTAGCATTCTTGGGGCACGTGGTGTTCAGTGAGGGTATTCAGGTGGATCCGAAGAAGATAGAGGCGGTGCAGAGTTGGCCCAGACCGTCCTCAGCCACGGAGATTAGGAGCTTTCTTGGTTTGGCGGGTTACTACCGTCGCTTTGTGGAGGGATTTTCATCTATTGCATCGCCCTTGACCAAATTGACCCAAAATGGTGCTCCATTCAGGTGGTCGGATGAATGTGAGGAGAGCTTTCAAAAGCTCAAGACTGCTTTGACCACAACTCCAGTGTTAGTTCTACCATCAGCTTCAGGTTCCTACACCGTGTATTGTGATGCCTCGAGGATAGGCATTGGTTGTGTTTTGATGTAGGAGGGTAGGGTGATTACCTATGCCTCGCTCCATTTGAAGACCCATGAGAATAACTATCATGTCCATGATCTTGAGTTAGCAGCCATTATTCGCGCCTTGAAGATTTGGCATCATTATTTGTATGGGGTTCATTGTGAGATCTATACTGATCACCGGAGTCTGCAGTATCTGTTAAAGCAGAAAGATCTTAATTTGCGTCAGCGGAGATGGTTAGAGCTTCTTAAGGACTATGATATCACTATTTTGTACCATCCGGGGAAGGCCAATGTAGTGGCCGATGCTTTGAGTCGCCAAGCAGAGAGTTTGGGGACTTTAGCATATCTTCCAGCAGCAGAGAGACATTTGGCATTAGATGTTCAGACCTTAGCAGGCCAGCTTGTCAGATTGGATATGTCGGAGCCTAATTGGGTATTGGCTTGTGTGGTCTCCAGGTCTTCTCTTTATGACCGTATCAGGGAGCGTCAGTATGATGACCCTCACTTGCTCGTTCTTCAGGACAGGGTTCAGAGAGGTGATGCTAGGGATGTGACTATTGGTGATGATGGCATGCTGAGAATGCAGGGCCGGATATGTGTGCCTAATATAGATGGGCTTCGAGAGCTGATTCTTGAGGAGGCCCACAGCTCGCGGTATTCCATCCATCCGGGTGCCGCAAAGATGTACCAGGATTTGAGGCAGCACTATTAGTGGAGGCGAATGAAGAAGGATATAGTTGGGTTTGTGGCTCAGTGTCTAAATTGTCAGCAGGTTAAGTATGAGCATCAGAGACCGGGTGGCTTGATTCAGAGGTTAGAGATCCCAGAGTGGAAGTGGGAGTGGATCACTATGGACTTCGTAGTTGGGCTCCCACGGACTTCGAGGAAGTTCGACGCTATTTGGGTTATTATGGATTGGCTGACCAAGTCCGCACACTTCATTCCAATTGGTACTACTTACTCTTCAGAGCGGTTGGCTGAAATTTACATCCGAGAGATCGTTCACCTGCATGGTGTCCCAGTTTCTATCATTTCAGATAGGGGTACTCAGTTCACATCGCAGTTTTTGAGGGTTGTGCAGCGAGAGTTGGGTACTCAGGTTGAGTTAAGCACAGCTTTTCACCCTCAGACGGACGGGCAGACCGAGCGCACTATTCAGATATTTGAGGACATGTTGCGTGCTTGTGTCATTGACTTTGGGGGTTCGTGGGACCAGTTTTTGCCACTCGCGGAGTTTGCATATAACAACAGTTATCAGTCGAGTATTCAGATAGCTCCGTACGAGGCTTTGTATGGGAGGAGGTGTAGATCTCCGGTTGGATGGTCTGAGCCGGGTGAGGCTAGGCTCTTAGGTACAGACTTGGTCCAGGACGCATTAGATAAGGTGAAATTGATTCAGGAGCGGCTTCTCACGGCGTAGTCTAGGCAGAAGAGCTACGCGGATAGGAAGGTCCGTGATGTGTCTTTTATGGTTGGGGAGAAGGTTTTGCTGAAGGTCTCACCCATGAAGGGTGTTATGAGGTTTGGGAAGAGGGGCAAGTTGAGCCCCTGGTTCATTGGGCCTTTTAAGGTGCTTCAGAGAATAGGGGAGGTGGCTTATAAGCTTGCCTTGCCACCCAGCTTGTCGAGTGTGCATCCAGTGTTTCATGTTTCCATGCTCCAGAAGTATATTAGAGATCCGTCCCATGTTTTGGATTTCAGCACGGTTCAGTTGGAGGGTGATATGACTTATGATGTGGAACCGGTGGCTATTTTGGATCGGCGGGTTCGAAGGTTGAGGTCGAAGGATATAGCTTCAGTGAAGGTGCAATGGAGAGGTCAGCCTGTAGAGGAGGCCACCTGGGAGACCGAGCGAGAGATGCGGAGCAGATATCCATGCCTATTCGAGACTCCAGGTATGTTTCTAGACCCGTTCGAGGACGAACGGATGTTTAAGAGGGGGAGGATGTAACTACCCAGACGGTTGTTTCGAGAGTTATAGCCCCGTTTTCCCCATTTCTACTTCTTTTTGTTTCATTCAGCTATATTATGTTGTATCGGGTCAGTTGGTTCGGGTCCGAAAGGAACTCGGAGTGAAATGAGACACTTAGTCTCATAATTGAAAAAAAACATTAAGTTAGAAAAGTGGACCGGATATGGACCTAAGTGTAAACGACCTCGGATTCGAATTCTGATAATTCCAATAGCTCCGTATGGCAATTTTGGGCTTAGGAGTGTGTCCGGATTATTATTTGAGGGTCCGTGGTAGAATTAGGCTTGAATTGGCGAAATTAGAAATTTGGCGATTTCGGTCGGCAGTGAAAAATTTGATATCGGGGTCGGAATGGAATTTCGGAAGTTGGAGTAAGTTCGCAGTGTCATTTGTGACGTGTATACAAAATTTGAGGTCATCCGGACGTGGTTTGGTTGGTTTCGGCATCGGTTGCCGAATTTGAAAATTTAGAAGTTCTTAAGCTTGAATCCGAGGGTAATTTGATGATTTGATGTTGTTTTGAGTGATTCGAAGGTTCGACTAAGTTGGTATGTTGATATATGACTTGTTGGTACTTTTGGTTGAGGTCCCGAGGGCCTCGGGGTGATTCCGGGTGGTTAACGGATTTGTTGAAGTTGGAAATTATAGTTGGAGCTGCTGCTTCTGCTATTTCCGCACCTGCGGAAGAAAGGGTCGCAGGTGCAAGGTCGCTGGTGCGCGTGGGGAGTGCGCAGGTGCGGGCGACGCTGGGCCAAGGCTGAGAATGCAGATGCGAAGAATTTCTCGCATCTGCGAGCCCGCAGGTGCGAGGAAGGAGTCCGCAGGTGCGGAAGCTGGGTGATTAAGTGAGTTGCGCAGGTGCGGCTTCTTGGACCGCATATGCGGTCGCGCGGGTGCGAGAAAATGGCCGCAGGTGCGAAAAACCTGGGCAGAAACCATAAATAGAACCCTTCGCGAATTTTGGTCATTCTTCACAATTTCAACTCGGTTTTTGGAGCATTTGGGAGAGATTTGAAGAGGGAATCAAGGGGATTTCGTTGAGGTAAGTTACTTGAGCCCTAATACTCGTATATATGGTGATTTCCTATTGTTTTAATCATGGTAATTAGTGAAAATGAGGGGTTAGGGCTTGAAATTTTTGGAGAGTAATTTAAGGATTTGAAGGACCAAACGATGTCAGATTTTGATGAATTTGGTATGGTTAGACTCGTGAGTGAATGAGCTTTCTAGTTTTGTAAATTTGGTCGGATTTCGAGACATGGGCCCAGGGGCCGGGTTTGAGCCAATTTTGGGTTTTGGTCTAATTTTGTAGTTTTTCTTGTGGAATTCATCCCATTAGCGCGTATTGATGGTATTGTACTGATTGTGAATAGATTCGGAGCATTTGGAGGCCGAGTCCAGAGGCAAGATCATTGCGGGTTAGAGATTTGACCGGTTTGAGGTAAGTAACGATTGTAAATCTAGTCCTGAGGGTATGAAACCCCGGATTTCGTATCATTCTACTATTTTGAAGTGACGCACATGCTAGGTGACGGGCGTGTGGGCGTTCACTGTTGAGGATTTGTGATTTGGTCCGTCCCGTAGCAATTGTAAAGTTGCATACTTTGTTGAAACCATTTGATACTTCTATATTTTAGAAAGAATTTCTGTAAATTGGGCTGAATACCATGTTTGGGCCTTGCGCCAATGCTGTTTGGACCCTTAGGGGATGTTTCTTACTATCCTCTCACTGCTTTCGATTGAAAATCTATACTCAGTCATGTTTATACTTGTTTACCGCACAACTCAGTTTTATGACTCTATTTTGATGCATATAAATGTTTTGGGCCGAATGCCATATTTTACTGAAATACCCGAGTGGTTTTAGAGGTTTATGACCGAGTGAGGCCGAGGGCCTGATTTGTGAGGATGAGTGTGGATCGGGGCTGCCCGCCTGCAACATACTTTATTATTATAGCACGTGAGTTGTCCGTGCAGATTATAGCGCTTGGGCTGAAGGAGCCCCTCCGGAGTGTGTACACACCCCCAGTGAGCGCAGGTACCTACTGAGTGCGAGTGCCGAGTGCCTAGTGCTGAGTGACTGGGAGGCATGAGTGATTGTGAGGTATGTCCGAGTGGCAAGAGTGATTGTGAGGTATGCCCGAGTGGCACGAGTGACTATGAGGTTTGCCCGAGGGTCTGTATACGAGTGATGTTTTTCCCGAGGGGTTGTTTATGATTTCATCATTTTCGCTCACCTTTGCATTGAGCCTTTGTTTGAAAAACTGTTGGAAAAATGTCTTTAAATAATTTTTACTGGAACTGGGTTTAAACGAGATGTTTGATTCAAATCCTGATTTCTTTTAAGAGCATGTGGTATTTTACTGAGATTTCCTGATATGAACGTTATATGCTTTATTGCTCATCACTACTGCTCAGTCTTTATTTATTATTGTTACTTACTGAGTTGGCGTACTCACGTTACTCCCTACACATTGTGTGTAGATCCAGGTGTAGCTGGACACGATAGCGGTTATTGAGTGTTCTGGTTGCAGATTTTCTTGGAGATAGCAAGGTAGCTATTTGGCGATCGCAGCCCCTGCTCTTCTCCCTCTTATCTTCCTCTAGTTATATTTAGCCATTTTTTCGGGCTGAGTTAGCATTGATATTGTTAGACAGATTGTAGTAAATGCACATGACTAGTGACACCCTGATGTCGGGCTTTTCTTTTCCGCACTTCTGTTTTTCTTTGATTTGAACTCTTTAAATGGAGGTTTTATGTTAAATAACCTTGAAATTTTCTTTGAAATGAAAATATCATTTTGTTTTGGAAATGAGTCGGCTTGCCTAGTTCCACGATAGGCGCCATCACGACAGGGGTTAGTTTTGGGTCGTGACATGATATCTTATAAAAACGTGTCTTCATGTAGGACTTATTGGGATGCAAGTTTGGACACGTGTTTAGGTGCCAAATAGGTCCAATAGTGGCCTGATTTGGACCTTCTTCAGAAGATGTCTCTTGGGATCTAATCCACCGCTTCTTGGACATGAATTTGTACCATAAAATAATTATAACACCTAGACAACTCATATCCTTTATCCTTGAGCTCTCCATCCCAATTAATAACTTCTTTATTTGCACTTGAAGTCTAATGACCTTGTTTTGCAATTCTTTAGCTTGACATCTTGTTAAAGGCCATCTTTGAGATTCCAAAGCTTCATTCTTGTCCTTGAATAGATTTGAGCTTCCTAGGATGCTATCATTCCCCTCTTCTTGAACAAAATTCGTCCTCGAATTTCGACCTTGCAAGAAAAAGAAGTCACGCACTAGTAAATGGCATCCACTAATATGAAAAAATGGTAAGAATAAAACAAGATAGTGACCACGTATCTACTTAACCCAATTAAGCCTAATAGGTGTAAATACTCCTTTATAAAGCATATGGACATCATCATCCCAATAAAATTTATGCCTACTTAGAGTTGTCCAATAAAAACCTCTCTTAGATGCACTATGTAATAAAATTTACAATGCGATCTTGTCAATAAGGTAGTCCAAACATGTTCATGCCAAAGAAATTATAAAATATTGGTCATGCATCCATTTAACACAAGTATCTATGCCACATGTATCAAATAAGACACTCTTATGATATAGGCAAGTATCAATTATAAATCCCATGGATTCTTCTACATGTAAGTTATTCAAAGAAGCACATAAATTCTCAAAAAGGTCAGAAGAACCCATAAATTCCAAAATACAAATTTCAATACATTCAAGCTCGTGATTATAACTTTCCCCAATAATATTCGCAACATCAATGGATTCTACATAATTGCTCAAACTGTCACAGAAAGAGTCATAGATAGGTTCATGAAAGAGTATTTGATCACTAACGTCATAATAATCATGTATATCCTCTTTACTAGTAGCAAACACTTTTATAGGCTCACAATCAACATGACTAGAGGAATGACTTTCCATCAAACAACAAAACTCACATTCTAGCAATTTATCACATGAAAACTCATTAGACACTTGAATAAGAGAAGAAAGAACATTTAACTCATTAGCAAGCCTCTTCTCATAAATTTCATGCCTCTTTCCACCAAGTTGAAATGCATAATCATCTATGTCATACTCAATTTCAAAAGAAAGCAAATTACTCTTGCACTTTAACTTAGATATTACAGTTAATGACTTGATATGCATCAAAATATTATCATCCACAAAAATTATAAAGTCACCAACATAAGAAATAAGAGTATTGTTCATTACCTCCAAAAATACCTTAGGTATTCTAGAAAGGCCAAGAATGTAAATGAACCAATTATACATACCATACTTGGACTTATTTACTAATGGAACAACATCACCTTTTATTCTTTTATGCAATGGCTCTAATTTAGCAATGCCTTTAGGGAAATCCATGTTATAAACCTGTAAATAAAGATCAAAATAGTCAAAAGGTTCAACAACAAAGAAATTAACCAAGCTTTTATCTTCCATCATCCAACAAGAATTGATTTCGCTAAATTCATGTTGGAATCCGATTGGATCCTTTGCTACCATCTCTTGTGCCTCACCTCCCCTTTCAAAAGGTATTTCTACATATGGCTACACAAAATCACAAGAACTAAAATAAGAAAGATTTAATAGGTTAGGAAGTAAAGAAAATATTTTCTTTCTTACACTCTCTTTGGTTTTTATCACAAGACTAACTTTTCCCTCACCCTTAGCCTCTTTTCTCTCACTAAAGTTTTTTTCTTCTTCTTTACTCAAACCCTCTTGTTTTTTTCTCTCTACCTCAAAGACTTTTCTTATCTCATTGCCTTCTCTCTTTTCTTTTCCCCCACGCTCACTCTTTTTCTCAATTTACATCACATTCTCTTCACTCAATACAACCTCTCATTTTTCCTCTGTTGGGATGTCAACCTGCACTCCTTTACTCCTCTCATATTTTTTCATATTCTCTTTAACAGTCTTTTCATCTTCATAAATTTGCGAGGGAGTTAAAGGTTCAAGAATAAGTTTCTTCCTGTTAACCTCAAAAGAGTATCTATTTTTTTTTTTATATTATATGAAGCTCTTCTATAGGCATACCATGGCTTTCCCAACAAGATATGATAATTATTCATGGGAATCACATCACACCAGATCTTATCCTCATACCTTCCAATAGAGAATAGTAATAACACTCTTTTATTTACCTTTACCCCTCTCAACATGTAGGGTTCAATATGCTCAATACAAGGCAAGTTCAATTTTTTAACCATGAAAGTGTTAATTGAGTTATAGCCAAACTCTTTGTCAATTCTAAGGGCACAAATCGCAGACATCACTTTAGCTCTTGTTTGAAAAATAATTTTACCATTGTCTTCCTTTCATTCGGTATACTGTAAATTCGACTTTTCAAGTTGTTGAGTCATAACTCGCCTCCTTTTACTATAACTACCTGTTTGAAATATCTTGAACAAAGATTAGAAAAATTATGTATCTCTCAAATTTTGGCTTTTTCCTCTAATGTTCTTGCATCTCTTGCCTTTTTCCACTCAAAGCAACTTTTGGTCGTTAAACTTTAGATTTATTAATAAACCTTACAAGTTACAACCCTTAGTGATAATAATGTGGAGTTAGAAAAAGAAAAGGAAAGTGAAGGACCAAACCTTGGAAGAATAAAAATTGGTTATGTAGAAAAAATAAGGAAAGAATTTAGGAAACCCAAAACCCACAAGAATAAAGAAAGAAGTTACATTAATCTTCAAGAACTAGGATCCCCTCTTCTTGTTTCCTTTTTTGATTTGGAAACCAAATAACACTTGAATTCTACAAATAATAATGAGCCATAATGCTTTTCTTTTGGCTTTTTTTTTTTTTTTTGGTTTTGTTTTACTCAAGAACCTCCCAAGATTATCAAGATTGAAATCTTGATTAGCCTATGCTTTGATATCACTTGATAACAACATAATAGGGGTCCAAGAATTACTAAAGAAAATCAAAAAACTTGCGGAAGCTAAAAGAAAATAAAGAAACAAAAAAACAACGAAAAATTAAAGATAGATTGAATTCAAGAAAGAGTTTTTTGAATTAAAGAAGTCTATTCTTGAAGTTGAATCCTAACAACAACAATTAGCTAATAAAGAACTAATCGCCTTCGGTAGAGAATTAAAAATAAGATATAGATTGTGAAACCCGGCCCTTTAGAATAACAAGAACAACAATAAGCCTAAACTTATCACCTTTCTTGAATACCTAGAAGTGATCTAAGATTTCAAAGGAGTTTAATCTTACCACCTTAAGTTGAGTCTTAAAGGTTGAAGAATAAATCCAAGAGTAGCCACACATAAGAGTGCAAGAAAAATCTCACAATTTTTATTGATAATAGTCTATAATAATCTAAAAATCTAAAAACAAAGAAGACACCCCTTTAAATTCCTACCTAAAAACAAGAAAATAAAGTCCTAAACTACTTTGGACAACAAGTCCAAATACCTTAGGAAAAGGAAAAATACTAGGAAATAAAAACCAAGTCAATCTTGGAAAGTAACTCCAACAATCTTAGGAAAAGGAAAACATAACCGTAACTAACTAGGAAAGCAATAAATCTAGTACCAAAATATATGGAAATAAGTTAAAACCAATCTTGAAAGTCCCAAACTGATCATGGATAGGATCTTAGAAATCTTGAAGGCAACTTGCAAGCAACTTAGTACCAACTTGTACCCAACTTCTATCACGCCTATTGAACCTTTATTTGGCAGCAAGTAAGTCCTTTTTATGTTATAAAAACGTGCCTTCATGTAGGACTTATTGGGATGCAAGTTTGGACACGTGTTTAGGTGCAAAATAGGTCCAATAGTGGCCTAATTTGGACCTTCTTCAGAAGATGTCTCTTGGGATCTAATCCACCACTTCTTGAACATGAATTTATACCATAAAATAATTATAACACCTAGACAACTCATATCCATTATTCTTGAGCTCTCCATCCCAATTAACAACTTCTTTATTTGCACTTGAAGTCTAATGACCTTGTTTTGTAACTCTTTAGCTTGACATCTTGTTAAAGGCCCTCTTTGAGATTCAAAGCTTCATTCTTGTACTTGAATAGATTTGAGCTTCCTAGGATGCTATCAATAGGCCAGAATGAGCATCACACAAGGTCCTAGGTTCTTCAAACTCGGCCTCACAATTGCCCCAACTGCACAGCCTTGCGTGAATTACTAGGCTCTATTACCCTCGGGATATCCTTGCGTTGAGAAAGTATCGCGAGGGACACCTGGATATCTTAACTTTGGTCTCCAACTTTATAACTCCAACACCCTTCCAATTCATGTCAAACACCTAGGTTCATGTAACAAACACTTCACCTAAAGGTAGATAAGCGTCCCAACTACCTCCAAACTCAAGAATATAATCTCTCAACATATCCTCCAAGATCTGTATAGCACATTCGGACTTTGCATTTTCGTACGATAAAATTAGTACTAAGATCTACTCGTGTACCCAACATTTCTTGAAAAGCTTTTCAAATCGTGAAGTGAATGCGATCCTCTATTAGAGATGATGGACAATAGAACTCTATTGAGTTAGATAATTTTCTGTTAATGTATATCTATGCATATTTTACCTCACTATAAGAGATTTTAACTAGCAAGAAACGTGCCTACTTTGTAAGCTAATTTACAACTTTCCCACATATAATCATACCTCTAATGGTTTGAATAATTTAGTCATATCATGTATTGTTCTATTGTATTACTACTTCAAAATTTTGAGTTGTTTTAGTGGGCCTGTGAGTTGCAAATGCTTGCCTTAACATGCTGACATGTCAAATAGTTAGAAACAAAGTTAACAAAT
Source organism: Nicotiana tabacum (assembly GCF_000715075.1). NCBI lineage: Eukaryota > Viridiplantae > Streptophyta > Magnoliopsida > Solanales > Solanaceae > Nicotiana > Nicotiana tabacum. The sequence continues at coordinate 79,707,748 of NC_134088.1, read as the reverse complement.
TTTTTTTTTCCTTCTTTCTATTCCAACCAATCAATTTATTTTTCTTTTATAGTCATGGTGCATCTTATAGACCTGAGATATACAGTGTATCTAGAGTCGTGAGCTCCATCGCGAATAGCTTGTCTCAAGCCATATATGTTTGCTACAAATAATTAATTACCTAGTCGGAGAATACCCATATTCAAGAGCCTCTCGTGATTAGCCCTTGTGGCCCGGCCAAATGGCTTTCTCGCGGTAGGTCTAACTATATTGTCACCCGGTGCTTCTCGATTCCTTCTTCTCACATTTGCTCGCGTCAGTTTCAATCTCTTAACTAACTAACTTAGTTACTTAATAGGCCAGAATGAGTATCACACAAGGTCCTATGTTCTTCAAACTCGGCCTCACAATTGCCCCAACTACACAGCCTCGCGTGAATTGCTTGGCTCTATTACCCTCGGGATATCATTGCGTTATGAAAGTATTGCGAGGGACACCTGGATATCTTAACTTTGGTCTCTAACTTTATAACTCCAACACCCTACCAATTCATGTCAAATACATAGGTTCATGTCACAAACACTTCACCTAAAGGTAGATAAGCGTCCCAACTACCTCCAAACTCAAGAATATAATCTCTCAACATATCCTCCAAGATCTGTATAGCACATTCGGACTTTGCATTTGCGTGCGATAAAACTAGTACTAAGATCTACTCGTGTACCCAACATTTCTTGAAAAGTTTTTCAAATCATGAAGTGAATGCGATCCTCTATTAGAGATGATGGACAATAGAGCTCTATTGAGTCAGATAATTTTCTGTTAATGTATAACTATGCATATTTTACCTCACTATAAGAGGTTTTAACTAGCAAGAAATGTGCCTACTTTGTAAGCCAATTTACAACTATCCCACATATAATCATACCTCTAATGGTTTGAATAATTTAGTCATATCATGTATTGTTCTATTGTATTTCCACTTCAGAATTTTGAGTTTTTTTAGTGGGCCTGTGAGTCGCAAATTCTTGCCTTAACATGCTGACATGTCAAGTAGTTAGAAACAAAGTTAACGAATTTTTTTTTTCCTTCTTTCTATTCCAACCAATCAATTTGTTTTTCTTTTATAGTCATGGTGCATCTTATAGACTAGAGATATACAGTGTATCTAGAGTTGTGAGCTCCATCGCGAATAGCTTGTCTCAAGCCATATATGTTTGCTACACATAATTAATTACCTAGTCGGAGAATACCCATATTCAAGAGCCTCTCGTGATTAGCCCTTGTGGTCCGGCCAAATGGCTTTCTCGCGGTAGGTCTAACTATATTGTCACCCGGTGCTTCTCGATTCCTTCTTTTCACATTTGCTCGCGTTAGTTTCAATCTCTTAACTAACTAACTAACTTACTTACTTACTTACTTAATAGGCCAGAATGAGTATCACACAAGGTCCTAGGTTCTTCAAACTCGGCCTCACAATTTCCCCAACTGCACAGCCTCGCATGAATTGCTAGGCTCTATTACCCTCGGGATATCCTTGCGTTGTGAAAGTATCGCGAGGGACACCTGGATATCTTAACTTTGGTCTCCAACTATATAACTCCAACACCCTTCCAATTCATGTCAAGCACCTAGGTTCATGTCACACACACTTCACCTACATTATACAATATATCATTAGGCATTAATTCTCTAGTATGTTAAGCACATAATTAACCTTGAATTTTTCCGGGACTTTACATTTCCATACCTATAGTCACTTTTAGTAAGTAGGATACTTATGTTGCGGATTCTCAAGAAAAGCCTGAAACAGTTCAACAGAGAGTAAATAATGTCGACAACTAGCTTCATTTGGATCCTTTAGTACTCAGATTAATTAAATGCTGATAATACTTTAAAGAACATTTCATTAGAGAAAGCATGAAAGTTATTTGGTGGAGGTGACCCACAATGTTTTTAATTAAGATCCAGTTAGCATAAAGTCGAGGAAAAACTCTAGATGTGACTTAAATTATTGAGAACAATATATTTGTCTAAAAATTTGGTGAAGTTAGGTTAATGCCTTGATTCATCCTTGTTTCATTAATTATCCATAATTAAAAAATGATCATTTTTCAATGATTAAACCAGCATGGTCATATCACTCACAATCACGATATACTTAGTTATTTCTTTCTAATGATATAATTTGGGAAATTGCACTAACTAAAAGGTTATCTAGATAATGCATTTTGATTAAGTTGTTTGACGAAAAGACCTCTAATTTGATATATCTGTAGTTATTTCTCAGAACCAAGCTGACTAACATGGAAAACTGCATTAGCTAAATGAATTATCTAAATATTGCATTTGGATGAAGTTGGTAGGGTAGGAAAGGTATAATTAGTTAGCAGCACTGATTTCTACGTATCAAGCTGACATAATTTGGCAAAATGCATTAATTAATACACATGATACAATGCCTTTGATGGACATGATATTATGATTGGATAAGAACGGCATTTACATTTTCAATCCAGTTAAATGTTATAGATGAATGATTTTGATTTATATACACAGAAAGTGTAAATAAATTTTCACACATATAAATACGCAAATATTTCAATCTAAGGTAGCACATATTTGGATTCACAAAACATGAAAAGAAGCATGAAGTTCAACCACCTTTTACCAATGTTCCTACACTTGTTCCTCTTCTCTTCTTGCTTTACTTCTGGCCAATTAATTAGAGTTCCTGTGCTTGACATGGATGGTGATCCAGTCCAGAAAAACCGATTATATATACTACATATTGTCTGTCAATGGAACTCATGTGGGTTGGGATACGTATCCTATAAATATTGTAAGTACCAAATTATCCAAGAAAAGGACATTGGTGATTTTTCTCTAATTTGGCAGACCAGACCACAATTGATCTGTCCAATGATATCCAAGTAATCTCTACACTGTTTGTTCTAAAGAACCAGTGTGGATAGTTGAACAAAATGGATGGTGATGTCTCTTTTGGTCACAATGCTGATGAGAAGGATGACAAAGGAGACGGATATAGGATCGTCCACTGTGGTAACTCAAAGGGTTGTAAGAATGTAGGTGTGGTCATTGAGAAAAATGGGAGGAGGAGGATTGCTTTGACTGAGTCACCGCTAGTGGTCAAAGAAACATTACGCCGTGTCTCTTTATTTTTCTTGCTTAGTACTCTATATATGTATTGATGTGTATTTTAAACTTGGAGTATTAATCTAAAGTCTGCCCTTGTCTATGTAACGTAATTTAAGCTTGTGTATTGTTGTCTATTTCAGTATGTCTATTAGTATGCCTCAGAGGCTTACGCATCTCATTATGGGCATTCTACAGGCTGGTGCTATCTGAACCTAAGTTGCTCAGAGTCGGGTGCCGATATCCGATACGGGTGCAGATTTAGAGATTGGATCCTTCATTATTTTAATTTTAAGATTTAGGGGTACGAATCTAGCTATGGATACAGGCGCAGGGATTCGGGTAAAAGTAATTCAAATATCTAAAAATAGAGCTATAAAAATATGCTTCAATTATGAGATATTACGTAGAAAACTTACAAAGGTATTGCGAGAAGGAGAAAATATTGATCAAGAGGAGAATCCGAGAAGGAAACATAAGGAAAATGACTAGACATATAAATTTCTATGTACAAGGTATTCCATTTTCTTCAATTTCACCCTAACTTTTGTTTTGATTTCAAAAATCATTATATGATCTGTTCCGAATTTCTCATCATGCTTGGTCAAAGTACCAAAAATCGGTTGACCATATCCGGTACAGATCCAACACCCACACCCATGTCGTATCAATATGGGTGCGATACCAACAATGAAGAGTTCGAGTAACTTAGATGTGTACAAGAATTGGAAACATTGAAGAAGTCATGATTCATGGAATAGCTAATGGATGGCTGGAAGAGAAGTCACCATAAAAGTTAAGGGACTCTTTGAAGCTTCCAAACCAACTTTGGACCCTCAATATTTAAACTGAAAGCCTTTAAAATAAACTATCAATTATGCAGTTAAATTAATCAACCAGAGAAGTTGGGAAGCTTTTACCTTCTCAAAACATCTAATGGAAAATTTTCACATATTTTTATAATTTTGAGATTCACTTACAAAATTAAGGTTCTATTTAATTTCGCGCAAAAAAATTCGAGATGCAAGCTCAATTGGTTAGAGTTGCAAAATTAAGCGATTCAAGCAAATAAGAATACCATCTTGCTGTTATAGATCTGTGCATCCGGAAGTAAACAACAAAAATCAATTTCTGTAATGCAAGACAATCGATGGACGCATAAACAATAATTATATTAACCAAGTAGGACTATTAAACCATCTTCTGATGCACCAACTTACGCAGAAATATTCTGTTGAAATGAGAGCAACAGATCGAAGGGCCATGCATGTTTTTTTATAGAATAAAGCAAAACCAGTGGGACATTACATTCACGCACTCAGTTACCAATGTAAAAGAAAGCTAATTGTTTTCGCTTTTTAATTAAGTACGCAGAATTGATACTGCAAACACAATGACCATGGGTTGTATAAACCAAACTGGAAAACCGTACCAAATCGAAAAGTCAAACCAAATCGATTAAAAAACCGATTAGGTTTGGTTTGATTTGGTTTGGTATTAAGTAAAAAAAATCACTACTAGAAATCCGCTAAACATCGACCAAAAAACCGACCAAAGTTGGTCGATTATGGCCAATTACCGACCAAAACGCGACCATTTATGTGTGGACGGTATTTTAATGATCGGAAAGGCATACCGACCAAAGTTAGTCGGAAATTACCGACCAACGTTGGTTGGTCAATTAAATTCAAAAAACAAATATTGCAAAAAAAACTGACCAAAGTTGGTCGGTTTTTTAATTATATAATCAAAGATTCACCATCTAGGAATCGAACCGGGGTCTGTAATGTGGCAGAATACTATTCTACCACTAGACCATTAGTGCATTTTATTTTAAGACTGTCTTTTATTTGATTTATACTCTTTAATTGTATTTTCGCACGAAAATAACCGACCAAAGTTAGTCGGTTTTATTAAAAAATAAAATTACCAACCAAAGTTGGTCGGTTTTTTAAAATGGCCGGCCGAATTAACCGATCAATTTTGGTCAGCTTTTTTAATATTAATTTTTATTTATTTTAATTGAAAAACCGACCAAAGTTGGTCGGTTTCTTGAAAAATAAATTTTGCGGGACTCAAAAATAGTATCCCCCATTTTTGCGCCAAAGAAAACAGACCAAAATTGGTCGGTTTAGTAAAAAAAAATTAAAAAATAAAATATTTTAAAAAACCGACCAACTTTGATCGGTTTTTTGACCGACCAAAGTTGGTCGGTCGATCTTGGTCCGTTTTTGCCGAATTTCTAGTAGTGAAATCCAAACCAAACCGATATATAAATATATAATTTTTATATTTATTTTTAAGACTTTTTATAAAATTTTCTTTAAAAAAATATTTAGAAATTTTTGTGATTCTCTTATAGGATGTAATATTTAGTTTGTGGAAATAGGAGTTACTTAATAAAGATGGCATTATTGTAAATAGTTAGATAGTTAGTTAGTTAAGCTTGTCATTAGCTCATCTTATAAATAGTGGTAGTTACTAAAATAATGTAATCAGAACTTTTCTTTCTTCTCTGATAATAACAGAGTTACTCTCTTCTTCTTCTTCGTTCCTTCTATCTTTCTCACATCAATCTAGGGTTGATTCCCAAATCAACCATAGATTTACATGGTATCAGAGCGATTGGGCCATGATTGTGAGCTGAATCTATAGATCCAGTAGTTAGATCGATCAATTGAGTTGTTCATTTTCATACTGAAAAACCTCTGGTTCTTTGACAATGGCGAACGCAGATCTCGATCACAACCATGCACTATATTTACATCCTTCAGACACAACCGGAGCTCTGATTGTGTCAGTTCAACTGACCGAATCCGATAATTACTCGATTTGGAGCTGTGTAATGAGAATCCAACTTTTAGGTAAGAACAAGTTAGGGTTAATTGACGGTACACTGAAGAGAGAAGATGTCGAAGAGGATTTAGGTCATCAATGGGATAGATGTAATACAATTATTATGGGATGGATTATAAGTTCTGTTTCGAAGGAATTAATGACAGGAGTAGTGTATGCTAAGAATGCATGTCGAGTTTGGGAAGATTTGAAGGAGCGTTTTGATAAAGTCAACGCATCTAGAATTTATCAATTGCACAAGGAGATTACGACATTGCACCAAGGCTCTAACAGTGTGTCAATATATTTTACTAAGCTCAAGGAACTTTGGGATGAGTATGAGAGTATGATTCCAGCTTGTCGTGATAGATAGTTCGTTGAACATCTGCATACGCAGAAGTTGATGCAGTTTTGATGGGGCTTAATGAGAATTATGAGCAAGCGCGGAGTCAGATTCTTATGACAAATCCTACTCCTAATGTTAGTAAAGCATATGCAATGATCATTGAGAGAGAAAGTCAAAGAGATGTCTCTAATGTGTCTATGATGAAAGGAGGGTTCAGAAGCCACAACCTTCATGACTGCAAAAGGAGGAAATTTTCAAGGGCAAAATCATAGACCAATGAAGAATTGGAATCTTCATTGTGATTTCTGCAAGATGAAGGGACATACTAAGGAGATATATTATAAAATAGTAGGGTATCCTGCTGATTTCAACTACAAGAAAAGAGGACCAAGAGCCAATGCTAATACTGCTTACAATTTGAATCCTGAGAATTACAATCCTAATATTGCAGGGTCTAATGCAGGAAGGATTGAAGCAACAGACAAGGGACACATGAGTGAGCTTCCTAGGACACCACAGTGCACAGCTGATCAATACAATCAGATCATGATGATGCTGAACAAAGATGTTCTATAGAACACAATGGCTAACATGGCAGGTATAATGCAATCATTTATGGATAATACAGCTAGAAAAGAATGAATCACAGATATCGGGGCAACTAACCATATGATATCAGACTTAAGCATGTTACAGAATATTAAAAGACTTGACTCCTGGAGCTGTAGGAAGGTGTATATGCCTAATGGTCAAGTAAATTTGGTATCACATATAGGTAATTGCATAATTTCTAAGGGACAAGTAGTGAAGAGTGTGTTATTTGTGCCTAATTTTCAGTACAATCTCATGTCAGTCTCTAAAGTAACTAGAGACCTTCATTGCCGAGTCACCTTTTTCCTTCATTTTTTTCTTATTCCAAGACATCTCAAGTGGGAGGATCAAGGGGATTGATAAAGAGAAAGATGGATTGTACCTCTTCTTACCTGCAGATGAACGAGAAGAAATGAGTAAAGGATTAAGTGCACAGAAGAAAGGGCTTGATGTTTCCCTATGGCATAGAAGGCTAGCACATGCTTCTGGAGGAGCCATGAAAGAGATTCTTGGATTGCCTATTGAAAATTGTAGAAATGTAATAGATAAGTGTGATGTTTGTCCTTTTAGCTAAACATACAAGACTGCCTTTTCATTCTAGTGATAGTAAGAGTACTAAAATTTTTTAACTATTACATCTGAATATTTGGGGACCTTATAACATTTCTACTATTGATGGCAATAAGTATTTTCTAACAATGGTTGATGACTATTCTCGTGTAACGTGAATTTTTCTGCTGAAATTCAAAAGTGATGTATTCATTGTATTAAGAGATTTTTTTTAAATGGTACACACTCAATTCAGTACTATGATAAAGACAGTGAGGTCAGATAATAGGGGTGAGTTTGTGAATCATAACTTCACTACTCTATTAAGAGAGTTGGGAATAATACATCAAAGAACACGTGTCTACACTCCTCAGCAGAATGGAGTAGCTGAGAGGAAGAATAGACGTATTCTTGAAGTGGCAAGGTCTATTAGATTTCAGTGGCATATTCCTGTGAGATTTTGGAGACATTATGTTTTGGCAGTTGTGTATATTATCAATAGACTACCTTCAATTGTGTTACAAGGTAGATCACCTTATGAACTATTTTATGGGAAAAGACCAATCCTGCTTCATATGAGAACTTTGGGATGTTTGTGCTATGCTAGTGTCTTACCTAGACAGGATAAGTTCAGTGCTAGGGAAGTTAGGGCAGTGTTAATAGGGTATTCTAATGTTACTAAAGGATACCTTTTGTACAACTTGGAGAAAAAGGAGTTCTTTATCAATAGGGATGTCACTTTCAAAGAAGGAGTCTTTCCTTTCAAAGATATTGAAGGGCTTGTTTTGCCAACTTCCTGCCAGGAAGGTGTTTTTCCTAACCATCCTTCTTATTTTGCAGATATTGATTCTAACATTCCTAATTCTATAGAAGAAGCATTGCAGCCCCAGGCTTCTGTAGAGGATGATCTACAAGGAACAAATATATAGTCTCATATTATGCCCACTGATGTCAATCTTCCTAGTGCCTTATCTGTTGACTATCAAGAGCAACATGATGCTTCACCTAGTTCCTCCCACACTAATGCAGAGTCTAATGCTCCTTAAGATAGTACTGTACCTCCTACACAAGCAAATGAGGATGAGATCTGGACGAGTGACTAAATAACCATTATGGTTGACAGATTATGTAATGCATTTGCCAGCTAAGAAGCCTCATTCTATGGCTAACTATCTTTCATATGATCAAGTATCTTCCTCTCACAAAGCTTATTTAGGGGTTTTTTCAGCAATATCTGAACCTACATCTTTTTATGAAGCATGTAAGGATGTTAGGTGGATAGAAGCAATGCAGACAAAAATAGCAGCATTACAAGCTAATAAAACCTGTGAGTTGGTATGTTTGCCTCCAGGGAAGACTCCCATTGGGTTTCGATGGGTGTATAAGGTCAAGCTTAAAGCTGATGGAGAAATAGAAAGATTTAAAGCCAGACTAGTAGACAAAGGCTATAGTCAAAAGGAAGGACTGGATTATAATAAAACATTCTCCCATGTAGTTAAGATTGCTACTATTAGGACAGTACTTTCATTAGCAGCTATGCAGAAGCATATCCAACAGATGGATGTATACAATGCCTTTTTGCAGGGAGATCTAGATGATGAGGTTTATATGGAGCTACCACAGGGATTTTCAAGTCAGGGGGAGACAGTTGGCAAATCTAAGCTAGTTTGTAGACTTGTTAAATCCTTGTATGGGTTGAAGCAGGCTAGCAGATAATGGAATTTAAAATTGACTGGAGCTCTATTACAGTCAGGTTTCAAGCAAAGTAGTCTTGATCATTCATTATTCATTAAACAACATCAAAGTGATATAGTGGTTATTCTTGTTTACGTTGATGATATGCTAATTGCTGGAAATAATCAGCAACTGATACAGGCAACAAAAGATTCTTTGCACAAAGCATTCAAGATTAAAGACTTAGGAGAGCTTAAATTTTTTCTTGGAATGGAATTCAGCAGGTCGAGCAGAGGTATTCTAGTAAATCAAAGAAAATATGCCTTGGAGATTATATCTTAGTTTGGGTTGGGAGATGCTAAACCAGCTTGGAAACCTCTTGAAATTAATGTGAAGCTGACTATACCAGAGTATGACAAGCTGACAAGCAATGAAAATGATAGTGTGCTTGAAGATAAGGGGAAGTATCAAAGATTAATAGGAAAGTTATTGTACTTGACTCTAACCAGACCTGACATAGCATATACAGTCCAAACACTTAGTCAGTTCCTTCAACAACCTAAAAAATTTCATTGGGATGCAGCTATGAGGGTTTCTAGGTACATAAAGAGGGAACCAGGACTAGGAGTGTTGTTGAGCAATGAGAAGTCAGACAAAATCTCTATGTTCTGTTATGCAGAGTGGGCATCATGTCCTAACACAAGAAGATCAGTATCAGGTGTTTTGGTCAAGTATGGTAAATCATTGATCTCATGGAAATCCAAGAAGAAAAACACAATATCAAAAAGCTTAGCAGAAGCTGAATACAGGAGTATGGCCAGTGCTGTCTCTGAAGCTGTTTGGTTGGTTAGACTGTTAAAAGAATTAGGAGCAGTTGTAACACTACCAGTTGATTTGTATTGTGACAACAAATCAGCTTTGCAAATAGCTGCTAACCTAGTATATCATGAAATGACTAAACATATTGAAATAGACTGCCATTTTATCAGGGAGAAAATACAAATGGCACTGGTCAGAACACAACATGTTGCTTCAAAAGTTCAATTAGCAAACATATTGACAAAAGGGCTTACCCGAATACAACATGAGTCATAGACTGGCAAGCTGGGAGTACTTAATATTTTTGTACCTGCCAGCTTGAAGGGGAGTGTGGACATAGGAGTTACTTAAATAAAGATGGCATTATTGTAAATAGTTAGTTAGTTAAGCTTGTCATTAGTTCATCTTATAAATAGTGGTAGTTACTAAAACAGTGTAATCAGAACTTTCTTTCTTCTCTGATAATAAGAGAGTTCCTCTCTTCTTCTTCCTCTTCTTTTTCTTCTTCTTTCCTTCTATCTTTCTCACATCAATCTAGGATTGATTCCTAAATCAACCATAGATTTACAGTTAAATATGAAGTGCTCCATGTTTATTAACTTTAAATAATGGGTTGTATGGTCACTATCTTATTAAGTGTTAGTGAAATGTGTCAATCTCTTTGTTCTTCTATATTTATATGTCAAGATCTGATAAATTCTTATATCTTTTCGAATTTGAAATAGTATTTCGATAATTTAAAATTAAATAGAACATATCACTACATAGGTTCAAATTTATTTTTATGTTTAATTATTAAATTCGATTAATCTTGAGAGTTTACATCAATGTAAAATTATTGTCAGACGATTAAAAAATAATTATCATGTGTTACTAAGAAAATTATTCCATAAAAATATTTTAATATATCATATATTTACTTATAAAAAATTTAATAAAGGGAGATTGAAACAATATTCATATAACAAAAAAACCTGAAAACCCCGAAAAATCCGACAAAACCAAATCAATCCAAACCGATATAGTTTGTTTGGTTTGGTTTTGATAAAAACCGAATCAACCCGGTCCATGTACACCCCTAAAAATGACAATAAGGAGAAAACTTGCTAATTACTTACTGAATTTCTCTGTAACGAGTACCCAATCACATCAGTGGTTCCATGGGTATATATATAGTTGATCCTGCAGCCAAGAAAGGACTATCGGTATTTCATCGTACGTAGATGAAGTATTAGGGATCAGAAACAGATTTAATTTGCTTAGCACTACTTATCTTACCGATGCCTCCCATCACCACAATAGAGACAATATCCATCCAATCTAGTGATACGATCTAATATTGTTAGTATATCATTATTTTGGTAATTCTTGAAGAGGAGAAGTCTGTAAACGAGGTTTGTTACCATCCATCTTATTATGAACCCCTCACGCCTCCATTTCTTAGCATTCTTGGGAGGTATGTAAATGTGTCTTCCCTATTTGTTAGATTAACTGAGCTATTATTCATGTTAGAAATCATATTTAGGCTATGGGTTTATTTGTTTGAGACTTAATGAGGCTTTTTCTGTTATTTTGGGTTATCTGATGTAACTGTAATTATACACTCAGTCATGATTCTTCATTTGCATATCATATCTTAGTATCTATTCATCAAACATTGTTACATCACATGATGTTATTGTTTTTCCATATGTGGTGCTGGGCTGAGTGTTATGAGATTGTGAGCCCTTGAGACTTGAAAGGTTGATGACTGAGGTGGGCCTTAGAGCTGTGTTGAGAGTGTTATTTGGATCGGGCCACATGCTGCAACAGGTTATATTGTCTTTATTATTATTTGGATCGGATTGCACGACGCAGCATGCCATATTGGCTTTTGATTAGCGCTTGGTCAGGATCCGCTCCTCCGGAGTTTGACATACCAGTAGTGAGCACAAGCATAGTGATATACATACACGTACTTTGGTGAGAGGTATTGATAATAGGAACCTGTATAATGCTGAGTAATTGTGTGTGTGTAATGAAGTGAGCATTTGAGATAGACAGCTTGAATATGTGGAGAGTGAGAGCACTTGGGGATACCACCGTGAAATCATTCACTTGGTATGCATATTTGAGTGTAACGAACCGACTTGTCGTATTGAGTAATTACTCTCCTTTCTACTATTTGAAGTCTTTAATAGTTTCATATGATGTATTATGACGTGTGTGGATCATCGGTTTTGATTTTCACGTATTTCGGGATTAGTTCGGAAGAAGGAATTTCATGTTGGAAGCTTAAATAAAAAATGGTTGACCGTAGTTTAACTTTTGTGCAAATGACTCCGGAATGGACTTTTGATGGTTCAAATAGCTCTGTATGGTTATTTTGGACTTAGGAGTACGTCTGGATATTCATTTTGAAGTTCGTAGTTAAATTCGGCTTGAAATGGCGAAAATAGAAAATTTAAAGTTTGGAAGTTTGACCGGGGAGTTGAATTTCTGATATCGAGGTCGGAATCATATTTTAGAAATTAGAATAGCTTTGTTATATCATTTATGACTTGTACGCAAAATTTGAGTTCATTCCGACTTGATTTGATAGGTTTCGTCATCGAACCTAGAATGTTCGATGTCAATTCTTCAAGAATACGTGGTATCAAATTAAGAAAATGATCTCCAAATTCCGTTTTGATTGAAGCATTAGATCCGTATTGAAATTATGGAGCCATAGCAAAAAGAATCGTCGAATTCGGACATCGTATGAGGGAGTTATGCCCATTTTCGTATCGAAAAAGATTTTCCGTCGCCACGAGCGCCCAGGGTAGCGTGGGGCGCTAGCCCTAGCGCTGAGATATTTAAGGGTATTGGAAATAGTGCCACAGGAAGCGCGCCACGCTACCTGTGACACTCGAAAATACTAGAGGCTCTATAAACGGGTTGTTTGGCCATTTTTGACATAAAAATAGTTGGGGGGGCTCGTTTTGGGCGATTTTCATGGGTAAACATTGTGGCAAGTGTTCCTTATCCTATATTGATTATATTTCATGATTTCATACTCATTTACATCATGAATCCGTGAATTTATGGAAAAAAAATCAGATTTTTGTAAAATCTTCCAAAAATGTAAAATGAAGATTTGAAGGTCAATCCGATGTCAGAATTTGATAATTTTTGTATGGTTGGACTCGTATCGGAATGGGTTGTCGGATTTTGTAACTTTTGTCAGGTTCCAAGACGTGGGACCCACTGCTGATTTTTGAGTTAATTTCGGATTTTATTGTGAAAATTAGCATTTTCATATGGAATTGATTCCTATACCTCGTGTTGGTTGTATCGAATTATTTTGACTAACATTTGAGGCGTTCGGAAGACGAATCGTGAGGAAAAGGCTTATTGGAATAAAGAATTGCTCGTATTGAGGTAAGTAACATTTCTAAACTTGGTTCCGAGGGCATGAATCCCCTAATTTGGTATGATATAAATTATTGAAGGTGACTCACACGATAGGTGACGAACATGTAGACGTGCACCACATAAATTATGTCTTGAATAAATCATGTGAATTTGTAAAATTAAAGAATCATGTTATTATCTGAACATGTGGAATGTGTTAGAGGAATTGAGCTGAGGCTTGTGATAAATATCGTGTTTAGGCTACGTGCCGATATTTTAGGACCCATGGGGTCGTGTTGTCGTTGAATTAATTGTTCAAAAATACACATTACACACTCAGTAATAATTGTCCATTGTGAGAATATTTATGGGATTGGGCTGCGCAATGCAGCAGGCCAGAATGTCTTTATACATTATTATTGTTCTGGATCGGGGTTGTCCGCCTGCAGTAGGCCTTATAGGCTTTACTATTTTATAGATCGGGGTTGCCCGCCTGCAGCAGGCCTTATAGGCTTTGTTATTATACGGATCGGGACTGCCCGCCTGCAGTAGGCCATATTGGCTTTGTATTACGCTTGGGCTGAAGGAGCCCCTCCGGAGTTTGTACACACCCCTAGTGAGCGTAAATGATCATCGATATTCGGGATGGACTTCCCAAGGCATGGACTTGCCTTACTTACCGCTTATATATATATATATATATATATATATATTTGGGATGGATTTTCCCAGGGCATGGACTTGCCTTACTTATTTGTATTGTAATGAGTTTACCTGGACATGGATCTTGATCGTATTATTTATATTTGGGGATAAATTATCCCAGGGATGGATTGGCCTTATACGATACTGAGTGACTCACTGTCAGTCGATGTGTATTTATATACGGGTTGGAACACCCCTGGGCTGGATTGGCCATAAACAGTACCAAGTGACCGGATAATTTGTGACCAGTATTTACATGAGGTCTTTTTACTGAGATGTCATATGCCTCATATCATGCAGTATTGATCTATTTCACTTGTATTGAGTTTAACTGTTGAACTTGAAAGCATGCCTACATTTCTGTACCATTATTTATACTGGACCGTACCTGCAGAGCTCGTCATTGCTTTCAGCCCAGAGGTTAGTCTTGCTACTTATTAAGTTAGTTGTACTCATACTACACTCTGCACCTCGTGTGCAGATCCAGGTACTCCCGGATACGGCGACTGCTAGATTTCGAAGTTAATTCTGTTGGGGACTATCAAGGTAGCCGCTTGACGTCCGTAGACTTGATTCCCTTCGTGTTTAATTTTTGTACTGTTCTATATTTTTAGACAATGAGTTTGTTAGTCACACTTTGTATCCATATTAGATGCTCATATAGTCAGTGACACCGGATTTTGGGAGTGTTATATTTGAAAATGTGAGATTTCTTCTGCTGAATTTAATTATTTTGTTTTCAAATTTAAAAGATATTGTGTTTTGTTAAGATTTTTGGCTTGCCTAGTATTGAGATAGGCGCCATCACGACTGGTAAGATTTTGGGTCGTGACAAGTTGGTATCAGAGCTTTTGGTGACATAGGTCTCACGAGTCATGAGCAGGTTTAGTAGAGTCTTGTGGATCGGTACGGAGACGTCTGTACTTATCTTCGAGAGGTTGCCGAACCCTTAGAAAAAATTCACTTTCTTGTATTCTATCGTGCTGAATTGATTTATCTTGGAACATAACTCTTTGAATTCCTTCCACGCATTTGTGTGCGCATGTGAGCGCTCAGTATCAGTTGTGCATCGCTGGCTTGTGATTCCATGAACTAGGTTCGAGATGTGTATTCTCTGTTTTAGTAATGGGCCGGTCTGGAGGACTTGAGGCCAGGTTTAGACCGCAGCTTAGGGTCAGTAGCTTCAGTTGTAACTTGTACATTTGGGCTCATATGTCCGGTAATGTCCTTACGAGTAGAATTTGTCTCTCGATGAGCGGTAGAATGGCCTTGTGATGAGTATGATGTAACTGTGGGATGTGTTAAGATGATTTGAATGTGACGAGAAGTGTTTCATTGAAATGTAAAGAAAGGCCATTGGGTGCTTTATTTTCGTTTTGATTTGACGTACAATCTCGAGTGTGAATGTTTTGAAAGATCGTTCACGTTGTTAAAGTTTGGGGCAAATTAAATTTTCGTGTGTGATTAATGATTTTGGAATCAGAAAGATTAAGTGATTTCATAGTAATTGTGGTTGCGAAAGGGTATAACAAGATGCCAATTTGAGACTAAGCAGGTGGGTTATCCCCTGTGCAGTAATTTATGTAAGTGTGTTCCTTATGATGTGAATAAACAGTTTCTTTTCTGCTAGCGGGATGTATGTGTTGAGACTTGAATTTGAATCTGGTTGAGAAAGTTGACTCGAGTGTTAAGAGAATGAATGCGAGATTATCGGATGATTGAGGTATTTTATGGTTGGTGTGTCTTGAGCTTGAGAAGAGTTTTTGTTGAACTGACTGCGGTATTAAGGCAGTAATAAAGTATGGGTATTGTGAGTTATCAAGTATTTTAATCTATGGCTTTGACCCAAGTAGGGGAGTCTGCTATTGACAATTCAATTTCATGGATATATGTTAAATTTTAGTTTTTGTTTGAGGCATACTTGTGGGTTGGTTATGACTTGCAGAGGTTGAGATCGGGGATGACTTGAGTAAGAAAATTTCTTGGATGCAGGTTATATTGTATTTTATGAGCTGATTAAATTGTTATTTTGAAGGATGTAGTGCGCACAAAGTACGTAATACGCACATGGTATGAATTTGATCGGTGGAATTATAGTAGAGTTACTTCTTTGAGTGTTGTTGTGCTAATGGGGCACGAGTCTTTTGTCCTATTTGGGTGGAGCAATTTAGATTTGAGCAAAGTGGGTAACTCTCGAGAAAGTTCTAATGGATTCAAGATTAATACGTAGCAACTGAGAAGTTTTGGCGGATTTGTATATCGCTAGAATCTAAGATTTAAGTTGGATGGTATCGAGACTTATGGCATTTTTTTTATATCATTATGGTTTTTATATTTTGGTATTAGGAAGGTGAAACGGCTTTAGACTAAAATAAGGTATTTTCAAAGTGGGTGTCTCGATTGTGGTATTTATAGGGGTGCTTAAGAAGAATACAATGGCTTATGGGCCTTAGGGCGATGTGATTTTATGTTAGGATGTCTTGTAGTGAGCTTTGGGTAAGGATCATAGTGTTCTGACAAGAAGTGTTAAATTGATGATAATTCAGAAGAAACTCGGAGAAAATAGAACGACTGGGTAGTAGGCTGGACCAGTATGGTAATGATATGATCGGTTCTTCGGTAATTATGATGTGGTGAGACTTTACAGATGTTTTAGTGGCAATATTCTTGGGTTTGGTGACCTGCATGGCTTGGTAGAGTTAGGGAGATTCAGCTCTAATAACTTGGTTATGTTCAAATGGATTTCAAAGTGTTCTTGATGGTTTCTACCATGGTTTGAACCAGATATTTGCTACTGGTGTGGGAAACGTGTTGTGTATTGTGATTTCCTCCTGGAAGAAAGCAAGAGGAAGTTTTCTAACTAACCAGGTATGTAATTTGCTGGTGACACAAAGTTTATAATGAGATTCTTGTATTTGTCACATGATGGCATGATAGATGTGGTGTGGTGTGCGGAATTATTATTTACATGTACAAGGTGATAGTTCATTCTTGAAGGGAAGGTCACAAATTCTGGACAGAATGGTTAGTGTTATATATTTAGATGAGTGTTATAACTGCTCGGTAATCCCTGAGAAAGGTGCGCATTTCAAAAGGCGCATTGTATTTTGATTTACAGATGCCATTGGTACTGCAGTATCCACCTGGTTGATAGACTATTGATATTCAAATTATTGCTATGTGGCACAGAAGAATTTTGGAAGTATTCCTAGTGGGAGGATCGTGCATGAAAGATGTGTTAGTCATTCGAGTGATGGAGTTGGGATCAATTACGGTGATTCATGTGTACTTATTTGATTGCTCCTTATGACATGCTTGGACTGGAGGCCTATGACCATGCCATGTAAATTATGTTATTGGCACGTGAGTTGTTCGTGCGGATCCATATACTGATATTGATACTATAACACGTGAGTTGTCCGTGCGAGTGATGTTAATATGAGCTCTAGGAGAGCTGGTTACTGTTATTAAATTAGTGTGTCTTGGTTCTACTGTATATAATGAGGTCATAGCATTTCGGTTGTAGTAGTGCTTGTTGAACTTGCAATATGGTTCTCTACTTTGAGACATCTTCCATTTTGGGTACAAGGTTGCTCAATTGTGGCTTGAGTTGTATTGGTGTGGCATGTCAATGGGATAGTTATTTTTAATAATATAAGGTCATCAGACCTAAAATGTGTACTATCGGATTTGATAATGGTATATTTGGGAGGAAGATATCGAAAGTCGACTTAGAAAGTGATTATGGTTTTGGTTGGGGCAAGATAGCTCCATGACTAGTTGATCTGATAAGTGGTTATGAGATTCCACATATTTCTTTAATTATCGGCAGTGTACGAAGGTTTTGGAATGAGATGTTGTTTGATATGTGGTTTAATACCGGTATCGGGTTTGTTTTAAGCAGCTACAGTGGTTAGAAATTATTGCGAGTATGCGAGTGGTGTGGTATATCATGTGATTATATCTGGGGTATGGTTAAGGCCTAATACAGCTTATTAAGACTCATACAGTATGTAGATGTAAGATTCGGGCCTTGAAAAGAAATTTTTGGATGTTGGAAATTGAATCCCCGGGTACGTGCGTGGTAAGATGGAATAGTGATTTGATGGCTTGGAAACAACTCTTGGCACGTTCGAGGACGAACGTATGTTTAAGTGGGGGAGAATGTAACGACCCGACTTGTCGTTTTGAGTAATTACTCTCATTTATACTATTTGAAGTCTTGAATAGCTTCATATGATGTATTATGACGAGTGTGGATCATCGGTTTTGATTTCCAGGTGTTTCGGGATTAGTTCGGAAGAAGAAATTTCATGTTGGAAGCTTAAATGAAAAATGGTTGACCGTAGTTTGATTTTTGTGCAAACGACTCCAGAATAGAGTTTTGATGGTTTCAATAGCTCTGTATGGTGATTTTGGACTTAGGAGTACGTCTAGATATTCATTTTGAAGTTCGTAGTTAAATTCGACTTGAAATGGCGAAAATAGGAAATTTAATGTTTGAAAGTTCGACCAGGGAGTTGACTTTCTGATATCGAGGTAGGAATCATATTTTAGAAATTGGAATAGCTTTGTTATGTCATTTATGACTTGTGCGCAAAATTTGAGTTCATTCCGACTTGATTTGATAGGTTTCGTCATCGAAACTAGAATGTTCGATGTCGATTCTTCAAGAATACGTGGTATCACATTAAGCAAATGAGCTCCAAATTCAGTTTTTATTGTAGCATTAGATCCGTATTGAAATTATGGAGCCATAACAAAAAGAATCGTCGAATTCGGACATCGTATGAGGGAGTTATGCCCATTTCCGTATCGGAAAAGATTTTTCATCGCCGCGAGCACCCAGGGTAGCGTGGGGCGCTAGCCCTGGCGCTGGGATATTTAAGGGTACTGGAAATATTGCCACAGGAAGCGCCCCACGCTACCTGTGACGCTCGAAAATACCAGAGGCTCTATAAACGGGTTGTTTGGCCATTTTTGACATAAAAATAGTTGGGGAGCTCGTTTTGGGCGAGTTTCACGGGTAAACATTATGGTAAGTGTTCCTTATCCTATATTGATTATATTTCATGATTCCATACTCATTTACATCATGAATCCGTAAATTTATGGAAGAAAAATCAGATTTTTGTAAAATCTTCCAAAAATATAAAATGAAGATTTGAAGGTCAATTCGATATCGGAATTTGATAATTTTTGTATGGTTGGACTCGTATCGGAATGGGTTGTCGGATTTTATAACTTTTGTCAGGTTCCAAGACGTGGGATCCACTGTTGATTTTTGAGTTAATTTCGGATTTTATTGTAAAAATTAGCATTTTCATATGGAATTGATTCCTATACCTCGTGTTGGTTGTATCGAATTATTTTGACTAACATTTGAGGCGTTCGGAAGACGAATCGTGAGGAAAAGGCTTATTGGAATAAAGAATTGCTCGTATTGAGGTAAGTAACATTTCTAAACTTGGTTCCGAGGGCATGAATCCCCTAATTTGGTATGATATAAATTATTGAAGGTGACTCACACGATAGGTGACGAACATGTAGACGTGCACCACATAAATTATGTCTTGAATAAATCATGTGAATTTGTAAAATTAAAGAATCATGTTATTATCTGAACATGTGGAATGTGTTAGAGGAATTGAGCTGAGGCTTGTGATAAATATCGTGTTTAGGCTACGTGCCGATATTTTAGGACCCATGGGGTCGTGTTGTCGTTGAATTAATTTTTCAAAAATACACATTTCACACTCAGTAATAATTGTCCATTGTGAGAATATTTATGGGATTGGGCTGCGCAACGCAGCAGGCCAGAATGTCTTTATACATTATTATTGTTCTGGATAGGGGTTGCCCGCCTGCAGTAGGCCTTATAGGCTTTACTATTTTATAGATCGGGGTTGCCCGCCTGCAGCAGGCCTTATAGGCTTTGTTATTATACGGATCGGGACTGCCCGCCTGCAGTAGGCCATATTGGCTTTGTATTACGCTTGGGCTGAAGGAGCCCCTCCGGAGTTTTTACACACCTCCAGTGAGCGTAAATGATCATCGATATTCGGGATGGACTTCCCAGGACATGGACTTGCCTTACTTACCATATATATATATATATATATATGGGATGGATTTTCCCAGGGCATGGACTTGCCTTACTTATTTGTATTGTAATGAGTTTACCTGGACATGGATCTTGATCGAATTATTTATATTTGGGGGATAAATTATCTAGGGCTAGATTGGCCTTATACTGTACTGAGTGACTGACTGTCAGTCGATGTGTATTTATATACGGGATGGAACACCCTTGGGTTGGATTTGCCATAAACAGTACTAAGTGACCAGATAATTTGTGACCAGTATTTACATGAGGTCTTTTTATTGAGATGTCATATGCCTCATATCATGCAGTATTGATCTAATTCACTTGTATTGAGTTTAACTGTTGAACTTGAAAGCATGCCTACATTTCGTACCATTATTTATACTAGACTGTACCTGCGGAGCTCGTCATTGCTTTCAGCCCAGAGGTTAGTCTTGCTACTTATTGAGTTAGTTGTACGCATACTACACTCTGCACCTCGTATGTAGATCCAGGTGCTCCCGGATACGGCGACTGCTAGATTTCGAAGTTAATTCTGTTGGGGACTATCAAGGTAGCTGCTTGACATCCGCAGACTTGATTCCCTTCCTGTTTAATTTTTGTACTGTTTTATATTTTTAGACAGTGATTTTGTCAGTCAGACTTTGTATCCATATTAAATGCTCATGTACTGAGTGACACCGGATTTTGGGAGTGTTATATTTGAAATTATGAGATTTCTTCCGCTGAATTTAATTATTTTGTTTTCAAATTTAAAAGATATGGTGTTTTATTAAGATTTTCGGCTTGCCTAGTATTGAGATAGGCGCTATCACGACTGGTGAAATTTTGGATCGTGACATTGACATGTAGGCATAGAGATGTATCGTTCCTCATGCTAGCTGGTAAATGAAATATTCTTATCAGTATTGGGCTTAAATTGTTATATCTGAAAGTATGTCTAAATTCCTGTAATGTGAACGAGCTGATTATGATAATTCCTTTGCGTTACTTATTGTTACTGTCATCATTATATATGTGTTGTCATTTATATTGGTTTCTATCTGTCTTTTTTTGTGCTTGTCACTGCTTTCAGCCCAAGGTTAATTTTGTTACTTATTGAGTACATGTGATCGGTTGTACTCATACTACACTATATACTTGGTGTGCAGGTCTAGGTACATCTGGACGTGGTGATTGCTAGAGCCGTGTGGTACCAGTAATTGGGAGACTTAGAGATAGCTGCTATGTCGTCTGCAGACCTTGACTCTCTTTCCTTTATTTTTCTTATTACTATTTTATTGTCCAGACAGTTGTATTGAGGATTTGGTTTGTATTTCATACTCAGTAGTGCTCATGTACATTGAAACCGGATTTTTGGGATGGTTGTAGTAGTTTTGTTATTGCTTTCTCGGTTTTTCATGACATTTTCCATTGTTGAATTTATTAAAACCCTGTTTTGTCAATTTGTAGTTAATTTTGTGAGTTTGAGTAGGTGGGTTAAAGTGTGAAGTTGGATACAGAGACGTGGATAATGATGAGGCGGGGTCGAGGGAAAGACATGAATGAGAAGAGATAATATTAGATGGAGTGCTAACCTGTTGCATATATAGGAGATGTACCTTCTTCTTGGGATAGACTGCAGTTTGACAGGCAAGACTGAAGGGATACCGATGCATAATGAAGTAGAGTTAATGTGAGCTATAGTCAGTTTTTTAGTTGAGAAGACAAGTTAGTTAGTTGTGGGACCCAATAGTTAAGTAATTAGAGTTAAGTTAGTACAGAGTTGAGTTAGTGTGTAATTGTATATAAAGTTGTACTCCGCTATTATAGATATTGAGAATTCATTTTACTACAATTCCTCTCATCTCTCTTAAGCTCAATCTCTCTACTCTCAAACCTAATTCCAAATTGCTTGGATGATTCTGGAAATTGAGCTCATATTTATCATGCTCACATGGTATTAGAGTAGTGAAGAGCTGTAATTCCGCAAATTTAGTTCTATTTGGCTGAAATTTCATCGTCGTTCCTCACGAAGCTATGACATATGATCATCAATGGCGGCCAAAAAAATTGATCACACGCATCCTTTGTTCGCTCATCCCTCAGATACTCCTAGTTTGATTTTGATACCTGTAAAGCTCACAGGATTAGAAAACTACGGACTGTGGTGTCGTTCAATGCGAATTACTTTGCAAGCTAAGAGGAAGCTGGGGTTTGTGCTTGGGACATGCAAAAAGGATTCATTCATATCTGAATTGCATGAGGACTGGGAAACATATAATGCAATCGTGCTTTCCTGAATCATGAACACTGTGTCTCCGGATTTACTTAGAGGCATTGTCTATGCATCTAATGCACATTTGGTATGGGAGGATTTGAGAGAAAGGTTCAAGAAAGTGAATCGTGTGAGAATATTTCAGTTGCATTGGGAAATTGCTACTATTTCGCAGGGAACAAATTCAATTTCTGCATATTTCACTAGATTAAAGGAATTGTGGGCCGAGTGTGATGCAATAGTGCCTATTCCTAATTCGAAGGGGTATGTTGAACACCTGCAGTAGCAAAGACTAATGCAGTTTTTAAGTGGTCTCAATGAGATATATGATCAAGCAAGATGTCAGATCCTAATGAAGACTGTGGAGCCAACATTGAACCAAGCTTATGCACTAATTATAGAGGATAAGAGTCAGAATTCTAATGTACATCCAGTCTTGCCAAACAGAAGAGATCCTGTTGCTATGCAAACAGGTAGAGGGCAAATGAATGTGTAGAATAACATGGGACAGTACAAAGGCAAGAAGCCATTTGTGAAATGAGATTACTACAACAAACCTAGGAACTCTAAGGAAAATTGCTACAAGCTAGTTGCATATCCAACTGATTTCAAAAACAAGAAACCATATGCAGCTAACATGACAACTGATGGCTTAGAGAATGACAAATCAGCACATCAGGATGAGGGAAGAAGTAGCTATGATGGATTAAAGGTAGGACCATACTTCACTGAGGATCAATATAGACAGATTTTGAGCATACTGAACAAGGAGACTCCAGAACATCATGTTAACATGGCAGGTATTGCAACCTCCTTAATGGCAAGTTTTACTTATAAAGAATGGATAATTGATTTTGGAGCTACGCATCACATAGCTGGTGAGCTAGATATGTTAAAGATTAAGAATAAAGTAAATAAATGTGACAGTGATCAAGTACATTTGCCTACATGAGAGAAGTCTAATATAACACATATTGGAGATGATGTTATATGTGATGAGTTGAAGCTGGAAGATGTTTTGTTTGTACCTGAGTTTAAGTTCACTCTAATCTCAGTATCCAAGCTAACTAGGCAGCTATGTTGTTCAGTGAATTTCTTCCCTGACTTCTGTTTATTTCAGGATCTCTACAATGACAATGTGAGGGGGATTGGTAGAGAAAGAGGTGGTCTGTACATATTGAAGAAGAACTTCAAAGGAGATTTGGAAAAGTTCATCAAAGGGATAAGGAAGTTTGGATCAACTACAACTACACAGAGTAATAAAGAAAATGGAGCCTTGTGGCACAAAAGGCTAGGCCATGTTTCAGTTAGTACTATGAAGAACATGAATCTGTTTCATAACAAATCTGTATATGTAGCAGTGAATAATGATTGCCCTGTATGCCCACTAGCTAAGCAAAGTAGGCTAGTATTTCCTAGAAGTATGAGTAGAAGTGAAAATCCTTTATCTCTTTTACATATGGATGTTTGGGGACCATATAGGTTTCCCACTTATGATAAAAATATATTTCTTCTTAACTGTTATGGATGATAATACAAGCTACACTTGGGTGCATTTGCTTCAATTGAAAAGTGATGTTGTTGTAGTGTTGAAGAAATTTCTTGCCATGTTGCACACCCAATTTTAGTCCAAAGTTAAGGTAGTTAGAACAGATAATGGCACAAAGTTCTTTAACAAATACATGGAGAGTAGTAGAGAGAAAACACAGACACATTCTAGATACAGCTAGGGCATTGAAGTTTCAAGCAAGTGTTCCTAGAAAGTTCTGGGGTGAATGTATCAAAACAATTGTACATGTGAAAAACAGACTGTCTACTGAGTTGTTGAATGGGAAAACTCCATATGATCTCCTTCATAACAAGTCACCCTCATTGTCTCACCTTAGTGTGTTTGGGTGTCATTGTTATGCCACCAATTTAGTTAAGGAAGACAAATTTTCACAAGAGCAAAAGCAGTTGTATTCCTTGGTTATGCAGAAACACAAAACGCTACAAGCTAATGGATTTGGATACTAATTATTTCTTTGTTTGCAGAGATGTTATTTTCAAGGAGAATATCTTTCTATTTGCCAACCATTTTTCCACATCTCACAATGGAGAAGGACATACAACAACTGTACATCCCATTTCAGGCCTGGAACAATTTGAACCTCTATAAAACTCCCACGGCAATATGCATCTGCTGTTAGAAGGAATTGCAAGCAGTGATTTAGAGGAGTCTGTTGAGGGGAGTGGCCTTGACAACAGTGCAGGGACTAACATTGGAGAACATGAAGGAACTGGATAAGCAAATGCTCATGATATACAAGACCCACTAACAACAAATGCAGATGATGATGCAAATGCAGATTAGAACAATGCAGTAACAGAAAATGGTAATATTGATGCACCAACAAGTAGCAATGCAGTTCCAGAACAACACTTAATATAGGAAAGTGGATTGATTCCTCCAGCATCTCTTGAACAAAAGTCAACTGAGGTCAGAAAATAAAAAAAAAACTACAAAGGAACCTCTGTGGTTGTAGAACTATGTGACCACTACAAAAAAGAGTTCCTCCTATCATCTATCTAACTATCTATCCTATAGCAGGTTGACTAGTAAATGTAGAAGTTTCTTGGCTGGAATATCAGCACTAACAGAACCAAAAACCTTCAGTGAAGCATCTAAGGATAAAAGGTGGATTGAAGCCATGGAAACTGAGATCAAGGCTTTAGAGGACAACAAAACTTGGGATGTTGTTGACCATCCAAAAGGCATGAAGGCTATTGGTTCAAAATAGGTGTACACGATAAAATACAAAGCACGTGGTGAGGTAGAAAGGTTCAAGGCCAGGTTGGTAGCTAAGGTCTATAGCCAAAGAGAAGGCCTAGATTATAATGAAACCTTTTCACCAGTTGTCAGGATGGTAACTGTGAGATCTGTGATTGCTCTTGCTACTTCTAAATGCTGGAACATATCACAAATGGATGTGTACAATGCATTCTTGCAAGGGGATTTGTATGAGAAAATGTATATGAAACTTCCTCAAGGTTTTAGGAGACAAGGGGAGACAAAGGTCTGTAGACTATTGAAATCATTATATGGGTTGAAACAAGCCTCACGATAGTGGAACATTAAGCTTAGTGAGGCCTTAACAGCTGCAGGATATGTTCAGAGTCTATATGACTATTCATTATTCACTAAAATGAAAGGAGATGACTTTGTAGAAGTGTTGATATATGTGGATGAATTACTAATCACTGGAAACAGAGAGGAGTTTATCAATGAGACCAAAGTTGTCCTTCATCAGAAGTTCAAGGTGAAAGATCTTGGTGATCTCAAATACTTTCTGGGAATTGAAGTTATGAGATCCAAAGAAGGGATTCTATTGAATCAGAAGATATACTGTCTTTAACTCATCTCTAATTTGGGATTGAGTGGATCTAAGCTAGTCTCAACTCCCATAGATCTCAATCAGACGTTCACCTCTGCCGAGTTTGACAGACACACTGGGACTACAGGTGATGAAATCTTGACAGATGTGAGTGAATACCAAAGGTTGATTGGTAGTTTGATCTATTTGACTATCACACGACCAACATTATGTTGCAGTCCAAACTCTCAGTTAGTTCATGCAAGAGCCCAAAAATCTCATTGGGATGCCGCTATGAGAGTAGTCAATTACCTAAAACATAAACCATGCATAGGGATATTTCTGAGCAGTGCAGGTGTAGATAGTTTGACATATTTTTGTGATGCAGATTGGGCAAGTTGTTCAAACACATGAAGGTCAGTGACTGGGTACTTAGTCAAGTTTGGAAACTCACTAACTCTTGGAAGTCCAAGAAACAGAATATAGTGTCAAGAAGCTCTGCAGAAGTAGAGTATAGAAGCCTAGCAACTATGATAGCAGAAGTAGTCTGATTATTAGGATTGTTTGCTGAACTTGGAGTGCCCATCAAGCGACCTGTGGAAGTTTATTGTGATAGCAAGGCTGCTCTACAGATTGCGACCAATCCTATCTTCCACGAGCGTACCAAACATATTGATATTGATTGTCATTTTGTGCGCGACAAGATCAAACAAGGTGTACTTAGCACACAGTTTGTGGGAACTAAAGATTAGCTAGCTGATCTTCTCACTAAATGTCTTGGATAGTCTCAGCATGCATTTCTACTAGGCAAGCTTGGAGTGCTCAACGTCTTGCACCCTCCAGCTTGAGGGGGAGTATGAGTTATAGTCAGTTTTGTTAGTTGAAAAGACGAGTTAGTTAGTCGGTTATAGTTGTGGGACCTAGTAGTTAAGTAATTAGAGTTAAGTTAGTACAGAATTGAGTTAGTGTATAATTGTATATAAAGTTATACTCCTCTATTACAGATATTGAGAATTCATTTTACTGCAATTCCTCTCTTCTCTCTTAAGCTCAATCTCTCTACTCTCAAACCTAATTTCAAATTGCTTTGATGATTCTGGAAATGGAGCTCAGATTCATCAAGCTCACATAAAGTTGTGTAAAAAATATGGCGATGCTTTATCTCAGTTGTATCAACCAATTGTGGGGTATATGGAGGACTAATAAAGTGTTAGATGCCTTGACTAATGAGAAATGATTTTAGTCCAGTGTATTCTCCCCCACCATCTATGTAAAGTGCACCAACAATAATTATGAATCATGCGACAAAGGTTCTGAAGGTATATATCTTTGACATCTGATTTGGCCTTGAGTGGGAAAACCCAAGTATATTTGGAAAAATGATCAACAGAAATAATATAGAATTTGAAGTTATCAAATGAGAGGATTGGGAAAGGTACCTGTACATCAGAGTATACAACTTCAAATGATCTAGAGCTACTAATTGAGTTGTCACCAAATGGTAGACGGTGACTTTTATTACATAGATAAGAATAACAAAAAGTGAAACATTCATTATTTGTATCTCACAAATTAAATGAGGAGACAGAGTCTTTAGTGATGTGAGGTTGTGGATGTCCAAGTCGAGCATGACAAAGATGCATTGTGGGTGGTGAAGCTATGCTGAGGTTGACTTGAGGCAGGGTTGATGACGTAGAGCCTAATTTATTCATTGGCCACTCGTGAATATATCCTTTTACTCTGACCTTGAAGTGGGTATGCCCCTGCTGTCAAATCCTTCACATGAAAAGAGTAGGGGGAAAATTCAATAAATGTAAGATTTTGTCGATAAAACTGAGCAACAGAAATTAACTTTCTTTTAATATTAGGGGAACATTGTTCAATTATAGGGGAGTAATATTAGAAGGAGAGGAAAGAGTAGTACTGCAATGTGAGTGATTGAAATGCCATTACCATCACCAATTATAATCTCTTCATTGCTTGAGAATTCAAATGCGTATTGTAGATTATATGGACTATCTGTGATATGGTGAGATGCTCCCGAGTCTACTACCCAAGAACCTGCTGTGTTGATGCCATAGTAGGATCGACTGATAAAGTTTGCATGTGCCTCAAAGGGATTGTGAGCTTTTGAACGACACACATTTGCAATGTGTCCAAATTTATCACATAATTGACACTGAACTTTGTTTTGTTGAGTGGTGCAATTGTTTGTTGGCCTGTTGTTGAAATTGTTGCCATGCAGGCTGGGTTCGATAGTTCGCAGAAGAATTTAAAGAGTGACCACCACGGTTTTGAGTATTTGATGTTTTGCCCTTGGAATAATTAAAATTGCCTCGTTGAGTAAATTGACGTGTGATAATTAATGGAGCTTTAGATTTATATTCAGAGTGTTCTAGAAATATTTCATGAGCAAGCCACTTATCATATATAATTCTTGATATTACCCCCAAAAAGATATTATGTGTTATGTTATAGATTGTGGGTTAAAGAGTTTTTCCAATTGAAGCGACAAATTTGAATAAAGATTATTTTATTTACAGAGTCGTCACTTGAAATTGATTTTTTCGGTGTTCCAAGTCATATTTTATTTGAATCCCTAGTCAAAGGAATGTTTGACTCTTTTATTATTAGTCTGCGAAAATAAAATCCGGATAAGGAATTCTGTTGACCGAGGAGAAGGTGTAAGACATTCCTCGAGTCCCGTGGTTCTAGCACGGTCACTTTATTGACAATATTTGGCTTATATTATTTTGGATAAACTGTGTTTTATTGATTTTCATGTTTTACCTATGTCCGCTTTTATTTATTAAAAATATGGAATTATCTGAACAAGTCGAGATGTCGCACACTCATTGTTTTTGTACACATTGTGAATCGCGCCACGTGAAACGCACCCGCGATTTGCAACATGTTTATTTATTATTATTATTATTTGAAGTTATGGTCACGTCGCATGAAACCTGCACTCGAATTGAAGATTATGTATCATGACTATGCCATGAAAATCGTACCCATAGTCACGATGTTTTATTATTAACGTGCCTAAAAGCAAACTACGAGTGTTTATAAGAATTATTTTTTAAACTAGCGATTATTGTAAGGACAATAGTTTATGGATGTGGAGTTATCAAAATAATTTTTTACATCTATTACTAAGTCGTTTGATCTAACAAAATTGACATTCTCTTCAGTTTATTTTCACATGGCTCAAGTCTTATACCACACGGTTCTTACATATATCTATGCCCCATTTAAACTCTAAATAACCAAGTTCTTACCACCCCATGGCCCAAATATCTTAGTTAATAGTTCATTTTGTAATCCAGCCCATTATTAATTAAACTCAGGTCCAAACTACCAATAAAACTCTTAAGCAAAAAGGAAACTATTGAAGCAAGTTCAATGCTAACACAGTAGGCAAAGAAATGAAGAATAACAAAGTATCCAACAGTCAATGCACTCAAGCAAAATCAAGATGCATTCAAAGTTTGTCTAAAAAAAATAATATGAACGAAACATAAATTTTTATATCTCCAACGCAAAACAAAAATAGAAAGTAGACCTCCAATGTTTATTCGCTAAATGAGATCTACAGCAGTTGAAAATGAGCACAACAACAACGCTTTCATTGTACCTTAATAGCAAACCACGAGCGACGGAAGCCGAAGGAACCTCAGTTGCGACATGTACGTCTTCGTGTCATTTTTTAGGAACCTGTGGTGTCGTTTTGAAAACAGAAATGAGGATCGTTTCTGGTTGGGTTTGGGACTGGTTTCAAGACGGTTTTGTAGCTGTTTGTTAGAGGAAAAGGAGCTGGTTGGAGATGGTTTAATTACAACGGAGACAAGACTATTTCTGGGGTGTTTCGAGACTGTTTTCGGAGCTGTTTGGTGGAGGTTTTCAGCTCATTTTTAGGGCTGTTTTTGATGCTTTTTGAACTGTTTTAGGGGGTGATTTCAGGCTGTTTTCGGAGTGATTTTGGGACTGTTTAGTGGCTGAGTTTTGATGTGTTTTTTAGCTGGTTTCAATGGGGTTTCTTGGCTGATCTTCTCCTTTTTCTTTTGTGTTCTGTTTTACAAGAGAGATGAGGGAGAGAAAATTGAGTTGGAAGGAGACGGGTGGGTGTGAGTTGTGTGTGTCTGTGGTCCCACTAGAGGAAAATTTTGTGATAGAGAAGAATAAAATTTTGAATCTTCTTTTCTCTCCTCTTTTACTTTTTTTTTGCTCTTTCCCGTTTTTCTTTCTGTTTTCTTCTTCTCCTTTTTTTTTGTTTGTTTTCAATTCTATTCTTTTGAAGATGAAACAAAATTGATAATTATCTAAACTAATGGAACATTAAAAGAAAGAAATTTATTTAAAAAATCTAACTACTACTCAATTAGCTAAAATATAAAATATTTTTGTGGTTTTCAATTTTGTCAACTAAACCTACTAAAAAGTAAAATAAAACAAAGGCTAAAAAATATATAGATTAAAATCGAAAAATATTTACATACTAAAACGTGATAAAAATTCAAGTATGGTCAAAAATTAAGTGCTCACAATGGGATTATCTCGAGCCCCGATAGCAGCAGATATCTCCTTGTATTCTGGTCCAAGACCACTTAAAGTTTTGATGATCAACTCTTCATTTGATAGTGGTGAGCCACTTATGGCTAAATCATAATTAATGGACTTTATTTCTCTCATATAGTCACTGACAGGGCAAGACTCTCGCTTGAGATTGGATAGTATTTCACGCATAAGTAGTTTGAATAATATCCCAAGCATGCTTAGCATATGATGCATGTGCTATAAAAGGAGCAATGGTAGCATCCACGGAAGCCATAATAGTATTCCTAATGAAACTATCGTCTCTGCCATAATTTGAAGGAAGGGTTGTGAGACTTACAACCAGAATCAGTAACCAAATGCTTTAGCGGGATGACTATTGTACATCAACATAGCAAAGTAGGTCGTAGCTAAATAGTAGAGTGGTGACCTGCGTCTGCCAAGCAGAGTAACCTGTTAACTTGAATGATAGTTGGGAAGTTGGATTGAAAGATATAAGTTATTGTACTATGTTGTCGTGTCCAAAGATGATGGAAGGCTTCAATGTATCTGAATTTCTGGATGTGGTAGAGGATGACTTTGATGAGAGGTCACCCATTATTAAATGAAGGCAGGATCTTAGCATGTGAAAGCATAGACATGCTCTTGATACCATATAAGAGCAGACAATATTATTGTGAATTGCTACAATGTGCTTCGGTTGATATTATAATATATAGCATATGAATTATACTTACAACTAGTGGATGAAGGAGAATAAAATACACATGGCTGTTGAGTCTCAATCCTTACCCAACTTCTTGACCTTCTTGATCTTGCTTATCATTATCAAATTTAACCATCGTACTCCAAAAAGGTTAAAAAACATTAAAACAGAAAGAGTATATCATTTGTCTTAAAACCTAAATTTGACTGTTGATACCTTTGATTCACTTGGCAATTGATGTGGCAAAGCGTGACTACTGAGTATAAATGTAGAGTGGAGAAAAGAAAAAAAATTAGCTTGTAGATGGGACATTTTCCAATAGTTAATTGGTCAGATGATCATACACAATGTTTTATCATCTTCGAATCACTTTTGTGACTTGTATTTTAATTTTAGCCACAATTTTAAAAACGTTGTTGTATACGGTCGAAATAGATTTCGGCTTCCGTACGTTTGATCGAGTTCGAATAGTAAGCGATCGGAGTGAGAGCTCGAGACGAGTTTCGAGGATAGTACATATAAGCTTCGAGCTCCAAGACCGATCGAGAAATCGGCTCGATATCATTACCAAGCCCATGACCAAATCGAACCGCAAGGCAAAGAGAAGGTTGTCGGAGATGCACAGACCGATTGACACTCACCCCGAATGTCGAACTCGAACTCAAGGTCGAGGGCTCAATCCAATACCGAGCTCGAGCCAGTATCGAGCTCGCAGATAGGAGCCGTTGCAACCGTACTAGGGGAGTGAATCTTGGCAGGAATCGAGGAAAAGACAATTTATCATGGGTTCTCAACTATATATTTTTTTATTATAAATAAAGTAAGATCTCTGTACTATAAATGAGATCCTTGTAAGCATAAGAAGGTGGACACATTGTAAGAAAAGACAACTTCTATTTATTAAAGAATAAATGTCTTAAGCTAGTTTTACTCAACATATTCACTCTCCTAATTCAATAATTTATATCTCATTTCTATAGCCAAGAATCTAAACATTTTTACCTCTACGTGTGATTTATATCAGGTTATATCACATATCCTTAGAACTAATTATAAATTCAACTATATTCGATTTTTCGGGTAAACACGTACAAACCTCGATATAAATCAAAGGACTGCACTCGAAAGAGGGTTTGCTTTTAAAAGGGCTGCACTAGAAAGGGGGTTTGCTTTTAAACTTACTTTAGGCAAATACCACATCACAATGCTAAGGGAGAATAGAAGTCATATTAGGGTGTGAGTTCAAGATTAAATTGTTAAGGCACCTAAGGGGACAAAAATGTGAGACCCAAATACTTTCAGATAGTCCAATAGGATCGAGCCGAAGGAGATAATAATGTAAAATTTTGCAAGTTGAAAAACAATCAAATCTTGCAAATATTTGAAGAATGTTTTTTGTTTTTTTTTTTTGCAAATCCTTTAAAGATAATTTGAGATTTTTTTACTACTCCTGAATATAACAAGAAGTGCTATTAAAGGGGAACAAACATCACTACATCAACAATTACCAATGTTTCATGAGCACTTTTTCCCATTAAGGAATTTAGTAAGAAACCAAACACTGATTCTTCTTTTCAAAACTTCATATTCCCCTTTCAATGTGTTTACCAAACTCTTCTATATATAACTGAAATCAGTACAAAAACAAGTGAGCTTATTTGGATCTCACAGGTTCAAGCGATTTTTAACCCACCGCCGTTAGTCTCCGTTACTCCACTCGTTTGCTTCTTGCTGACAATCTTACGGTAATGTTTCTACTTTTGAGTTGGTATTGTATTATGTAATTAAGGGATGCATAGTTGCTTTCTCTTCAAACCTGAAACCTTTTCAACATTCTTCATTTGGAGTATGTCACAAATCCTACTCCCTCCTTTCCAATTTATAATGCTCCCTCCATTTTATTTTATAGGATAGTTGATTGGGCACAGAGTTTAAAGAACTGATTAACTTTTATATATTGTATTAGTGATTGTGGAAGAACAATATTGAAGTAATGGTTGAAAAGATAGTTTGATGGAGAAAACATCCTATCAAAGTTGAAAAGATGAATAGTTTAATTTAATACTCTCTCCGTTTTAATTTATGTGAACCTATTTGACTGGGCACAGAGTTTAAGAAAAGAAAGAAGACTTTTAATTTTGTGTGACTATAAATCATTGCATAAAGCTAAATTGTTTTCAAATAAGGAAATGAGTCATTGACTAAAAAGTAAATAGGTTCAGATAAATTAAAAAAGAGGGAGTAGTATATTTGAAAGCTTGAAAGTTGTATAGATATGGAATGACGTCGGATGTTTTGGACATCCTAAAATGGAAAAACTTTCATAAAAGTTGGAACGAAGGGAGTATTAAATTTCGAAATGCTAGGGTGAGAGTATCCGGTTTTTATTTTAATTTAGATATGAATTCTTTAATTTATTGAATTAAAACTTAGTTTCACATATGTAGAAACTACATAAATAGTACTATAAGTCACATATTATTGTGTAATTCAAAATACTTAATATAAAATTTGAATAGTTTGTAGTCAAAGGAACTGGAAGAGTTGCTTGATTCCCAAATAGTATCTGTGTCATATAAAATAAAACAAAGGAAGAACCGAACAAGGTGTATGGTAACTTTGGTAGTAGAATATTGGAAGTACAAAAAGAACATCGCATTAAATACAGTGATATTTGTTGAGGGGAGATTCCTAAATCATAAATTAGGTGGAAATAACAAATATTAGTCATGAGGGGGCATAGTCATGAATTCCTATTGCCTGGCAATGATTCTGTATTGCTATCTGAAGAACTTGACTCTCTTTAAGATGCTTCAGTGATTTGACTCTCATTAGCATTCACTCTTTTTCTTTTTTAAATTCATATATATATATGAAGGTTCGATTGGAATCCCTAGATTTTGGCTTAGTGATTGAAAATTCATGAATTCAAAAGCCCAGTTATTACGTGATATTAAGTTCATCAAGTGCGGGTGAATTACAATCGAATGGTCTTAATGGGCCCAAAAGTTTTCCTTGAGGATCCAGTGGATAAGGAGTATATGATACATTGAAAAAGTCTTTAGGTAGAGAGAGGTGCTATGGAGATATAAACTGATTTGAGGAAGGCCATCTTCCTATTTTGCAGCACTATTGTAGGTACTCCTTCCATTTCAGCCATCCTAGTTCAATTTTATATGCTAAATCTCATTTATCATGTTTCTCTTGCAATATCTAGTGCATTACATTCAAATGCTTTTGTCATTATTAAAATTTTAAAAAAAGAAGAAATGTAGTTGCACATGCTTTTTTGGGAATATTCATGAGATATATAACTAACATTACGCTTGGCTATAAAATGCCTCTTTATACAAAATGCATTCCTCCAAGCATAAATGTTTCTTAAGGACTTTTATTATTTGGTTCTAGACATTTTGCTTGAAATAGGGCCTGTCTAATATCGTCTTCCGTGTTAGATATTGTATCACCTATCTAAGCAAAGCATTCAGTAGCTTAGCAGGGCATATTGCTTTTGATGGGCGTGAATGGTCCATTGAAATCACTTTCTGTTCCTCCTTTCACGTGCACGAGAATATGGACAAGGAAACACTCTCTTGGATCCTTATTTACTTTACTCTTTATGAGCTGCTTAACGACAAAAGATCTTCACAAGAGGCGTCACAAGCTATATATGGCAGTAATAGTGAGAGTAAAGTATTTCAACTGCTACCTGGTGCAAAAAGAGTAATCTGAATTAACTCTTATTCCTGCTTATATTAGTGTTTGGATGTGTTCATTAGCAACATAAAAGGTTTGTCAGTGGATACTTCCTTACACTGTTTTCCTTACTGAAAGTGGTACTGCAGGAGCTGCCGATACTCAGACCTCTTCCAATAGACTGAGCAAATTCTGAAATAGTTTATTTGCTGGATACATCACCCTGTTTCCGGACTTCTTTCTGAAAAGATCTTTCATACAACTAGCCTATATTTTACAGTGCTAATTGATGAGGAAAATTAGCCTGTAGCTTATCTATCCACATTAATTGCTTGTAAAGTTACGAATAGCATGTTTTGCTCCATGTCATCTCAACAGTCTGTCTGCCGTACTATTTTCATTTTTCACATCTCTCGAATTTTCTGAATTCTTTCTACTACCTTATGTTATGTTTAATTATGCAGATTCTATATGTCAATATAACTGCAAAAACGAAATTTATTTGCTTTTTTGGAGTAATAGGCATCTCGTTCTTATGCTTACTAATACTCTAATAGCCTTGTATAAATGAAGTCAAGTTGATCTTCAAACATACAGGCTCTCTAGACTAGTGGGTGCAGTCGAAATGCAGAACTTTCTTTCTGTTGTCGTTATTTGAATGATAAAAATGCTGTGGGTACGTAGTTTTCCTTTTCTTGGATTTACCACTGCCTGCTCAGATGGAACATCATATGTCAGGCCTATTAATCAAGAAAGGCTTCATTGCCAGCATCCTTTTCTACGTTCTAAATGCATATGATGCAGCAAGTGTCTATCCTATTATCTTGCATAGAGAAGTGTTACAGCCACGTACATTTACTACCTGTCATGGCCTTGCTGGGTATGGTACAACATTCTGTTTCACCTGATGCTATGTGGGTCGATATATTAAACTGTTTATACAATTAGAAGCAGTTCTTCATATCATACTATCTTCTGAATCTGTCATCAAACATATACTGTTCTCTATTTATTGTTTTATGAGTAAGGTTTTGTTGATTGTATTTGTTCTGAAACCTAGAAAATAATCCTTTGACATGATTATACATCTGCCAGATTTACGATGATAATAAATAAGTTAATTAGGTAATAATCTAGAAGAAAAGAGTTCTCAGGGAAACAAGTTATTTATACATCTACTCATTGCTCTTTTTCTTAGTATCTTTTTTTTCTTCTATAAATATTTCGTCTTCGATATATAAACAAAGAGTTCTTTTCCTACTTTGTAAAACATCTCTCTTATTTATGTGCGAAAGTAGGTATGCTCTTTAATAGAATCTATAAATAACCTATGTATCTATCCAGAAAGCTTCTTGTTGTATATGTTAGTTTCAATGAGTAGTATTGGAGCATGCTAAAGGATGAACTTCTTGGAGTATTAGCAATATGTTTCATCCATGCTTTTGGAGTTGTAACTGTGAACTTAAAGTGCTTTTGCATTGGATTCCACAGCTTTTGGATGCACAAACGTGTTAAACTACACTGCCCTCTCGCTAGATTGTCTTAATTAAAGGGTCATATCTAACTGTAAAAATAATCTGAGGTACCCTGTAGTTTCATATGCTGTTAGAAAAATGTACCTTATGTTGGTTAGTTCACTATTGATTTTAAATGGTATTGCCAAGTGGCTTTTGAAAGAACTCATATTGTTTGTATTCTCTATGTTTATATCAAAGTACTTAATTTATGTTTTCTCCAGAGAAATCTTAATAGAAAAGGGATAATTGATCATTGAAAACTATGAAGTAATTAAGGGTCAGAAAATAATACATGCGTGTCATTGCTTATTTATTTTACTAGTTCATTTCCAAGTTAAAAAGAACGCATGAAACTATAAGTGTTGCTTCATCATTAACTATAACAATATAAAGAAAAGAATTTAGGAATGAACTAATTCATAAACTAACGGCAATAGGTAAACATACAGACCTGAGGTGATGCCATGACATTAGTATTCTAGGGTGTTTCCCTAGCATTACCACTGCCCATCTTTTTCTTTTTCTTTCTTTTGTTTCTATTTTCATTCTCTTATTCTTCGCATTGCAACTTTACATAGTATTGATAAATATTGTCTGTTTCATGCTATCTATATGTGACGAATTTCCAGTGCCTGGTCTCAAATCACTCATCTTAATTTTGGCTTATATCCTTCTTCGCGACAGCTTCTGTTGGTAATTCTTCCTATTACTATTATTTGCATACCATAAAACAAGTGCATATTAGAGGATGAAAGATCATTTTAGATTACAAACAGCTATAAACTATGCCTTTTATGAAACTTAGTAAAGTTAGAACCGGATAAAGAAACTGACCAGGCATCAGTAAAGTATCACAACAGAACTGCAAATCGATTCTCATCAAGTAATATAGATATGTTGATACTTTATTTCTCAGTGCTTATTCCTATGAACTTTTTTGTTTCAAACAACAGAAGTCTCTAATTGCGACAACACAAGCAGCACTCATATTTAAAACCTCCAATAACCTTGAGCTTGGACCGAGACCAGAAACAAGCATTGCTTCAGCTGCATGGAGGTGGCTGAGGTTTCTTTGCTTTCATTTGGTCTGCAGCAGGACTGGGGCCAAGGGTAAGTTCAAGTTCAGGTATTTGATTAATTCTTGCTGCTGCTAGTCTCTGTTTTAGCTCAGTATACAAAGCCTGGTTCTCCTGTCTGAGCCGTTGAGCAGTCTTCCTTAGCCTGTCATTCTCCCGCATAATCTGAATATTCTGCCAGTACAGGTCTAAATTCTGTTTCTCCATAAATCAAATGCTTGAGTTGGCCTGAAACGGAAGAACCATCAAGAATTATGAAGGTGTTTGCAAGATATATTTGGAAAACATAGCCTAACATAGTATGTAAAAAAGAGCAGATGATGAAATAGTAAACTTCTTCTCTTATCTATATATGCATGGCATAAGTTTAAACACAGGTCGCACAGCATTACAGAAAATTAATAAGAAGTTATAGAAGATAGAGATGATCAAATAGTGATTTCCATGGGAAAAATAAGATGGAATTGTAAATGAAAAACAACGATAAGATTGGATTCCAATCTAGCCCCTGCTCTGTCTCATGATATTTGAGTCAAGGAAAGCGAGAGTCTGGACATTTCAGAGGGTACTCGATACACTTAAGAAAATAACCAGCTCCAAAGAGGGGAAGCATATCATCGTTGGATCAAAATAGGGGAATGGAATGAAGGAAAACTAGTTTTGAAAGAATACTAAAACTTTCTGCATATGGCAGTTACTTACAATAGAGAACAGGCTCCAAACCTTTAGATTCAAAAGCTGTTAGAGACAACTGGTTTTGGTTGGAGTCTGTTTGCGATACGTGCTTATTTATACTATTATGTCACTTGTACGGATGGACAAAGAAATACTAGAAGTGGCACACACGAGAATGGCACTCCTTGTTCAAGAAATGCTCCAGAAACCAACTTGCAAAGCCCCCTTTTTATTCTCCCTTATTCTCACATAAAAACACGTCACATGTTTAGTTAAGAAGACACTTCATTGATGATTCTATTAGAAGGAAAGAAGAATGTTGGTTTTTGCATGTGGATTTTGCTTGTTTAGTTATGTAAAATTTGTTAGAAAAAGCAGCATAAAATATGACAATCCAGAAGAAGCAAATGGCCTGAGTAAAGAGAGAAATAGCATGGGAGACAGCAAGAAAGTGATTTGTGAGATTTTGATGTTCATGAGAGGAGCCTGAAGTCTGAACGTGAGTAGGAAATAATAATAAGCATTCAATGACTTATACAGAACTAACTCGTGTTTTTTAAAGTCATTTGCCTAATGTCTGAGTAGATCACAATAATTACAAGTATGTAGTAGTATTTTAATACTAGTAACTAGTAATCTGGCTAGCCTATGTGGTTTTTCCGGAAGAATCCCCCATTTTTAGAACATCGCTGATTAATTCATTACCTATTAAAGAGAATAATAAATGTTTAAAAAAGAAAGAAAAAACAGAGAAGGAAAATCTTGCGCAGCTTTGTAAGAATCCAATTACTACTATTTTTCTTTGCTTTTGTTTTGGAGAGTACTGGAATCCATTAAGTATTATTTTTCTGTGTTTTTATTTTGGAGAGAACTTGAAAAACGTCGAAGGAAATTTTGAATTCTGTTACCAGCTAATTTTTGTTGAAAGTATTTTCGAATTACAATGTCACATTATAAGAAAGGGGCTTTAATCATTTGTTGGTCACATGTTATAGATTAACAATAATACCATCTCTTCCCTGATACAAGGCCAACTATCAAATATGTTTTTTTTCTTTTCAAATTTTACTATTTGCTCTTTATCTTTCCTGCACTGTTCAGTGAAGAAAAACGTAAAAGTTCTTTTATTAGCACTTCTTATTCCAAGAATTGAAATGTTAAAGAAAGAAATATTCAGCGAAATTGAAAAATGTCCTTTAATAGTTCAGGATCTTTTCAAACCCTGATATATAATTACTAGTAACTATTTTGTGACTCAGTATAAGTTATCAACCTTGTCTCAGGTAGCACTTATTTGCTTTCATAGAGAAACGATCTGTTCTATGACCAAACTTGTAATTAGATACCAAAGAAACCATATTCTTACAAAGCCACGGCAAGAACTTTGGAGAAAATTGCATAGGTGCATTCAAATCCTTGAAGGCTGGCAGATATGATATAAAATTCTCATTCTCATTTCTTTTGCTTTATCTATTTCCTTAGTTTTCTGTAATTTCCAATTGGTAATAATGGTTATTTTAATTATGACGCTAACCAATTGCAATACGAATTCGATGTTTATGAATGAAACAGAAAATAAGTTTCACTATAAATGCATATAGTTTTTCAATAATTAGAAGCCGTGCCGATAGTGCACTATTTATGATCTTATACTCTTGTGACGAATGAGAGTAAATTTTATCGGTGGTCATTCAATTTTGAGTTTGTAATACAGAAGTCATTTTTTATTTTTTGTTACATAAAAATCATTTAACTTTGAGTTTATAACATAAAGTCACTTATCTATTTTTGATCACATAAAAGTCATTCAACTTTGACCAAGGTAACCAAAAAGTAAATATCACCCAAATTTTATATTTTATACTGAAAATATGACATAACACTCTAAAATAAGTTTATTATATTTGGGATAATTTGAGAAACCTCTCTCCAAGTTTCGTTAATCTCAGTTCTGGTTTACGAATATTATGTTTACTTTTTTTTAATTTTGATTACTTTGTAATAATTTTGTTAACTCATTATCATTAATTTTAAAAATATGATTTGACTATTTTGCCCTTATTAATTTATACTCATTTGTTTAATAAATTGTACAAAAGTATCTTTTTGAATTAGCAGAAGAGTCATTGTTAGAGCATCAAATAATTTAATGACAAACACAAAATCTAGAGCTCAATATGTTTCCCATGGCTTCGAGTCGTTACAAAGAAATTAAATATAGAGATAAACGTAAATTTTATAAACTACAAGGGAGAGTAACATTATGAAGAGAAACATGGGAAATGTCTCTAAAATTAATCTATTACATTTGATATGTTTTATTAAGCTAAATAGCTATTTTGAAGTGTCATGTCATATTCCCAGTATAAAATATAAAATTTATGTGATATTTACTTTTTAGTTAACTTGGCCAAAGTTGGATGACTTTTATGTCACAAAGTGTTACAAACTTAAAGTTGAATGACTTATATGTAATAAAAAATTAAAAAATAACTTTTGTGTTACAGACTCAACATTGAATGACCACGGTGAAATTTACTCTGTGAATGGCCATTATTTTAGCACATTAAGCAATCCATGCAAAGTGTCAGAAGGCCAGAAGTCATAACTTTTGTTTTTTAAATTTTGAGTGTTCGGGATAGATTGCACGCACCTCTAATTGATCCTTCACTCAACCTTTAATTTCTAACTAACAAGTGTATGTTTTAAGGTAATCTTGCCTACTAAGCCCCTCGATGTTTCACTTATAAGTCAAAGGATTGATCAAATCCTCTTTTGACTACACATAATATATATGAAATTTTTTGCATCTCTAAGCAATTGCTTTATCACATTATGTTTCAAAAGAATGTGTTTACTCTTCCCATTGAAAGATTTATTTTCTTACAATGGCTATTGTGCCTTGGCAATCATAATTCATCAATACAAATATGGTCGGTTTAATTCCTAGTGCAATACCTGCCAAGAGGTTGCTTAATCAGCCTCAATGCCAGGTAATTTCAATACCACAACACCCCACCAAAAGGTGACCACACAATCACTACTGAGTTGTTTTCCTCATCTGAATCAGAGATTCAATATCATCACTGTATCCTTTTAATACAGTGAAAAATTCACATATAGAATACTAATTCATAGTATTTCTCAAATCATCTCAAATGAAAAGAAACTTGGTTTCTATACAAATGCCTTTTCAAATGTTTTTCAACACATTAAAGTTTATTTTCTTTTGGTATCTTTCACATTCAAATACCAAAATAAATTTTTATAGAAGCAACTATAATTTCTATAGAAATATCTCAAATTTGTAGGAAAAATGTCATAATTCAAGGATTTTTTCATCCAAATAACTAAGAGACCCGATACAAAATTACTTTTCAGAGCCAGAAATACAAGATCTTGCATATTGATCTTCTAATACAAATTTTTGTCACAAAAAATCTTAATTTTGTAAGGCTTCATTATAATTTTAATAAAATAATTTTTCTACCTTTTGCTTTCTTAAGATCAGGCTATATAACTCTGGACACTCCGGTCCCCCACATTTTCGAAAGTTTTAGGTTAAGACGATAATCCTTTCACAACTCATAAGGAGTTCTATTTTATAAATAACAAGCTAATAATATAGCTTCACCCCGAGATTAGTCTTCTATTTGGCTACATCTTTGGGTTTGGAAGTGTCACGACTCCAAATTCCCTCCGTAGGATGTCGTGATGGCACCTAGTCTCTAAGAAAAGGTAATCCTATCAATGCGGAATAATAATAAATATCTGAAATAAATAAACTACAATTCAAACAATTTCAACTCCCAAAATCCGGTAGAAATAAGTCACAAGCTTCTAAGAATTTATTCTCAATGTCTCTATTTATCAAGGTCTAAATAAAATATAAGGAAGCAACATAAAATGATAGAAGGGGACTCCGGAGTCTGCGGACGCTGGCAGATATACCTCGAAGTCTCCGTGCGTAAGTAACTCACTGACGTCTAGGCAGGTAAAATATACCTGGATCTGCACAAAAAGATGTGCAGAAGCGTAGTATGAGTACACCACAGCGGTACCCAGTAAGTGCCAAGCCTAACCTCGGTAGAGTAGTGACGAGGTCAGGTAAGGCCCTACTGGAATATAATAATGGCATGGTAAAATGTTTATCAATGTAGTAAAATAAATGATACTGGAAATGAATCAAATAGTATGTCACATTTAATGACACCAAATAATTGCAAATAATACCTCGTGGAATCAAAACAATATTTCCTTCTACTTTATGAAAATCACAACAATTAATCGAAAGCAACTATGGCCATAAATCAATATCAACAAGGGCACTCACGAGGTACCACATCGTAGTCCCAAATCATAAATAAATTCACAATATCTCATTTTCTTATATCACCGCGGGAGCCTTCACAATTTATTTAAAGAAAATATTTTTTTCCGAAATAGCATCCCGCGTTTTAGCCACCCTTATCATACCGCATGACTTCTAGTAGTTCCCCTACTAGCCACGCGTATCAAGCCACCCTTATCTCACCGCATGCGTTTCAACACCCAGATCTTATACCACCGCATGCGTATCAATATCACAATATATCACAATTTGCACCACAAGTGCTCAAATAATTTAACTTGCCAAAAATAATTCAACAATAATATTCTTCCACAATAAAGAGCTCACGGCTCCCTCACAATGAGTATAAAAATATTCAGGAGTAAATAATTTAGGAAAATAATATTTCAAAATCTTTACTACGCTGCTTCAATATCAAGTTTAAAAATGTCAAATACTTCATATTAATAATATTTAATTTAAAGAAAATCAACCTTCAAATAATGCACAGAATAAAAGAAATCAAGTTTCAACTAAACAGGTAAAACAATTAGTAAGAAAAGATCAAACAAATTTGAAGTATATATCTCATATCACTGATGAAGAATATAACAAGATAAAATAATTTAATAAATGCGCAACAACGATCTACACAATTTAAAAATATAATCTTTCATATTTAGCCCGTGTACACACTCGTCACCTCGTGTACACGACTTTCAATACATTTCAATAATCACATTCATATTAATTCTAGGAGAAATTTTCCCCACACAAGGTTAGACAAGTCACTTACCTCGACTTGCTCCAATTTAACTATGTATTATGCTTTTTCCTCGAATTTCTGACTCCGATCGACTTGTATCTAGTCAAAATTAATTCGATACAGTCAACAAAAATTATAGTAATCAATTTCATAAGAAAATATTACGTTTTCATTAAAATTCGAAATTAGCTCAAAATATTTCCGTGGGGCCCACATCTCGGAATCCGGCGAAACTTACAAAATCCGATAACCCATTCA
Source organism: Nicotiana tabacum (assembly GCF_000715075.1). Lineage (NCBI taxonomy): Eukaryota > Viridiplantae > Streptophyta > Magnoliopsida > Solanales > Solanaceae > Nicotiana > Nicotiana tabacum. The sequence continues at coordinate 79,664,428 of NC_134088.1, read as the reverse complement.
ATTACGAGTCCACCCATACCAATTTTACCAAAATCCGATAACAACTCGACCTCCAAATCTTAAATTTTTGTTTCTATGAGATTTTCTAAAAATTTTCAAATTTCAATCTCAAAACACTAATTAAATGGTGAAAACAATGATATATTCGTGTATAGTGATCAAATCCGAGTTAGAATCACTTACCCCAATATTTTTCCTTGAAAATATATCAAATATCGCTTCTGCTCAAGCTCCAAGTTGTTAAAAATGGAGAAATGGACGAAGCCTCCCTGTTTTTATAACTTACAGATCTGTCCAGGGTGACCTCGATCATGGGGTCCGATCATGGAGTCCGATCATGGGGAGTCCGATCATGGAGTCCGATCATGGGCTGCCTCGATCATGGGCTTCCTCGATTTGTAAGGGGACTCGATTTGTTAGGGGACCTCGATTTTGTAAGGGACCTCGATTTGTTATGGACCTCGATTTGTAAGGGACCTCGATTTGTAAGGGACCTCGATTGTTATGGACCTCGATTTGTAAGGGACCTCGATTTTGTCAGGGACCTCGATTTGTAAGGGACCTCGATTTTGTCAGGGACCTCGATTTGTAAGGGACCTCGATTTGTCATGGACCTCGATTTGTTAGGGACCTCGATTTTGTAAGGGACCTCGATTTGTCATGGACCTCGATTTGTTAGGGACCTCAATTTTGTAAGGGACCTCGATTTTGTCAGGGACCTCGATTTTGACAGGGAGCTCGATTTTGATAGTAGCCCGATTTTGACAGCATTTCCAGCAGAAAAATTACAGCAGCTTTTGCAGTAGCTAAGTCCCACTTTTGATTCGTTAACCATCTGAAACTCACCCGAGGCCCTCGGGACCTCAATCCAAAACACCAACAAATCCTAAAACATCATACGAACCTATTTGAAACCTCAAATCACATCAAACAATGCTAAAATCATGAATCATGCTCCAATTCAATCTTAATGAAACTTAGAATTTCCAACTTCTACATTCGATGTCGAAACCTCTCAAATTAAGTCCGATTGACTTTAAATTTTGCACACAAGTGATAAATGACATAAACGGAGCTGTGAAAATTTTCAGAACTGAATGCTGAGCCCGATATCAAAAAGTCAACTCCCCGGTCAAACTTCCAAACTTTAAATTCCTATTTTAGCCACTTCAAACCTAATTTTACTACGGACTTCCAAATAAAATTCTGATCATGTTCCTAAGTCCAAAATCACCATACGGAGCTGTTGGAATCATCAAAACTCTATTCTGGGGTCATTTGCACATAAATCGACATCCGGTCACTATTTGAACTTAAACTTTTAATTTTTTTTTATCAAAATTCCATATCTCGGGCTAGGGACCTCGGAATTTGATTCCGGGCATACGCCCAAGTCCCAAATCACGATACGGACCTACTGGAGCTGTCAAAATACTGATCCGAGTCCGTTTGCTCAAAATATTGACCAAAGTCAACTCAATTGAGTTTTAAACATCTAATTCACATTTTAATTCATTTTTCACCTGAAAACTTTCCGAATTTAAAGATGGTAATGATTCGAGTAATGGTAAATAGTGCTTAGATCACATAATTAATCATTAAATTTAAAGATGACATTTTGGGTCATCACATTCTCCGCCTCTAAAACAAACGTTCGTCCTCGAACGGAGTTAGAAAAAAGTACCTGAGCTGGTGAGTAAGTGTGGATAACAGCTGCTCATATCATGCTCGTTCTCCCAAGTCGCCTCCTCGACCGGATGACCCCTCCACTGAACCTTTACGGAAACAATGTTCTTTGACCTCAGCTTTCGAACCTACCTATCTAAAATAGCCATTGGTTCCTCAACGTAAGATAGATCCTTGTCCAACTGAACCGAACTAAAGTCTAACACATGAGACGGATCGCCGTGATATTTCCGAAGCATAAAAATATGGAATACCGGATGAACTGCAGAAAGACTAGGTGGTAGTGCAAGTCTGTAAGCCACCTCTCCAACTCTCTCAAGAATCTCAAAAGGCCCAATATACCTAGGGCACAACTTGCCCTTCTTCCCGAACCTCATCACACCCTTCATAGGCGAAACCCGGAGCAATACCCGCTCACCAACCATGAATGCAACATCACGAACCTTCCGATCCGCATAACTCTTCTGTCTAGATTGGGCTGTACGAAGTCGATCTTGAGTCAACTTAACCTTTCTAAGGCATCCTGAACCAAGTCTGTACCCAAAAGTCTAGCCTCGCCTGGTTCGAACCAACCCACTGGAGACCGGCACCGCCTACCATACAAGGCCTCATACGGAGCCATCTGAATGCTTGACTGGTAACTGTTGTTGTAAGCAAACTCCGCAAGTGGTAAGAACTGATCCCAAGCACCCCCAAAATCTATCACACACGCACGAAACATATCCTCTAATATCTGAATAGTGTGTTCGGATTGCCCATCCATCTGAGGGTGAAATGTTGTACTCTTATCCACACGAGTACCCAACTCTTGATGTACAGCCCTCCAAAACCGTGAGGTAAACTGTGTACCCCCAGTCAGAGATGATAGATACCGGTTCACCGTGAAGTCTGACAATCTCGTGAATATATACCTGGGCCAGTTGCTCTGAAGAGTAAGTAGTAATCACAAGAATAAAATGAGCTGACTTGGTCAATCTATCCATAATCACCCAACTACATCGAACTTCCTCCGAGTCCGTGGGAGCCCAACGACGAAAACCATAGTGATTTGCTCCCATTTCCATTCTGGAATTTCTAACTTCTGAAGCAATCCACCCGGTCGTTGATGCTCATATTTCACCTGTTGACAATATAGGCACCGAGCTACATATTTCATTATGTCTTTCTTCATCCGCCTCCACCAATAGTGTTGTCTCAAGTCTTGCTACATCTTCGCAGCACCTGAATGTATGGAGTACCGCAAACTGTGAGCCTCCTGGAGAATCAATTCATAAAAACCATTTATATTTGGCACACATAGCCTGCCCTACATCCGTAATACATCTTCATCTCCAATAGTGACTTCCTTGGTATCGCCGTGCTGAACTGTGTCCTTAAGGACAAGTAGATGGGGGTTATCATACTGACATTCCCTGATACGATCATAAAGAGAAGACTGAGAAACCACACAAGCCAAAATTCGACTCGGCTCGGAAACATCCAATCTGACAAACTTGTTGGCCAAGGCCTGAACATCCAAGGCTAAAGGCCTCTCTGCTACCGGTAAATATGCTAAGCTGCCCAAACTTTCTGCCTTACGACTCAAGGCATCGACCACTACATTGGCCTTCCCAGGATGATAGAGAATGGTGATATCATAATCCTTAAGCAACTCCAACCATCTCTGCTGCCGCAAATTAAGATCCTTCTGTTTAAACAGACCTTATAGATTTCGGTGATCGGTGTAGACCTCACAATGGACACCGTACAAATAATGGAGCCAGATCCTTCAAGGAACGAACAATAGCTGCTAACTCAAGGTCGTGGACCGTAGGAAATCACCCTACCGTCTTGCATCAATATCGCGCCGAGACCAATACGCGACACATCACAATACACAGTATAAGACCATGAATATGTAAGTAATACCAACACTTGTGTCAGAGTCAAAGTGATCTTGAGCTTCTGAAAGCTTAACTCACACTCGTCTGACCCTGCAAATGGGGCATCCTCTTGGATCAATTTGGTCTTAATAGTTATTCATAATCAATTACAGAATCGTCATTTAACTTCATGTTAATAAAAATCTCGTTGCAAACCTTCACAATACTGATAACTAGATGCGAGGCATGAAGAAATCATAATTATTTACCTGAATTAATGAGTCACATTTAACGCCACCTAGGCAGGCACCTACCTCGTAGGTTAAAAATTAATAATTACAACACGAATTTGACAACTATGCACAGAGAATTTAATATAAGAATTTTCAAATAAGCCTAACAGGCATGACTCCCTATTAGTACTATAGTACAAATTTAATTTCACAAGGGAGAACTTAAACACAAGAATTTTTTTCTCACAAGGATCTCGTGCTTATATAACTTCCACCGAAGCTCGTAGCCCGGTTTAAACATATCAATTTATATAAAAATGTGATGATCTCGTCCTCAGTTCTGAATCACAAGTAATATGCACATCGTGCCAATTGAAAATTTCTATTTTCTCCTTTTAAATAATTTCGGTTATACCAAATCACAACACATAATGAACCCCACACCGGTAGGGCATATAATTCATAATTTGCAATTAATTATTCGGAATTTACATCAAATCTTACCGAAATGAGTAACAGAAAGCCACATTTAGCCTCACAGCTCTTATTAGTGACCAACACGAAATGATAGGCGAAGTTATCTCTATAGAATCTCCCAACAAGAGTAAACACATAAGTAGATTATAGAGTTACGAAGCTCACTCATAAGTGGAGCACCATAGAAGGACTCGTTTCGATACTGAGATCCGAATCAAGTTAAGGAAATTATTCCTTTATATTATATCAAGGTCGTACATGTCATGAGACCAACTGATATAGCGACCTCTGCCATGCCATAAAATATATTAATGGCTGGGTCTTCACCTCTAGGACGCCTTCTACCCGCCTGTCCTCCACCCCTAACTAGTTGTGTGGGTGGTGTAGTAACTTCAATGGGGCACGTAGCCTGAGTGCTTTAATGAAATATGTCTCTCCCAAGTTTGGGATAATTTTCTCTTGATGTTCCAGTATTACCGTATTCATAATAACCCCTTTGCGGGTTAGGCTACTCATATTGAGTTTGTGCCAGATAACTGGAATAACCATTGTAGGAACTCATGTCGGTGGTGCATTAAAAGAACTTACTAGAGCACCCCGAGTAATCCGATGTGTGGACTGGGCTGGACGACTGCCTGAGCCCCCTCCATAATGATTTATACTTGTAGAGTAGAATCCACTTAATCCCCCAGAACCTCGAGATGTCTTGGTCTCCTTAGTTTCCTTTTTTTCCCTCACCCCGAACACATTCTAATATCTTGGTAATTTGTACAACTAGCAGCAATGAAGTATCATCTTGTAGCTCCCGAGTCATACAAAATTTTACGATCATAATTGAGTCCTTTAATGAGTCTGTAAACTCGCCCTTTGGCTGTAGGAAGCAAAGTAGGAGTATGACGGGCTAACTTATTGAACTTGATGGCATTTACTGACACCGTCAATGGTGACCTGGCGCAACTGTTCAAACCCTATGCGCCATGCATTACGGAGAGTCTGGGAAACAAACTCTTTCAAAAGCGTTTCTGAGAAGTGAGCCAAGTGGGCAGTGTTGCATTGGCTGGTCTGCCCTCTTCATAGGCTTGCCACGAACACCGGTGGAGAATTATCTCTCCCAAGGAAAATTTCTTCTTTTGTTATGCTGACTCAACACTGTTGAGCTGACCCATTTCTTAACATACTCTTTGATAACAACGATCACAAAAGTAGAGCTCCATACAAACAAATCTTGGCACGAACCACATAGTCCAGAATCTCGTCAACAACTGTACTTCCTCCAAAGCACCCCTAAATTTGCAACCGTGACGTCCACGCTAAGTAGACCTTCTGTAAATTTAGAGTTGTTTCTATAACGCCTTTGGTACTGAAGTATAGGATTATTAAGGAGGCGGACATACTGCAAGTCCCAACTTTATCCTCCATAAAATCTCAGGTCTTAAACATGTGTAAATTTTAGGGAACCTTTCAGTACCACATATATACATTTCAGGCCAAAACTGATATAATACATGACCCCGCAATCCACCCATTGGTAGTGGACTCCCCCCACTCGGCGCGAAATCATAGGTCACAACGTCCAATGATCCTCAATAATAACCTTCACAGCTTGTATAAATCAACTATATGCCAACGCCTGTTGCACCCCCACATGATTCACTAGGTGATCTCTCAATACGCCCATATCTTCAGTCGGAACAACACGTTGAGGCAATGTTTGAGCATCTCTGGCTCCCTCATAGTCCATATACGACATTACAACCGTCGACGCACAACTGATACCGAGTGCGCAATGTCATACACGAGTGGATACAAAGGAATATAAGATATATGTTTCAAGCTAAATCAATGCCGCACGATAAGGAGTCAAAGAAGTGAATATTTCCTAACAGTTCCATAGCCTCTCGAAGATAAGTACAGACCTCTCCGTACCGATCCGCAAGACTATACTAAACCTACTTGTGACTCATAACACCTATGAACCTAGAGCTCTGATACCAACTTGTCACGACCCCAAATTCCCTCCGTAGGATGTCGTGATGGCACCTAGTCTCTAAGACTAGGTAAGCCTATCAATGCGGAATAATAATAAATATCTGAAATAAATAAACTACAATTCAAACAATTTCAACTCCCAAAACCCGGTAGAAATAAGTCATAATCTTCTAAGAATTTATTCTCAATGTCTCTATATGTCAAGGTCTAAATAAAATATAAGGAAGCAACATAAAATGATAGAAGGGGACTCCGGAGTCTGCGGACGCTGGCAGATATACCTCGAAGTCTCCGTGCGCAAGTAACTCACTGACATCTAGGCTGGTAAAATGTACCTGGATCTGCACAAAAAGATGTGCAAAGCGTAGTATGAGTACACCACAGCGGTGCCCAGTAAGTGCCAAGCCTAACCTCGGTAGAGTAGAGACGAGGTCAGGTAAGGCCCTACTGGAATATAATAATGGCATGGTAAAATGTTTATCAATGTAGTAAAATAAATGATATTGGAAATGAATCAAATAGTATGTCACATTTAATGACACCAAATAATTACAAATAATATCTCGTGGAATCAAAACAATATTTCCTTCTACTTTATGAAAATCACAACAATTAATCGAAAGCAACTATGGCCATAAATCAATATCAACAAGGGCACTCACGAGGTACCGCCTCGTAGTCCCAAATCATAAATAAATTCACAATATCTCATTTCCTTATATCACCGCGGGAGCCTTCACAATTTATTTAAAGAAAATATTTTTTTCCGAAATAGCATCCCGCGTTTTAGCCACCCTTATCACACCGCATGACTTCTAGTAGTTCCCCTACTAGCCACACGTATCAAGCCACCCTTATCTCACCGCATGCGTTTCAACACCCAGACCTTATACCACTGCATACGTATCAATATCACAATATATCACAATTTGCACCACAAGTACTCAAATAATTTAACTTGCCAAAAATAATTCAACAACAATATTTTTTCACAATATAGAGCTCACGGCTCCCTCACAATGAGTATAAAAAATATTCAGGAGTAAATAATTTAGGAAAATAATATTTCAAAATCTTTACTACGCTGCTTCAATATCAAGTTTAAAAATATCAAATACTTCATATTAATAATATTTAATTTAAAAAAAATCAACCTTCAAATAATGCACAGAATAAAAGAAACCAAGTTTCGACTAAACAGGTAAAACAATTAGTAGGAAAAGGTCGAACAAATTTGAAGTATATATCTCATATCACTGATGAAAAATATAACAAGATAAAATAATTTAATAAATGCGCAACAACGATCTACACAATTTAAAAATATAATCTTTCACATTTAACCCGTATACACTCGTCACCTCGTGTACACTACTTTCAACATATTTCAATAATCACATTCATATTAATTCTAGGGAAAATTTCCCCCACACAAGGTTAGACAAGTCACTTACCTCGACTTGCTCCAATTTAACTAAGTATTATGCTTTTTTCTCGAATTTATGACTCCGGTCGACTTGTATCTAGTCATAATTAATTCGATACAGTCAACAAAAATTATAGTAATCAATTTCATAAGAAAATATTACGTTTTCATTAAAATCCAAAATTAGCTCAAAATTTGCCCGTGGGGCCCACATCTCAGAATCCGGCGAAAACTTACAAAATCCGATAACTCATTCAATTACGAGTCCACCCATACCAATTTTACCAAAATCCGATAACAACTCGACCTCCAAATCTTAAATTTTCGTTTCTATGAGATTTTCTAAAATTTTCCAAATTTCAATCTCAAAACACTAATTAAATGGTGAAAACAATGATATATTCGTGTATATTGACCAAATCCGAGTTAGAATCACTTACCCCAATATTTTTCCTTGAAAATATATCAAATATCGCTTCTGCTCAAGCTCCAAGTTGTTAAAAATGGCGAAATGGACGAAGCCTCCCTGTTTTTATAACTTACAGATCTGTCCAGGGTGACCTCGATCATGGGGTCCGATCATGGAGTCCGATCATGGGGAGTCCGATCATAGGGAGTCCGATCATGGAGTCCAATCATGGGCTGCCTCGATCATGGGCTGCCTCGATTTGTAAGGGACCTCGATTTGTTAGGGACCTAGATTTTGTAAGGGACCTCGATTTGTTATGGACCTCGATTTGTAAGGGACCTTGATTTGTAAGGGACCTCGATTTGTCATGGACCTCGATTGTTATGGACCTCGATTTGTAAGGGACCTCGATTTTGTCAGGGACCTCGATTTGCAAGGGACCTCGATTTGTCATGGACCTTGATTTGTTAGGGACCTCAATTTTGTAAGGGACCTCGATTTGTCATGGACCTCGATTTGTTAGGGACCTCGATTTTTTCAGGGACCTCGATTTTGATAGGGAGCTCGATTTTGACAGCAGCCCGATTTTGACAGCATTTCCAGCAGAAAAATTGCAGCAGCTTTTGCAGTAGCTAAGTCCCACTTTTGATTCGTTAACCATCTGAAACTCACCCGAGGCCCTCGGGACCTCAACCCAAAACACCAACAAATCCTAAAACATCATACGAACCTATTGGAAACCTCAAATCACATCAAACAATGCTAAAATCATGAATCATGCTCCAATTCAATCTTAATGAAACTTAGAATTTCCAACTTATACATTTGATGTCGAAACCTCTCAAATCAAGTCCGATTGACTTCAAATTTTGCACACAAGTCAAAAATGACATAACGGAGCTGTGAAAATTTTCAGAACTGAATTCCGAGCCCGATATCAAAAAGTCAACTCCCCGGTCAAACTTTCAAACTTTAAATTCCTATTTTAGCCACTTCAAGCCTAATTTTACTACGGACTTCCTAATAAAATTCTGATCACGCTCCTAAGTCCAAAATCACCATACGGAGCATTTGGAATCATCAAAACTCTATTCTGGGGTCATTTGCACATAAATCGATATCCGGTCACTATTTGAACTTAAGCTTTTAATTTTTCGTCAAAATTCTATATCTCGGGCTAGGGACCTCGGAATTTGATACCGGGCATACGCTCAAGTCCCAAATCACAATACGGACCTACTGGAGCTGTCGAAATACTGATGCGAGTCCGTTTGCTCAAAATATTGACCAAAGTCAACTCAATTGAGTTTTAAACATCTAATTCACATTTTAATCCATTTTTCATCTGAAAACTTTCCGAATTTAAAGATGGTAATGATTCGAGTAATGGTAAATAGTGCTTAGATCACATAATTAATCATTAAATTTAAAGATGACATTTTGGGTCATCAGAGGAAGAATATACATAGACATACCACAAGCTATTATTGGAAATAATTTTTTTAATCAATAGCGATATGGATGAATTCACTTTGATGATAAAATGCTAACAAATTACACCATGTACTATACAACCAAGATTCTAGTCAACATAGAATTATATATAATTTTTAAATAGGTGAGTGGTTAACAATATAAAACTATATCTCATATAGTTAAAAGAGAACAAAAAGAATGAATAACATTTCATCTAATAACTATAGATGATTGGGAGAAGACATACCAAGTTACCAACATTGAACATATGATGATTTATTCCAAATCATTGATACGACGAACATGCTAAGCCGATCAATTGCAATCTTTACCTTCTCTAAAGAAAAGATGGATGAACACATATATACCGCCGAATGGAATTAGAACAATGACTAGAATAGTTTGTTCAACGAAAATATTGTAATTGGTATTCTCCATAATAATATTGTGAAAATATCCTTAAGATTGTTGTAATTTTTTTTATGGAGAATTTGAGTTAGCTTTAGGCGTGTCAAGGAAACTGTCCTTAAGGATATTTCGCCCATACAATGACAAATAAAATTATGCATATCCCCCACGATTCAACAAGTTCTGCTAGTTATTAAACTAGAGACAAAACTAGCAGAAAATTCAAGAAAGAAACCCAACATATAGGAGGGAGAAGATGATACCAAAAGTATATCTTTAGTTTTCCAAAGACCATATTTTTATAGGCATTGACTATATTAAATATAAAATAATTGACTAAATAATAAGTAGTAATAAAATAAAACTGAATAATTTGGCATTTTGGTATAGAATAAAAAGAAGGCGCCTCACGCGCACCCAAAATAGGATACCCAAAGACTTTGCTGAAGAAGATTACGAACACGCACCAGCTGATGGAGCCGTCGGACGACAATAGGCCGGTGCGTATGGATCAACAGAAAGGCCCCCAATCAAGTGCGACCCAATCAGTAGAAGGAATCCCAGTAATAACATCATATGCCAACACAGTAGTCAACCCAAAGGGCTCTACAACAACCCCAATTCATCAAGAACAAGAAGCAGTGATAGCAAGGAGAACAACACAAAGTGGAATTCCATTGGTGATTTTCAAGACCATGGAGTACTTTGGAGTCATATCGGCTGAATATAGGAGAACTATCGTGGGGAGATTCTTGAAGATTCGCCCCCAAATTGAAAAAGTTAGGTCTCGATTATTGGAGCGATTTCTGCTGAAGGGATTGGTCAAGATCAGAGTATTTGATAACTACAACGTCTTTCTGGATTTTACAAACGATGAAGACTTCAATATGGTATGGTACAAGAGAGCTGTGGAAATTTAGGGACACCAAATGTGGTTCCAGAAATGGAGTCCCGACTTCAAACCAGAGGAGGACTTTCCTATTGTTCAGTATGGATCCTCCTTCCAAAGCTACCTTTTCACCTTCATACGTGGCACTATGTAAAACAAATTGCAGGAGAAGTTGGTACTCTACTAGAGATGGATGTTGCTACGAGGGAGAAAACCAGACCAAGTATGGCCAAAGTTAGGGTTGAAGTGGATCTTCTTAAGCCTTTACCTAACCATGTTTTGGTGACGAGGATAATGACTCCCCATTGAAAGGTTTCGAACAAAAATTGGAATATGAAAGTGTGCCTAAGTACTGTAGGCACTGATTATATTAATCAGGCGCATGAACATGGAGGAGGAAACAAGGACACATGTGGAGAGGGATTGATTACTAACAACAACAGGGCAACCCAAGAAAAGACAAAGCAAGTGGCAACATTTGAAGGAAAATCACCAAAAGAACATAAGAATGAGAAGACTGATGATGTCAATTCTGATAATGGGAAAGGAGAAAGAGATACGACCAATATCAAAATGAGAACCAACAGCAAAAAGAAGAAGAAAGTCAAGACCAAAAAGATAACAAAGAAAAAATCGAAGGTCACCTTTAAACCACAAAAGATGAGATAAGAGGAGAATGAAGAAATGACTTCTGCAGGGGGCAAACAAGCTATTATGGTGGAGGAAAACAGTAACAATCAAAAGCACAATGAGGAAAGCACTAACAATAAGAGAAAGGATGATAACAATAACATAGATGCCCAATCTTCTATAAAGGAGCATGAGGTATACAGGGGAAAAGAACTACTTGACGTCTCTTCCAAGGAAGGCAGGGGGGCTAAAAGAACCAGTCAACACCAACACCAACAACATCATACAACAAGAAGCATAATCAAAAAATGGATTCCTCTAGTGTGGGGACTGAAATCAGAAACCACCCAGGAATTCAGTTAGTGGTTGACCTTAATGGAGCATCAACAAAAGGGCCACAACTAAGGGAAACACTGCACCAGTCAGATGATGAAGTAGCCAACAACTTGATAAATGCCTTCGCACCAATGAACCATAGTGATGGTGAATTGGATGACCATTACCAGAGGCATCGAAAGGAGGTACTAGATAAAGCAGGGCTGTCTCCAATTGCAAGAGGAAGAAGTAGAAGCAGAAGAAAGGGGAAGAAAGAGGAATTCAATACAACCCTGACAAGGGAAGGATACAAACCTACTTCTCCTAATCTTTTATGATTAATTCCATCTTTTGAAATATAAGAGGGATGGGATCCAAAAAAGCCAATCAAAAGTTCAAACAACTTGTACAAATTAATAATTTACAATTCGTTTCCATCTTTGAACCTTTTGTTAGGAAGGATAAAGTTGAAAGTTATAGAAGATTCTTGGGGTTTGATCATTGCTTGTCCAATGACAAATATGGTGTTTCTGGTCTGGAAACTTTAATGCCAATATTGTTTGGGCAGATGATCAACAAGTCACTATTAACTTAAAGAATGATTTTGGAGGAAATGAAGTAAACATCACTACAGTCTGTGCTAAGTGCACACCAGAAGAAAGAATGGAGATATGGGATAGTTTGTTACAAACAGAATCTATGATTACAGGGCCTTGGTGCATTGGAGGGGATTTCAATATCATTCTGAATCCTTGTGAGAAGGGGGGGGGGGCCACATAGAGTTAGCAAGAGCTTTGATTTTGCAGCTTGTATGGATAGTTGTGGAGTTACTGATACAGGGTTTGTGGGTTCTACATTTACCTGGTGTAATAATTGGACTCCTAGGGGGAGGATATGGAAAAGATTAGATAGAATCATGGTTAATGATGGTTGGTTACATGAATTTCAAAGTACTGTGGTCAGGCACCTCAGCAAATCTGGTTCTGATCATAGGCCCTTGCTTATGAAGTGTCATATAGAGCAAAAGGAATTTGTAAAATTCTTTTAAGTTCCTAGACTTTTGGATTGAACAACCAAATTTCTATGATCTGGTTAGGGAGATATGGGGTACTCAAATCATGGGAATTCTATGTGGATTCTGCAACGAGAACTTAAAATACTGGGAAGAAGACTAAGCTACTGGTCAAAGAATATGATTGGTAATGTATACCAGAAGGTGGAGGAATGGGAAGAGGCCGTACAAATGCTAGAAGATCTAGATATAACAGTTAACACTGAACAATCTAGAGAAAATTTAAACAAGGCACAAACAGAGTATGTAAGATGGATGGCTATGCAAGAATCCCTGTTAAAACAGAAATCACAAGTCATAATAAGTACTATCATAATGTCATCAAAGAAAAGAGGAGAAGGCTAAAACTTCACAGAATAAAGAACCATAGAGGTAATGATCCAAGGGGAAGAGAAAATTGCCAAAGCTGCATTCAGGCATTTTCAAAAGATGTTCAACCTTCCCTCTGTCAATGTAGATGGGAATGTTTAAAATTGTATCAGGGAAGTCATTACTGAGGAAGACAATCTACAACTATCACAAGTTCCGGAGGAAAGTGAAATCAAAGAAGCAGTTTTTGATATGAGTGCTACAAGCTCTGCAAGACCATATTGATTTAATGGAACTTTCTATCAGAAGTGCTGGGGTATTCTTGAAGCATATGTGGTCAAATTTGTTCAGAGCTTCTTTGAAGGGAAAAGACTCACTAAATTTTATGCGCATACATGTATGGTTTTGATTCCAAAAGTCCAATCTCCTTCTAACTTTGCAGAACTGAGGCCAATTAGTCTTAGCAATTTTTCTGCTAAGATAATTTCGAAAGTTCTGGTTGGAAGACTTAATCCATTGTTGCCGAGATTAATTTCAGAACATCAGAGTGGATTACTGAAGGGCAGACTTATTACAGATAATGTGTTACTAGCTCAAGAGATAGTGCAGGGTATTTCTCAGCCAAACACATGTGGCAACACATTGATCAAATTGGATATGGCTAAAGCATATGAGAAATTCTCTTGGGAATTTCTAATATCAGTATTGAGGAACTTTGGCTTCTCAGAATGGTGGATGGAGGCCGTAAGGAGGCTAATCTCAGATGTGTGGTACTCAATTATAGTTACTGGAACAAGAAGGGGTTTCTTTACTTCTTCTCAAGGGCTGAAGCAAGGTGATCTACTCTCACCATCCCTGTTTATAATGGGAGCAGAAGTCCTGTCGCGCTTGCTGAATAAAATGTATGATAACCCCAGATTTGTCCCTTTTTTCTGTGAATACTAGAGATCCCAAAATGAATCACCTGGCCTATGCAGATGACATAGCAATATTCTGTGGAGGTAAAATCAAATCTTTGAAACTTGTCATGAAGCAGGTGGGACTTTATGAAAAAAGCTCAGGGCGGAAGGTCAATGAAGATAAGAGTTTCTTCTGTACTTCACCAAAGGCCTCAACTTCAAGAATAAATAAAATGATTGATAGTACTGGCTTCAAGTACAAGCGGTTTCCTTTCACTTACCTGGGGTGCCCTCTATATGTAGGAAGGAAGAAATTTTTAATTTTTGATGATTTGGTGAATAAAATCATAAAGAAGATTCAAGGATGGCAAGGGAAGTTTCTATCTTATGGTGGCAAGATTACTCTGATCAAATATGTTCTACAAGCTGTCCCTACATATACCTTTGCGGAAATGCACCACCTAAAGGAACTTCCAAATTGATAGAGAAATATTTTGCAAGATTCTTTTGGGGAGTTGGAGATGAAAAAGATAAATATCACTGGAGCTCGTGGGCTAACCTATGCTTGCCGAAGGAAGAAAGGGGTATTGGATTGAAAAGACTGGAGGACATTAGTGACTCATTTGCATATAAAGGATGGTGGAACTTTAGGACACAATAATCACTGTGGTCCTCATTCATTAAGGTTAAATATTATAGCAGGAGTCACCCAGTAGCAAAGGCTAAGGTGGCTAAACAATCACACTCATAGGCAAAAATGATGCAAGTTAGGGACAAGGTAGAAAAACATATCATATGGAATGTGCATAAAGGTGAAACTAATTTTTGGTGGGATAACTGGACTACCAAGAGAACCTTAGCGCTCTTGATTCCTACTCAGTCAAGAGCTGCTAATAATACTGTACATGACTACATCATAGAAGGTACATGGAAGTATGAAAAACTGGCAGATATACTTGGCATGGACATTGTTCTGTAGACTGCCATCATACCCATTGGAATGACTTGCCAAGAGGACTATGCATTATGGGAACTAGGAGATGATGGTCATTTCTTTACCAGGTCTGCTACTCACCAACTAATTCAGCATAGGCAAAGAGATAACATTAGAAGCAAGGTATGACACTCACATCTACCTTTCAAAATCTCTTTTTTAGTATGGAGATTGGTCCAAAAGAAACTACCTTTTGATGACACAATTGGAAGGTTTGGAATACAGTCCATGTGCATGTGTTTCTGTTGCAATATCAAAAAGAGAGAAACTATCCATCATGTGTTCATAGATAAGCTGCAGTACATTTGTAAAAATTCTTTGGAGGTACTTTGGGTATCCAGTACAGAAATAAAACGGTGAATGACAAGCTAAGTAGATGGTGGAGAACTAACTCAAAAAATATTGTACATAAATTGGTCCTGCAAATAACTCCTATTGTAATCTTCTGGGAGTTATGGAGGCAGATGTGTTCATGTAAATACGGTGGACAGAAAAAGATGTGGCACAAAAGAATGGAGCATCAAATATGGTGGACAGTTCAACTAGCTACAAGTTTGACTTTCCCAAATTGCTCACTGGGAAATACTTGGTGCGAGCTCTATGATATTGTGGAGAGGCGAAGACCAACTCACAAATGGAAAATAGTAAAGTGGATAAATCCTCCTAATGGCATTGTTAAAATCAATACTGATGGAAGCGTTGTAAGGGAAAAGGCTGGAATTGGAGGCATCATTAGAAACAAGCAAGGAAGGATGATCATTGCCTTTTCCATGCCAATTTCATGTTCTAGTAACAACCAAGCAGAGGTAGGAGCTGCAAAATTTGGAATTCAATGATGTTTGCAAAATGGATTTGAAGAATGCATTCTTGAGATCGACTCCTTGATCATCGCAGATATGCGGAAGATGAGAAGCACCAGAAATCTAAAGCTAAAAGTAGTGATTGATGACATATCATAGATCCTGTCCCAAGTTAATTGCAGTATTTCACATTGCCTAAGGGAAGCTAACTATGTAGCAGATACTTTGGCTAAAAATGCTACTACTTCTAGGCAACCACAACTACTTTTTGACTGGCATCATTTACCCAAGATGGAAATGGGTTATTACCATCTAGACAGATGTCAAATGCCTAGTATTAGGATTAGGTATGATAAGGCTAACTACTTTGTAAGCTAATTTTACAAGTCTCTTTTTGGAAGGGCTCTGGGTAGAATGTACCTCGGCTTATTTTTGTGTGAGGGTCTTTTGACCTCTTTCTGTAATCAGCCCCTTTGGATAGAATGAATGAACTCCCTATAGTTGAGTTAAAAAAATGTAATAAAATTAATATTTCAAAAAAGAAAAGTTTTTCCAAATCAAATAAATAATGCACATTAAATAATGCATATTTCATAAATAATGCACATTCCTTGGTAAGCTTATAGCGTCATTGAAGAAAGCATTGATCTTATCATGTTGAGCAAGATTGGTTAGAAGGTCAGCTGGAATATTTTCTTCCCTGAATATGTGATTAAATTGGAAGAAACCACCAGCTAACATAGAATGAATATCATCATTAACATCATTGATCTCCCAGGAGGCGCATATGTTCTTTTTGATCATTTTGATAAAAATCAAAGAGTCAGATTCAATTTCTAGAGTATTGAAGCCATGATCGACGCACCATCTCAAAACCCATTTTAATAGCTTATGCCTCTGCATAGTTGTTGGTGGTAACACCTGGATAAGAAGAGAAATCCATGATCAATTGGCCGAGGTGATCTCTTAGAATTTTCCCACACCCAGCACTACCGGGATTTCATTTGGAACAACCATCCTCATTGAGCTTGAAAACCCCTTCAATTGGCTTATCCCAACTTACTAGAGTGATGGCCAATTGAGGTTTGAGTCTTTCTACAAGATAACAAATACTAGGAAATGAAGAGCAAAAGTTTAGTGAAGGAAATTGGGTGGAGAGAATCAACTTCATTAGGTAGGTGATTTGATGAATGATGCTATTGGGAGATCTTCTAAAGCCTTCAAATTTATAGGTACATCTATATTTTCAAATTTTCCTGCATATCACAAAAGGAATACACTGCATGATCAGTTCATGAACCTTGTTTAGAGATTTAAGAAGCCATCACCTCATGAGTTTTGTTCTGATGTTGTCTGTATTAGGCATTGACAGTCCACACGCATCTTGAAAATACTTCCATACTAACACATCAACTTGCCCTTGACTGAATAAGTGGTTAACATCTTCCTCATTAGCATTATAGGAACAATAACATTTTGATGAACCATGCACCCCAAATATAGTTAGAGAATCATGTGTAGCCAGCTTGCCATTCAATAGTCCGAGCATGTGAAAATACACTTTGAATGGTAACTTTTTGTGCCAAATCTTAGACATTGTCAGTGATGAGCCTTTGGATTTCCTGAGAGTACTCCAAGCTGACTTGGAAGAAAAAACTCCCGTGTGATTAGGAGTCCAAACAGGTTGGTCTTGATTATCAATAGAAAACTTAATGGAAAGAATGTGTGGAATCAGATTTGCAGGTAGATTAACATGTAGCTTATCTAAGTTCCACTGGCTATTAGAAAAGAATTCAAACTCTTACTTTCTTAGACTTATTCCTCTGATGAATCACATTCGCTAAGGAACCTTTATTAGACCTGTTATCCCACCATAAGGACAAGTTATCCTTTCCAACTTTCCATAAGATATGTTGTTCTCAATCTATTTTGGCATCCATAAGTCTTCTCCAAATGTGCGATTGATTGTAATTTTTCTTTTTCGCAACTGAGTGAACTCTTTTACAATACTTAGCTTCCAAAAATACGGAGAGGAGAGACTTCTGGGTTCTAAAATTCCACCATGCTTTAGCAGCGAATGTAGTGCAAATATCATGCAATGATCTGAACCTAACCCCCCCTCATTTTTAGGAAAGCAAAGATTTTTCCAAGAAAACCAGTGATATTGCCTCTTGCCATAAGATGAACCCTAGAAGAAACTAGCAAGTGCTTTATCAATGTGATTAAGAATAGTCTTAGGGGGATAGACCACAGAGATGATATGCAAAAGCATAGAATGCAAGACAGACCTAATGAGAATAGCTTTTCCACCTACTGACAATAATTTCCCTAACCATCTCTAAGTTCTATTGACTATCTTAGAAACCATGTAACCAAAATAACACACTTTCTTTCTCCCAAGGAATATTGGACACCCTAAGTACTTGAAGGGAAATAAGGAATGGGAAAAACCGGTGAGTATTTTGATATCCTCAACAACATGAACATGAGTTTTAGTAGAAACCAAAAAGGTTGATTTCTTCTTGTTGACCATTTGACCAGAAACTTGTTCATAAGTATCCAAGTTTTTCATCATCATAACAATTGAGAGGAGATCTCCAGATGAAAAAAGAATAGTGTCATCAGCAAATGTGAGGTGATTAATAAGAGGACTGCCCCTATGCAGGGAATAAGGAATGAAATTGTCCTGAAATAACTGGTCCATTAAGTTGGATAGTAATTCAGCCCCTATAACAAATAAGGAAGGTGACAAAGAATCACCTTGCTTTAGCCCCCTAGAGGATTTGAAAAAGCCGTGCCTAACTCCATTTATAATAATGGAATACCAGTGGTTGGAGACCACTCTAGCAATCATATCAATCCAAATCTCGTAGAATCCCAATTGTCTCAGAACCTGGCAAAGAAAGTCCCAAGGTACCCTGTTAAAGGCCTTGGCCATATCCAGTTTGAAGACCACATTGCCATTTACATTAGGCATGTTAATATGGTGAACCATCTCATGAGTGAGCATAACATTGTCTAAAATAGATCTACCCTTGAGAAATTTCGTTTGATTAGGAGAAATAATCTTGTTCATGATAAGAGCTAATCTACTATTAACCAACTTAGAATTAATTTTCGAAGTGAAATTGCTTAAACTAATAGGTCTAAAATCCATAAATTCCTGTGGGTTGTCTATTTTAAGGATCAAGACCAGATTGGTGTGTGTAAAAGACCTAGGGAACTGATTACCAGAAAAGAAATCCAGAATAACCATGTAAAGATCAGATGAAATTATGTTCCAACACTGGTGAAAAAACTTTCCAGATATACCAGGGGAACTAGTACTACTCATGGAGAATACAATATGTTTGAGCTCCTCCATAGTAGGTATATCTCCTAGCATCCTGTTATCTTCCTCATCAACCAATCTAGGAAGTCTCCTAAGAATTGAGAAATCCCTGCAAGTGGTTTTTTGGGAGAATTGGTGCTCAAAGAACTGTATAGCTTCAGTAGCTATATCCTCACTATTCTCCAATCATGAGCCATCTTGCTTTCTAATTCTTGTCAATTGGATTTTATTCTTTCTGGAGTTAATTACTGAGTGGAAGAACCTGGTGTTGTTGTCTCCATATGTGTACCACTTCAATCCGGCCTTTTGTCTCCAAAAGATTCCTCATTGTTGATGTGCCTAATTAGCTGGGCATTCATATTATTATATTTCATTATGTTAGACTCCGAGTTGTCAATCAAGCAATTCTGTTCTAACTCCTCAAGCTTAGACTGTAGCTCTTTGGT
Organism: Nicotiana tabacum; assembly: GCF_000715075.1. Taxonomy (NCBI): domain Eukaryota; kingdom Viridiplantae; phylum Streptophyta; class Magnoliopsida; order Solanales; family Solanaceae; genus Nicotiana; species Nicotiana tabacum. The sequence continues at coordinate 79,644,777 of NC_134088.1, read as the reverse complement.
CTTGTTAAATATATTGCCAATAGTATTTTTAGACCAATAAGAGAGCCTTTTGCAAACATTTTTAAGCTTGAGGTGAAATTTCTACATGGGACCTCCCTCCACTTGAATTTGCGAAGCATCTTCAACTACTTACATGAATCCCTATTGTTCAGTCCAAAAATTCAGAAATCTGAAGTATTTTTTGGGTTTAGTTTGAGGATTAGAGGTGGAAATAATCAATGGCGAATGGTTAGAGCCAGTTCTAACAAGATGTTCAACATAGGTTTCTGCAAAAGCTTGGATCCATTTAGAGTTGGCAAGAGCTATGTCTAGTCTTGCCCAAATTCTCCTTCTACGTCCCCATCCATTACACCATGTGAAAGGAAAGCCCGAATAGCCCAAATCAATTAGTCCACTGTCCAAGATGCAGTTGATAAATGCCATGCTCTTGGATATGTTATGAGCAACACCTCCTTTTTTCTCCTCTGGGTCAGTAATCGAATTAAAATCCCTTACGACCATCCAAGGAGAGGTGTTCCCTTTAGCAAAGTTCTTAATACTATCCCATAACTCTTTCCTTAAATGAACGTGGCACTTAGCGTATACTATTGTAATGTACATGCTGTCCCCATTATTGTTAATTGAGCAAGTAACATGTTGATAAAGATCTTCAATAACAGTGCAATTAATAGCCATATCACTAAAGAGCCAGATTTTGTTATTAGAGTTGGCATGAGCAAAATCGAACCCCAACCTTCTTCTAAATCTGTCCAACTTAGATCTTCTACAAAAAGGTTCCATAACTGCAATGAAGATGAGGTTGTGAGCTCTTTTGAGTTGCATTAATCTGTCAAAGGCACCCTGTGACTTGATGCCTCTAATATTCCATATTAGCGACTTAATCATTAAAAAGATGGTGATAATTCATCATTGTTCTGTGAATATTTCACAGAAGGAATACCTTTGCCTCTTCTTCCTCTTCTGTCACCTCTAGTTGATAGTCCACCTTCCTAGATTCGAGGCCCCTTGGATACAAATGATGTTTGTTAGAGATATCCCCTAATGCTTGATCGATTTCTTTCGTGGTTGCGTGTTGAGAAGCAAAAACTTCAACTGGTTTGGTGACATTGTCATCATTATAGACTGAAAAGTTATTAGAACTATCATCACTGGATAGCGCTTGATCTTCAATGCTTTCATATACATCATCAGTATCACTGACTATTTCATTCTCATACTCACCAATTCCTAATTTTTCACGGGATACAACAAATTGAGAATCAATATCGATTTCACTTTCGTAGTCCGCTTCATTATTGGCATCGGTAAAGGGTTGTCCAACTTCTGGATTATTGGGGTTATGGTCCGGTGGAGAATCTGGTGGTTCTTAGGATGGATGATTCTCCTTAGAGGCTTCAACGCATAGAGGTTGAGTGTTATTTAGTTGGGGAGGTGCCTGTTGAGCATATTTTGGGAATTTAGCAATTGTGGTGGATTGGCTTTAGTTTTTGATAGGGCTGGGGATAACTGTTATGTTTATTGTTGAATGAGGAGGTTTGTTGTGATCGTAAGGGCGATCAATGTGTTTACAGATAGATGATTGAGGCTGTGAGTTTGTAGTTTGTGGGAAGCATGACTTTGGAATATACTCTAGTTGACTGACATTTCTTTGTGGATCTTGGTTTGGTTCATTGAGTTGGGTATTGGAAGAACTGGGTTGGGATGAATTCTAATGAGCTCTCCACTAGACTTTCTTCTTCTTTCCTCTCTTTTGATTTAGCATCTGCTATGTTTGAGCCACATGTTCAGACTATTTAGCTTTACTCTGATGTTGTGTTAACAAGCTGTTAGTTTGCTGGTGAGTATGCATGTTTTCAGTCTGTATAGCTTGATTATCTTGTCCTCTTTTCAGCTGTTTTGTTAGAATATTGCTTTGGAGGTTGCCATTTTGATCCTTTTGCAGAGATTGCCCATTGCAAGCACTCCTATTAGTAGTATGCTGACCATTTCTTCTAGAGTTTCTTTGAACTTTCCATTCATCGTTATCCACTTCTTTGCTGGAGATATCGTGAGCCTTAAATTCTTCAACTCTCTTTTTGTTTCTACAAGAATTTTGATCATGTTCTTGCATAGAACAATATAGGCAGTATGAAGGAGCTCCCCCATATTCGATATCTAGCCAATAACCATCCTCAGCATTAGTGACTAGCCTATTGAATCCCACCCAAATTTGATCTTGCTTAGGTTTTAGCAAATCAATTTTGACTTTCAGCTTTGCCACATTACCTCTAGACTTCGAATAAGTAGCCATGTTTGCAGCCATAGCAGTTCCGACGGAGCTAACCATACTAGACAATATATCTCATCTGAACAAATACCATGGTAGTTGATGAATCAAAATCCAAACAGGAGCTATCGTTGTTTCATTTTCAGGGACAAAATCAGTAGTCCACCTAATTATCTTCATAATATAAGGACTAAGGGTAATGAAGGGCTTGAAATAGATATGATAGAAATCAACTTCATTAGAAAAATCGATGTACATATGGGTGGGGTCGTAATAGGCAATATTGACAGTACCTTTCAAAGGTACATGACAGATGAATAATTTCCTGGCTTACTCCATGTTTGGCTTTCTTCTAAGAAATTTTCCAGTAATAGTAAGCTTACAATCCTCCGCTAGATTAACAAAGTAATCCTCAGCAGTAAAATAAACCGTTGGCTTACACATGTGAGTTCCATGTTTAATATCAACAGGTTGTTTCCCCATGGAGCTGCTAGCAAGAATCGCATAGATAGAAGAGGCAAATGATGGTTTAGAAATAGAGGCAAGTGGCCATGATGGAGCCTTTTGATTGATTGTGGCTGTGGGGTGTGGATTTTTGTTTGGAGTGTTCTGCTCAGTCTGGTGAAGATTAGAACTAGCATTTTGAATGACATTGTTAGCATGACTAGCTCTATGAGGAGGGTCAAAATTAGAAGAAACCTTTATAGGCGGGAGTAGCGATGTGGTGCTCTGAACCGGAAGAGTTGCCCTTTGGTCTTGTAAAGTGCAAAGATCAGTTGGGAGATTTGTCTGTGCTAGAGCATTGGAAATTCCAATGTGATTCTCCTTATTTTTGAGATCTATGGTAGTATTATGATGTTGAGATACAGAAGATAGGTGATTATTAGCCTGATTTTGGGTGTTGATCGGTGGTGGAGTGTTAAGGGGAGAAGTAGCTCTTATGTTGGGTGGGGTGGATTGAGTGGTTGTCAAGTGCTCATTGGTTGATTGTGGTGGTGGATCTGGTGGTGCCGGGGGTGGGGGCTGTGGGACCACTGGTGGTCCATTGGGATCTCTTGAATGCATTTAGAGAGAGGCCAGAGAGAACTTTTAGAGAGATTATTTCATTTACCGTCATTACAATAATAGGCAAAGTAATTTATGTTTTATCGAAACTACTTGTGTAACTTCAAAATCACTTTAAGATGGTGTCTTGCTGCCCAGGATATTTATGATGCCACACAAAGGCTCGATAGAAGTTGTGAATTTGGATTATATTTTGTCATTAAGTTGAAGTCTCGCATGACATAATTGAATGACTCATTTTGATATTATAATAACTTATGACGTGTTGCTATTTCAAACGTGTAGGCCAATGTTGTCATACTTTATAATTTGAAAATGTTACTTAAGATGTTTATGAGATGCTTATGAATTGTAACTTTGCATGGATTGTGTAAACACGTCATGCTAGGTTGGTTCGCTCGATGGTAAGTTTAAGACATCTTGGGGCGTGATAGATTTGGGCAACTTAGTACCTTAATTTGCATGTTGATAGATGATAGGCATCATGGAATATGGGTTCACCCAACTGCAATATAATGCAATTAATCGAGTGCCAGTTATAGCCCTACACTCCCAGGTTGTGATAAATTTAGTGTTAGGGCACAAGGTTTATGTGTATCACGCGGGTCATGAATATTTATCTAGTAGAGACCTCTTTATAGATCGATGTGTTGTGCGTCACACTTATAATTGTAAGGCTATAGAGATATTTAGGACGTCTTTCCCATCCTTGTCTTCTATATCATGCACTGGAGCCTAAAGTTGGAACCTAATTCCTAGTCTTGTTCGTTTCTAGATAGAAAGTCCACGTTAGTGAGTACAGGATACTATATATTAAAGTCATCACTCTTTAACCGTTACCTATTGAGCATGTTTGTAAAGAAGTAAAGAACGAGCTCTTGAACTTGATTGACGTACAATGTTATGATATAGAACAACAGATAATACATGAAAAACTACCTTTATTGTTATTCACTTTATTAATGACCTTGCTTTTAAGATGAGAGACTCATGAGAAGAGGAAGACGTACCATTGACCGAGTAAACACATTTAGTTTGTGTTTGCTGGTACTGGCTGCAACTTATGAATCATAATTGTAAGCACAACAAACTATGATACGTGAGATCAATGGGAGGATGTATCTATGTAATTCAAATGATCTAGGGTACTAAGCATACTTCTTATAATCTACTTAAATATTTCATGACAACGACGAGCGACTATATACCTAACAGATGCATAGCAAAATACTCCCATAGTATGCTGGTTGCACGACCTACGTACCTAGTACAAGATGATTCAAGAAAAGTAAAAGAAGAATACGTTTTCCTTGGTCTAGTAGAGCTTGAGAGTCTCTTATCTGTGGGTGAGAGATGTTGAAAGATAACTATTGGGCATAGTCTACCCATAACAGGTGACAATTAGCTCATCATCGCATTATCTTATACTACACCTAATATGTAGTTACTAACTATAAATACACCACCCTGGGTGTAGAATACTTAAGTTTTTCCTTCACAAAATATACGCTTAAGAACGTATGACGACTAGAGTTAAAAGAAATTCTCTGTATCTTGGGAGGGTAATTAGGGTGGGAAACCAAGGGACTCATCCGCTTAGTGAATATTCCTACCTATCGGTAATTCATGTTATAGTTGAAAGAGATTTTCTTCTGCAAGGGAATTAAATTAGTTTTTACATAAAATATTCCTTCAACATTGAAGAAAATTCGTTACTTTAATAAGCTTACTTTATTAAGAGAGAGAGTCGGTCAAGAAATATCTAGGTCTTTCTTATTGCTTTTGCAGAAAAGTGAGAAGAATTTCCTCTGTACAAAGCTGGACCCCTATTTATATATTGGGCCTCTTGACCCAAAACTATAACAAAAATTACAATGAAAATATAATTGGCCTCTAATGCTATGAAGTGTACCAATAAATAAATGGGCTAATGTCAAGACTTAAACTTGGGCTTCCGACTATAGCTCACTTCCCCCCTCCCCCCCGCAAGTTGGAGGGGGATACAACTCCCAACTTGGACAGCAGCCCATGATGAACACTCTTTGTAAGTGGCTTGGTAAACAGATCGGCCAATTGAGCAGTGGTAGGGACATGGTTCAGCTGAATAGCTCCATCGGTGAGTTTAGTGCGAACGAAATGACAATCCACTTCGATATGTTTGGTGTACTCATGGAACACAGGATTGCGGGCAATGTGAATAGCTGTCTGGTTATCACATAAAACAGGAACATGAGAAGAAACTGAAACATTAAGATCATCAAGTAAACGAGTGAGCCGAGCAAGTTCAGCAACAACTTTGCTAACAGCCCTGTACTCTGCCTCTGCTGAAGAAAGAGAAACAATAAGTTATTTTTTGGACTTCGAACCAATGAGGGAACCACCAAAAAAAATGCTAAACCCAGTCACAGATCTCCTAGTATCAGGGCAAGCTGCCCAATCACTTTCACAATATGCAGTTAAGGACATATCGGAAGAAGCTTCAAAAAATATACCCAAATCAGAGGTGCCCTTCAAATAATGAAAGAGATGAAGGGCAACATCCATATGGGGAACCCTTGGGGACTGAAGAAACTGGCTTAGGTGCTCGACTGCAAAGCAAAAATCAGGCCTAGTATGTGTGAGAAAATTCAGCTTGCCAATCAAACTCCTGAATTGTTCAGGTTTGGGAAGCAACTCACCAACATTGGCTTTAAGCTTTTGATTCAAGTCCAAGGGACAAACAACATGGGTAACCTCAGAACAATTGTATTCTTGGAGAACATCAGATATAAACTTGTGTTGATGAAGAAGCAAACCAGAAATAAATGACAGTGCCCAAGTCCTTGATTTTAAATTGGTCATCCAAAAAAGCTTTTAATATAAGAATCTCAGCCTCATCATCACTAGTCAAGATAATGTCATCAACATAAACAACTAACAAGACAATAGAAGAAGCTAACTTCTTAAAAAATAAAGAGTAATCATTTAAAGAGTGTGTATACCTCCTAGTGTAAAGTGCAAGAGACAATTTGGCATACCACTGCCTGAAAACTTACCTGAGACCATAGAGAGACTTTTGAAGTTTACACACCAAAGAACTAGAAGAACAGGAAGCATAATCAACAGACAACCCTGGAGGCACCTTCATGTATATCTCCTCATCTAAGTCACCATGAAAAAAGGCATTGTTGACATCAAGTTGGAAGAGGGACCATTGCCTTTTAACAACCACAACCACTAAGCATTTAAAAGTGGAAAACTTAATCATAGGGAAAAAAGGTTTCAATAAAGTCCACCCCCTCCACCTGTGTATCCCCTCGTACTACCAACCTAGCTTTGTATCTCTCAACACTATCATCAGCCTTATATTTAATCTTGTAGACCCATTTACAACTAATGGGTTTCTTACCTGTAGGCAATTCAATAATTGCCCAAGTGTGATTAGCCTCAAGGGCCTAGAATTCTTTTCTCATAGCCTCCTGCCAGAATGGAATAGAAATAGCCTGATGATAAAACTGAGGCTCAATAGCAACATTGTGAGAAGAAAGCTGAACTACAGAGGACAAAAAACTGGAGCCAATTAAAGAAGGAGGAAGAGTACAAACAAAATCATCAAGATATGCAGGGAGGTGATGAGGTCTGGAAGACTTTCTGGTAGGCTGAATGGAGGGTGTATGTGGTATAAGAGGAGGGGAAGAGGAGGTATTGGAAGAATTCCGAGGGATTGATGATATGACTAGAGAAGGAGGGAGAGAAATAGGGACAAAAAATGTATCCTCGGGAGAATCAGAAGGATCAATAGAGACAGGGAATGAAGAAGAAGGAGAGGAAGGAGAAGGAAATATTGAAGTTTCAACGGGAAAAATATGTTCATGAAAAATTACATCCCTGAAAACAAGAACCTGTTTGGTAGAGAGATTGAACAACTTGTAGCCTTTCTTAGCAAGAGAATAGCCAAGAAAGACACAAGGTTCAGCCCTTGGTTGAAACCTATCCCTATGGCACTTGGGTATGGTGTGAAAGCAAAGGCAACCAAAGACTTTGAGGTGAGAATAGGAAGGAGAATGTCCATAAAGCAATTAAAAAGGAGATTTATTCTAAGTAATTTGGAAGGGAACCTATTGATGAGGTATGTGGAAGTGAGTACACATTCCCCTCAGAACTTTATAGGTAGCTTGGATTGAAAAAGTAAGGCCCTAGAAGTCTCAAGCAAATACTTGTGCTTTCTTTCTACAACACCATTTTGCTGTAGTGTATGTGGACAACTAGTTTGATGTAGAACTCCATGATCTTTAAAAAATTATATAGCATGGTTGCTATAACCAAGTTCCAAGGCATTATCACTTCTAACACATTGAACTTTGGTGGAAAATTGGGTTTGAACCATAGCAAGGAAGGTTTGAAGTAAAGGAAAAGCATTGCGTTTAGAACCCATGAGGTGTGTCCAAGTTGCTCTAGTAAAGTCATCAACTATGGTGAGGAAGTACTTAAAACCATTATAAGTATAAGTAGAGTAGGGCCCCCAAGTATCAACATGAATTAATTAGAAAGGATGGGAAGTCTTATGCTACTGTCAAGGAAAGGTAACCTTGACTGTCTAGCCATTGGGCAAATAGAATAGGTAAAAGATTGTTTGGAAGAGAATTCACAAGGAATACCAGAAACATCTTTTAATCTAACAAAAGGAATGTGACCCAGTCTTTGATGCCATAACACTTCCTCTTTATTAATGGAAGAATGATTTTTATAATGTAAAACAGGTGGAAGGGATACAGAGGAACAATCAGAAACATTCAAGGGATATCTATAATGTAAAGTTGCATTGGAAACAAAAGGTAAGCTAACAGTAACAACAGAAGTAGTGGATTCTGAGGGAGACATGAGGAGTCTGTAAAGACCATGCTCCAGCTTACCAACTTTCAGTGGCCTCTTCAGTGAATGGGCCTGTAAATTAAAATGCATAAAAGTGAGTCGAATTGAACCATGCCATGAAGTTGGATAACTAACTGAGACACATAAATAAGATTATAGTGGAAAGTAAGAACATAAAGAACATGATCTAGGGTGAAGGAAAACAACTTAAGAGATCATGTACAAGTTACTTTCACCTTGTATCCATTTGAAAGTGTTACAAGATAGGGAATTACTAAAGATTGAATATTGGAAAGGATATTTTTGTGTGAAGTCATATGATGTGTGGCCCCAAAATCTAAAATCCAACTATATTCAGCTACTCTACTCAACAAAGATGCACTATACTGCACTTCTACACATGCAGTTAAAGTAAGATTATCAGCAAAGTTTGCAGATGCCATCAAGCTGGATTGAGCAGAAGATGGATCAGTCATATGAGCCTGATGCAGTAAGGAAATGAGTTGAGCATACTGCTCCTTGGTGAGGCCTAGGACAGAGGAAGTACCATCAGAATGACTAGCAGGAGTAGAAACATGAGACCCAACACTATTGGAGGCTAATTCAACCTCAGCATTTGCAGCCATCTTTCGACCCTTAGTGAACTTGAAACCAGTAGGAAGTCCATGAAACTTATAACACTTGTCAATTAGATGACCACTCTTCTTACAATACTTGCAAAATTGAGTAGCTCTATTTGAATCAAAAGACACTCGCTCAGGATATTGTTTCTGAGGATGTGATGGCTGAGAGAAATTAAATGAGGTAGCATTGAAGGAGGCAGACTCAGGGCTGAACTGAGTAAATGGATTGACCTGCCTCTATCTTTTATCTTGAAGTAGAATATTGTAAGCACTGTCTAAGGATGGAGGTGGTTGCAGCATGAGAAGGTTACTCCTAACACTGACATATGTTTCATTTAACCCCATGAGAAATTGATGCAACCTGTCTTCCTCCTCATCCTTTTGGATGCCAGCCTTAGCAGTACAAGTGCAAGTGCTGCTATGACTAGAACGCATAAGCCTTAGCTCATCCCAAAGTTTCTTCAGTTTGTTAAAATATGATGCAATGTCTAGAGTACCCTGATTGGTGGAAGCTAATTCCTTTTTAATTTCAAAAATTTTAGTTCCATTTACAGTACTATACCTTTTATTCAATTGTGTCCAAATATCCTCAGCTGTTTCACAATACTGAACACTCTCAACAATGCTAGGAGATAGGGAACTAGTCAACCATGAGATAACCATATTATTACACCTATCCCACTACTTGCATTCTGGAGAATTGTACGAAGGTCTAGGGAAAGTTCCATCAATGAATTCAATTTTATTTCTGGCAGACAAGGAAACAATAATACTCCTTCGCCAACCCCCAAAACCAGAGCCAGAAAAAGGCACAGGAATCAGAAATAACCCGGGTATATTAGAAGATTGAAGAAATAGAGGACTCGAGGGTTTAAGGGTAAATTCAGTGGTTCATGAGAAGTAGAGGTACTATTAATGTCAGAATTGATTGGAGCCATATCAAATATTCATCAATTTTCAGACATTCACATGCACCCAAACCCTAACAGGCAATATTTCAAAAAAAAAAAAAAACAGATTTACAGGAGTTTTTCGCAACCGGAAAACACGGCCTTCTAAAATTAAAGAGTAAGTGAAGGAACGAACAACAACAAGCTTCCCCAGCTCCAAAAATAATCAAGAGAAGAAACCAAACCCAAAAAAAAAAAACAGTCGCGGACTCAATAACAAAAAACAAACTAAGATGAGATGACAAGTAGCATCAGACAGAAGATGACGATGAACGTAGGCGAGATCCCGCTCTGATACCATGTAAACTTGTGAGAAATCGACAAGATCAGTGAAACCCCATTAGAGTTTCATATTGAGAAAGAGAGAGAGTCGGTCAAAAAATATCTGGGTCTTTCTTATTGCTTTTGCAGAAAAGTGAGAAAAGTTCCCTCTGTACAAAGGTGGACCCCTATTTATATAGGGATTTTTATACGGTTGAGCATTTCCTCGGAATTATTTTAAAAAATGGCATCACTCTTTGTTTATTCCATAAATAGCAATTCTTTTTACATATTAAGTACATAATTAATGAGTTAACATAATACACAAATCATGGGATTGGTTCTTATTCTTATTTATTTTTTCACTCTTTCTCCTCTTATCCAAATTTCATTTAGCATTCAAATCTCTCTCTCCTCAAATTAGAGGTGAAAGTGGACGAATTGATCCTAGTGGACGAATTGATAAATTATTATCACTGTGCATACAATATATACAAAATATAATGGTATTAATTTATAAGAAATGCACATACAACATACATGAGATGTATTTTTCAAATATGTAACATGCATATATATAATAAATATATACAGGATATGTGGTGATATGTATTCTCTCCCCCCCCCCTCCTCCCCCCTCCCCCTCTCTCTCTCTATACTACTTATATATGTATAATATTTTTTGTATATATTTAAAAATATACATATAAAACATTTTTAGATATATAAAATATATGATTTGTATACATATAATACCAAAAACAGGGCAATTTACTAGTTTACAATTGTTTTTGACAAACCCAAAAAAAAAAAAGAATTTTTAAACTCATTGCACAATTTTTAATTCTTCTATTCATAGTATATATGGTATATTTTGAATTATTATATTAATACTCCAAATATACATTGTGTATATTTATTTTGAAAATAGTATTATATTTATCAAAATAATATAATATTATACCAATAAAAATATTTTGATATACACTTCATAATATATTTAATAAATAATTATATAAAATTTATATAATATTTATAATGTTACAAACATCAGTTATTTATCTAAATATGCATCATCATACAAGCATTCACATATACCAATAAAAAATTATCTATTCCACCAAATAATTATTGAGAGAGATAAAGTACCAATAAAACGATAGTTAATACAAAATCATTCATAGAAGAGAAAGGAAAGATAAAAATCATATGTTAAGCATTAAATTAGCAACTAAAGGCTTGGGTTTCCAAAAAGGAAACGTGATTTTCGCTTGGAAGGGGAGGGGAGTTAGGGCGATGGGAATACCGGAAACCAGCTGGATTATGCTATGACTGCAAATAAATAGTTGCCACAAATGTTAATCAAGTAATGCTGCTAAAACTTTGTAGAATATTTTAAAATATTGGACAATTATGTTTTTTCCTCATTTATATATTGGGCCTTTTGACCCAAAACTATAACAAAAATTACAATGAAAATACAATTGACCTCTAATGCTATGAAGTGTACCAATAAATAAATGGGCTAATTTCAAGACTTAAACTTGTGCTTTCCACTATAGCTCACTTCAACATTTTACTCATTACGCATTGTGAATAGAAAATTCTTGTCCTATTTAATACTCAATGCTGATATTATGAATTTTCTATTCGCTTTTATTTCTACTTTTACAACCTTTTTCCCGAAGAAAAATGTTTCTACAACTTAAATCATTAGTATAGAATTCTCATAAAGTCGTTAAATGTTGAGCTGAAACATTGTACATGTTCTCGTCACCTTATTGCAAACTTACACCAGGTATTTGATATTATAGTATAAAGTTAAACTGTTCTGCAAAAGGCATAAGTTAAGTAATGATTCAAAAAATATTCTGTTTCACATTAATCATCTTTGTTTTAAGAAATTATTGGCATAATTAATTGGTTAGTAATTTCTATCCAAAAAGAGTTCTCAATAACACACCCAATAAGTAGAATTCCCTGGAATGTTTAGCTAGAACGGAAGTGTTGCATCAATGGAAATTTGAAGCGTAATGAATTATATATAAAAGGCAACAGGACACCTAAAATATATTACAAATGCAATAAATTCACAAATAAAGATGGTAAACGTATGCTGATCATACACCTATTGGAAAGCTAGCTCAGCTAGCCTCCAGCATATTCCTGAATAGTATACGATCACATGACTTGCTTCATTATTAGCACAATTAAAGTATGAAAGACAAGGAAATTAGAAAGAAGATGAAATGATTGAAATTACACGGAAACGTAAATGCATAACATGGATTAAGAGTCTTTGCATTAGGACATTAACGTACTTTTTGTACTTATTCTACCACCCACATGTACGCTCGTCAGTTTCCAAATTCAGGAGTCCACATCTACAGCAAATCCAACAATCGACAGTGCAATCACAATCGTTAGTACAAGTATTAAGTTGTGGGAGTAGACTCCTATGAAGGTTTGCGAAATTATGATCAACAACTTGCATATTAGAGAACCACCATAAATTGACTGCAACATTTCATCATCATGATGATCAAAATCAAATTACTACTTGTATAACATGAAAAACACATTTGAAATTTTGACTTGGTCCGTCTTCCTTTTAATAAGGTTTTTGTTTGAAGAGAATTAGAGAAAGGATGGAGAACAAAGATGCAAATCAGAAGTTCGAGAAATTATGAAGTGCAAAGGAAAAGAATGATGCGTTATAAGTAAAATTTTGGCGGTTAAATTCATGGCCATGATTACCTCGATAATCGACAAAAGTTGTGCTGAATCGTGGGATGACGCGTGTTCGGGGCATTAAATGAGGAGAGACGTGCGTCTAATCAACCGTCAGAAGCCTTCAGAGGGAGTTATAGTAATTCCCGCCAAAAGAATATTTCTACCAACTTCCCGGTAACACAAAGTTATGTCACTGAAAAGCAAGAGGACTATCTGTATAGGGTGAAATATGATATGACACGTGGTCATCTAAAGGAAAGATACGTGGAACCCTAGACAGGGATGGCCGAAGACAGAACACAGCCATTCCGCTTGTCACCGGAAGGGATAACGTTCATAAAAGTGTATTAAATGCTCTGCGTCAGGTAGCATTTATTAAGGAATATTCTGCAACATTAAGAGCAACGGACCGTTACAGAGAATTTGGCATTTATATTCACCATTACATCTTCATCAATGGCCCTAATAATTGACATTAAAGGAGGACACGATCCTAGGACCTCCTTCCCTAGACAAAACTATAAATAGTGAGCCCAGTTATCATTGTAAAGGATACAAAACTTTTGTGGCAAAACTTACACCACATTCTATACAAAGCTTAATACAATCTTACTTTTTCGCTTTTTGATCTCATCATTGCTGTGCCCGAAAACCTTATTCCCGGAACTGTCATCTCTGCTGTTTCATCTACATTTTAAGGCTAAGTATTGTATATTTCTTCAATTATTACATTATTTCAGTATTAAATTAGTTCACTTGTCTAGAAATCATGTATAAATTTAACGGTACCATTTTACGGGTAAACAGTTTGGCGCCCACCGTGGGGCCTAGACAGTCGTGCAATTATATTGATCCTTGCCTTTTTTACTAAAGTGATTTGATTATTTTATCTTAGAAAAAATCATAAAAAATGGCAGATAACACTATTAACAACACGTACAACCCTAAATTTCGAGGGGATCATCCTCATTTTGAGGATTTAATCAGCGACACCTGCAATAAGTGAAATGATGCCACGCCAGTGCATGGCAGGCAGAACCCTCGACAGGTTCGGGAGACAAATCCCGATGATGCTGATGAGGAGCATTTCGTGGATGCGGTGAGGGTCTTGCAAGAGCAACATGTGATCATTCTAGGCCATCTCACGCGGCATGATAAGGTTATGACGGAGCTGAAGCAGGCGCTATCGGGGGCTTCAAATAATGCAAATAGACGAGATCCAATTCCTCCCGGTGTTCCCGCAAACCAAACAATGTAGAGAGTCGACAACAATACTCCCAGGGGTGAAGTTGGCTCCGACCGGGCTTGGGGGAACGGACCCGGTCTCAACAACGAGAAAGACCCATTCAAGATGAACTTTTATGGTTTATGAGGGAAGTAAACGCCCGGATGGACCAAATTCCGGGCGCGCCACCAGTATTGAAAGGCCTGGACTCGAAGAAGTATACTCAATTGCCGTACAAGCCGAGAGCGGCACCAGAACTAATCCCAAAGCGGTTCAAAATGCCTGAAATGCCAAAGTATGACGGGACTTCAGATCCGCATGAGAATATTACCACCTACACAACGACGGTAAAAGGGAACAATTTAGCTCCTCATGATATTGAATCTGTGTTGTTAAAGAAATTTGGAGAAACTGTCACGAGGGGAGCTCTAACGTGGTATTCATTATTACCCGAGCATTCCATAGATTCCTTTGAGATGCTCATGGATTCTTTCATCAAGGCTCATGCCGGGGCCAGAAAAGTACAACCCCGGAAGGCCGACATATTCAGGATAGCACAGGGAGAATCTGAATTATTACGAGAGTTCGTTACCCGATTCTAGAAAGAAAGAATGTTGCTCCCGATTGTCCCGGATGAATGGGCAGCTGAAGCATTCACCAAGGGATTGAATCCGACAAAGTTAGACGCTTCCCAGAAGCTGAAGGAGAGCCTACTTGAGTTTCAAGAAACAACTTGAGCAGATGTCAACAACCGGTATGAGTCAAAGATAAGAATCGAAGATGACCAGGTCGGTTCTACATCATCAGCTAAGGGATGGGAGAAGAGCAGAGAAAAATCAAAGGATGACTACGACGCAGACAGACAGACTTCGAGGGGCCAGTTTTTGCCCTACGAGCAGACCGAAGATCGTAACAGAAACTTTTGGGCAGCATTTAAGTTCACCGTTGACAGCGGGACCGACTGTGGTCAAGATAATAGATCACTTCAGGATAAAGTGACGTCGGGGTCTCAGGATCCTTCTTACCCCAAGTTATCGGAATATAACTTTAACATCAGTATAGTGGAGTTGGTGTGATCCATGAGAAACATTAAAGAAGCACGATTCCTGAGACCTATGAGATCCGATTCCGGCCAGAGGGATCCCAATTTATGGTCTGAATACCATGGGATGAACAATTACCGAACAGTGGATTGCCGACACCTCCGGGAAGAGGTGGCAACACTATTGAAGAATGGTCACCTCAGAGATTTCTTGAGTGATCGAGCTAAGAACAATTATGGTCGTAACAGAGACAACGCGAAACCTACAAAAGCAAGAGAAGAACCCCCACGCCAAACGAGATCAATATGATCTTCGGAGGGAATGAGATTAATGGGGTCACCTTTTCGGAAGCAAAGAAGACGAAAGTATCAATAACTCACAGTAAAAGACTCCGGGAAGACGATATCACTTTCACAGAGGAGGACGCAGACAGATTGTTGTTACCACACAATGATGCACTAGTAATTTCTTTAAATATGTTGGATTTTAAGATTAAGCGTGTTCTAGGGGATCCAGGAAATTCGGCTAATATCATACAATGGAGAGTATTGGAGCAAGCTAAACTCACCGGAAGCATTATTCCTGCAACAAAGCTCCTCGCTAGATTCAACCTTGCGAGCGTGACGACCCGGGGAGAGATTTTGCTATTCATGAACGCTGAAGGAGTAATGAAAACAACTCTCTTCGAATTAGTAGATGGTGACATGGGATACAATATCATCCTGGGAAGGCCATGGTTACACAAGATGAAAGCTGTACCCTCAACATATCATCAATTTCTGAAGTTTCCAACGCCCGAAGAAATCAAGCAGATAAAAGGTGATCAACCGGCAGCAAGAGAGATGAATGCAATTTCGGTTTCCAGTAGCAAAAGGAAAGAGCACATGGAATAGCAATTACAGGAACCGACACCTATTCCCGAGCTAGAAGAAGTTGGGCCGGTAGCAGAGTCGTCAGAACATTTCATGTGCCGAGATGTTTCCAAGTTCCAGAAGAGACGGACGCAACAAAGTACATGGCGGAGAAATTGGAGCAAGTTGCATTGTTCGAAGAATTCCTAGAATGAAAATTCCATTTGGGGAACGGATTGCACTCGAAGCTCAGGTTTGGTTTTATTGAATACCTTAAATTTAATGTCGATTGTTTTGCATGGTCGCACAAAGATATGATAGGTATCCCGATGGAAGTCATCGTACACAAGCTGAGTTTGGATCCCAACGTACCTCCGGTAAGACAAAAGAAATGCCCTATTACTGAGGCCAGGAATAAATTCATCAAGAGGTAACGTGCTTGCTTAATATCGGTTAGATCCGAGAGGTAAGGTATTCGGACTGGCTAGCCAATTTAATAGTAGTTCCGAAGAAGAACAATAAATTTCGCATGGGTGTAGACTATAAAGACCTTAATAAGGCATGCCCGAAAGACTCGTTCCCACTGCCAAATATCGATCAGTTTCAGAAGTTTCCTAGATGCTTATTCCGGGTATAACCAAATCAAGATGAACCGGAAGATCAGGAAAAATCTTCGTTTGTAATGAATTTCTGTACATATTGTTACAATGCGATGCCCTTCGAGTTGGAAAATGCCGGAGCCACTTATCAACGACTCGTAAATAAGATGTTTTTGAAAAGCAAATAAGAAAGACTATAGAAGTTTATATAGACGATATGCTCGTTAAGTCTTTGAATGCAGGATACCACCTTAAATATTTGCAAGAAACATTCGACATCTTGAGGAAGCATAACATGAAACTTAATCCTGAGAAGTGGGCATTCGGGGTCAGTTCTGGTAAGTTTCTGGGATTTCTGGACTCACAAAGGGAAATTGAGATAAACTCCGACAAAATCAAGGCCATAGAGGATATCTCGGAATAATTGTTCAATGTAAAAGAAGTCCAAAGGCTCACAGGAAGATTAGCAGCTTTGAGCAGGTTCATTTTCCGGTCGTTGAAAAAATATCATCGCTTCTTCATACTGCTCAAAAAGAAAAATAATTTCAAATGGAAACCAGAGTGCCAGCAGGCTCCGAGGGACTTGAAGAAGTACTTATCAAGCCCCCAATTGCTCTCAAAACCAAAAGAAGGTGAAACATTACTAGTGTACCTTGCGGTTTCAGAAGTTGCGGTAAGTGCAGTTTTAGTCTAGGAGGACGAAGGTACACAATTTTTCATTTATTACATTAGCAAAATTTTAACGGGAGCAGAAACTCGCTACCCACATTTGGAAAAACTGGCCTTAGCTCTCGTAGTTGTTGCTCGGAAGCTGGGGCTCTACTTTTAATGCCACCCGAAAGCTGGGGTGACTACTTTCCCTTTGCGGAACATCCTCCATAAACCCGAGCTCTCAGGAAGATTGGCCAAATGGGTCGTCGAAATGAGTGAGTTCGTCATAGAATATAAACCAAGGACTGCAATTTAGTCACAAGTCTTTGTTGACTTCGTGGCCGATTTTAGTCCGGCACTACTGCTCTAGCAACCAAGGAGGCAGTAATGGTGTCGGAATCGACATCGTCTATTTGGACCTTGTTTACGGATGGAGCTTCTCTGCAATCACGGAATCAAGCTCTCCAATCAATGAAAACGCAGCCAAAGTGAAGGGATACGTTTAAAATTATGTAAAACCTTCCTTGCGAAGGGTCGCTCGCTTCGATAGATCAGGAGCAATGATATCCAACTCATGGCAGTGACAATCTTCTTTCACAGCAGGAATACTGGAAGGGCGAATAGAAGAAGGGTACCTACTAACAGCCCATGTACGAGGGTTAGTAGTAGGGAATTTCTCTTCTAAGTCCTTTGTGGTACTAAGTCTCCTTGGGATGATGGAACCCACCGTTGGAGGAGTAGAATCCTCAGCTTTGTTCTTGTTTTCTGAAGAACCGGCATGCTTGAAGGATAAAGCCATTGAATAAGAAGAAGGAAAAGGTTTTTTTTGAAGAGAATTAGAGAAAGGATGGAGAACAAAGATACAAATCAGAAGTTCGAGAAATTATGAAGTTCAAAGTAAAAGAATGATGAGTATAAGTAAAATTTTGGCAGCTAAATTCATGGCCATGATTACCTTGATAATAGGCAAAAGTTGTGCTGAATCATGGGATGACGCGTTCAGGGCATTAAATGCGGAGAGCCATGCGTCTAATCAACCGTCAGAAGCCTTCAGAGGGAATTATAGTAATTCTCGTCAAAAGAGCATTTCTACCAGCTTCCCAGTAACACAAAGTTATGTCATCAGAAAGCAGGGGGACTATATGTATAGGGTGAAATATGATATGGCATGTGGTCATCTAAAGAAAAGACATGTGAAACCCTAGACGGGGATGGTCGAAGACCGAACACAACCATTCTGCTTGTCACCAGAAGGGATAACATTCATAAAGGTGTATTAAATGCTCTGTGCCTGATTGCATTTAATAAGGATTATTCTGCAACATTAAGAGCAACGACCCTTTACAGAGAATTTGGCATTTATATTCACCGTTATATCTTCATCAATGTCCCTCATAATTGACATTAAAGGAGGTCATGGTCCTAGGACCTCCTTCCCTAGACACAACTATAAATAGTGAGCCCAGTATTCATTGTAAAGGATACAAAAATTTTCTGGCAAAACTTACACCATATTCTATACAAAGCTTAATACAATCTTACTTTTCCACTTTTTGATCTCATCATTGTTGTGCCCAGAAACCTTGTTCCCGGAACTATCATCTCTGTTGTTTCATCTACATTTTAAGGCTAAGTATTGTATATTTCTTCAATTATTGTATTATTTCAGAATCGAATTAGTTCACTTGTTTAGAAACTACATATAAATTCAACTATACCACTTTATGGGTAAACAATAGTGATTATCTGGACCACTAGACCAAGTTATGGTCCTTTCTTAATGGATTATTTAGTGTAGATAATTGCGGCAATATTTCAGATGAAATAAATGAGATAAAATTAGTGAGAATTCTATAAATAGAAGAGTCAGTTTTGTAAGTTCACTTTTGTTTTTGCAAACTGAAAATATTATGGGTTCTTATGTATTTTCGTGATGATATAAATTGGGACCATATTTTGACCTAAAGTTTGTAGGAACGAAAACAAAGAGCGAAGAAAGAAAATTAAGGAACCGAACATCATTTTTTTAAGGATTAACGTAATTGAATCGTAAACCTAAGTTCACTATTCTTTTTTTTTTTTTGGTGAAACAGAAATCTTTATTTATCACCAGTACCCAATAAAAAACTGTACAATATCCTATCCCGGCATATAGGTGCCCCTATCTGTTCCTCATCTCTTTCTTATCTCTCTTTCCCTATTCTTTCTATTCCTATCTTTCTATTTTTACTTTTGCCATTGTTTCCTATCCAATCGGTCTAACCATTCCCTCTCATTCCTACTACATTTCCTGTTTAACGAAGGAACTACACTAACCTTACAGTCTTGCTGGACTTGTGCACAGATGACCCTTGGTGTAGGGACTCTTTGGTTCCAAAGTGCTTCAATCCTTGCCCAGCAAATCTTGTATATCAGAGCTTCTATCATTGCTATGATGAACTCCTTTCATTTCTTCCCTTTGATCCCTCTTATTGACCTTCTCCAAATCCATTTGAGATCATGTTTTGTTGTACCTTTTTGCACCCATTTTAATAGCATTTGTAGTTGAGAGTTTGCATTCAAAAATAAGTGCTCCACTGTCTCTTGTTAGCTACCACTGATCAGACACCAATTGTCTAGGCTTATCTTCATCCTTAGCAGCCTATCCTTCATAAGTAGCTTACTATGCATGGCAAGCCAGCTAGTGAAGCAGTGTTTAGGCACATTCATCCTACTCCATACTCCTCGATACCATGGTCTTTCTTCTGCATCTCCTTTGCACCAATAGTATCCACTTCTCACAGAGTATTTGCCCCCTTGTTTCAGCCAGCCATTATTAACAAAACCATCAACAAATTTATTTTTGATAGAGAGATTTTCTTCGAGTACCAGTAACTATCATGCTTGGGGGGGGGAGTATTGCCACCATGGTTGGTTCTCTATATACAGATGATTGACCCATTTCACCTACAAATTATCTTCCTTATTGTCTATATTCCATACATACTTGACCATTGTTGCTTCATTCCATACTAGATGGTCAGTTATCCCTAGTCCTCTTTGCCTCTTTGGTCTACACACCATGTCCCAGGCTACTAATGGCATTTTTGAAGAGATCTTTTTCCCCTCCCATAGGAAACTCCTACATATAGCTGTTATGTTCTTTAGCACCTTTTTTGGGATAATGAATATGGAGGCCCAATAGGTATGTACTTGCATTAGCACTACATTCACCAGTAGTACCCTACCAGCATAGGATAAGTGTCTAGTACCCCATGTTCTGACTTTGTTTGATAATTTTTCCACTACTATTTCACAATCTGTTGCCGATAGTTTCTTAGAAGAGATTGTTACTCCCAGATATCTAAAAGTCAGTGTTCTTTATTGGTATCCTGTAAGCTCACAAATATCCTTTAGGCATTATCCCTCCATGTTTGCACCGTAAATGTTTGACTTAGCTTCATTTGTGTTCAATCCAGATGCTTGTGAGAATGTTTTGAGCCTACGCAAGATTAGTTCCACTAACTTCCATTCACCTTTGCAGAAGAATAGAACATTATCTGCAAAGCACAAATGGTTCATCTTAAGGCCTCTACATATCGTATGATATTCGAACCCTTTTTGATTAGTTATCCATTTCATGATTCTGGATAGGTATTCCATACAAATCACAAATAGAAGCGGGGATATTGTATCTCCATCCCTAAGTCCATGCTTGCCTTTAATGCTTCCATACACTTCTCCATTCATAGCTATACTATATTGGGTAAAGGTGATACAAGCCATAACCCACCTTATGAACCTTTGAGGGAAGTTAAGAGCATGTAACATCTCTTCAACAAATCCCCATTTCACAGTGTTATATGCCTTCTGTAAGTCAACTTTTATTAGGCAACTCCTAGTAGTATTCTTCCTTTTGTACAGTCTCACCAAGTCTTGATAAATTAAAATATTGTGTATTATAATTCTTCCAGCCACAAATGCACTCTGGTTATCAGAAACTGTCTCAGGGAGTACCTTCTTTAGTCTATTACACAATATCTTTTAGATTACTTTGTATATTGTATTGCAACATGCAATTGGCCTATAATCACCCACTGCATCAGCATATGTACTCTTGGGAACTAGTGTTATCACTGTATTGTTTACTATCCTGAGCATTCTTTCTGTTCTAAAGAACTTCAATACCCCATTTATCACATCATTTCCCACAATATCCCAACATTCCTTGTAGAATTAGTTGCCAAATCCATCTGGCCCTGGGGCATTATCCCCTGAGACAGCCCATAAAGCTTGCTTCACATCTGCTGCTGTAAAATCTGCCTCTAGCCCATTCCTTTGCTCCACACTTATTGTAGGCCCTTGCTTTATCAAATGGCTGTTTACATGGGCTCTGCCCTCCAGGTTCCTGCCTAATATTTCAGTGTAAAACTTTATAAATGCATCAGGTATCTTCACTGGGTCACTTGTTTCCATCCCATGCATATTCTTAATGTGGAAAATTCTATTACTATTCCTTCGAGCTTTCAGTATTCCATGGAAGAACTTGGTGTTTTGATCCCATAGTATAAGCCATTGAACCTTAGCCCTTTGTTGTAGGAATAAATCTCTTAATTTATTCTATTTACTATATTCCTCAGTTAGCCTTAGTTCTTCATTAATAAGTGTTGCATTATGAGGATCCTTCTGAACTCTACTTTGACAGTTCTGAGGTAGTTCTAATGCTTCATCTGCTCTCTTTTAAACATTGCTGAATCTATCTTTGTTGATTCCCTGGAGAGTACTCTTAATCCTATGTAATTTCCCCACCAGCCGGTACATTTGTGTCCCTTATTTACTTGTCTTCCATCCTTCTTTTATCCTTTCTTTAAAATCCCAAGCCATGCTCCACATGTTTAAATATTTGAAACTTCTACTCCCCTTTTGTACACCCCTCCCAGTTGATGATGCCAGGGGAGTGGTCATACAGTCCTGGATTCATATAATGAACCTCAGATGTAGGAAGCCTTATCATCCACTCATAATCGACAAACACTCTGTCTATTCTGCTCATTACCTTGTTGTATCCTGATTGTTTATTACTCCATGTGTAGTATGCACCTGATGACCTCAAGTCTTGCATATATTAATCCTCCACACTTTTTGAATTCCCTAATCTCTGCTATGGTAACTGGACTTCCCACACTTTCCTCTGAACTCAAAATACTGTTGAAATCTCCCATTAGTGCCCAAGGACCATTCACTATTTGATCTATACCCTTGATGTCTGCCCATAGCTGCCTCCTCATACTCTGATTATTGAATCCATATATAACCGTGACATTAAAATGTCTCCTTATTCCTCTATGCTGAATCATGCAGTGTATTAGTTGCTTAGTAATAATTATTATATTAACATCATATACTAATGGTTTTCACACAATTTATATTCTTCCACCTGGATGCTGTGCCAAGTTTGTGGTAAATTTCCACCCATTACAAAGATTAAAAGCAGCATGTTGTGCCTTACTCCTTTTAATCTTAGTTTCTAGGATAACAAATAAACCAACTCTTTGATTGTTCATAAACAGATTTATTTCCTTCTATTTATGTGGTTTATTTAATTCCCTGGCATTCCAGAATATAATTCTATCCATTTGGGTGGCGGTCGCCCCCATCCTGCCCATTTTCTAGGGCCATCTCATACCCTTTCCCTGTTTGGCTCTTGTCCCCTGACATAGTTCGTCTTTTTGTTACTTCATCGTCTTGTTGTTGATCTCCCAGTATTGCAAATGAGTTCCCTGTTCGAATATTGATCCCCTTGTGTATTCCATCCCCTGCTTTTCCCAGCCCTAGTTTGTTAGTTTGACTCATCTCATTCCTATCTCTAGAGGTAGTTGCTTGATTACCCCACGCCCTGTACTTCCATTGACCCTTTGTACTCCTATTCGTTGTTTTTGGCCTTGTCCCCCCTCCTACTATGGATCTTCAGTCTACTTTTTCCCTTGTTTTTTGCACCCCTCTTCCAATTGTATCCTGTTGTACTTGTTGGCTTACTAACTTCTCCTTTTCTTCCTTTAGGAACTGCCTACATTCTTGCATTTCATGATCAAAATTTTTGCATTTCCCACATAGAGTAGGCTTCCATTCATTGAACACCTCTTGTTCAATAATTCTTCCTCGTTCATCCCCAAACATAATGGTATTTGGGTATTTCTGATGTGGTTTTACCTCAACTAACACTCAGGCATATGTTAGTCTTTCCTTCTGTATAGTTGCTCGATCAGCTTTCAGTGGTTTACCCACTATGCTTGCTAATTTTGTTATAGAAGCTTGTCCCCAATATTTGATATCCAACTCATTGAACCTCACCCACACAGGGATTAGCTCATCTGCCTCTTTTTTCATATCCATATCAGGGCTCCATGGTTTCACCACTACTGGCTTTTTGTCGAACATCTGGACTCCGTCCTCATTCTCCTTGATCTTACTTTCAATACTATGAAATCTTACCATGAACACACCTCTATTGGTCTGTGCTATTTTGTCTATTCTAAGTGATCCCATATCCTTTGAAAGTACCCAGCCATATCTGCTTGTAGTGGATTGGAACCCAACACATAACACACTACTGCCGAGTTCCAGTGCTCAATTTCCTCCTTGATATCCTCCATAGTGATTTTCACATTAAGATTGCCATTTGCCTGAGGAGTAAGGTCTAATCACTCTGCAATTGGGTTTGCAACAATTTTGCTCCATGATTTAGGGTTTACCTCTTTATTTTCCTCTATATTCCACTTTCCCATTGTCTTCTCATCATCTTCGACTATGTCTGCCCATGATTTGCGCCCCTCTATCTGCTTCCCATCGCCATTTCTGTTAATTATTGGTCAAATCCCTGATCCCTCTCCATTAGTGGTTGATTGACTGAGATCTAGTGGTAGTATCCCTTGCAGGACATTGATGCTTCAAGATTTTTTAGAATCCACTGTTTGCGGAATTCCTCTTGTTCCATTCGTTTTGCTCGAATTTGCCCCTTGCTTGTGCTGCCCATCCCCTCCAGTCTTTGACTTCCTCGTCATGTTCAGCAATGGCTGAGAGGAAATTTCATTATAAAAAGTTCACTATTCTTGTTTGACTTTATTATGGGTTTGTAGAAACCCAAAGTTGTGTGCAGTGCCCTCTAAACTATTGAACTTATGTGAGCTTGACAGCTTGTCTTATGCTTAGTTACATGCTAATTGATTAGTATTACATGTTTATTGTTGAGGATAGGTGTTTTATAGACTGGATTAGTACTAAAATCCAGTATTTGAAAGGTAATGGACGTTTAAGTATGGAGAGGAGTGGTTTTGAGTGGTACGGAAAGAGTATGGGAGAAAATGGCCTATGCAAAATATAGCCTAAAAATTCAAAAATGCAGTTTCAACGTAGGAGGAATTTTGCATCGGCCTTTGAATAAAAGTTGTAGCCCATGAAATCTAGTTTCTGGTTTTTTAAACCATTTGCTACTTAGACTTTTCTCTCAAAAGTTATAGTTGTTTTACCAAAAGATGCAATCATCCTAACTGAGGTGTGATCGCCCCAACTTGTGGGAAAGGAGGCAATGGATCCATAATATTTTAGTGTATGCATACTTTTTCGCAAGCAATATCACTTTAAAGAAGTGAACTAATAAATAAATTACTACTACGATATCATATTAAACCATCACAATTATGCCTTAAGCATATTAAATTATCACAATTATGACTTAAGCACTTAGAGAAGGATTGACTTAAAGCAAAATTTAATTAAAATAGAAAGACAATAGCGGGTGAAGCGAATTAGTATTAACCTGGTGGAAACGATAATAGGGTCCCTCACAAGTTCCTCGTTGGAGTATTATATTAGATCTATAGATCTCTTTTTAAAACAAAAACTTAGGATTTTAATTCGTCTCCAATAATCTGATTTCAAAAGGGTTTTCAGTTATTTATTGTAAAAGGTGTTTGAAGTTTGATTGAGGAATTAGAAATCCTTTTTGTAGTCTTTTGCACCATTACTAGTAAGAGAAAAAAATATGAGCTGGTGTGATAAAAAAATCCTAACTGATGAACTTGGAAAATGACCTGAGAGGTAATTTGAGGGCGCGCGTTCGAACCAGCAACCTCGAAGAAAGCTGAAAACACCAAAATTCATCATATTTTGTCATAGTTTCCAAAGTCCTAATTAACCCAACCACCAAGAAAACACCAATTTTGAGGTCTTGCATTAAAAGATAAAATCTCTATTTCGACTTCACATTATGTATAAAAATATAAGTAGGGTCTTTATGAAAGTAATTGATAATATTATGATGGATTTGAATGAATCTCAGTTTGAAACTGAATTAAGGAAGAGATTCTCAGCTAATGCTGAAAGTTAAGTCATTTAAAAAAAAATTAAGGCAGTCACCCAGACTTTCACCTCCTGAGGTGAAAGTTAAGTCATTTGTTTTAAAACTAAGCCAGTCACCCAGACTTTCACCTCCTGAGGTATTGGGGGGGGGGGGTGTTGGCAAAATAGAGCTGTCTATTCAAACAAAAAAGAACATAGGAGGGGGACATGGACCTTACCTCCATTCTCATCACAAGACTAACCGAAGTCAATCTCCTGAAATACATGAGGGGATACAACTATATACGCCCCACTCATGTTTTGCAACCTAATGATTCAACATACGAAAACATTGGCTTCGTCATCTCTAGCTCTAAAACTAGGTAGTTGCTACTTATCTAATTGAAAAGGTCCTTTACATTTCATGGTAGTTGTTGAAAATTATAAAAGAAATTACTATCTCCACAAGTAGCAGCATTTTTGGCGAGCATGTCAGCTAGTTGATTAGCTTCTCTGTAGCAGTGAGTAATATCAACATCGTCTTGAGTTAGTGTCTATCTAATATCTTCAGTGAGACTCTTAAGTTTGAGGTTATTGGTGTTTCCTTGTATCATCATGTTGGCAATTATTTATAACTTTATCTCTAAGTCGATGTTGTTGTACCCTTGATGGACGGAGCACTGGATTCCCATTTTAGTAGCAATGGCCTCAACGGTATTGTTGGTCTTATCTTGGACAGATAATGAGAATGCCATAATTAGTTCACCTTGTTCATCCCTGACTATTCCCCCTATTCCAGCTCTTCCTGTCTCCTTGAAATAGCTTCCATCAGTATTCACTTTGATCCTTCCAGTAGGGAATTTCTTCCAAGTAATTTGTTGCACTATAGAGGTTGGCCTCCATAGTTCAATTTTTCACAGATTCTTGGCCAAGTCTCTGTACAATTAAGTTTGGAAAATATCATCGTTAAAATTGCATGGATGGTCCAGTTGATATGCATTTTCATACTCCTAGCCAGGATTTATTCTGCTCTCTGTACCTACATGGCTCTAATTTGTCCATATTTCCAGCATATAGCCAGTGGAACTACTTGAAGTATGAATTTGTGAATATTGTTCTTTGATTTTGCATCCCATAAGTTTTTAAAGATCCCCCTAATGCTCCAGTTTTCATGTTTGATATCCATGGATGCTCCAAAATCTTTCCATAAATACTGAGCAACATCTCCTTCTATGAAGACATGTTGTATTGAGTCTACTTTTGGGTTGTTACAACACCTACATCTGAAAACAATATGGTTATCAGATTTAGAAATAACTTTATCAAAAGGAAGCTTACCGAGGTATTGTCTCCAAGACAAGAAAGAGATTTAAAAGGGGATGCAATTGAGCCACATGTTATGTAGAGTTGCATTCTTCTGCTTCCTCTTCCTTATAGCTTGCCAGGCACTTTTGTTTGTGTATTGACCATCTGTTGAGGCATCCCATATGTCAGTCTTCTTTTCTCTGATCTCAAATATCTATTGCACTGATGTGACTGTGACTAGCAATATGCTCATTGAGAGTGTTGATAAGCTTTTCTATGTTCTAGGTACCGTCTGAATGAATTCCCTCACTGTGATGGTTTTACTCAACACGCCATTTAGAAAATGGTTGGCTAAGGCCCCTTTTCCTAACCAATTAGTCCCACAAAAAGCTACTTTTTCCTTTATTAACTTTCCAAATCAGGTTCTCTTCCACCTTGTCTCTAATTTGGGTCATATGTTTCCAATCATGTGAGTTACCTGACACCCACTTGTTAGCCACATGATGAGATATGATACAATATTTTGCTCTGAGGTAGATTACCCAAAAAGTTGAGTTCTAAATTTTCACCACCTCTTTATGGCTAATGTATTGCTAATATTTTCTATAGACCTAACACCAACGCCACCCTCATCTTTAGCAAGGAACAGGTTCCTCACAGCACTCCAATGATACTTCTTTTTGTCTGCTGAAGTACCCTAAAACAACCTAGCCAAATATTTTTCTATCAAGTTAAGGGTGTCCTTATGATGGCTCATAGCAAATAGAGTATATATAGGAAGGGATTGGAGGATACTTTTTACAAGACCATTCTGCCCCCACAAGTAAGCAAGCTACCCTACCATCCATTCAATGTTTTAGACACTTTTGTCACCATCAGATCAAAGTGAGAAAGTGTTTTTCTGTCTACATACAAGGACCAACAAAGATAGTTAAAAGGAAAGTTTTTTTTGCATGAAGCCAGTAGCTACGCATCTTATTGATTCTTTGTGCTCTTGCTTTAGGATTTCTGAGAAAGAAACTTTCATCTCCATTAACCTTTTGCCCTGAGGCTCTTTCATATTTACTAATTTGTTGCATAATCAATCTTTGACTTGTTAGTGCTGCCACTGAATATCACAATATCATCTGCATAAGGCAAATGGTTGACTTGAGGACCTCTTTGGTTCATGTGAAAAGGAGTGAAGTCAGTATTAAAGTGAAGCGTATTCTGGGATTTGGACAATACTTTTGTAGCTGTGATAAATAAATAAGGTGACAACAAATCGCCTTGCTTCAGCCCCTGTCAGGAGGTAAAGAACCCCCCTTCTGACATCTTTAATATCGATAGATTACCAAGCATCTGATACAAGCCAAAAAATAAGATCAATTTATGATTTTGCAAAGCCAACTTTCTCATAACATAAGCTATAAGAGTCCAAGACACTCTAGGATATGCCTTAGCTATGTCTAGCTTAATAACCATGTTACCCCATCTGTTATCTTTGCGAATTCCCTGTATAATTTTTGAGCTAGCATCATATTCTCAGTAATGAGCTTCCCTTTCACAAAATCACTTTGGTTATCTGAGATCAAATTTTGGTAGAAGAGTGTTTAACCTATCAACAAGGATTTTAGAGATGATCTTTATACTGAAGTTGGTTCAACTGACAGGCCTTAATTCTGAAAAGTTGGTAGGAGACTCAACTTTGGGAATGAGAACAATACAAGAGCGTGAATAGAATTTTGTAAGGTTGCGACTAATTAAAAAAAGCTTGTATAAGAGTCGCAATACTTTTTTTGATAATCTCCCAGCATGTTTGAAAAAATATCTCATTGAAGTCATCTGGACCTGTTGCATTATGAGCACTAAGATTGAAGACTACCTCTCTCATTTTATTGATATATGGGATAGCTGTCAAGTAGCCATTCTCCTCCGTAGAAATGATTCTTGGAATACAGCTAAAAAGTGAGTTATTCATATTGAAAAGTGTTTCAAAATGTTTCACTATTACCTTAACTATCTTATCATCCCCTTGCACCCGTCTATTTCTATGATTCTTGACTTTATGAATATGAAGTCTTCTTCTCCTATCTCTGAGGATAATGTGGAAATAAATACCATTGTAGTCTCCTTCTTGGAACCACTTGACTTTGGATTTTTGCCTTAAATATTTTCTTGTACTCCAAGCCACTTAACATACTCCACATAAGCTTTGTTAAGTTCTTCTCTGCTATCTTCTAAATTCTGCTGAAGGTCCAGTTCTTCAAGTTGCTGTACTTTGACTTCCTAGTTATTGAAATGCTCGTATATATCTCCAATATTATCTCTTGACCACTGACTAAGATTTCTAGTCATTGTCTGCAGCTTACTCTTCAGTCTCAACATAACATTCCTGATACTTCGAGTGTTCCAGGAGCCTTGGACAACTTCCAAGAAACCTGGTTGTTGCACCAAGAAGTTGAGGAATATGAAGTACCTAATAACCTCCTGCTGACCATTATGACATTTCATGAGAAGAGGTCGATGATCTGAACATGTTCTCACTAAATTTCTGACATAATTGTATCGAAACTTTTGAGCCCATTGGCCGTTCATCAAAATTATGTCCAACCTTTTCCAGATTCCCTTCTTGGCCTTTTGTTGCTACACGAAGTGTATTTAGGACCCACTTAACCTATATCCACGAGACCACACATTTCTATAGTTGTAACAAAATCAAAGCTTTTGTATGCTCTGTAAGGTCTGCCTCTTAGCTTGCCCCTAGCTCCATAATTATATTGAAGTCCCCTCTCATGCACCATGGGCCACTAATAATACTTGTTATGTCCTCTAAGCTTTCCCATATGTCTTTTCTCTCAGTAGCGCTACACTTAGCATAAACAGTTGTGGTATAAGTGTCAAAATTCATGTTATTCCCTTTAAAACATAGAGTAACTTACTGATCCTCATTGGTAACTAACACTGTCAGATAATTTCAAAAGAACTAGATTTGTCTATTGGCATTAGCGAAACAAATGTTGAAAAACAAAGAACCTTTTGTAACCTTCAATTTTGCTGCTGCTTAAGAAAGGATCAAAGACAACTACAAAATCGTATTTGTTTATATTGATTAAGTTTTTCAAATGAGATATGAACTTTTAAACCTAACACCTCTAATATTCTAGAATATGACCTAATCATTGGAAACTTGATTTTGCGTAACCTGTTTTTGTTCCTTCCCTCTTTGGGTAGGAGTATCTCTTCTTTTAGTTTTCTTTCCTGTCTTCTTTAATCTGTTTCTTCCTCTCCTATCTCCTGTCCATGTGTTGTCCTATGTTTCTTCATCCTCTTGAGACTTTTAGAGTCACCTCTTACCAGGTCATTTTTGAAGTGTGAGGAGGTTGTGTTAGTTTGCTATAGTTTAACTCTATCTTCCTGATTGTTCTGCGTGTACCCTTTATCATTATCATCACTAAATAACTCTATCACCAATTTGATTGGAGGTTGATTTCTTGTTTCTATATCTATGCTGCGGGAATTGAAGATTGTTGTGATACCCTTTCTTTGTGTTATGTATGTGATTAACATATTGATCTTTTCTGTCATTTATTTCATCATGTTCAATTTCACACTGAATTGTCTGAACTCATGATTCTCCTTCTATATTTGCTTTTCCTTCCTTATCTATTTCAGTTTTGCTATTTTTATTTTTCTCTTGAGACTGATCTATTGAGTGTTCCTTGGTTGATATCTAAATTGCAGAGTGTTCTTCAGTGACCTTATCTGCTTGGATATCTGGACCCTTCTTGGCTTATTGTTGTGAATCAGCCATATTATCTAAGATTTTCTTTGCTATCTTGTCAGTGTAAATTTACTGTTTTTCCTTCTTATTTAAAGTTTTCTTGCCTTTTCCCTGGATATGAGTCATTACAGGTTTGAACAATACGATGCTCTTTTTCCATGGCATTCCTTTTCTTTTATACTTTATTTTCTTAGGATTGGTTCTGTCCTTGATTGTTTGTTCTCCTTTCTGCTTTTCTTTTTTACATCTTTTCCTTATTTTCTACAACTTGTTCAGCTACTCTTGCTTCTCTAGCTTCTTTTTTTCTTCTGCCTATTTCTCTTGGTATTGGGCACTTGCCTCTTCCTTCTATTCTTTTCCCTCTTTGGTATTGCTCTTTGTTTCCTCTCCTCTGCTTGAATATCCGATGTCTAATGTAGTTTTCTCCACTTGTTTTCCTTGTGTATCCTGTACTATGTTGGCCTTCCCATTCTTAGCTTTGTTGTGCTTGTTGTGTATCTCCCTTGTATAATTCCTATTATTATCTCCCCTAGCAGTAGATTCCTCTGCTTCTTTATTTTTGACCTCTTTCTCCTTATACTTTTCTCGTTCAAGCACCCTATATTGCACAAGAGGAGTGGCCAAGTATCTTGCAGTGCTTACAATACTTTGTCATTTCTTCATATTCTAGCTTCTGAGTGAAGCTTTTAGCGAAATAATTTCTTCCTCGTGGCCTACCCGCACTGAATTGAGTAGTAGCTTAGTAAGATCAATCCCTACCTGACCTTTTTCATCCCTAGCCTTGTCGTATAATCAATCGCAATGTCCATCGATAATGGTTCTCCCACTGGTCCAAGTATCTTTTTAACATAATACCACGTTGATGAGCACAAAACACAACATGAAATTAGCCAAAGATAGTATAGTATAATTATCGTCTTCACAGAGATTGAATTTAAACAACGTTTAAATAACTTGTGATTTAACGCTTTTCAGGATGATCAACACTTAATTTGAATGATTTTGAACTAAAATCAACCATTAAAATTAAAGCAATTAACAATTGATCACAGAAAATAAGATCTGAGCAACACACAAATGTCAGTGGGAGAAATAAGGGTCATGACAGGTGGGTGCAAGATAGATATTCGAGATATAACTCTAGTTCAATTCACTCTAATATTCTAATAATTCTCAGGAATTCACTCGTTGATTAGTTAAAATGTGTAGCCAAGACTCCTCTCTCGTATAAATCTTAACTCACTAGGCGATGTAATATAACGCACTGTAAAAATATGCAAGAACACGTTAATGGACTAGTCTTTAGGAAAATATCTCTCGAATATTCTCCTAACTTGATTTAATCAACAATTCAACAAGCTCTTTCGATTACTTAAAAGAACCACTGAATTAAACCAAACAAATTAATGCGAAGATAATCACCCATCTATTCCTCTTTCGATTAAATAATTTAGTGAACAAAATTACAATATTAAAGTTTCTCCAATAAATTCAAGCAGTTAAATAATAGTCAAATCCATAAACAACAACCAAGTCACCAAATCATATCAAACCCTAAGGTAAACTACTCCATAGATATGGAGAAAATAATCACAATTAAAGTTAAAGGATAAGAAAACATGAATTCAATCCAAACTCAAGTGTTGAGCTGAGGAAAGAATAATAAATCCTTGTGCTTTGAGTCTTCAATGCTCTTCCAATCTTTCGTAGGTTAAAAGTCCTGTTTTTGATGTATTTATACCATGTAGGAATGGGTCTGGATGAAACTAGCCTTTCCAAGCCGAAGTGGGACATTACTCTAAGAAAATTATACAGGCGTGACCCGTGTTCCGCGCCAATGAGAAAGTTAATAGGGCAGGGTTTTTCCACTTTGCGGGAATTTTGCACTACCACCTTGTGCCCCGTGGCGCGGTAGTGTATATTTTTCAGTGTAATTCTTTTTTCTCAATTTTTAACATCCAGACATGGTCCTCGAACCCTGAACAAGATCTCGCCTTAATTCTATGGGCTTCTACTCAAACTTCAAATCTCCAATTCATCCATTTTAGCTCTAAACTTGCTTCCCACTGAGAATCAGTTCCTGTAAGGCATAAAATATATTACAAATGCAAATCACCATCATTTAAGCTCAAATACAAGTAAAATACGGTAATTGGAGAGAAAACTAAGGCTAAAATACGAATTTCTAGTCTACCATCAACACCTAATATTTAAACCATTACTCGTCCTCGAGCAATCAAACTACACTCCACATAGAGACGACATTTTTCATCAAACAACTTCTCCAACCCATCATGCCAAGATTATTTAAAGCAGATGAAACACTATATCATAACATCCTAGCCTCAAGACTCGACTCAAAAGCACTACATATGTTTTTGAAAAACCTGCTCACTTACTCTAACACAGAGGTCAAAGACTTTACCTTTCCTTCGTAAATCATGTGCCCTCACACTAAAGATAGAGAGTAGTTCCACACATAATAAAATTCAAGAACAAATAGGAACTCAAGATAAAAAGAATTCACTCACTCTTAAAATTTAAATTCAAATGCCATAGAAGATGTACCATAGGCTTGCCAGTAGTGTACACTCTACCAATTGAGCTCACTCAGTGAAAGATCAAGTACAACTTTATATTGGTTGTAATATAGGTTGCGGGATGGGTAGGATACATTTGGATATAAGAGTGACTACACCTCCCTAACCACTTTAATACATACAATTAACCATTCAAAACCCCACACTTATGTTGAACCAAACTCCCCCAACCTTTACAAAATAATCTCAATTGTTTTAAGCACAAATAAGATAAGAGCTACCACTAGCAAGGAATCATTTTTACACAATTGTTTTTGCTTTTCACAGTCTTGATTTTTTTATTTTTTTTTCAAATAACTTCAAATTGTTTTTCTTTCAATCCCTTACAAATGGATCTCACAATTTTCAAACAGTGCACCTTTTTTCAGTTTTCTCAGTTTCACTCAAAACACCCAATCATACCTCCACTCAGCTTTTAAAAAGCTCATAGAAAATTCAAGTGCTCAAGAGAGGTGACAGGTTCAAACAAATAGTCAATTCAACAAACAAGGGGTTAAGCTTGTAGTGTGGTTGCCAGAGAATTAAGATTACATGTTCAAAGGTGCTAACTAGAATACATATAATTAGGTGGGTCAAAGGCATATATTCGGATCAATGAAGAAACACCTCTATCACATCCCAGACTGAACAAGACTGCTATTTTGTTTTGCAAACACACATGATAAGTTCTAGACATCAAATGCAATGCACAGAATATCAACAAAAACCTCACACACACATGGCACATAACTCACTCTGAATTGGATTTATCCCGTCTCTTTAATCAAAGCAGTTTAGCAAAGTCAAGATCAAACAAAGTAAGGTATTTATACACGAGTTAAAAATTGAGCCTAAGCGTCACAACTAAGGCATTAACCGCTCTCAAGGCACAACAAAGTCAAGAAAATTTATCTCCACTTAGCATTATGTCACGACCTCAATTTTCCTCTGAAGGATGTCATGATGGCACCTAGCCTCTACGACTAGGTAATCCTAACATTTGATAACCACGAAACAGATATAATTGACAAAATAGAAAGAAAACCAGTCTGATAAACTCATATAAACTCCCGAGAACAGAATATCAACAATACGTTCCCCAAGAACGGTGGACCAGAGTCATAAGATCTACAGAGTAAGCCAAAGTGGCTAGTACATCACTGTCTGAATAGAAAATACAATAGTAGTAAAAGTAAAAGAAGGTGCCTTCGAGGCTTGTGGATGCCAAGCAAGCATATCTTGAAGTCTCCATAAAACAACTGGAAGATGATCACTTACGACCGAAATGAGAAGACCTACCTAGATCTGCACAAAGATGTGCAGAAGTGTAGTATGAGTGTACCACAACGGTACCCAGTAAGTATCAAGCCTAATCTTGGTAGAGTAGTGATGAGGCCAGGTCAAGACACCTACTAGGATATAAATAAGCAGTATGGAAACGTAATAAGGGTAAATAATAGAAAGAGGAGAAATAATTGATACGAAACAATTAACAGCATGAACTAATACTAGAATTGTAAGCAAGGAAGTAACGTAAAGAAATTAGTTAAGAGAACCACAACGATCATATATGGACAATAACTGACAAAAGAACAAGGAAGAACAAACAAGAATAATCACAACGAGGTAACGCCTCGTGTACAATATGAATCACCACTGAGGTACCGCCTCGTGTATATGTATCAAGAATCACAACCGAGGTACCGTCTTGTATTCACAATCTCAATCATAATCTTTCCTTATACCATAGTGTAAGCCTTACATTAGAAATAGATTTTGAAAATAGTTTTTCCGAAATATCTACATGCACTTTAGCCCATCTTGTGATGCCGGGTGGCTTCACGTACTTCCCCTACAAGTAACACATACATAAGTCCCGCCTTATAGGGCCGCATGCACATTAACCGCAAGCCTTATAGTGTCGCATGCGTGTCACAAGTGCCCATATATCATAACTTGCCAACAATCAACAATATCAATATTTTCATAACAATAGCTCATGGCTCCACCACAATGGGTACAAGAATAACAACAACAACAATGAATGTAAAATGCTCCACAAGGAAGATGTTTCAATAATAACAATTTTGCCTCAACGTGATAACAACTTTCACAACTTCAACACCATTAACTCAACAACGAGATAATGTATAACTACGATATTAAATAAGAATAACTCATAATGGAAGAGAGAACATATAACAAAAACTTCAAATAATGAAAATCAACGAGGAAAGGGATAACATGAGCAATAACTTCAAGTAATGGTAATCAATATTGTAGGAGATAACACGAACAATAACTTCAAATAATGAATAATTAACAACTAAGAGATAGCATGTAACAATAAAAGAGGCAACAAGTTCAACTAAAGTATGAGAGCAATTTATCAAGTAGGATGTAGAAAAAGTGTTAAACAAGTCAACTAAGGCATGTAAGGATTGACCAACACAATTAAGGATAGATTAACTATAAGAATTTAGAACATGATATGGAATTTCAATTAAAGCATGGAAATAGTCTAAGTATCCTAAACCGGTCAAATACTACGTACAACCCATGTACCCACTTATCATCTTGCGTACACGACTTTCAATACTCGAAAATAGCTTTTCCCTTAAAATTCATCTCTGCACGGCTCAAATCTAATCAAAGTCGACTTAATATCATCAAACAATGTTAGGAAAATCAATTACAATAAAGAAAGCTATGATCTTTACACTTTCCCCAAACGTCAACAAAAGTCAACTCGGGACTTGCCTGGTCAAAACCCAGGTCCAATTGTAGATTCTGTCTACCCATGACCCCACGAGCTCATATATGTGATTAGTTTCAAAATTCGAGTCCAAATCGACTCTCAAAACTCAATTTCATATTTTTCAAAAACTTGACAAAGTTTTACAAATTTTCACTTTGATTGACATGATTTTGATGTTACAATCTAATATATGTTGATGGAATATGATTAGAAATAGATTAGAATTACTTATCCAAAGTTTGTAGATGAAAATCCCCTCTCCAAATCGCCTCACACCGAGTCTAAGGTTCAAAAATGTGAGAATGAGATGAAATCTCGACTTCCAGTCCTTTTTATCTGCTGCAGATATTGCTACTGCAACACGAAAACTCTCGCAATTGCGAAGTATTTCTTGCAAATGCGGCCGCTGTCAACCTTATGAGGAGGTCGCAATTGCGACTCTGACTTTGCATTTGCGAAGCCTGTCTCCATCGCAAATGCGAATCTTTTGTCGCGAATTCGAACTACCCTATACTTGAAGCTACTTCACAATTGCGAGCCAGGTATTGCAATTGCGATACCTGAGGCCCCCTGCTAAGCTCACAATTGCGAACCTGGTATTCACAAATGCGACACCAGAGGCAGCTGCATACCATATTTCTGTTTTACTATCCAAAACACTCTGATACATGTCCGAAACTCACCCGAGCCCTCGGGTCTCCAAACCAAATATCCACAAAAGTCTAAAAATATCATACAAACCCGCTCGCATGATCAAAAGAGAAAAATACATCTAAAACTATGAATCGAACACTAAAATGCATGAATTTCAAAGTAAAGTTCATGAATTTCAAAGTAAAGTCCAAACGATACCAAATTTTGCAGACATGTTTTAAATACCATAATGGACCTATTCCAAGTCCCAAAATCAAATTCTGAGCTCGATAGCTAAAAGTCAACCTACGGTCAAACTTTTTAACTTCAAATTGCCAAATTAAAATCAACATAAATCAACCTACGGACTTCGAATATCAATTTCGGGCATACGCCTAAGTTCGTAATCATAATACGAAGCTATCAGAGCCGTTAAAATACAGTTATGGGGTTGTTTTTACAAAAATCAAAATTTGGTCAACATTTCTAAGTTAAACTTCTAAGTCAAGAATCAAAGGGTCCAAATCAACCTAAAAGATTCCCGAAACGAAACTAACCGGCTCCGCAAGTCATTTAATTATAAACACACATGCGTGAAGCATCAAAAGGGAAACGATGCGCAATTACACAAAATGACTGATCGGGTCGTTACACATTATGACTCAAGATTTCTCTATTCCTAATAGAACAACTAACAACACCAGGGTTAAGTAAAACCCTTGGAAAAGAATCGCGACAGAAAGAAAAACCAAGGGAAAATTATTACACTACCTAAGATAATAAAATAAAAATGAAAGACAATTTTTTTCTTCTTCGACTTTAATCCCTCAAGAATACAGTCGAAGAAATCCGTCATTGGAAAAAGTAAACTTTTCTTTTTCCTTTTTTCAACAATAACGAAAACACACATAAAGATAAAAGAACAAAAAACAGATATACATAAATACATGTATATCCCCCACCCCACACTTTAAATTGTGGCATGTCCCCATGACACCCAAATAAAAAGCAAGAGGTAAAGGAAACTCTGCTGAATCATTTAGTCTTTGAATCAATGTCGGGGTTCACTTTGCACGACCGACCAGTGCACACATCCATGGCGGAAGTTTCCTTTCTGCCTTCTTCGAGTATACCCCACACTTGTCATGCTTACCCTCTCTAGATCACTCATTTAGGGCCTTTGCCTTGAACTCAGATTGTGTTGCCGACTCATCTCTAGGTGCACCTACTGCCTCCTTAATCTTGAACACCACTCTTTCTTTTCCCCACTCTTAGCATGAGCTCACTTTCATGAATGTCGAGAATAACTCTGCCAGTAGACATGAAAGGACTCTTTAAAGTCAGAGGGACCTCCTTATTCTCTTCCATGTTCACTACAATGAAATACACATGGAACACAAATTTATTCACCCGAACTTGCACATCTTTTACTATTCCTTCAAGTATTATCGTGGTCTGATCCGCCAGCTGCAAAGGCACATGTACAAATTTGATCGGCCCAATCTCTCTTTCGAGCTTCCTGAATCACACAGAGATTTCTAAAAATTAGTATTTCTTAAAGAGAAAGGTATAGTAAAACTCCCTGGATCTGCATACTTTTGAGGGAGCTTATTTTGCAGAATGGCACGAAAATGCTCTATGAGTTTGGTAACCGACGTCTCTTCGACTTTACTCTTGTTGGACAATATCTCCTTAAGAAACTTAGCATATGCTGGCATTTGAGAGAGTACCTATGTGAAAGGTAGATTAACATGCACCTGCTTCATCACTTCTAGAAAATACCCAAATTATTTGTCGAGCTTCTAAGGGAAAGGTATAATAGGAATATATTTACTCTCTTTAGTCTCATCATTACTTCTTTGTTTGTATTTCTTCTTCCTTGATGGAGTATGATTAGAATAGATTAGAATCACTTACCCAAAGTTTGTAGATAAAAATCCTCTCTCCAAATCACCTCGTAGCGAATCTAGGATTAAAAAATGTGAGAATGAGAGATGAAATCCCGACTTCCAGCCCTTTTTATCTGCAATAGATGTCACAATTACGATACGAAAACACTCACAATTGCGAAGTATTTC
Source organism: Nicotiana tabacum (assembly GCF_000715075.1). Taxonomy (NCBI): domain Eukaryota; kingdom Viridiplantae; phylum Streptophyta; class Magnoliopsida; order Solanales; family Solanaceae; genus Nicotiana; species Nicotiana tabacum. Next base: position 79,606,227 of record NC_134088.1, on the reverse strand, counting down.
TCGCAAATGCAGCCGCTGTCAGCCTTATGAGGAGGTCACAATTGCGACTCTGACTTTGCATTTGCAAAGCCTGTCTCCATCGCAAATGCGAATCTTTTATCGCAAATGCGAACTACCCTATACTTGAAGCAACTTTGCAATTGCGAGTTAGGTATTGCAATTGCGATAACTGAGGCCCCCTGGTAAGCTCACAATTGTGAACGTGGTGTTCGCAAATGCGACACCAGAGGCTGCTGCACACCAGATTTTTGGTTTACAATCCAAAACACTCTGATACATGTCCGAAACTCACTCGAGCCCTCGGGGATCCAAAACAAACATCCACAAAAGTCTAAAAATATCATACAAACTCGCTCGCACGATCAAAATAGAAAAATAGCATCTAAAACTACGAATCGAACACTAAAATGCATGAATTTCAAAGTAAAGTCCAAACGATACCAAATTTTGCAGACATGTTCTAAATACCATAATGGATCTATTCCAAGTTCCAAAATCAAATTCTAAGCTCGATAGCTAAAAGTCAACCTACGGTCAAACGTTTCAACTTCAAATTGTCAAATTTCGGCAAATCAACATAAATCAACCTACGGACTTCCAAAATCAATTCCGGGCATACGCCCAAGTTTGATATCATAATAAAACACAGTTCTCGGGTCGTTTTTAGAAAAGTCAAAGTTTGGTCAACATATCTAATTTAAACTTCTAAGTCAAGAATCAAATGGTCCAAATCAACCCAAAAGCTTCCCGGAACGAAAGTAACCGGCCCCGCAAGTCATAACATTTTAAACACACATGTGTGAAGCATCAAAAGGGAAAATGGGGAGCAATTACACAAAACAACAGATCGGGTCCTTACATATCACGACATAAGATTTCTCTATTCCTAATAGAAAAATTAACTACACCCGTATTAAGTAAAACCCTTGGAAAAGAATCGCGGCACAAATAAAAACCAAGGAAAAATTTTTACACTACCTAAAAAAATAAAATAAAAATGAAAGACAATTTTTATCTTCTTTGACTTTAATCTGTCAAGAAGACAGTCGAAGAAATCCGTCATCGAAAAAAGTAAACTTTTCTTTTTCTTTTTTTCAACACTAATGAAAACACACACAAAAATTAAAGAACAAAAAATAAATATTAATAAATACATGTATATCCCCACCCCACACTTTAAATTACGGCATGTCCCCATGACACACAAATAAAAAGCAAGAGGTAAAGGAAACTCCCCTGAATTATTTAGTCTTTGAATCAATGTCGGGGTTTACTTTGCACGACCGACTCAGTGCACGCATCCATGTTGAAAGTTTCGTCTCTTCCTTCTTCGGGTACACCCCACATTTGTCATGCTTACCCTCTCCAGGTCCCTCATTTAGGGCCTTTGCCTTGGACTCAGATTGTGTCGCCGACTCATCTCTAGGTGCACCTACTGCCTCCTTCATCCTGAATACCACTCTTTCTTTCCCCACTCTTAGCATGAGCTCACTTTCCTGAATGTCGAGAATAACTCTGCCAGTAGCCATGAAAGGCCTCTTTAAAGTCAAGGGGACCTCCTTATTCTCTTCCATGTTCACTACAATGAAGTCCACATGGAACATAAATTTGTCCACCCGAACTAGCACATATTTTACTATTCCTTCAGGTATTATCTTAGTCTGATCCGCCAGCTGCAAACAAACATATACAGATTTGATTGGCCCAATCTGTCTTTCGAGCTTTCTGAAAATAGATAAAGGCATAAGATTAATCGAACCACCAGAATAACATAGAGATTTCTAAAAATTAGTATTTCTTAAAGAGCAAGGTATAGTAAAACTCCCCGAATCTTCACACTTTTGAGAGATCTTATTTTGCAGAATGGCACGATAATTCTCTATGAGTTTGATAACCGATGTCTCTTCCACTTTACTCTTGTTGGACAATATATCCTTAAGGAACTTAGCATATGCTGGCATTTGAGAGAGTACCTATGTGAAAGGTAGATTAACATGTACCAGCTTGAGCACTTCTAAAAAACACCCAAATTGATTCTCTAGCTTCTCTCTTCTTTGCTTCTGAGGGAAAGGTATAGTAGGAATATATTTACTCTCTTTAGTCTCATCATTACTTCTTTGTTTGTCTTTCTTATTCCTTTTTGGAACTTCAAATTCGTTCTTCTTCTTGTTTTTCTTCTTCAGACCATTCTCTTGCTCTGCCCTCACTACACTCCTACAATGCTCATCTCTTTTCTGTTCCCCTTCAGTCTTAAATTGATTTCCATCCAACTCATCTTTCTGTGTTACCATCAAGTCTTGCAATACTTTTCCATGCCACACCGACACTGCATTTACTATTTCCTTTCGATTCCTTTCGATATCCGTATGAAGGGTTCCTGGAGACCTCTCGGATAACAAACTAGCAATCTGCTCCACTTACCTCTCTAAGTTTCGGACTACACCATGAGTTTCCAATATCTTATCTGTCTTAATAATAAAATCCTTCATGAGATCTTCCATGCTAGACTGTGGAGGTTGGTATTGTTTTCTCTACTGATTTTGATATCCTAGAGCTTTTTATCCCTATGGTCTCAAATTATTCAACAACCATGCATTCAGACTACCACTTGGTGAACTCCACGAAAAACCTGGGTGCCTCTGTCCTATGGAGTTAAAATTATTACCAATTTGGTAGTCGCCTCTGTCAAATCTTCCCACAGCATTTACCACTTTATTTGTAGCCGAGGACTGACACTCACACGTTGGATGACCCATTCCACAAAAGTCATAAACTGATGGTGGCTGGCTTTGGACCTTAGCTAAGGTCAACTTTCTTATCTCTTTGGTCATGGTGTCTAGGTGGGCTTGCACTAATGTGTTAGAGTCCACCTACTGAACCCCAACAGATTTTCTTCTGTCATTACTCTCAGCGGGCCATTGGATAGCTTTCTCAGACAATTCATCAAGGTTAGAGACAATCGCCTCTGGTGTTTTCTTCATTAATGGACCTCTAACTGTAATACTTAGAGTTCATCACGAGGAGGGTGTCAGTCCATCCCAAAAGTCCTAGAGTTGCATCAACAATTCGATTCCATTATACTGATACCTTCTCACTATCTCCTTGAATCTTTTCCAAGTTTCCAAGACCGTTTCAGGGTCTTTCTGGCAGAAGTTGTGGATTTCTCTTCTAAATTTTACTATTTTTACAGCTGAGAAGTACTTTTCAAGAAACATTTTCATCATATCTTCCCATTTCCTGATGGACTCAATTGGTAAGCTTCGAAGCCAGTGCTTCGCGTCATCCTTCAGTGAAAAAAGGAATGCCCTTAAGTAGACTGCATCTTTTGGCACTCCATTGTACTGAAATGTATTCATGGTTCCCTCAAAGTCCATCAAGAGAGTGTTAGGATCTTCATTCACCTTTCCTCTAAAGACACAATTGTTCTGGATGGTTTGAAGCAAGTCTTGATTCAACTCAAAATTATTCACTTACGGGTGGAGGTCTGACACTTGATAGTCCTGATTGTAGACTGGTCTAGCATAGTCACCTAATGTTCTCTTAGGTCTGGGACCGCATTTTCAAACTGGTCTTCAACTAGGGGTCTATTTAGATTGAATCTTCGACCCTCATCCTTTTCGACAGTATCATTAGCAGCTCTAAGGGTTTCTTTAGCTGCTAACCATACAACTTGTTCTCTATGTTGTGATGCCTCTCTTGCAGCTAAGTCTACTCCATCATTCTTGTTGTTTGCCATTTTATCTTGAGTCGAAGTTTGACCCAAGAATTATCCACTTGATTCCTTCTCCTTTCTCAACTATCACATGTGCTTGTCAAATTCTGGGTTGTATGGAACCCATTCCTTGGGAACTTAACATGTTGCCGGCACACAGATAAAAGAATCGTAATTAATGATGAAAAAAATAATTCCTATATTAGAACCAAAAATTATTTTGAATACTATTGATTTCCAATCCCTGACAACGACGCCAAAATTTGACGCGCAGGAAATTGGTGCTCGCGAACTAAAGATAGTATAGTATAATTATCGTCTCCACATAGATTAGATTCAAATAATACTCAAACAACTTGTGGTTTAAAGCTATTCAAAATGATCAACACTTGATTTGAGTGATTTTGAACTAAAATTAACTATTAAAATTAAATCAATTAACAATTGATCACGGAGAACAAGAACTGAGCAACACAGAAATGTAAGTGGGAGAAATAAGAGTTGTGACAAGATAGGTGCAAGATAGCTATTCGGGATATAACTCTAGTTCAATTCACTCTAATGTTCTAATGATTCTCAGGAATTCACTCGATGATTAGTTCAAACGTGTAGCCAAGACTCCTTTCTCGATTAAATCTTAACTCTACGAGGTGAACTAATATAACGCATTGTGAAAATATGCAAGAATACGTTAATGGACAAGTCTTTAGGAAAACGTCTCTCGAATATTCTTCTAACTTGATTTAATCAACAATTCAATAAGTTCTTTCAATTACTTAAAAGAACCACTTAATTAAACCAAATTAAATAATCCAAAGATAATCACCCAACTATTTCTCTTTCGATTAAATAATTCAGTAAAAAATATTGCAATCAATTCAAAGCTCCATAAACGAATTCATGCAATATACTAGAGTTAAAATCTACAAATATCATTCAAGACACCATATATGTGAAACCCTAAGGTAAACTACTCCATAGATATGGAGAAAGTCATCACAATTAAAGTTGAAGAATAAGAAAACATGAATTCAATCCAAACTCCGGTGTTGAGTTAAGGAAACAATGATGAATCCTTGTGCTTTGAGTCTCCAATACTCTTCCAATCATCCGTAGGTAAAAAGTCCTCTAAAAATCGTGTTTTGATGTATTTATACTATGTAGGATAAAGTTTGAAAGAAACTACCCTTTTCAAGCCGAAGTAGGACATCACAGTAAGAAAATTACACAAGGGCGGGATGCCACGTGTTTCCCCATGCGCTGCGCCAATGGGAAAGTTCAGACATCAGGTTTTTTTTCCACTCAGTAGGAATTTTGCATTACCACCTTGCGCCCCGCGGCGTGGTAGTGTATTTGTTTCTAGAGTAATTCTTTTCTTTTTGTTTCAATTTTTATCATCCAGACTTGGTCCTTGAGCCCCGAACACGATTCCGACTTAATTATTTGGGCTTCTACTTATACTTCAAAGCTCCAATTCATCCATTTTAGCTCTAAACTTGCTCCTCACTCAGAATCAGTTCCTGCAAGACATATGATATATTACAAGCACAAATTACCATTATTTAAGCTCAAATACAAGTAAAATGTTGTAACTGGAGTGCAAAGTTTCTAGCCTACAATCACACATATGATAATGGAATGGGAGTCCCAACAATAAAATTGAGACTGGTACTATTGGAGAGTACTCTTCCGTCTTGAAGTCGGGGGACCATTATTAAAGCCACATGACCATTCCATCAATTTCAATAGAACGTCTAAATCAAACCGTTTTGCAATCTTCACTATTAGTTACATCAATAAACACTGTAAGAAACTTGAAAACAAGAAGTTTTACCTCACCTTTGAGCGAAATAGTTTCAGCAAAGACTGATCTGATATGCTCAATGTTAGGTCTTGTTCATAGGAATTTATCTGTCACGACTCCAATCTCCCTCCGTAGAATGTCGTGATGGCGCCTAGTCTCTATGACTAGGTAAGCCTAGCATACATAAAAAATTTAACGAAAATAGTAATAAAACATCCATTTTTTAAACTAATAGCTATCATAAAAGGACTCCGTAGTACAACTGAACAGAACACCTAAATTTTAGTGATACCGAGTCACAAGCTCTATTATGAGTATACTGAACATCCCTATACAATAGTATCTCCAAATAAGGAAGACAACATAGAAAGATAGAAGGGGACTCCGGAGTTTGCGGACGCTGGCAGATATACCTCGAAGTCTCCTCGTACAGCTAGTTTACTAGTGCCTGGTATGATAAGATGTACTTAGATCTGCACAAAAAGATGTGCAGAAGCGTAGTATGAGTACACCACAACAATACCCAGTAAGTGCCAAGCCTAACCTCGGTAGAGTATTGACGAGGTCAAGTCAAGATACCTACTAGAATAAATAAAAAACTGAACAGGTATAGTACAGTGCAATAATGGAAACAATAGAAATGATACAATGAAGAAATCTAACAAGTATAGTCACACTGAAATTAAGGAAATTAAGACATCACGGAAGAAAACACATAATAAGAATGCCTAGCGATGAAAACAAAACACAAGTGTTGTAAATGAAAGGTATCATCAAGAAAAGATGAGACAATTATTTGCAATATCAAGCAAATCACGTAATGATAGGTTAACGATGATGAAGATATTATGTTATGAAAAGTCAATTAAGGCATAAAAGAATCTACATAGCTCAAGCTGGTCAATTACCACATATATCCCGCGTACACACTCGTCACTATGCGTACACAGCTTTCACATACCATAATTAACACAAAACAAAACCAATCCTAATGGATAATTCCCCCCTCCCCCCACCCACAAAGTTAGGCAAGACCCTTATTTCAAAACACGCTAACTCAATCCACTAGTAAGTCTTTTCCACAATTATCCAACTCCAAACGGCTCGAATCTAGCCAAAATAACTTTATACCATAAATACAAACCATAGGAAACTATTTTGAATAATAAAGTTACAATATTTAAAGAAAATTAAAAAGTCAACTAAAAAAGTCAACCCTGGGCTCGCATCTCAGAACCCGACCAAACTTAGAAAATCTGAACACCCATTTGATAACGAGTTCAACCATACTAAAATTATTCAAATCCGACCTCAAATCGCTTTTTAAATCCTCAAAATATGGTCTATGAAGTTTTTACAATTTTTCCCAACTTTTCTAACCTAAAACACTAATAAAATGGTAAAACGAATGATTGGTTCATGCAAAATAATCAAATCCGAGTTACAATCACTTACCCCGATCAATTCCTTGAAAATCCCTCTTAAAATCGCCACAAACCGAGCTCTCTAAGTCTAAAGATGAAGAATGAAATAAAATCCTCGTTTTTGAAATTTAACATTGCATCCTAGTTATCCTTTTTTGCAATCGTAGACAAACACTCGCGATCGCGGAGAACAAATCTTCTCAGCTAAAAAAAGACACTATGCGCTAGCGTGACTACAGTCGCAAATGCAATGTAAAGACCTCCCAAAGCTATGCGATCACGGACAACACCACGCGAACGCGAAGAACAACGTGAGTCTCAACATCAACTCTCCTTCTTATACGCGAACACTGTCACGTCCATGCGTTCTCTATGCACAATCTCCTCAACCTTCACCGATCACACCCCTCACTTCCCAAACACAAAGAGTAATATCCCAGCAGTCCCTAAGGACTCTACACGATCGCGGGAAAATCTTCGCGAATGCGTGGAAGGCAACCAGAATAGGAAAAACCAACAGTCCTCTTTTAAGAACAAATGGTCTGAACTCAATTCGAAACACACCTGGGGCCTCCTCACCCATCTAAACATACAAATAAATACTAAAACATGATACGAACTTGTTCGAAGCCTCAAATCACATCAAACAATACTAAAACCACGAATCACACCTCGATTCAAGCCTAAAAAACTCATGAATTTCTAGTTTCTTAAACTAATGATGAAACATACCAAACTAATGCACACAAGTCATAATTGGTACTACTAACTAATTTAAACTTTCGTAACGGAAATCAGGATCCGATATCAATAAAGTCAACTCTCGATCAAACTTCTCAACCTTCCAAACCTTCAACTCTCCAACTTTTGCCAGTTCAAATCGAAACGACCTACGAACCTCCAAATCAATATCCGGACATGCTTCTAGGTCCAAAATCACCATACAGATCTATTGTAACTGTCAAAACTCCATTTCAGAGTCGTCTACACAAAAGTCAAACTCTAGTTAACTCTTTCAACTTAAGTTTCTAACTTGGAACTAAGTATCCCATATTACATTGAAACTCACCCGAACCAAAGCCAACCACCCCGGCTAGTCACATAACCACAATATAACATAGAGGAGACAATAAATGGGGGAACGAGGCTAAAATACTCAAAATGACCGATCGGGTCGTTACATCCTCCCTCTCTTAAAACAAACTTTCGTCCTCGAACGAGTATAGAGACATACCTGAAGTGATGAAAACATGAGGATAACGGCTATGCATATGATGCTCGGTCTCCCAAGTCGCTTCCTTGACTCGTTAACCCTTCCATTGAAACTTCATTGAAGAAATGCTTTGACCTTAATTTTCGAACCTGCCTGTCCAAGATGGCCACCGACTCCTCAACATAAGACAAATCCTTGTCCAATTGGACTTAGCTGAAATCTAACACATGGGACGGATCACCATGATACTTACGGAGCATAGAAACATGGAATACCGGATGAACTATAGCTAGACTAGGTGGCAATGCAAGCTTGTAGGCCACCTCACCAATCCTCTCAAGAATCTCAGAAGGTCTGATATACATAGGTCTCAACTTTACCTTCTTCCCGAACCTCATAAAACCCTTCATGGGCGAAACTCGAAGCAAGACCCGCTCTCCAACCATGAATGCAACATCACAAACCTTCCAATTTCCATAACTCTTCTGTCAAGATTGGGTTGTACGAAGCGATCCTGGATCAACTTTACCATCTCCAAGGCATATCGAACCAAATCTGTGCCTAATAACTTAGCCTCTCCCGGCTCAAACCAACCAAATGGGGAATGACATCGCCTCCTATATAGGCCTCATAAGGAGCTATCTGAATACTCGATTGGTAGCTATTGTTGTAGGCAAACTCCGCAAGCGGCAAGAACTGCTCCCAAGAACCCCCAAAATCCACCACACAGGCACGAAACATATCCTCCAATATCTGAATGGTGTGCTCGGACTATCCGTGTGCCTAGGGGTGGAATGTTGTACTCAACTCAACCTATAGGCCTAACCCATGTTGTATGACCATCCAGAATCGTGATGTAAACTACATACCCCAGTCAGAGATCATGGATATCGGCACGCCGTGAAGTCGAACAATCTTGCAAAAATAGACCTGAGCTAGTTGCTATGAAGAATAGGTGGTCACTACCAACATGAAATGAGCCGACTTGGTCAACCTATCCACAATCACCCATACTGTATCAAATTTCTTCTGAGTCCGTGGGAGCCCAACAACAAAGTCCATGGTGACTTGCTCCCATTTCCACTCGGGAATTTCAAGCCTCTGAAGCAACCCACCAGGCCTCTAGTGCTCATACTTCACCTGCTGACAATTTAGGCACTGAGCTATATAATCCACTATGTCTTTATTCATTCTCCTCCACGAATAGTGCTGCCTCAAATCCTGGTATATCTTAGCGGCACTCGGATAAATGGAGTACCGCAAACTGTGGGCCTCCTGAAGAATCAACTCGCACAACCATCCACATTAGCACACATAACCGGCCATGCATCCACACACACACCATCATCTTCGGTAGACACCTCCTTTGCATCGCCGTGCTGTACCGTGCCCTTAAGGACAAGTAAATGGGGGTCATCATAATGGCGCTCTCTGATGCGATTATATAAAGAAGATCCTTCTATTTAAACAGATGTTGTAGGCTCCACTAGTCAGTATAGACCTCACAAGGGACACCGTACAAATAATGCCCAAATCTTCAAGGCATGAACAATAGCTGCTAATTCCAGGCAGTGGACAAGGTAATTTTTTTCTCATGAACCTTCATCTGTCTAGATGCATAGGCAATTATCCTATCATTTTGCATCAACACCGCGCCAAGGCCAACACGTGACACATCATAGTACACAGTGTAAGAACCCGAACTCGTAGGCAACACCAACATTGGGGCTGTAGTCAAAGCAGTCTTGAGTTTTTGAAAGCTCTCCTCACAAACCTCGGTCCATTTGAATGGAGTACCCTTCTAGGTCAATTTGGTCTTAGGTGCAGCAATAGAGGAGAAATCCTCTAAGAAACGATGGTAATACCTGGCCAAACCAAGAAAACTCTGAATCTCAGAAGCTGAAGGCGGTCTGAGCCATCTCTGCACTACTTCAATCTTTTTCGAATCTACCTTGATCCCCTCACTCGACACCACATGACCCAAAAACGCCACCTAATCAAGCCAGAAATCACACTTTGAAAATTTTGCATACAAATTATTTTCCCTTAAGGTCTGGAGTATAATCCTCAAATGATGCTCATGAGTCATGATCCTCACGGCTACGGGAGTACACCAAGATGTCGTCAATAAACACAACAATGAATGAATCATGATAGGGCTGAAATACAGTATTCATCAGGTGCATGAATGCTATTGGGGTGTTGGTCAACCCAAATGACATCATAAGGAATTCATTGTGACCATATTGAGTCCTAAAGGCAGTCTTCAGAATATCCGAATCCCGAATCTTAAGTTGATGATAACCCGACCACAAATCGATTTTTGAGATCACTCTGGCACACTGTAGCTGATCAAATAGGTCATCAATGCATGGCAATGGATATCTCTTCTTCACTGTAACCTTATTCAATTTCCGATAATCAATACACATGCACATAGAACCATCCTTCTTCTTCACAAACAAGACCGGAGCACCTCAAAGCGACACACTAGGCCGAATGAAACCTTTTTCAAGAAACTCTTACAACCGTTCTTTTAACTCCTTCAACTCCACTAGGGCCTTACAATATGGTATAATAGAAATGGGCTGAGAGTCCGACAACAAGTCAATACCAAAATCGATATCCTTATCGGCCGGCATGCCCGAAAGATCTACTGGTACATATGGATAGTCTCTCACTACTGGAATTGACTCAACGGTATAAGTGTCAACACTAATATCTCTCAGAAAGGCTAGATTTGCATCACACCCCTTCCCAACCATCTGATGTGCCTTAAGGAAGGACATAACCCTGCTAGGAACATAATCCAAAGTACTCCTCCACTCCAACCGCAGTAAACCTGGCATATCCAATGTCATCGTCTTAGCGTGACAATCAAGAATAGCACGAAAGGGCGACAACCAGTCCATGCCCAAAATAACATCAAAGTCTACCATACTAAGGAACAATAGATCAACTCTGGTCTCAAAACCACAAATAACAACTAAATACGACGGATACACTTGGTTAACAATAATAGAATCTCCCACAGGCGTGGACACATAAATAGAAGAACTTAAAGAATCATGTGATATACCCAAATACAGAGCAAAGTATGATAATACATATGAGTAAGTGGAGGCTGGATCAAATAAGACTGTTGCATCTCTATGAAAAACCAGAACAATACATATGATAACTACATCTGATGCAACTGCCTCTGTCCTACCCCAAAAAGCATAACATCTAGCATGGCCTCCCCCTCTAGGATGACCCCTACCCGCCTGACCTCCACCACTAGCTGGCTGTGCATATGGAGCGGTAACCACGACCTGAGAAGTTTGGGGATCCTGTGGAATACATGGAGCCTGAGTAGTCGGTGGAGGTGCACCCTTCCTGAGTCTGGGGCAGTCCCTCACCATATGACGAGTATCACCATACTCAAATCAAGATCTCGAAGGACGTGGCTGCTGAAACTGGCTCAGGCCTAGTCGGTTGGACTGACCGCTGAAAGCACCCCGTGCAGAAGGTGCACTAGATAGTGGCGGTGCATAATGAGCTACCTGAGACCTGGGAGTAGCCGGAGTACCATTAGAAGCTGGAAGTGCTGAATAAACTAGACAACTCACATAGCCTCTACCATGACGGGCTACAACTGGGGCATGGGCATCACTATATCCTCTAGAATATCAAGGCCTCTTGGCCTCCCTGTCCTCTCTCTCCTGGCTCCACACACCCTACAATCTCCGTGCGATCTCTACCGCCTACTGGTGTGGAGTATCTGTCTCTAACTCTCGAGCCATATTGTATCTAATACCATAGTTGAACCCCTCGATAAATCGACAGACTCGTTCTCTAATTGTGGAAACCAAGGAAGGTGCATGCCTCGACAACTCACTGAATCTGACAGCATATTCTGACATGGTCATGGCACCCTAGTGCAATTGCTCAAATTCCATGCGCCATGCATCCTAAATACTCTAGGGAACAAACTCTCTCAAGAGTATCTCTGAAAGCTGAGCCCATGTGAGTGAAGTTGCCTCGGCCTAGCTAGAAAGACAAAGATTCAGAATCTCGAAGTCAACAAATTTGAACGATAAGGAATCAAAGAAGTGAAGTTTCCTAACATTTCCATAGCCTTTCGAAGATAAGTACAGATGTCTCTGCACCGATATACGAGACTCTACTAAAATTGTTTCTGACTCATAAAACCTACGAACCTAGAGCTCTAATACCAACTTCTCACGACCTCAATCTCCCTCCGTAGGATGTCGTGATGGCGCCTAGTATCTAAGACTAGGTAAGCCTAACATACATGAAGAATTTAATGAAAATAGTAATAAAACTTCCATTTTTAAACCAATAGTTAACATAAAAAGGACTCCGCAGTACAACTAACCATAACACCCAAAATCTGGTGAAACCGACTCACATGCTCTACACGAGTATAGTGAACATCCTTATACAATGGTATCTATAAAAAGGAGAATGAAATAGAAACTAGATAGAGGGTGACTCCGAGGCCTGTGGACACCGGCATGTATACCTTGAAGTCTCCGATCCAAGCACAACTCAAGGGTGCCTAGTCTGGTATGAAGTACCTGGATATGGACAAAATGATGTGTAGAAGCGTAGTATGAGTACACCACAATGGTACCCAGTAAGTATCAAGCCTAACCTCGATAGAGTAGTGACGATGTCATTTTAAGACACCTACTGGAATAAATAAGAAAACTGAACAGGTATAGTACAGTGCAATAATGGAAATAATGGAAATTATAAAATGAAGAAATCTAACAAGTATAGTTACACTGAAATTAAGGCAGTTAAGACATCATAAAAGAAAAAACATAATAAGAATGACTAGGAAATAATGCAAACAAAATAAACGTGATGTAAACGAATTGTATCAACAAGAATCACTACCGGGTACCGCTTCGCAGTCTCATTTCACAAATCAAATCACAATCTTTCCTTATATCACCGCGGGAGCGTTACATTTAGTTTTCAAAATCATTTTTCCCGAAATAGCTACCCATGTTTTAGTCCACCTTATCACACCGCGTGGCCTCAAGTAGTTCCCATAATAGCAACACGCATATCAAGCCCACCTTATCTAACTGCATGTGTTTCAACCCCAATCCTTATACCACCGCATGCATATCAATGTCACAACATATCACAAATCGCACCTCAAGTGCCTAATACCACAACTTGCCAAAGAAGTCAACAATAATAGTATTTTCACAATAAATATCTCATGGATCAACCACAATATGTACAAGAGTCTCAACAATAGCAATCGAAATTGAATAACTCAAAAAGAATGGTATTTCGACAAATTTACATCCTTGCCTCAATATGAATCACGGCCTTTATAACTTCAACACCATAATTCAACAATAAGATATTCAGAGAAATAACAACTTCAAGTAAAGGAAACCGACAGTTAAATAATTAACAAGGAAATGAGAGAACAATAATGTCAACTAAGCATGTAAAGGCAATTAACAAGTAAGAGATGAGACAGGTATTTACAATGTCCAATAAATCACGTAAGGATAGGTTAACGATGATGAAGATACCATGTTATGACAATTCAATTAAGGCATGAAAGAATCTACATAGCTCAAGCCGGTCAATTACCACATTTAGCCGGTGTACCCACTCGTCACCTTGCGTACACGGCTTTCACATACCACAATTAACACAAAATAACACAAATCCTAAGGGATAATTCTCCCACACAAAGTTAGGCAAGACACTTACCTCAAAACACGCTAACTCAATCCACTAGTAAGTCTTTTTCGCGATTATCCAACAGTGGATGGCTCGAATCTAGCCAAAATAACTTTATACCATAAATACAAACCATATGAAACTAATTCGAATAATAAAGTTGCAATCTTTAAAGAAAATCAAAAAGTCAACTCACAAATCAACTCAGGCCCACGTCTCGGAATCCGACAAAACTTACAAAATCCAAATACTCATTTGATAATGAGTCCAACCATACTATAATTATTCAAATCTGACCTTAAATCACCTTTCAAATCCTCAAAATACGGTCTATGAAGTTTTCACAATTTTTCCTAACTTTTCTAACCTAAAACACTAATAAAATGGTAAAAACAATGACGGGTTCAAATCTTAGTTAGAATCACTTTTCCCGATCAATTTCTTGAAAATCCATCTTAAAATCGCCAAAAGTCGAGCTTTCTAAGTCCAAAAGATGAAGAATGAAATAAAATCCTCGTTTTTGGAATTTAACACTACTGCCTAGTTATCCTCTTTCGCGATCGTGGACAAACAGTCGCGATTGCAGAGAAAAAGTCTCCTCATCTCAAAAAAGACACTACGCGATCGCGTGACTAAAGTCGCAAATGCAATGGCAGGACCTCCCAAGGCTACGCGATCGCAGACAACACCACGCGAATGCGAAGAACAACGCGAGCCTTAGCACTGACTCTCCTTACTTATACGTGAACAGGGTCACGTCTATGTGTTCGTGATGCACGAGCTCCTCAACCTTCACGATCACACCCTTCACTTCACGAACGCGAAGAGTAAAATCCTAGAAGTCCCTAAGGACTCTACGCGATCGCGGCAGAATCTTCATGAACGCATAGAAGGAAACCGGAACACCAAAAACTAGTAGTCCTCTTTCAAGAACAAATGGTTTACAAACATACTAACATGATACGAACCCGTCCCATCATACTAACAAGTCCTAACACAAGATACGAACTCGTTCGAAGCCTCAAATCACATCAAACAATACTAAAATCATGAATTACAACTCGATTCAAGCCTAAGGAACTCATGAACTTCTAGTTTCTAAAACTAATGCCGAAACATATAAAACCAACTCCAATTGACCTCACATTTTGCACACAATTCATAATTGATACAATGGACCTTTTCCAACTCCCGAAACCAAAATCCGGACTCGATAAAGTCACCTCCTGATCAAACTTCTCAACCTTCCAAGCCTTTAACTCTCCAACTTTCGTCAATTCAAGCCAAAACGACCTACGGACCTCCAAATGAATATCTAGACATGCTCCTAGGTTAAAAATCACTATACTGAGCTATCAAAATTGTCAAAACTCTATTTCAGAGTCGTCTATATAAAAGTCAAACTCCAGTCAATTCTTTCAACTTAAACTTCCAACTTTGAGACTAAGTGTCACATTTTACTCTGAAACTCACCCGAACCAAAACTAACCACCCTGGCAAGTCACATAACCACAATATATCATAGAGAAGACAATAAATGGGAGAACGATGCTAAAATACTCAAAACGACCAGCAGGGTCGTTACATTATCAATGATTGTGTATTTTCACTTTTCAACCATCACCATAGCAGTTTCTAGCTTTAAATATGATTGTCGATATTTTATTATGGGTAAAAACTCTAGCTTTCACATTCGGGTCGCCCAATCTAATTCCTTTGGATTTTGCGGGAGCTGCTATTGTTGTAGTATAGTCTATCTTCTGGGGAATTTCTTCTTCATTGGTGATCTATATAGCAGAAGGGGCTATATTTTCAACTGGATTCTCTTATCCGAGAACGGCGGCCCCATTCGTTAGTGCATGTGTACCACTCTCCCAAAAGGGGGGGGGGAGATTAGTTTCCATTAAGAGCTGTAACATTTTATTATATGGAGAGTGTTTTATGTTGGGAGTACTTCGAATCAAGGAAGAACACCAGACCCATAAAGTTTAGTCGTTTGAGCTTCTGCTCAAAAGTTCTGCAGAGCGGCATCATTTAGCCAACCTCTTCTTCAGGGAGATCACGTCAGATAGAAGAAAATATGACTTGAGATTTACATGAAATTGATTCCTTGGCCATAAAGGTCGGGAGACTAGCATATGCACAAACAGAGATGTTGAAATTGCAAGAGGGATAATACAAATATATAATAGACAATATGCTAGTTTTTAGAAAAAATAATAATCCCGCCCACGAAAAATATCCACGACAAATAATAATAACACAAGATAGTAACAACGACGCCAATTCTTTTAATAGGTAAAATACAATACCCGAGCGGAGTAATATAACTACTATAATATTATAACTTAGTAGTGTCAAGAGACTACAACAATCTTGAAAGAAATAACACTCTTTATTTAAAACACTTCACTGCAATATTACTCACACTCACTATTTATCTCCCAGACTACAATCTGTGGATTACTCTCTCTAACTTCTATTGCTTCTCTCTTCTTTTGGTGTAATTGAAATGAAGAATGAAGGCATATTTATAGTATGAGATGCCATTCAACTACTACAAAGAAGATGTCTTGTTGTTGATTTAGTCCTATAATTTTTCAACAAAGTTAAGCACCTCCCATTGTCTTCAACAAAGTTGTCAACAAAGTTAGGCACCTTCCATGTTCTTCAACAAAGTTGTCAACAAAATTAGGCACCTCCCATTTTCTTCTTTGTTTTTCTTTAATATGAGCCACACAAATCTCTCCCTTAATTTTTATTTTTATTTTTCATTCCAAGACTTAATCTCAATCTCTGAAAATCCTCAAACTTAAGAGGCTTTGTAAAGATATCTGCAGCCTGATCATGAGACTTCACATATTTGAGCTTGACTTCCTTCTTGGAAATGCACTCTCTGATGAAGTGATATCTTGTATCTATATGCTTACTTCGATCATGATACACTGGATTCTTGGCGAGTGCCTGTGCAGATTTGTTATCAATACAAATCTATGTAGCTTCAATTTGTGTCAAATGGAGCTCCTTCAATAATCTTCTTAGCCAAATAGCATGACAGGTACATGATGTTGCTACTATATATTTGGCTTCACAAGTAGAGAGAGTAACTATGGACTGTTTCTTTGAACTCCAAGAAATAGCAGAATCACCCAAGAAAAACACAAAGCCAGTTGTGCTTTTTATATCATCAATATCTCCCGCATAATCACTATCACAAAATCCCATAAGGTTAAAATCATTAGAAGAAGAATAAAATAACCCAAAGTCGATCGTACCTTTTAGGTAACGAAGAATTCTTCTAGTGACTTTCAAATAGGTGGAGGTAGGAGCTTCAATAAAGCGGCTTACTACTCCAACTACAAAGAGTATATCTGGCCTGGTACAAGTCAAGTACCTCAAACTTCCCACAAGACTTTTTATCAAACTTGTACAATTTTGTCCCACTCTCCATCGGTGTGTTCACGGGGTTGCAATCGAGCATGTTGAACTTCTTCAAGATCTCCTTTGTATAGCTTTCTTGAGAGAAGAAAATTCCATCCTCCATCTGCTTCACTTCTAGGCTCAAGTAGTATGACATGAGCCCTACATCTGTCATCTCGAACTCACGAGACATATTTTTCTTAAAAGCTTCAAACAAACTTGGGTTATTACCCTAGAAAATAAGATCATCAACATAAAGACAAACAAGTAAGATATCTCCATTAGTATGAACTTTAAGGTAAAGAGCATATTCATGGAGACAACGAGTAAACTCATTGTCTTGAAAATACTTGTCGATGCAACTATTCCATGCTCGTGGGGCTTTCTTTAATCCATATAAAGCTTTCTTCAACCGCAACACTTTATCTTCGTGGGTTTTTACCACAAAGCCGAATGGTTGTTTAACATAGACTTCTTTTTCAAGATAGCCATTCAAAAAGTTGACTTGACATCTAGTTGATGGATCTTCCACTTCATTTGCGCTGCCAAAGAGATAAGCAAACGAATCATCTCTATGCGGGCAACAGGTGCATAGACTTCTTCATAGTCAATGCCTTGCCTTTGCTTATAGCCTTTAGCCACAAGTCATGACTTGTATCTCTCCACATCTCCATCAGCATTCTTCTTTGCCTTGTATACCCATTTAACTCCAATTGCTCAATGACCCTTGGGAAGTGTTGTTAACTCCCAAGTGTTGTTCTTCTCTATTGACTCGATCTCCTCCTGCATGGCTTGTCTCCACCTTTTGTCTTCAACAACTTCATCAAAGTTCATTGGTTCACTATCAGCAAATAGACAATATTAAAAATCAAAATTAGTAACTTCCTCTATGTCCTCATAGAGTTCTTGAATACTCCTTGTCCTTTGCGGTTGTACATTTGAACTTTCTTGAGAAGAGAGAGATGCAACATTTCTTGGAGAATGAGGTGGAGTTGTATCCTGCTGAGGTTCCACGGTCTCTAATTCTTCTTCATCACCAAAGTATGGAATAAAATCATATGAAGTTTCTTCCTGAGCTTCCCAGTTCCATGCCAATTCTTCATCAAATTCAACATCGTGACTTACCATCATCTTGCCTCTACTTGGGTTATATAGCTTGTAGAATTTTGAACTCGTATCATAGCCAACAAGCACATGCTTGACACTTTGATCATCAAGCTTCGCTCTCCCTTGATGTGGCACTAATGTTAAAGATCAAACCCCTCAAGAATCATGGAGTAGAAGAAAGCCAAGTGTCAAGCACTTGAGAATGTTTGGGAGCATAGGATATGCAAATGCGCTGTCGTTTGCCAGGACTCAGATTAATTACCTTCTCCTTAGGAGGGGTGATAGGGGCCTTTGCACTGATTGTAAGTTTCTCTCGGGTGCGTGTCTATCGATGCAACATAAGCTCCTCATAATGGACTTGGATGTCAAGAGAGTAAGGAAGAATAGAGCGTAGTACGGCCAACCGAAGATTAAGTAGGGATCCTTGACTAAGTCAAATGCGCAGGAGTTGGGGGAGAAGTTATTGGTCATGGGAGCCTGGAGGAGTAGTGAGGATGCAAGTAGTATGTGGACCACGACAGCGATCTGCATTTGGGAAGATGCTAGAGAGGTGTTAGGGGTATCGAAAGTTTGTTCGGGAGGCCACAAAGGGGACTGACGGTGGAACGAGGTGGTCCAAGGAAAAGTGGAAGCTAAGAAAGTGACATATTTGAAGCTAGTGGGGAGCACAAATGAGGATGAGTAGAGGACGTGTAGGGAGAGTTATAAGAAGGCAAGGAAAGAGGCAAAATTCAGAGTCACGACGGCTAAAACTGCAGCTTTTGAGCGATTGTTTGAGGATCTTGGGGCAAAATGAGGTGACATGAAGCTATATAGGTTAGCTAAGATTAAGGAGAGGAAGGCTCGAGACCTGGATCAAGTGTGGTGCATTAAAGACAAAGATGGTAAGGTTCTGGTGGAGTTGTGTATTAGGCGTAGATAGTAGGAGTACTTCCATTGACTCCTGGACGAGGAAGGGAACAGGAACATCGTGCTAGGTGAGTTGGAAAACTCAGGGAGCCAAAGGGATTTTGGGTTTTGCAGGCATATTAGGAATGAGGGGGCAATGCGAAAAATGAGTCGGGGTAAGGAAACCAGGCCTGACGAGATCCCAGTAGAATGTTGGAAGCAAGTGGGTCGGGCAAGCTTGGAATGGCTTACTAGGTTGTTTAATGTCATTTTTCAGGGTGAAGAAGATGCCTGAAAAGTGGCGGTGGAGTTTGATGATCACATTGTACAAGATCAAAGGTGATATTCAAGACTGCAACAACTATAGTGGTATCAAGTTGTTGAGTTATACTATAAAAATTTAGGAGAGGGTGGTGGATAGGAGGGTGAGTTGTAGTGTTACTCTTTCTGAGAACTAGTTCGGATTTATGCCGGGAAGGTCTACTACAGAAGCCATTCACCTTGTGAGTAGATTGGTGGAACAGCATAGGGAATGGAAGAAGAACTTGCATATGGTATTCATAGACCTGGAGAAGGCCTATGATAAAGTCCCAAGAGAGGTCCTATGGAGATGTATGGAGGCTAGAGGTGTCCTAGTGGCATACATTAGGTCAATTAAAGACATATACGAGGGAGCGAAGACTCGGGTGAGGACTGTGGGAGGAGACGCAGATCATTTCCCAGTGGATATGGGGTTGTATCAGGGTTCGGCTCTTAGCCCATTTTTATTTTCCTTAGCGTTAGAGGTGCTGACACGACACATACAAGGGGGTGACGTGGTATATATTATTCACCGATGACATAGTCCTGATTGATTAGACGCATGATGAAGTTAACAATAGGTTGGAGGTTTGGAGATAAACATTGTAGTCTAAGGGTTTTAATTTGAGTAGGTCAAACACTGAGTGCTTGGAGTGCAAGTTCAATGATGGGATGCTTGAAGAAGGAGATGAAGTGAAGATTCATACTCAAGTCATCCCAAAAGAGATAGTTTCAAGTATCTAGGGTCTATTATTCAAGGCAATAGAGAGATTGATGAGGATGTTACTTATAGTATTGGAGCGAGATGGATGAGATAAAGGCTTGCCTCGGGGGTTTTGTGTGATAAGAGTGTGCCACCTGGACTTAAGGGCAAGTTCTACAGAATGGTGGTTAGACCGGCTATGTTGTATGGGGCTGAATGCTGGCCCGTCAATAAGTCCCATGTCCAGAAGATGAAAGTAGCTAAAATGAGATTATTGATATGGATGTGTGGTCATACCAGGAATGGCAGGATTATGAATGAAGTTATTAGGACAAGGTAGGAGTGGCATCGATGGAGGACAAGTTGTGGGAGTCGAGGCTGAAATGGCTCGAGAATGTGAAGATGAGAGACATAGATGCTCTGGTCAGGAGGTGTGAGAGGTTGTCCATTGTGGGTCTGAGGAAGGGAAGGGGCAGGCCTAAGAAGTATTGGGGAGAGGTAGTTAGACAACATATGTCATTGCTCCAACTTACCGAGGACATGACCCACGATAGAAAGGTGTGGAGGTCAAGGATTAGGGTTATACGTTGACAGATAGTAGTGTGTTCCTCATAGGCTTAACACTAGTACTGTGATGACCCAAAAGGTCATCTTTAAATTTAATAATTATTTCTGTGTTCTGAGACCTCACATAGCACTATTCATTATTCCTCGACTTGCGTGCGCAATCTGTATAATTTTCCGAAAAGTTTTTTATATGAAATATTGATTAGAATATGAAATAGGGCCTTAAAACTCAGTTGAGTTGACTTTGGTCAACCTTTTGAGTAAACAAAACCGGATCAGTATTTTGATAATTCCGGTAGGTTCGTATCATAATTTTGGACTTGGACGTATGCCCGAAATTTAATTTGGAGGTCCTTAGCTCAAGTTATGACCATTTAACGGAAACTAGTAATTTAAAGGCTAAAGATTTCCAAAGTTTGACCACGGATTTTACTTTTTGATATCGGAGTCGGAATCTGATTCCGAAAATTTGAATACCTATGTTATATCATTTATGACTTGTGTGCCAAATTTGAAGTCATTCCAGATTCATTTAACATGTTTCGGCACAAGTCTTATAAATTAAAAAGTTTAAAACTCAAAAGTTTGAATTGAGGTGTGAATTGTCATTTCGATGTTATTTGATGTGATTTTAGATCCCGAGTAAGTCTGTGTTATGTTTTAGGACTTGGTGGTATATTTGGTTGAGGTCCCGGGGGCCTCGACTGAATTTCGGATGAGGTTCGGATCAATTTCGTTGCATATAGCATTGTTGAAGGATGTTGGGTCTGGTATTTTCACACCTGCGGAAATAGACTCGCAGGTGTGATGTCACAAAAGCGAGGGAGTACTGGCTGGGCAGTGCTCGCAGGTGCGCAATTTGTTCCGCAGATGCGTAGTCGCATCTGCGCTTAGCTTTCCGCAGAAGCGGCCTGGCTCGCAAATGCACCAACATTTCCGTAGAAGAGGGGGTCGCAGGTGCGACCTCTTGACTGCATTTGCGAAGGTGCTGGGTAGAACCCTTTAAGTTCAGGGTTTCGCTATTTTTCACCATTTTCGGATTTTGGAGCTCGGTTGGGAAATTTTGGGGAGGAATATTTCCACACAACTTTGGGTAAGTGTTCTTGACTCCCTTGTGATTATATTCCATGAATTAATCCTCGTTTTCGACGTTAGATTATTGATTTTTCGAGAGAAATCGGAGGAATTTTCTATAATTTCATAAAATGAATTTTCGAGATTTGAACACCGATTCGGAGTCGGATTTGAGTGAAATTAGTATGGTTGAACTTGTAATTGGATGGGTGGTCGAATTTTGTGAGTTTCGTCGGATTTCGAAATGTGGACCCTACTAATAAATTTTGAGATGAATTTCGGATTTTAATCCGGAAAATTTATAATTTCATACGGAATTAATTCCTACAATTTGTATTGAATATATTGAATTGTTTATGACTTGATTTGAGAATTTCGGATACTAATTTGCGAGGCAAAGGTTTATTGGATTCTTGAATTTGGTTGCAAAGCGAGGTAAGTGTCGTGGTTAACCCTGACTTGAGGGAGTAGGACTTATTTGTCTATTTGCTACATGATTTAACGTGCGGGTACAATGTATATATGAGGTCACGAGTACTTATGCGTTGTGTTTGAGTCAAAGCATGCGGGTGAAATTTGTTTATTCTGAATAATTGTTTATTTAATTAAGATATTCCTATTTAAGTTTATTATTGATTATTTGATCATTATTCATGGAATTATTTTATTGATTTAATTATTGTTGAATATTTTGAAAGGTGAAGTCGGTATTCTGGTATTGAATTGATTGATAAGTGTATATCTCCGCATTTAAATCCTCTTTTGAATTTATATAATTATTTTCATGGTAAGGAAGAGTATAAAAGCACGAAGGGAGTTGCCGTACCATTCGTTAGTGTAAAAGCAAGAAGGGTGTTGCCGTGCCATTTGTGAGTGTAAAAGCACGAAGGGTGTTGCCGTGTCATTTTCAGAGAGTGTAAAAGCACGAAGGGTGATGCAGTCTCAAATGAGAGTAAAAGCACGAAGGGTGGTACCGTGCCATTTTCATATTATCATTTGCTCATTTTATTGTTGATGAATTAGTTGACTGCTAAGTGATACATCTCCTCCTGAAATTATTATATCTTTCCCTTTCACATGTTCTCTCCCAATTTATAAATTGTTATTTATTATATTATTGTTACTTCGTAGTGTATATACTTGTACAGGTTGTTTATATACGTTTCTTGTCATAGCCTCGTCACTACTTCATTGAGGTTAGGCTCGATACTTACCAGTACATGGGGTCGGTTGTACTGATACTACACTCTGCACTTCTTGTGTAAATTTCGGAGTTGGTCCCAGCGGCGTACTGTAGATTCGCCCGGATACAACTACCAGTGGAGACGTGAGGTATAACTGCACAACGTTAGTAGTTCTGAAGTCCCCTTATATCTTATCTCAGTTGTGTATTATATTTCAAATAACTTGAATTTTATTCAAACCTTTATTTGTATTATTCTAGAAGCTTGTGCATTTGTGACTCCAATTATGGGATGGTATTTAGATATCGTGATTATTATGGATTACTCACTTTATTTCAGACTTTATTTCCGCATTTATTTCTTTGTTATTAATAAATTTATAATTTTGTTAAAATGGATAATTATATTCTAACGTTGGCTTGCCTAACAAGTGAAATGTTAGGTGCCATCACGGTCCCGAAGGTGGGAATTTCGGGTCGTGACAGTTGATATCAGAGTACTATGTTACATAGGTCTCACGAGTCACGAGCAAGCTTAGTAAAGTCTGAAGGATCGGTAAAAAGACTTCTGTACTTATCTCTTAGAGGTTATGATGTTTAGGAACAATATCACTTTTTTCTTATTCTGTCATGCGATCTTATTCTATCATCGATGATTGAACCATCTTATTCTTATTCCCTCGCAGATGGTGAGAACACATAATACATCTACTGATAGATAGGGACTAGAACCCCCGGTGGCAACTATGACAAGGGGTAGAGGTCGAGGTCGAGGTTGTGCTAGGGGCCAAGGCAGAGGCAGAGGTAGAGCTCAGTCTAGAGCTCGAACAACAACACCTATTGTAGAACCTCAGGTGGATCTTCAGGAGGAGGTTCCCGTTCAGACTGTTCCGATTGGAGCAATTCAGGTCCTGGAAGGATTTATAGCTACTCTAGTGCTTCAGGATGCTCTAGCCTTTTTGGTGAGTCTTATGGAGGGCGTGGCCCAGAATGGTACATTTCCAGTTGCACCAGCCATCGCACAGGCTGGGGGAGGAGCACAGACTCCCACTACCCCCGCTCCGGAGCAGATGGCTCCACAGTATCAGGCTCTAGCAGCCCCACCAGTTGGGGTAATTCAGCCAGTTATTGCGGCACAAGCCAGTGATAGGCCTGTCATGTCTTCTGAGTCCTTATTGAGACTGGATAAGTTTGCTAAGTTCTTTCCAGTTCACTTCAGTAGTACACCTTCTGAGGACCTACAAGATTACCTTGAATACTGCCATGAGGTACTTCGGAACATGGGTATAGTTGAGACCAATGGGGTCGATTTTGCTTTATTCTAGATGACGGGTTTCGCCAAAAGGTGGTGGAGAGATGTTACATTGACCATACCAGCAAAGTCACCTACACTGACTTGTGAGTAGTTCTTACGGCTATTTCTAGAGAAGTTCCTCCCTATCATATTTAGAGAGGATTTTTGCAGGCAGTTTGAGCGTCTCTAGTAGGGCAGTATGAATGTTACTCAGTACGAGACCTGTTTTGTGGATCTAGCCCATCATGATATCCTTTTACTTCCTACTGAGAGGGAGAGAGTGAGGAGGTTTATTGAGGGACGTACTTAACCTATCAGGCTTCAGATGGCCAAAGAGACCAGAAGTGAGATTTTCTTTCAGGTGGCTGCTAATGTTGCTAGGAGAATCGAGATAGTTCTTG
Organism: Nicotiana tabacum; assembly: GCF_000715075.1. Taxonomy (NCBI): domain Eukaryota; kingdom Viridiplantae; phylum Streptophyta; class Magnoliopsida; order Solanales; family Solanaceae; genus Nicotiana; species Nicotiana tabacum. The sequence goes on along the minus strand of NC_134088.1, from coordinate 79,581,416 downwards.
CACAGGAAAGAGGGAAGGGGTCTGATAAGAGACCTCGTCAGTTCGGTGGGTTCAGTGGTGTCTCGTCTGGAGGCAGGGGTAATTTTGGTAGGGATCATCCTCCTAGGCCATTGCATTTAGCGCTCCAGGCATCCTATAGTGCACCACCAGCTCTTATTAGTGCACCTCCGATCCAGGGTTTCCAAGGTGGTTATTCAGGTCGACAGGGACAATTTCAGGGTCAGCAGTCACAACAGCTGAGGTCTTGTTATACTTGTGGTGATCCGAGGCACATTGCTAGATTCTGTCCCAGGGCACAGGGCAGCATGTAGCAGCAGGGTTCTCGTGCTATAGTTCCAGCACCGGTTGCTTCACCACCTGCTCAGCCAGCTAGAGGTAGGGGTCAGTAAGCTAGAGGTGGAGGTCATGCCATTAGAGGTGGAGTCCAGCCAGTTAGAGGTCATCCCAGGGATGCAGTTTAGAATGGTGGGGCCCAGCCCCAATTTTATGCTTTTCCAGCTAGGCCTAAGGCCGAGTCATCTGATGTTGTGATTAGAGGTATTGTTACAGTTTGCCATAGATATGCTTCAGTTCTATTTGATCCACGATCTACTTATTCCTATGTGTCATCTTATTTTGCTTCATATCTGGTGATGCCTCGTGATTCTCTGAGTGTTCCTGTGCGTGTCCACTCCGGTGGGAGATTCTATCATGGTATATCATGTCTATCGTTCGTGTGTGGTTACTATTGGGAGTCTTGAGACTAGTGTGGATCTTCTACTTCTTGATATGGTAGATTTTGATGTCATCTTGGGTATGGATTGGTTGTCATCATATCGTGCTATATTGGATTGTCATGCCAAGACGGTGACCCTAGCCATGCCGGGGTTACCTCGATTAGAGTGGAAAGGAACTCTTGGTCATTCTACCCGTAGGGTTATTTTTTATATGAAGGCTCGGCATATGGTTGAGAAAGGGTGTCTAGCCTATTTGGCTTATATCCGTGATCCCAGTACATATGTTCCTTCTATGGACTTAGTACCAGTTGTTCATGAATTTCCAGAAGTATTTCCTACAGATTTGCTGGGGATGCCACCCGGCAGAGATATTGACTTTTGTATTGATTTAGCTCCAGGCACTCAGCCCATTTCTATCCCACCATACCGTATGGCCCCGCCAGAGTTGAAAGAATTGAAGGAGCAGTTACAAGTTTTGCTTGATCATGGATTCATTAGACCTAGTGTCTCACCCTGGGGTTCACCAGTACTATTTGTAAAGAAGAAAGATGGCTCTATGCGGATGTGTATAGATTATCGGCAGTTGAATAAGGCTACTATCAAGAACAAGTATCCACTGCCAAGAATTGATGACTTATTCGATCAGCTTCAGGGTGCCAAGGTGTTTTCAAAGAATGACTTGAGGTCTGGTTACCATCGATTGAAGATTAGGGCATCTGATGTCCCTAAGACAGCTTTTCGTACTCGATATGAGCATTATGAATTCCTATTAATGTCATTTGGGTTGACAAATGCCCTAGCAGCATTTATGGATTTGATGAATCGGGTGTTCAATCCCTATTTGGATTCTTTTGTGGTTGTATTCATTGTTGATATCTTGATTTACTCCAGCAGTCAAGAGGAGCATGAGCAGCATCTTCGGAGTGTGCTTCAGACTTTGAAGAATAATCAGTTATATGCTAAATTTTCAAAATGCGAGTTTTGGTTAAACTCAGTTGCCTTTTGGGGGCATGTTATATCGGCAGAAGGCATAAAAGTAAATCCTAAGAAAATTGAGGCTGTTCAGAATTGGCCTATACCTACTTCAGTTATAGAGATACGGAGTTTTCTGGGTTTGGCAGGTTATTATCGCCGGTTCGTGGAAGGGTTTTCATCTATAGCAAGCCCATTGACCAGACTGAGCCAGAAAGGTATTCTATTCGGATGGTCAGACGAGTGTGAGTTGAGCTTTCAGAAGCTCAAGACCGCTTTGACTACGATGCTAGTGTTAGTATTACCCACAGGTTCAGGATCTTATACGGTGTATTGTGATGCATCTCGCGTTAGGATTCGTGCAGTATTGATGCAAGATGGCAGGGTGATTGCATATGCGTCGCGGCAGTTGAAAGTTCATGAGAAGAATTATCTTGTTCATGACTTAGAATTGGCAGCCATTGTCCACGCTTTGAATATTTGGAGACATTACCTTTACGGTGTCTCGTGTGAGGTATTTACTGATCATCGTAGCCTGCAGTATCTGTTCAGGCAAAAAGATCTCAATTTGAGACAGAGAAGATGGTTGGAGTTGTTGAAAGATTATGATATCACTATTTTGTATCACCCCAAAAAGGCCAATGTGGTGGCTGATGCTTTGAGTAGAAAGGCTGTGAGTATGGGTAGTCTTGCGTATATTCCGGATGGTGAGAGACTGTTAGTTGCAGATGTTCAGACTTTGGCTAATCAGATCGTGAGGTTAGATATTTCGGAACCCAGTCGGGTTCTAGCTTGCACAGTCGCTCGGTCTTCTTTATATGAGTGCATCAGAGAGAGGCAGTATTATGATCCTCATTTACTTGTCCTTAAGGACACGGTGCGGCGCGGTGATGCGAAACAAGTTGTTGTGGACAAATATGGAGTTCTGCAAATGCAGGGTCGTATTTATGTACCTAATGTGGATAGGCTTCGTGAATTAATTCTGGAAGAGACCCACAATTCCAGGTATTCCATTCATCCAGGTGCCGCCAAAATGTATCAAGATTTACGGCAACATTATTGGTGGAGAGAATGAAGAAGGATATAGTTGCATATGTAGCTCCATGTCTAAATTGTCAACAAGTCAAGTACGAGCATCATAGACCTGGTGGTTTGCTTCATAAGTTAGAAATTCCTGAGTGGAAGTGGGAGCGTATCACTATGGATTTTGTTGTTGGGCTTCCACGGACTCAGAGAAAATTCGACACAGTTTGGGTCATTGTGGACAGGTTGACCAAGTCAGCACATTTCATTCCAGTGGCAGTTACCTATTCTTCTGAGCAATTAGCTGAAATTTACATTCGTGAGATTGTCTGTCTTCATGGTGTGCACGTGTCTATCATTTCTGATCGAGGTACGCAGTTCACTTCGCATTTCTGGAGGGCTGTACAGTGTGAGTTAGGCACGCGGGTTGAGTTTAGTACAACATTTCATCCACAGATAGACTGACAGTCTGAGCACACTATTCAGATATTGGAATATATGCTTCGCGCTTGTGTTATAGACTTTGGAGGTTCTTGGAATCAGTTCTTGCCACTTGCGGAATTTGCTTATAATAATAGCTACCAGTCGAGCATTTAGATGACTCCATATGAGGCATTATACGGAAGGCGATGTCGTTCGCTAGTTGGCTGGTTTGAACCGGGAGAGGCTCGGTTGTTGGGCACCGATTTGGTACAGGATGCCTTGGATAAGGTCAAAATTATTCAGGATCGACTTTGCACAGTGCAGTCTAGGCAAAAGCGTTATGCCGACTGTAAGGTTCGTGATATTGCATTCATGGTTGGAGAAAGAGTATTGCTCCGAGCTTCACCTATGAAAGGTGTAATGTGGTTTTGGAAAAAAGGGCAAGTTGTTCCCTAGGTATATTGAACCCTTTGAAATTCCTCAAAGGGTGGGTAAAGTAGCTTACAAGCTTGCACTACCACCTAGTTTATCAGCGGTTCATCCGGTGTTCCATGTGTTAGATTTCAGCTCAGTCCAATTGGACAATGATTTGACATATGAATAGGAGCCAGTAATTATTCTAGCCCGGTAGGTCCGACAGTTGAGGTCTAAGAGTTATCCTTCAATTCGGGTGCAATGGAGAGGTCAGCCGGTAGAAGCATCTACCTAGGAGTCCGAGTCAAACATGCGGAGTAAATATCCACACCTTTTCACCAGCTCAGATACTTTTCTAATTCCGTTCGAGGACGAACGTTTGTTTTAGAGGTGGAGAATGTGATGACTCAAAAGGTCATTTTTATATTTAATAATTATTTCTGTATTCTGAGACCTCAAATAGCACTATTCATTATTTCTCGACTTGCGTGCGCAGTCTGTATAATTATCTGGAAAGTTTTTTATATGAAACATTGATTAAAATATAAAATAGAGCCTTAAAAACTCAACTGAGTTGACTTTGGTCAACATTTTGAACAAATAGACCCGGATCAGTATTTTGACAATTCTGGTAGGTCCGTATCATGATTTGGAATTTGGGTGTATGCCCGAAATTTAATTTGGAGGTCACTAGCTCAAGTTATGACCATTTAACGAAAATTAGTAATTTAAAGGCTAAAGATTTCCAAAAGTTTGACCACGGATTTAACTTTTTGATATCGGGGTCGGAATCTGATTCCAAAAATTTGTATAGCTCCGTTATGTCATTTATGACTTGTGTGCTAAATTTGAATTCATTCCGGATTCATTTAACATGTTTCGGCACAAGTCTTGTAAATTAAAAAGTTTGAAACTCAAAAGTTCGAATTGAGGTGTCAATTATAATTTCGATGTTATTTGAGACCCCGATTAAGTACGTGTTATGTTTTAGGACTTGTTGGTATATTTGGTTGAGGTCCCGCGGGCCTCGAGTGAATTTCGGACGAGGTTCAGATCAATTTCGTGGCGTGTTGCATTGTTGAAGGCTGTTGGTTCTGGTATTTTCGCACCTACGGAAATAGACTCGCAGGTGCGATGCCGCAGAAGCGATGACGAGGCTGCAAAAGCTAGGGAGTGTTTGCTGAGCAGTGCTCGCAGGTGCGTAAATTGTTCCCCAGATGCGGAATCGCATCTGCGCTTGGCTTTCCATAGAAGCGGCCTAGCTTGCAAATGCGCCAACTTTTCCGTAGAAGCGGGGGTCGCAGATGCGACCTCTTGACCGCATCTGCGAAGGTGCTTGGCAGAACCCTTTAAGTTCGGGGTTTCGCTATTTTTTTTCATTTTCGGATTTTGGAGCTCGGTGTGGGTGATTTTGGGGAGGAATCTTTCCACATAACTTTGGGTAAGTATTCTTGACTCGCTAGTGAATATATTACGTGAATTAATTCTCGTTTTCGGCGTTAGATTATTGATTTTTCGAGAGAAATCCAAGGATTTTTCTACAATTTCATAAAATAAATTTTCGAGATTTAAACAGCGATTCGGAGTCGGATTTGAGTGAAATTAGTATGGTTGAACTTGTAATTGGATGGGTTGTCGGATTTTGTGAGTTTCGTCGAATTTCAAGACGTGGGCCCCACTGATGATATTTTAGATGAATTTCGGATTTTAATCCGAAAAATTTATAATTTCATCCGAAATTAATTCCTACAATTTGTATTGAATATATTGAATTATTTATGACTAGATTTGAGGATTTCACACAAGAATTCGCGAGGCAAAGGTTTATTGGATTCTTGAATTTGGTTGCAAAGCGAGGTAAGTGTCGTGGTTAACCTTGACTGAAGAGAGTAGGACTTATTTGTCTATTTTCTACATGATTTAACATGCGGATACAACGTATATGTAAGGTGACAAGTACATATGCTTTGTGGTTGAGTCAAATCATGCGGGTGAAATTTATTTATTTTGTATAATTATTTATTTAATTAAGATATTCCTATTTAAGTTTATTATTGATTATTTGATCATTATTCATGGAATTATTTTATTGATTTAATTATTGTTGAATATTTTGGAAGGTGATGTCGGTATTCTGGTATTTAATTGATTGAAAAGTGTATATCTCTGCATTTAAATCCTCTTCCGAATTTATATAATTATTTTTATTGTAAGTAAGAGTGTAAAAGCACGAAGGGTGTTGTCGTGCCATTTGTGAGTGTAAAAGCACGAAGGGTGTTGCCGTGTCATTTTCAGAGAGTGTAAAAGCACGAAGGGTGATGCAGTGTCAAATGAGAGTAAAAGCACGAAGGGTGGTGCCGTGCCATTTTCATATTATCATTTGCTCATTTTATTGTTGATGTATTAGTTGACTGCTAAGTGATACATCTTCTGCTGAAATTATTATATCTTTCCCCTTCGCATGTTCCCTCCCAATTTATAAATTGTTATTTATTATATTATTGTTACTTCGTATTGTATATACCTGTAAAGGTTATTTATGTACGTGTCTTGTCATAGCCTCGTCACTACTTCATCGAGGTTAGGCTCGATACTTACCAGTACATGGGGTCGGTTGTACTGATACTATACTCTGCACTTCTTGTGCAGATTTCAGAGTTGGTCCCAATGGCGTACTGTACATTTGCCCGGATACAGCTACCAGTGGAGACTAGAGGTATAACTGCACATCGTTCGCAGTTCTGAAGTCCCCTTCTATCTTATCTCAGTTGTGTATTATATTTCAAACAGCTTGAAATTTATTTAGACCTTTATTTGCATTATTCTAGAAGCTCGTGCACTTGTGACTCCGGTTCTGGGATGGTATTTAGATATCACGATTATTATGGATTACTCACTTTATTTCAGACTTTATTTTCGCATTTATTTCCTTGTTATTAATAAATTTAAAATTTTGTTAAAATGGCTAATTATATTCTAACGTTGGCTTGCCTAACAAGTGAAATATTAGGCGTCATCACGGTCCCGAAGGTGAGAATTTCTGGTCGTGATAAGTATTTTTGCATTATCTCATTCATGGTTCTTTACTATTACATGCTATATGATTTGTGTGTGTTAACTTAATATATTATTGTTACTATAGTTTGCTATTTGTTGCTTTATCTCCACTGTTCCTTGAGCCGGGGGTCTATCGAAATCGATATCTCTATCTTTATAAGGTAGGGGTAAGGTCTTCATACACACAACCCTCCCCAGACATCATTTATAAAAATACACTAGATTTGTTATTGTTGTTGTTGTTGTTATTATTATTGACGATTTGAAATCATATACAAGAGAGTAAGATGAACGTATATAGATCATAACATCAACATACAAAAATACCAGCAAAAGATCATTTTCTTTATATTTTTTCACATATAAAGTTTGTTCATTCTTCCTACTTTCAAATCCACGTTCTCTAAAGTAGGAGTCGATTTTGCTATACCAAATGCGAGGAGCATGTTTGAGTCCATAGAGTACTTTCTTCAACATGTAGACTTTATTCTCCTTTCCTTTCTCTATATAACCATCTGGTTGTTCTACATCCACTTCTTCTTCCAAATCGTCATTAAGGAATACAGACTTAACATCAAATTGAGAGAAAGTTTCATCAAAGTCAATGCCTTGTTGCTGCGAATATCTTTTTGCGACCAATCTGGCTTTGTGTTTCTGCACGCTCCCGTAAGCATGGCATTTTGTCTTGAACACCCATTTTAATCCAATAACATTTTCCCATATGGAAGATCCACAAGGTGCCACATCCCATTTTTCCTTATTGCCACAAGCTCTTCTCCATTGCACATATCCGTTCCATTTTTGTTGAAGCTTCCTCAAAGCTAGCTAGATCCGCACCAAATAACGCAAAGGTACATGTGTCATAAATATTTGAAAGTGATCTAAACTTCTATGGCGGAGTCTCATCGGAATCTTCTTAGTCGGGCACTGTCAATGTTGGGATGCTACCACTTGGACTGATGTTGCTTGAATTTCCTGAAGAGTGGCTTGGTGAATTTGCAAGAGGCTGACTTTCTCCTTCACTAGGAAAGACTTAATCTTCCACTACAACTAATAAACTTTTACTGTTGATTTCTTATTTCCAACAGGTATTTTAATCAAATAGTACATCTCTCCTGATAATCACTTTTTCATTTATGGGATTTAGAGCAATATCCAAGGAAGATGCATTTTTTAGATTTTTCATCATGCTTTTTGTGATATTGAGAATTTATTAAAGCATATGCAATACAACCAAAAATTCTCAAATGACTTACCCATGCCTTTCTACCTTCTACCTTTCCATATTTCAAGAGGTGTTCGACCCATGACTGCTTTTGTCGGAGAAATATTAAGCATATAAACTGTAGTATGAACAGCCTCAGCCCAAAACTGATTTGGAAGGTCTTTACTCTTCAACATGCTCCTGGCCATCTCCACAAAAGATTGATTCTTGCGCTCGACAATCCCATTTTGCTCCAGAGTGTAAGGTGCAATCAGTTCCCTGTGAATGCCATTTTCTTCACAAGACAACTTAAACTCTTATGATAAAAATTCATTATAAAAATTCACCTCCTCTGTGAGTACGAAGAACCTTAACTTTGTTACTAACTTGGTTTTCAACCGATGCCTTGAATTATTTGAAGCTTGCAAAAGTTTCTGATTTGTGCTTTAAAAATATACCCAACCCATCCGACTGTAATCATCAGTTAATAACATAAAATATGGAGAACCATCAAGTGATTCTATGTTCATAGGATCACACAAATCTGCATGAACAATTTCAAGACAACTAGTGGCTCTCCAAGACCTTCCTACAGGAAAATATTTGCTATGTTGCTTAACATATATATACAACCTTCAAAATATTTTTAAAGATCTTATATTCGGCAAACCATGAACCATCTTATTTAGACTCAATAATCTCAATCCAGTCATATTCAAGTGTCCATAACGCATATACCACAACTTAGAATTTTCAAAAAAATTCTCATTAACAACTAAGGCTTGTTCAAGTTTTGAAACTTCAAGTGGAAATATTTTGTTCTCTGTCATACGAATATTTGCTAAGATTTGACCTGACTTTTTATTCTTAATAATACATGAGCCATCCTAAAATAAAACATGGAATCCACTATTGAACAACTGCCTAACTCTTAGCAAGTTATGTGCCAAAGTAGGAGCAAATAAAATATTTTGGATAAGTTTCACTTTACCGTGACTAGTTTGGACAACAACACCTTCACATTCGACTTGAATTTTCTTATTATCTCCAAGCTAAATTCGCCTTTTTTTTGTCTCATCTAACACTTTAAATCATGTTCTTCCACCAGTTATGTGATGGGAGCAGCCATTATCCACAAACCAAACATCAACCTTATGATCTATCGGGATAGAGAAAGCTATAAAAAGCATGTTTTCTTCTTCCTTTTCCTCAGCATAACCTGCTTGATTATTTTTGTACCAGCACTTAGCTTCTACATGGCCAAGTCAGTGAAAATTGTAACATTGCACTCCACTTTTGTGCCTATTTGTCCATCCAGATTGGCTTCTGCCTCTATCACGTCCTCTGCTTCTAAAAGAGCCTCCGTCATGTCCTTGTGCCCCTTATTCTAGTGACTTTACATTCTGAATTGGAGGCTCTTCCTTCACTTGAAAAGCATGTTCTTCAGTTTAATTTCTCAATTGACTTGTTGATCAGTGACCATGAAATTGCAAAGAACCCATTAGTTCATCTAGTGAAAACACATATGTCTTTTGATTCCTGTGGCTGCAACCACATGATCAAATTTTGGAGGTAAACTTCTTAAAATATTTGAAACTACAATTTTATCACCTGCCTCTTCACCATAGGATTTCATTTGACTTACAATTTCACTAAATCATGATAAAAAAATCTTGCACAGATTCATTGTTTTTCATGAACAATGTTTCAAAGCCATGACGAAGAGATTGTAGTTTCATAGTAATTATCTTTGAGGAACCTTGAAACTCTGTTTTCAAAATCTACTAAGCCTCTCTTGAGGTAGTAGCTAGGGGTGACAAATGGGCTGGTTAGGCTGAATTTGGGCAGGTCAAGATGGAATAGGTCAATAAATGGGTCATTGCCCAACCCAGTCCAAAGTGTATAGGGCTAAGATGAGTTGGGTCAAGATGCATTTAACAATGGGTCATAGTCCAACCCGTCCAACTTGACCCATATTTTAGAACCATGCTCATCTTGCATAAACAAATTTGAGAATCGAAATATATTTTCTTAAATAATAAATTAGTATTTAAAATGTGTAAGTTGAAAAATATTTTGCGGAGTGGGGTTGGGGTGGGTGTTGCAGAAAAGAGAAAAAATAGAAAATTGAAAACACAAAAAAAAAAGTTAAAAAAAAAGTTTTTTTGCGGGGGGTGCGAGGGTCATGGTGGGTGGGCGGTGCAGAAAAACGAAAAAACAAAAAACAAAAAATTAAAAATGCAAAAAGAAAAGTAATAAAAAAGTTTTGCAGAGGGGGTGTGGGAGGGTTGGGTGGTGCAGAAAAACAAAAAAACAGAAAATTAAAAATACAAAAAAAAAAAAGTAAAAAAACATGCGGGGGGAGGGGGGTGGGTGGTCCAAAAAATATTTTCCAAACTATTTTGTGCCATCAAACAGTGGAAAATGGGAAAATATTTTCCGTCATACCAAACACACCCTAAAACTTAAATACCTTGATTCTCATTTTAAATTTAGATACAAACACTAATGATGTGGAAACTAAGTAAATTTCTAGATAAATTGGATTGAGATCCCTGTGTTTTGGAGTGAGCTTCATGGTTTGTATTTGGGCTATTTCATGGGTCAGAATGGGTTATAAAAAATAATGGGTTAACTTGGGTTCATCCCAAATAGACCCATAAGTTAAAATGTTATAGCCCAACCCATTAATCTTTAGGCGGGTTGGATGGGTTTGGGCTCAAATTTCCACCCCTAGTATCAGCTGCAATTCTTGAGAAAATTATCTAATGAACGACTTGTTGAATAAAGAACAAATCTTTGACGTCTTTCTTTTTGATTTCTCTTAATCTCCTCTCTTCCTCTGCATTTGGCTCTTCTATGTCAACAAACCCATCTTCGACTAAGTCTCATAATTCTTGAGACCTAAATAAGGTCTTCATCTTGATACTCAAAATATCATACTTCTTGCCATCAAAGATGGGTATGAGCGATTGTGAAGATGAGGACATACCAATTGCTGCCATATGTTTTTTCCTTTTATTTCACTCCCTCCCGTGTTTCTTAATCTCTTTATCGCCCAGTCAAACACCGTACGCAAGCTCTGATGCTACAATGTAGGAAAAAGAGATATTCTTTAAGTAGAGAACTTAGAGTTAAGCAAGGAAGATGAAGGAAATTCTTTGTAGGATAGCGTACTTTATTAACTAGAAGAGTCTGCCTTTTATAAATTACCAACTCAGAAAGATAAAGCCTATCCAAAAGACTCCCATTTGACTAATGACTAGGAAAATACCAGAAAAGAAGCAACAACATCAGAAAAAATAGCAACCTTAGAAAAACTCTTTCAACTCTAGCAAATGACTTATTCAACTCACGGTAAATAACCTATCTTAGGTTGTAAACTTAAAAACCTAAACTTTTGAATCAATTCCCAACAAAAAAGGTCTTCTATAACTTCATGTTGAGGTTTTGTTTTGTATATGTAAGAGCTATATATATCAAGATGCTTATCAATATTGGTATCGAATATTTTGATATTAATAATTGTACTGGAAGATGGAAGATTGTCCTTAGCCTGTGGACTTGAGTTTCTGGACTTAGAGTTAAATTTTTGCCTTGTTGGGAATCATTTCTCCTCCTGGATTGGCTATTGAATGTCATGCTTTAGAGTGGTCTGAAGTTGAATTGGATACACGGGTTTATGTAAGAGATTGATTATCGACTTTAACTTTTTGCCACTTTGCAGTAGTCTTGATTGTGACCTAGCACACCACATGATATGGAACAAAGAATATCCTCTCCTTCGTAATGTAATTTATGCTTATGTTGGCCAATGAAGATGGAGGTCTTAAGAGAGGTTTCAAATGAAACCTCCACATGAAGTCTTGCATATCGACTCCTAACACTAGTTATGTACATGCATCCAATCTTTAGTAATTTTTCAGTTTTGCTACCAATCTTCTTTAGAATTTCTGTGTTGGGGGAGACGAATCCAGATAGTTGTAAATGTATTAACTTATATAGTTGTAGCAGCTACAAAATTTGGCTCCCATTTCTTGAATTGTGAGGAAATATTCATTAATGAACCAGAGCCCACTGTGAAGGGTCTTTAGCATATTTTCCTCTTTTTAGAAATGTAACTTTTTACAGCGGGATGAGAGTTTCTCTCTTAAGGGTGGCAAGTGGGCCGATCTGGCCCATGAGCTAAGTGGAACGAGACCGATAGGACCGCTAAAGGTGGGTTTGGGCTGGTCTCGTGGGTCGGTTCTTGCCTGGGAATCGTTAGGATCGGGCCCGTTTGGTCCGCCAAGGGACCGGGGCCAGACCGGTCCCTTGGCGGGCCAAACGGGCCCAACAGATATTTTAAAAAGAAAACTAGTTGTTTGGCTATTTTATAAAAAGAGCTGTTGGGCTTTAAAAAATAGTCGTTGGCTATTTAAAAAATAGCCATTTAATCCCTCAACTTAGTTTTATCCCCAAACTTTTTATAATTATACTTTTTTCCTATTTTCAACTATAAATACTCCCTCATTCTTTCATTTTCTTACAAAATCAATATCAGTCAATCACAATCTCTCTCTAATTCTCTTCTATACTTGCTACTATTGCTTACTTTATTCCAAAATATAGTCAAAATATATTAAGGTTGTTACAATTTGTTAAAAATTTGTGAAGTTGGTGAATTGAAGTCTTCAAGTCTTCAACGATAATCAATTTTCAACAAGTTGTTCGTCAATTCGGTAAACTCGTTCCAACTCTTAAGTCTTAATATTATTATTTTATTTTATTTTATTTATATGCTATTATTTGATTAATTAAGATGTCTTGCTTAAGAAATATTTTTGGTAAACATAAGAATAAGGAAAAATCCAAGACTAGCGAATCTAGTGGTACTGTTGTTCCTCCTCCCCTGGCCCCGGCTCCCCGAACCAAACCCCATACCAGTCCTACACCTGCTATTCTTGATACCGATAATAGTTTATTATAATTTACCGAGACTGAATTTTACCATAATATTGCACCCGGTGAACATTTAGACCATGAATTAATGAATGCTCTCTATTCTAATAATTATAATACTATTGATGAAAATGATGATGAGAAAATTGATCTTGATGAAACTCAACCGGATGATGATACACCCACTAGTCCTGCTCCTGAATGGTAACCCAACTCAACCGAAAATTGAACTTGCTGAGGATGTTGATTCGCCCGACAATGGAAGCAGCGATGACCAAGCTACTTTTCTGCTACCACCAATGAAAATTCCTCCGAATCTTGAAGGATTTATGAAATTTGTAAGAGATAGCATGTAACTTGTATGAACTAAAATTAGTATGTATTATGTAACTTATATTTTGGCACATCTTGATTAGTTCATTTTTCTTCTCAATGGCGGTATTCACACCTTGTTGTGCTTATTCCATAGGGAGAGGAAGACTAAGAATAATATTGCCATATTTTTTTATTGCTATAATAAAATTACATGGCATTGCTTTGAATATCTTTTTATAATATTTTTGTCTTTAAATTTAAATTAATAAATTAGGTCACAATTTTATAATAAATTTACAAGGCATTGCCTTAGATATTTTTTTAACATCTTTTTGTCTTTAATTTTTATTTATTTTTTAAAAAAATCACAACTTAGCCGTTGGGCCCACTTAGCACGCGGGCCCGGCCCTTTAGCCCAAGACCCTGAGTTCGTGGCCCGGTCTCGAGTCGGTTCCTACAAAAAGACCATTAAGCCCGGGACTGCTAAGCCCGTTTATTTAAGGACCAGGACCAGCTCGGGGACCGCGGCCCACGAAACCGATCCGGGACTACGGCCCACGAGACCGGTCCACTTGGCCCGTTTCGGGCCCGGATCGGCCCTCGATAGCACATACCAATATTGTATTGTACTTGGATTACACTCTCTTGGTTACAGTGGGATGCATATAATCACGTGGTTCCAATTTGAATATATGATGTACTAATATATCAAAGTCAGAATCATCACTTTAACTACAACGTAACATCTAAATATGGCGGAATAATTTAAATTTAGTTATAATAGCTCCAGATATTTAAGAAATCAACATTTTCACTACGGAGTAATAATTTTAATTTAATGAAATATAGCTAGAAATACTAAAAAATACAAGATAGAGTATCCGATCTGAATAGAGATTCCTATTAGAGAAAGACAGTAACACAGCATTTCGTACATGTATCGCAGGGTTATGCACTAGCTTATTTTTGTTAACAAATTAATCCACATAAAATGCAGCATTTCAAACTCGAAAGAACAAAATAAACGTGTGAGAATAAGACAATTAATCTCCATTTTACCATTTCGGTTGTTTTTGTGATGAAGCTTTGTCACGCTAACTCACGACTGTATCAAAGTCGATTATTCTAAATACATCTCAATTGGATTTGACTTAACTTTGATCATGCTTAAGTCAAATTAGAGGTGCACCTTAATTAACTTCTAAACATGTAGGCTCCTAATTCATCTTTCTTAAGTGAAGAGAGAAAAAGGTAATGTATAATTTTAACTTTGGGATATTTGCACAAATAGGCTACCTCCACGGCTCCACGTTGTTGTTTGACCTTTTTTCTCTGTTTAAAGAATTTGTGCAAAATAGTCTCGGGGGCATGAGTTTAGGACATAAGTCTTGTCAGGTTGTCAAAACTTAGCCGTATTCACAAGTTAGGTAAGCCAAAACATAATTTTGGTACAAATTTCTGCCGGACAGACAAACGTGCCTTATTCACAAGTTAATTATGACGGCAAACATAACTTTTATAAATTATTCGCAAGTTCTGCTGAATTGCAAAATTTGCTTATATTGTTCAATTGATCAAATGTTTTTTCGTACTGGCAAGAAATTTGCACTATCTTCATTTTAGCTTCCTATCTTGCTATTGTTCACAAGTCCTGACAATTGTTAAAACTTCCATGAAGGTCCACTGCACACAAGTTAATTTGCCCGACTTGAAAAACTTCTAACTATCTTCATTCTGCCTATCTTGTCAAATTGTCCAAAAGTTTTGGCGTATTGACAAAACTTTACGGTTACGAGTTCTTACGAAATTCTAACAGCTTCAGATTTCGTGCTAGTTAAAATAGTCATTTAATTATTTTAATATTTAGGGACAGATAATTAATTATTTTTTATATTTTGGAATATACAATATTAATTATTTTCCCAATATGTACGATTTCTTGGAGTCCTTTTTTATCCCTTCAAGTTCAACTTAGTTTGGACGCCTTAATGTCTGAATACTTCTTTGAAGAGTAAGAAGAGTAGTCATCTTCGTAGAGACAGATTCTAATGATCCTCAATGCACTTTTATTCTTTTTATATTTTTTTTCGTCCAGTAGTTACTCTTTTAAATATATTTTCTAACTCTTAAGTCCTTCACTTTCACATATTTATTGTAATAAGAATCCAATTAAATATTCAAATCCGTGTATAGTATTGAAATGTAGTCATTGAAGTGTCCCAATATTGAAACCTCTTAGACTTAAAGTTAATTGATAAGATAAGAAAGTAGGTTCTGTAATTTAGGAAGTTTTCAATCACTAAATAATAAATTAAAAAACAGATATTTAATTTGTAAGAAATTTAAGAAACCCCATAATCATAAAGTTTAATTTGAGAATGTAGTTTAATTCTTGGTCATTTTTCTAGGAATGTGCTAAGATATTTTACATTATGAAATAACATCCTCTTACCGGTTTAAACAAATGTTTAAACTGGAAATACGTTTTGTTTTAGTAATCCTAAACTTTAACCTTTTTGCTATTAAATTTGAATTGATTACATGATAAAAATAAAATTTACATTGAATAAAAATGTTATTTAAGTTTTTTCTTAATATTTTGGAATTTTAAATCAACTAAATTTTGTGCATTAAATCCTTCCTTATTTTAAATCATGGTTATTTTACTAATGATTTTTTAAGTAAAGTTACCCAGACATAGTCATGGCGTTGTATTTCAAAACCGAACAACGAGGGGGGCTTAACGTGACCTCGGAAGAATACAACAATGGTGATTCCATCACCCCAAAAAATCATTAGGAGATATATACATCTTTCTAAATGAAAAGACTACTATACAAGAGCCTAGCTTACAAAGAAATTGCACTTGTCGTACTTAGACCTTATGCTTGGCAACTGCCACTTATCTAAGAGGAAGGGGCCTTTAGCAATCTTAGGAAGTTGTTGATAGGTATGACAAAGCAAGCTCTGGTTAGATGTAGTGACCAGTTTAGCTAAAGAATTCGCCACTTGATTTCCTTCTCTAAAGCAGTGCTTCATAGTCACTTTCGTAGTCTCAATGATGTTGATATATAGTTCTGTCTATGACCATCTTGATCTTTAGATTGTTAGTAGTCCTGTTTGTGAGCATGTTGGCAATGATCATAGAATCTAGTTCAAGAGCAAAATTAGTGTACCCCAAATGGTTACACAATTTCACTCCAAACTCTGCTGCAATTGCCTCAGCCATGTTGTTGCTTTCACAAGTAATAGGAACAGAGAAGGTCATAATTAAATTGCCTTTGCTATCCCTAATGATGCCTCCAATTCCTATTTTTCCACTTTTCCACTTTCATTAATATAACCACCATATGTGTTTACCTTGATGGTGCCACTTGAAGGAGGTTGCCACATGACTTGCTTCCGGGTATGAACTGATTTTAGCTTCTCAACTCTGCTACATAGCATAGGCCATTGAAAATTAACATCAATTCCAGGCATCTATTTTGAAATAGCCGCTTTGATAGTCCAAATGCTTTGATGCTTCATGTGATTCAAATGAAATCTATTTTGACTACTGTATTTACAGGAACTCCATTGATTCTAGATTTCCCAACATATCAAAGTAGGCGTAATTTAGAGGATCAACTTATGCACTCTATTATAGTTCTTCTCTTCCCACCATCTTTTGAATGTTCCTATGACAGTGCTAGACTCATGCTTAATCCCCAGGGGATTGCTTCATTCCAAATGTAAATCGCAACATCACTATTCATGAAGACATGTTCCATAATTTTCACCTGTGGAGAGTTACAACAAGAACATATAGAGGTAATGTTAGTACCAAACCTTCCTACATTATCATCAAAAGGTATTTTTCTTTTAAACAAATCTCCAAGTAATAAAGGAAGTTTTAAAAGGAATAGAATTATGCCAAACCTTAATCATGAACTCATTTTTCTGCCTTTTTATTATGATGGAATGCCAGGAAGATTTATTAGAGTACTGACCATCTTCTGAGATATTCCATACAGGGAAATCCTTCTCGTAACAGTTATCAATATTTGAATTGATAATGGCATCGGTTAGGTGAGAAGGGAGGATTTGGTTCAACTTATCAGTATCACATGCTCCATTGTGTAAAATATTATTCACTTGAAGTTTGACAGATTTCCCAGGCCATGTATCAGCCTAGCTAATGGACCATTACCTATCCAATTATCCCACCAAAAGGTTGAATTACCATCTTGAATCTTCTAGGTGATATCGGGCTTCGATTTGACCTTAGTTTTCATCAATTGTTTTCATGTATGAGAATCAGAGGATATGGGTACTTTGCTCACTGGGTGGGATCTTTTACAATATTTATATTTGAGGAAATTGGCCCATAATGAAGGGTGAGATCTGAATCTCTACCACCTCTTCATGTTGAAAGTTTCAATACTATCATCCATCCTCCTTATCCCAACACCACTCTCTTCTTTGGGTATGCACATATTATGCCAAGAACTCCAATGATACTTGTTCTTACCATCCACCGACCCCCCAGAAGAAATTGCAAAATGTTTCTCCATAAGATTGATAGTACCTTTAGGAGGGTTCATAACAGAGAATATAGGTAGGCATAGATTGTAAGACATATTTAATAAGAAAAATTCTGCCTCCAGTCGATATCAACTTACTCTGCCAACCATTAAGCTTTTTTAACAATATTAGCAAGCATACCGTCAAAAATAGTAACATTCTTCCTACCATAATAAATAGGCCAGCCAAGATATATAAAAGTAAATTTTTTATCAATAAAACCTGAGGCTTCCTTGATTCTGTTGATTCTGTAGGCAGAAGTGTTTGGAGAGGTGATAAAAAATCTTTTGTTGTTACTGACTTTTTGACCAGAGGCTTTCTCATACCTCATAATCTGCTTTTTGATGAGTTTGATCGAGCCATTATTACCTCCATAAAATATAATAATATCGTCGGCATAAGCTAAATGGTTAATAACTGCGATCCATGGTAAAAGGGGTGAACTTTTTATGGTGAATAAGGTTGTTAAGTGATCTGGAAAGAACTTCAGCTCCAATGATGAACAAGGATGGCGATAAAGGATCACCTTGCTTAAGGCTTTGTGAGGAAATGAAAAAACTTTTATGGCGCCATTGATAATGATAGAGTACCAAACGTTATTAACTAGACCCCAAATAAGATTTATCCATTGTTCAGAGAAGCTGAATTTCCTCATCACAGACATAGGGAATATCTACAATATTCTGTCATAAGCTTTAGCCATGTATAGCTTAATAATCACATTGCCTACTCTGTTACTTTGATTGACATTCTGAACGATTTCTTGAGAAAGTAAAATATTTTATGTGATCAATCTCCCTTTGATGAAATCACATTAATTATCAGATATGAGTTTGTCGAGCATGGGGTTAAGCCTTCTAGAAAGAATCTTGAAAATATTCTTTCTCGTGAAGTTGCTCAAACTAATAGGCCTAAGCTCTGAGAAATTGGTTGGAGGTTCCACTTTAGGTAACAAAACCAAACAAGTGTGAGAAAAAAACTTTGTCATCATTTTCCCACTGAAGAAGTCTTGCACAAAATCTTTAATATCATCCTTGATAATAACCCAGCATTTATGAAAGAAAGTGCCATTATAACCATCAGGCGTAACAGAGCTAGAAGCACTCATATTGAAAACAGCCTATGTAATTTCTTCCATGTGTGGGATAGTAGTGAGATAAGTATTATCCTCTTTTGTAATACATTGAGGGATACAATTGAGAATGTCTTGATCTCAAAATTTACGGTTGGTGTTAAACAAATTATGAAAATAATGAACTGCAACCTTGCCAATATTTTCATCACCTTCAACCCATCTATTTATGTGATCCATGATTCTATGAAGTTGGAGCTTCCTTCTTCTATCTCTTATAAGACTATGAAAATAACTAGTACTGGAATCTCCATCTTTGAACCATTTAACTTTAGCTTTGTGCTTCACTAAGCGTCTTGCATCCCTATCCATTTGACATATTCATCATGGCCTTTATTTAGTGCCTCTCTAGAGATATCAATATTGTTGTTAAGATCCTGCTCCTCAAGACGTTGCATCTTGGCTTCCCAGTCTATAACCTGATCAAATACATTTTCAATCTCATCTTTGGACCATTGAGTTAATCTTCTACTGAGAATTTTGAGCTTTTGTTGCAGTCTCCACATAGAATTCCCATGAACTGGAATGTTCCACACCTCCTCGACCAACTTCTTAAATGCTGGTTGTTCTATCAAGAAATCGAAAGTACTTAAACCCACTCTGAGTATTAATATGGCATTTGACCAGAATAGGCCTATCCATACAGCTGCAAAGGTCAAAGATTTTGTACATTCTATGAGGTCGGCCTCCTTGTTTCTCATCTGAATCCAATATGACATTGAAATCACCTCCAATGCACCATGAGCCATTAACTTGCAAATGAATATTTTCCAAGATGCTCCATAAGTCTTTTCTTTCTTCTGTAGTGCATTTAGCATATACAACAGTTAGGAAAAGATTACAATTAGTAGTCCCATTATGCATTCTGATAGTAATTTGTTGATCATCATTCTCAATCACAACCTCGTCAGAATTGTTGACATAGTCAATCCATTGTCATATTCCTGTCAATTAGGAGCTTCCTATTTTCTGGCATCTTGGATATTAGTCGATTCTTGAACAACCTCATCAGAATTGTTGTTGATAGTGTTGTCCATTTCTTTATATCAAGCTTGATGTTTGTTAATATTGTTATAAGTCATGCCTGTTTCATTGTTGTCGTGTGTCCCATGACTTTCTTCTTTGTTGTCATCCTCTTGCTCATTATTTTGTTCCTGATACTTTATAGCTATTGCAATTCCTAATTTATTCTTATCCCCTTTGTTTCTGGTATTATAGAGATCTAGAATTGGTTTAAAAACCATTTTGGACTTTTTCTCAGGGAGCTTCTTTGGATATCCAGATTTCTTCTTCTTGCTAGTTCTTTTTTTGATAGTTTGAGTCTCTATCTGTTTGTCCTTGCCTTCCCTACTGCATCTTTGTGATTTGTATAGACATTTTGCAACTCCTTGTTCTCATAAGTTCCATTGATGCTTGTCTGACTTTGATCCTTGTTCTTTAGTCTAAAAATATTTTCTTTTTGGTTAGTCTCCTTTTTATTCTCCCCTTCCTTTATTTTGGTGTTGTCATCCCCACATTCTTCATTGCCTTTAGAAAATTATGTAGTGTCTGCTACCTGCTCTTCGATTCCTTTATTGATTTCCTTGTCAATGCTTTCCTCAAGTTTCTTCCTTTCCAAGACTCTACAATTGATCATATAATGACCAAGCTTCCTAAAGAATTTGCAATACTTGGGAATGCCTTCATATTCTAGCTTTTGAAGATGTCACGACCCCAATTTCCCTCCGTAGGATCTCATGGTAGCGCCTAGTGTCTAAGACTAGGTAGGCCTAACACTTGTTGATCATTAATGGAATTTAACTAACTTAACTGTAATACTTTAAATAATATCTGTAACAACATAGCTGAACCAACAATAGTTACTTAACCCCAAAAACGGGAGTACAAGTCATAAGCCTTTTCAAAAGTAACTATATATAATGAATACTTCATTGTTCCGGAGTAATAGGAAACAATAGACATAAATACAACAGAAGGTGACTCCCGAGCTTGCGAACGTCCAGCAAGTGTACCTTGAAGTCTCCAGCCACACACGCATAAGTCTCAAACCAACTCGATCTGAAGTACCTGGTTCTGCACAAAAATGTGTAGAAGCATAGTATGAATATACCACAGTGGTACCCAGTAAGTATCAAGCCTAAACTCGGTAGAGTAGTGACGAGGTCAGGTCAAGACACCTACTGGACATGTAAACCCGTGCAGGATATGACATAAAGCTAACAAGGAAAGAATATCAAAGTAAGGCCAATAGCAGAAGGAATTCAAATTACAATCAACAATGAAGATAAGGGAACATAAATGACAACGAGAAATGTCACGACCCAATTTTACCTATAGGTCATGATGGCACCCAACATTACAGCTAGGCAAGCCAACTAATAAATTAAACGTATATCAATCATTCTTTTAAAACATTCTCCAAGTAATTTTATTCTTTTTCCTAGCAATATTAATGAAAATAGAAAAGATACCGATTAATTTAAATTTAAGAAAATAATACCAATTCCAAATTCTACCAATGTGTGTGCCAAGACCTGGTGTCACAAGTGTATGAGCATCTAGTAGATTATACAAAACTCCAAATACTGTTTGAAATAAAATAGATAGAATGTAAATACAAGAAGAGACACTGGTAGCTGCAGAACGGCTCAGAAAGACAGCTCACCACTACGCCTCTGGATAACGTGGGTGTAAGATGATAGGTCTTCCACTAGTACTTGCCTCAGGTCTTGCACAAAAAGTGCAGCAAGTGTAGTATGAATAAGTAAACAACGTGTACCCAGTAAATATCAAGCCTAATCTCAAAGTGGTAGAGACGAGATGACTGACTTTGACACTCACTAAGGGTCAATAATAATAATTGAAATAAAAAGAGAATATCTAAATCAACATTATTCACAGAGTTAATAATAATCTTATCGAATCAGCAAAAATAATAATAATCCTTCAAATGCAACAATTCCCAATCTATTAATTAAATTCATAAGTTGTAATTAAAATAGCCAGGTATCATGTAATTATTATTATTATTAGGCACGATTTTTGCGAAGGTCGTACGGCGCGTTCCAGAGTGTCGTGTACACTACCGAGGGACGTGCAGCACGATCCATAGATGCATCTATCATGCCGAGGCGTTCGGCTCGCTCCACAAGAAAGGAGGACATTTTCTTATGTACCTCCGGAAGGAGAGTATATTTATTATAAGATAAATTCGGGAGGATGAATAATTTCTTTTAACAATTAATTAATTTAAACAGAAAATTAAGCATATGGGATTTTCATCTTTTACTATATATATATATATATATATATATATATATATATATATATATATATATATATATATATATATATATATATATATATATATATATATATATATATATATATATATATATGTGTGTGTGTGTGTGTGTGTGTGTGTGTGTGTGTGTGTAACTTGCACAAGTAATTCATGCTTTTGAGTCCTAAACTACCTGGACTTTTGCATTAATAGTAGCTACGCACGGACTCTCGTCACCCTTGTGCGTACGTAGCCCCCACAATTAGCAATAATTATTAATTTAATTATCTATGGGGTAATTTATCCTCACAAGATTAGACAAGAGTCTTACCTTGTCCCAAAGTTCACTGTCTGATTCCCACGTCGCGTAAATTTCTGAATTCGGTGCCGAAAAATCCGAAGCTATCCAAATATTATCCAAAATAATTAATACATGTTCAATAATTTTAATTTAGGCTATTAGATAAATGACCCTAACAAAAATAGTAAAATTTTTAAAATTCACCCGGGCCCACGTGCCCGGATTCTGCAAATTTTTGGATGAAAACGTTACTCATAAACATTTGATTTCTAAGATTTACTAGTTATAATCTACCCATAATCTATTTATTTAACTCAAGCTGTGTAGAATTAACTTACCTCCAAATTGCTAGTTGAAATCCCTTCTCAAAAGCCCGGAAATCGCCCGAAAATGGACTTAGCTACGTCCGTTTTAAGGTTATGCCCAACAGTAATTTCCGCACCTGCGGATGAGTGCCGTACATGCGGCTTTCGCACTTCCGGAAATTCCTCGCAGGTGCGCATTTCCCCCTTTGGCTTGGCACCGCACCTGCGGACGAATCATTCGCTTATGCGCAAGCGCAGGTGCAGCCATTCCTTCTCACCTGCGCATCCCTCCGCTTCTGCGCACAAGGCCTTCGCACCTGCGCGTTCGCAGGTGCGCCAAAATATTTCGCATCTGCGATGGCTGGCATGCTCTTCTCCTTCGCACCTGCGGCTTATGGCTCGCACCTGCGGCTATCCAAGCGCATGTGCGATTATGACAGTAGTTGGGAGCGATCAGTTTTGGCTCAAAATCCAAAATTGGTCCGAGCCTCGTCCGGTTAACACTCGGGGCCCGCCCGAACATACCAACAGGTTTGAAATCATAAAACGAACTTGCTCGAACTCACGAAATGTGTAAAACAACATTAAATCTAAGAATCATACCCCAAATCAATTTGATTCAAACTTAAGAACTTCATGTTCTTCAATTTATTTCCAATGCGCCGATACATACTTAAACTACTCGGAATGACACGAAATTTTGCGTGCAAGTCTTAAATCACTATACGGAACTATTCGCAAACTCGAAATTCCAAACGGACTTCAATTACTCAAAAACCTACTCCAAACCAAATTTAAAGAACTTTAAACCTTCAAATAGTTAATTTTCACTATTAAGCGCCAAAACGCTTCCGGGTTATCCAAAACCCGATTCGAACATACACCCAAGTCCGAAATCATTATACGAACCTATAGGAACCGTCAAATCCCGATTTTGGGGTCATTTTTGTAAAATATTGACCAAAGTCAAACTTGGCCTTTTAAGGCTAACTTAAGGAATCAAGTGTTTCAATTTCAACCCGAACACTTTCAAATCCCGAACCAGCCATCCCCGCAAGTCATAAAATCATTAAAAGCACATACGGGGAATTTTATTTTATGGAACGGGGTTCTAAAAGTCAAAATGACCGGTTGGGTCATTACATTCTCCACCTCTTAAACAAGCGTTAGTCCTCGAACGGGTTTAGAATAATACCTAGAGTGCTAAATAAGTGTGGATATTTTCTCCGCATGTCCTCTTTGGCCTCCCAAGTCGCTTCCTTGACTGGTTGGCCCTTCCATTAGACTTTTACTGCAGAATTCCTCTTGGACCTCAACTGGCGAACCTATTTATCAACAATGGAAACCGACTCCACTTCATACCCCAAGCTATTATCTAGCTTAACTGTGCTGAAGTCTAACACATGTGATAGGTCGGCATGATACTTCCGGAGCATAGATACATGGAAAATCGGCTGAACTCCCGATAGACTAGGAGGTAATGCAAGCTCATAAGCAACCTCCCCAACTCGTCTCAATACCTCAAATGGGCCTATAAACCTTGGGCTCAATTTCCCTTTTTTCCCAAATCTCATGATTCCCTTCATCGACGAAACTTTAAAGAGAACTTTTTCACCCACCATAAATGATAAATCAAGCGCTTTCTGATCCACGTAGCTCATCTGTCTAGACTGTGCTGTACAAAGTCACTCCTGAATCAACTTTACTTTTTCCAAGGCATCCTTCACCAAATTAGTACCATATAATTTTGCCTCACCGAGCTCAAATAATCGAATGGGCGAACGACATCGCCGCCTATATAAAGCCTCAAATGGAGCCATCTCGATGCTGGATTGGTAACTATTATTATAAGCAAACTCAGCCAAAGGCAAGAAACGATCCCACTGACTTCCAAAGTCAATCACACATGCCCTAAGAATATCCTCCAAAATCTGAATTGTCCGCTTTGACTGCCCGTCAATCTGGGGATGAAAGGCTGTGTTGAGCTCTACACAGGTCCCCAATTCACTCTGTACTGAATTCCAGAAATGTGAAGTAAACTGAGGGCCTCTATCTGATATAATGGAAATTGTCACACCATGCAACCGAACTATCTCCTGAATATAAATCTGGGGCCAACCTCTCTGAAGTATATGTAGTCACAACAGGAATAAAGTGTGCCGGCTTGGTCAACCTGTCAACAATCATCCAAACTGCATCAAACTTCTGCAAGGTTCGCGGCAACCCAAATACAAAGTCCATAGTAATGCATTCCCATTTCCACTCCGGTATAGTCATCTGCTGAAGTAGGCCACCTGTCCTCTGGTGCTCATATTTAACTTGCTGGCAATTTAGACACCTAGCTAGATACTCAGCTATGTCCTTTTTCATTCATCGCCACCAATAATGCTGCCTTAAGTCACGATACATCTTCGTAGTACCTGGATGAATAGAATACCGAGAACTGTGTGCCTCCTTCGGGATCTTTTTCCTTAGTTCATCCACATTAGGAACACGTAGACGATCCTGGAGTTGCAGAACACCATCCGCACTAATAGTAACTTCCTTGGCACCACCTCGTAGTACCGTTTCTCGAAGAACCATTAAGTATGAATCATCATACTGGCGAGCCTTGATCTGTTCAAATAGTGAAGATTGGGCTACAACACATGCAAGAACTCGGCTGGGCTCTAAAATATCCAGCCGCACAAGTATGTTGGCCAAGGACTGAATATCCAAAGCTAATGGCCTCTCCTCTACTGAAATGAAAGCCAAACTACCCATACTCTCCGCCTTTCCACTCAAGGCGTCAGCAACAACATTTGCTTTGCCCGGATGATATAGGATAGTAATATCATAATCTTTCAGTAATTCCAGCCATCTGCGCTGCCTTAAATTTAGGTCCCTCTGCTTGAACAAATGTTGCAAACTGCGATGATCAATGTGAACTTCACAAGACACCCCATAAAGATAATGCCTCCAAATCTTAAGAGCGTGAACAATCACATCTAATTCCAAATCATGTACCTGATAATTCTTCTTGTGGCGCTTCAGCAAACGTGAAGCATATGCAATAACTCTCCCTTCCTGCATTAATACACAACCCAAGCCAACGCGTGAAGCGTCACAATACACTCTATACATCCCCGAACCGGAAGGCAACACTAACACTGGTGTTGTAGTCAATGTTGGCTTGAGCTTCTGAAAGCTAACCTCACAATCACCGAACCATCGGAACGGAGCACCCTTATGGGTTAAATTGGTCAAAGGTGCTACAATAGATGAAAAACCCTCTACGAACCGACGATAATAACCTGCTAAACCCAGAAAACTACTAATCTCAGTCGCCGAAGTGGGACGATGCCAATTCTGAATTACCTCAATCTTTTTGGGATCAACTTTAATACCATCGCCCGATACAATATGACCCAAAAATGCTATAGACTTTAGCCAAAACTCACATTTGGAGAACTTAGCGTATAACTTTTGTTCCCGCAACTTCTGAAGCACCGCTGTCATATGCTGCTCGTGATCCTCCTTACTGAGCGAGTAAATCAAAATGTCATCAATGAAGACAATGACAAACGAATAAATATATGGCATGAATACCCTGTTCAGCAGATCCATAAAAGCTGTCGGGACGTTAGTTAAATCGAAGAACATCACCAAAAACTCATAATGACCATATCTAGTCCGGAAAGCAGTCTTCGGAATATCCAAATCCCGAATCTTCAACTATTGGTACCCCGACCTCAAGTCGATCTTAGAGAACACCCTAGCACCCTGCAACTAGTTAAATAAATCATCAATACACAGCAACGAGTACTTATTCTTAATAGTGACTTTGTTCAATTAGCGATAATCAATACACATCTACATTGTTCTATCCTTCTTCTTCACAAATAATACCGGTGCACCCCAAGGCGATACACTCGGTCTGATGAACCTTTTGGCTAGTAACTCCTCAAGCTATTCTTTCAATTCTTTCGGAGCCATGCGATATGGTAGGATAAATATAGGCTGGGTATCTGGAGCCAAATCAATATAGAAATTAATATCACGATCAGGTGGCATACCTGGAAGATCTGAAGGAAATACATCGGAGAACTCCCAAACTACATGCACGAAATCAATAGTAGGAGTCTCTACAGTAGTATCCCGAACATAAGCTAGATAAGCTAAACAACCCTTCTCCACCATATGTTGAGCCTTTATAAAAGAAATAACTCGATTAAATGAACTAACAGACGAACCATTCCACTCCAGCTTAGGAAATGTTTGAATAGCCAAGGTAACAGTCTTGGCATGACAATCTAGAATAGCATGATATGGAGATAACCAGTCCCTGCCCAGGATAATTTCAAAATCGGTCATCTCAAGCAATAGGAGTTCTTCTCCAGTTTCATAACCACATAATGTAATAATACAGGACCGGTAGATCCGGTTCACAATAACAGAATCGCCCACATGAGTCGACACATAAATAAGAGTACTCAAGAACTCATGAGAAACACCCAAGAAATGAGCAAATAGAGATGACACATATGAATACGTAGATCCTGGATCAAATAATACCGAGGCATCTTTGCCGCAAATAGAAATAATACCTGTAATCACGACATCTGAGGCCACTACATCTCATCTGGCCGGAAAAGCATAGAATCGAGTTAGAGCGCCAACTGGCTGGCCTCTACCTGGATGACCTCTACCTCTAGGATGACCCCTACCCACCTGTCCTCTACCTTTTGGTGGTCAGATGACTGGTGGAGCAACTGGTCTGGTAATCATAGGCTGTTAACCATGTTGCACTAGTGTACCTCAAAGCCTAGGGCAGAATCTCCGTATGTGACCAGGGTCCCAACACTCAAAACAACTCTTAGGTACAATGGGATGCTAACTAAGAATCTAGCCATAGTGACCTGAATACCCACTGGAAGAACCCTGAATAGCTGGTGAGCGATAAGAACTCTCTTGTATAGCACTGAAATAAGGTCGCACTGGAGCACTCCGAGGAGGCGGTGGTGCTGGATATGGGGGCCTGCTGGACTTCCCTCTAACGAACTGACCTCTGCCCCCAGACGGAGCACCTCTGAACTCTCTAGAGTACCTGAACCACTTATCTCTCATAACAGGCTTTCGGCTCCGCTGACGTACACCCTCAATCCTTCGGGCTATCTCCACGACTAGCTCATAAGAAGTACCCATCTCAACCTCTCGAGCCATATTAGCCTGAATGCCAGTATGTAAACCCGCAACAAACCTCCACACTCTCTCTACTTCAGTAGGGAGTATCATAAGTGCGTGGCGAGATAACTCAGAGAACCTCGCCTCATAATCTATCACTGACATCTGACCCTGTTGGAGCTGCTCAAGCTGAAACCACAACTCTTCCCTCTGGGAGGGTGGAATATACTTGTCCAGGAAAATACGGGTGAACCTATCCCAAGTCATGGGAGGAGAATCTGCTGGTCTGCCAAGAACATAAGACTTCCACCATCTACGGGCCCTGCCCTCTAGCTGAAAAGTAGCAAAGTCAACCCCATGAGACTCCAATATCCTCATGTTGTACATTATATCCTTGCACCGATCAATGAAATCCTGGGGGATCCTTATGTCGCTCACCTCCAAAGACAGGAGGATGTAGTCTAGTCCATCTGTCTAATAGTTTCTGCGGATCAGCGGCTACAGCTGGCCTGGGCTCAGGTATAGCTGCTACCACTGGCTGGGCTCCACCCACGGGTAGTGCACCCTGGGACTGATATACAGCAGCTGCCTGTCCAGGAACTTGTGCAGTAGGGGTCTGTGCTCCCCCGCCCTCTTGAGATGTGGCTGGGTCTACCAGAAATAAACTGGCCTGAGTCATAGTGTCCATGAACCGCAACATACGACCCATAACATCCTGGAATCCAGGTGCAGATGTGAAATCCACTAGAGCTGGCTCTGCCACAGGCACCTCACCCTGTTCCTCAACCATGGGATTCTCTACTGGACCTACTGGTGGCAAAACTGGAACAGTCCTGGGACGTCCTCTACCAGGGGCTTGAGCCCTCCCTCGGCCTCTAGCAACTGGGGGAGTAGTTCTTCCTTGGTCTGGAGCCTCATTAGAGCACGTTCTCACCATCTGTGAGAGAGTAAGAGAAGGATATTTAGTACTATATCAATTGCACGATGGAATATGAAGAAAGGTAGTTTCCTAACACCCTATAGCCTCTCGAAGATAAGTACAGACGTCTCCGTACCGATCCGCAAAACTCTATTAGGTCAGCTCATAACTTGTGAGACCTACGTGAACCTAGGGCTCTGATATCATGTTATCACAACCCAATTTCACATATAGATCGTGATGGCACCCAACATTACAGCGAGGCAGGCCAACTAATAAATTAAACGTATATCAATCATTCTTTAAAACAATTCTCCAATTAATTCTATTCTTTTTCCTAGCAATATTAATGAAAACAGAAAAGATACCGATTAATTTAAATTTAAGAAAATAATACTAATTTCAAATTCTACCCATGTGTGTGCCAAGACCTGGTGTCACAAGTATATGAGCATCTAGTAGATTATACAAAATTCTAAATACTGTCAGAAATAAATAGACAGAATGTAAATACAAGAAGAGACATTAGTAGCTGCAGAATGGCTCAGAAAGGCAGCTCACCTCTACGCCTCTGGATAACGTGGGTGTAAGATGATAGGTACTCCACCAGTACTTGCCTAATGTCCTGGACAAAAAGTGCAGTAAGTGTAGTATGAGCACATAAACAACGTGTACCCAGTAAGTATCAAGCTTAATCTCGATATGGTAGAGACGAGATGGCCGACTTTGACACTCACTAAGGGTCAATAATAATAATTGAAAAAAAAATAGAATATCTAAATCAACATTATTCACAGAGTTAACAATAACTTTATTGAATCAGCAGAAATAATAATAATCCTTCAAATGCAACAATTCCCAATCTATTAATTAAATTCCCAAGCTGCAATTAAAATAGTCAGGTATCGTGTAATTATTATTATTATTAGGCACGATTTCTGCTGAGGTCGTACGACCCGTTCCAGAATATCGTGTACACTGCCTAGGGACATGCGACGCGATCCATAGATGCATCTATCATGCTGAGGCGTTCGTCCTATTCCACAAGAAAGGAGGACATTTTCTTATGTACCTCCGAAAGGAGAGTATATTTATTATAAGATAAATTCGGGAGGATGAACAATTTCTTTTAACAATTAATTAATTTAAATAGAAAATTAAGCATATGAGATTTTCATCTTTTAATATTTTTACCTAACAAAAAAATTAAGCATATGAAAATTTCATATTTTTCTACCTTTCATAACAATTCACAATATATACATCAAATATTTTAATTAATAAAGAATACAATTTACACAAGTAATTCATGCTTTGAGTCCTAAACTATCCGAACTTTAGCATTAATAGTAGCTACGCACGGACTCTCGTCACCTCGTGTGTATGTAGCCCCCACAATTAGTAACAATTATTAATTTAATTACCTATGGGGTAATTTCCCCCTCACAAGATTAGACAAGAGACTTACCTTGTCTCAAAGTTCACTTTCCGATTCCCACATCGCGTAAATTTCTCAATTCGGTGCCTTAAAATCCGAAGCTATCCAAATATTATACAAAATAATTAATACATGTTCAATAATTCGAATTTAGGCTATTCCTTGCAGGTGCGCATTTCCTCCTTTGGCTTGGCACCGCACATGCAGACAAATCATTCGCTTCTGCGCAAGCGCAGGTGCGCCTATTCCTTCTCACATGCGCATCGCTCCGCTTCTGCACACAAGGCCTTCGCACCTGCACGTTCGCAGGTGCGCCAAAATGTGTCACAACTGTTATGGCTAGGCATGCTCCTCTCCTACGCACTTGCGGCTTATGGCTCGCCCATGTGGCTGTCCAAGCGCATGTGCGATTATGGCAATAGCCGGGAGCTTTAGTTTTGGCTCAAATTCCAAAATTGGTCCGAGCCTCGTCTGGTTAACACTCGGGGTCCCCGGGGCCCCACCCGAACATACCAACAGGTTTGAAATCATAAAACGGACTCGCTCGAACTCACGGAACGTGTAAAACAACATCAAATTTAAGAATCATGCCCCACATCAAATTGATTCAAACTTAAGAACTTCAAGTTCTTCAATTTATTTCCAATGCACCGAAATATACTTAAACTACTCGGAATGACATGAAATTTTGCGTGCAAGTCTTAAATCACTATACAGAACTATTCCCAACCTCGAAATTCCAAACGGACTTTAATTACTCAAAAACCTACTCCAAACCAAATTTAAAGAACTTTAAACCTTCAAATAGTTGATTTTCACTATTAAGCGCCAAAACGCTCCCGGGTTATCCAAAACCCGATTCGAACATACGCCCAAGTCCGAAATCATCATACGAACCTATAGGTACCATCAAATCCCAAATTCCAGGGCCGTTTTCTCAAAATGTTAACCGAAGTCAAACTTGGCCTTTTAAGGTTAACTTAAGGAATCAAGTGTTCCGATTTCAACCTGAACACTTCCAAATCCCTAACCAGCCATCCCCACAAGTCATAAATCATTAAAAGCATATACGGAAAATTTTATTTTAGGGAACAGGGTTATAAAAGTCAAAATGACCGGTTGAGTCATTACTAGAAATAACCAAGTAATTAGGCAACAACATAGTCCGGGTATGGATGAAGTATGAATGCATTCAAGTAGGGAAAACGATGACGACTCAAACAATCAAGTCATTCCTCATACACGAATTTCAACAATCCCACTTCTCGTAATCTCATATCATAAATCACAACTTCCAAATGTTACACACATGGCACCTTGTGCCCATATTTTTCATATCACTTTCGCACGGAAAATTCCACGTGCTACCAGGTATATAGTATCTGTGTCAGATGCTAATAAATAATATTCGAGGGATCTATTCATATATAATAATATAAAATTACTGTTTCTGAACCAAACAGGAAATCAATGAGAAAATAAGTTTACTTTGGAAAATATTTAGGTGAAGAGAATAACATTTTCAAATAAAATAAGGCATCAAATAAGCTACTGATTTGACTATAAAGTTTAATAAATTAAAAACCAATAGCAATTCCTTTTTAAGTTAAGTAGAAACATCAGATAGGGTAAGGAGATGAAGTTGAGAAATCGATTAAAGTAAAATATGACGACTATTAAAAATATTAAGGTACCTAAGGAAACGACGAGTTTTAACTTAAGAGTCACATAAGGTAAGCATATTATTAATTCTTTTATTTAAAACTGTTATGCTACTAACAACACGATAGGGTAAGAGATAATGACTCAGCGTAGTAAATTCATCTTGAAAATCAATTCACCAAACTAATAGTAATAGGAAAGAAAAACAGGAAATGAAGGCAAAGCAGTAAACTAATGAAAATAACTCAATCCTCAAAAATTAGTAAAAACCATAAATACCAATCCTCAAAGTATCGTACGAAAGAACCAAAGCCAACACAATACAACAAGGAATACAAAATATATAAACTGTTGCGGCGCGTAATCCGATCCCACCGTACAACACGATCCTCCCTTATTCCACCATGTAAATATAAATAATAATAAGTAAATATATATGTTGCGGCGCGCAACCAGATCCCACCATATAATCATAGTCAATATCATAATTCTCCCTTATTTCACCATATCAATCCAACCTTATTTCACCTATTGCGGCGCCAACCCGATCCCACCGTATCAATATCAATCCTCCTTTATTCCACATGTTACGGCGTGCAACCTGATCCATAAATAAATCTATAACATCAATAATTCAATACTTAATTTACAAGAATTTATACAATTATAGGTTATGAGTACACGACAATGAAGGAATCACGTAAAAATTAAGGAACACAACAAATATTACAAAAGCAACAGGACAAGTGAAGCACGTGACAACTAAGGTGTGCAATTACAACAATTAAAACAAGTAGAAGATAAGCACAGAGTCGTGGAAGGAACGCAACAATTAAGAGGGCATAAGACAATAAGAAATGCATCAACTTCAACTAAAGCATATATGTGCAAAATACTAAGTAAGAGGAAGAACAAGTGCTAACAATGCCAAGTAGAGCATGTAAGAGTAGATTACCAATGAAAGATATCATAGGTTATGACAATTCAATTAAAGGCATATGAAGTGTTGAGATACTCAAAACCGGTCAAATACCACATATAGGCTGTGTACCCACTCGTCACATCACATACACAGTTTTCACGCAACACGAATAACACAATCATCTAAAATCCTAAGGGGTGGTTTCCCCCACACAAAGTTAGGCAAGATACTTACCTCAATTCGGCCAAATCAATACTCAAATTAGCTTTTCCTTTACAAATTCATGCCCGCTTGGCTCAATCTAGCCAAAGACGACTTAAATTAATCAAATAATTCAAGAGAAAATAATTTCAATTAACAAAGCTATGTTCTTTATACCAATTCTAAATATTCAACAAAAGTCAACCCCGGGCTTGCCCGGTCAAAACCCAGGTCCAAGGGTAACTCTTGACTACCCATAGCCCCACGAGTCTATATATGTGTTTTGTTTCCAAATTTGAGTCCAATGTGACTCTCAAATCTCAAATTTTCATTTTTCAAAACTTTGGCAAAAATCCCCAAATTTACTCTTAGATTCTCATGCATTTGATGTTAAATCTAATATATAATAATATATAATTAAAAATTGATTAAAATTACTTAGCCAATGGTTTGGTATGAAAATCCTTCCATAAAATCACCTCCCATCGAGGCTAGGGTTCAAAATATGGTAAAAATGAAGCTAAGTTCCGAAATGAAAGTCTTAATATCAACCTCAGATGTCACATTTGGGACATCCCGATCGCAAATGCGACAAAAGCGTCTCAAAATCGAAGTCTGACCAGCTCTGTCAAAGTCGCAAATGCGACACAAGACTCGCAAAAGCGATTTCAGATTTTTCGCAAAAGCGACAGTTTGTGTCGCAAATGCGGAAGCTGCCTAATCAGAAAAGAGATGAAATAATTCACAAATGCGAACTCCCCTACCTCAGTCCATCATCGCAAAAGCGAGAATGATCTCGCAAATGCGAGAACAGAGACACCATCAAAGCTGAACCTTCTTCCAAACACTCTGAAACGCGTCTGTAACCCATCCGAGCAGTTGGGGCTCTAAACCAAACATCCACACCAGTCCAAAAATATAATGAGAACTCGATCGCTTGATCTAAATACCAAAATAACCTCTAGAATCACTAATCGGATGCCAAAACATATGAAAATCACAATGAACTTCAATAACTTCTCGAATCGCAATCAAGCGTTAGAACCATATCAAATCAACTCCAAATGACACCGAATTTTGCAGGCAAGTTCCATATGACGAAACAGACCTATTCCAAGTCCCGAAACCAAAATTCAATCCCAATAGATGTAAAGTCAAACTAGGGTCAAACTTAGAAAAATTCTAAACCTTTAAATTGCCAACTTCCGCCAAATAATGCCGAAACCTTTTAGAAATATCCAAAGTCCAAAATTATTATACGGACCTATCAGAACCATCGAAACTCTGATCCGAAGTTAATTACTCAAAAGTCAAACCCTGATCGATTCTTTCAACTTCAAGCTTCTCAAATGAGAGTCACTGCTAAAACTCATTTCCGAACCACTCAAAAACCCGAGCCGGTGATGCACGCAAGTCATAATATACTATGTGAAGCTACTCATGACCTCAAAGTTTCAAACAGGATGCAATTGCTTAAAACGGCCAGTCGGGTCGTTACAGAAAAAACCTTTTTGTGGTGCGTCTTCGTAAATCAGACCCACATAGACCATTTCAGCTTGTTGCTTCAGCAGATCAATCTCAATTCTAACTTTATCCATACTAGGATTAGTTCTCCCCCTTGTTTCTAAATCCAATTCTAGGGGTGCACCAATAGAGCTAACTACTTGTTTAACATATTGCTAAGTATGCATATGCAAAGGAAGCCCGGGAAGCAGAACCCATACCGGTGCTACTGTGAGGTCTTCTTCTAGTTTAAAATAGGGAGACCACTTCTGTAGCCATATCTATTTCCCCTCAATCTCAATCACTCTTCTGTACCATACCATATTAAAATCATCCTCATTAGTGAAATCTAGGAATACATTGAAATTATCGTATACCCCTATCTTAGCAGATCCCTTCATAGAAATCAACTCCTTAAATTATGACCTAATTCAGTCAATTTGGGGTTTTGGCTTGAGAAAACTCCCAACGATGGTGAGCCTGTATTCAGCTTCCATAATTCCGTAGTAATCTGATGCTTTAAATAGCGCCACCGGCATCCCGTTGTGAGTAGTGTGTGTGGCAATTATAGCTTCTCTTTCATGGTGATTTGGGGGTGCCGACAAGTGAGTGGAGGTGGTGACTTTGGTTGCATATGAGAGCTTTCCATCAATTGCTTGTTTGTTATTGTTTGCTACACTATTGTGAGCATATTGGCCTTCCAGACGCGCCTGAGCGGCGCCATCCGACGGGTCCATAGGGTTGCGCGTGTAGTCACTCTCGTAAATTAGGAACTGTTAGTATATCGTAGAGACAGAAAGAGTTCGAAAATTACTTCCTAAGCATGTCAATTTACATTAATGATAAATATATTAAAATGATTGTTGGAAGAAAATAAAAATAAGGAAGATAAGTGTAATATCGTGATGAACCCGTATTTTTGCTATATTTTCGCACTCTAATTACTACAGTTTGATTGTATTTGAGCCTAATTATTAGTACATTGTACTTATTACGTATGTTATGTTGTGTAGGATGTGATTTCGAGTGAAGAAACAAGTTTGAAGCTAAAATGGATGATTTGAAGCTTTGATATTTGAGCGGAAGCCCAAAGTCTTAAGCCGGGATCGTGTTCCGGGTGCGAGTACCAAGTCTGGATGTTAAAAATTATGAAAAATATTACTTTGAAAAAAATGCACTACCGCACCGCGGGGCATAAGGTGCTAATGCAAAATTCCTGTAGATTGAAAATAAACCTACTTTCTGAACTTTCCCACTGGCGCAGCGCATGGGGCGACGCGAGGTGGGATGTGCCTGTGTAATTTTCTTAGAGTGTTATAAGCGCAAAATACAGCCCAAAATTGATGCTTGCTAGCCAAAGATAGTATAGTAAAATTATCGTCTCTACATAGATTGGATTTAAATAATGCTCTAGTAATTTCTAGTTTAACTGATATTCAGGATGATCAAAACTTGATTTGGAATGATTACAAACTACGCTTAACTACTAAAGGAAACCAATTGACAATTGACTGCAAAGAACTAGAGATTAGCAATGTTGGTTTCTTATCAACGTGAGAAATAAGGGTTTTGACATGATAGGTGCAAGATTGTTATTCTGGATATGATGTTGTTATATTTCACTCTTGAGGTTCTATCGATTCTTACAAATTCAATAGGTGATTAGCTTATACTTCTGATTCAGATACCTCTCTCGATTAAATATAAATCATTCAAATAAACTAATGTGAGGTGCAGTGAAACTTGCAAGAATCTATTGGTAGGACTGATCTAAGAGAAACTTCTCGTGAATATTTCTCAATCTTAATTTAAACGGTAACTCAAAAAGCTCTCTCGATTACATTAAAGAATCACCAAAATAAACTAAGGCATACGCTGCAATGATATTTAATAAGATGTTCTTCTTTCTATTAAACACTATAAAGAATAAAATCACAACTCTATTAAAGCTCCTCCAATAAATTCAACCGATTAAACAATAGTCAAATCCATAAACAACAACCAAGCCACCAAATCATGTCAAACCCTAAGGTAAACTACTCCATAATTACGGAGGAAGTCATCGCAAATATAATTAAAGAGTGAGAAAATATCAATTTAAAGTTACAATCCAAACTTCCGTATTGAATTGATGGAAAGATGATGAAATTCTATGTCTTGTAGCATCCAATGCTCTCCCAAAGCTTCCAAAGTCCAAAGTCCCCTCAAAAATATGTTTGTGATGTATTTATACCATGTAGGAGTGGGCCTGGATAAAACTACCCTTTCCAAACCAAAATAGGAAAAACACTCAATGAAAAATATACTGGCACGGTGCAGGGCGCGACGCCCTACGTGGTGCGCCAGTGGACAATTACAGGAACTCGTTTATGACAAGCTTGGCCATCTTGCACAGCCTCGTCGCACCTAGTGGCGCCCCATGTGTCGCGGCTGTGGGTTTTTTACAGAGTAATTCTTTTTCATCGTGTTTTGATATCCAGACTTGGCTCTCGAACCGAACGCGATCCCAGTTTAATTTTTTAAACTTTTACTCAGACCTCAAAGCTCCAACTTATTCGATTTATCTCCCGATTATCTTTTTAACTCGAAATCACTTTCTACAAAGCATAAAATACATAATGAGTACAATTCACTATCATTAAGCTAAAACACAAGTAACATGTAGTAATTAGAGTGCAAACTATGACTAAAATACGGGTTTCTAGCCTACCATTAGAGTGTTATCCCACTTCAGCTTGGAAATGATAGTTTCGTCCCGACTCATTCCTACATGGTATAAATACATCAAAAATACGATTTTTAGAGGACTTTTGACCGATGGAAGATTGGGAGAGCATTGGAGACTCTAAAGCACAAGGATTCATCATTCTTTCCTCACCTCAATACTCGCATTTGGATTTATTCATGTTTTCGTATTGTTAAACTTTATTTGTGATAAATTTCTCCATGATTATGGAGTAGTTTCCCTTAGGGTTTGACGAATATGGTGTTTTGATTGGTATTTGTGAATTTTAACTCTAGTTCTTTGCTTGAATTCGTTTATGGAGCTTTAAATTGTTTGAAACTTTATTCACTAGTTTATTTAATCGAAAGAGGAATATTTTGGTGATTATGTTTGCATCATTTTGTTTGGTGTAATTTAGTGATTCTTCTAAGTAATCGAAAGAGCTTCTTGAATTGTTGAATTAACCAAGCTAGGAGAATATTCAAGAGACGTTTTCCTAAAGACTAGTCCATTAACGTATTCTTGCATACCTTCACAATGCTTTATATTAGTTCACCTCGTAGAGTTCAGATTTAATCGAGAGGGAGTCTTGGCTATACGATTGAATTAATCATCGAGTGAATTCGTGAGAATCAATATAATATTAGAGTGAAAGCTATCTTGCACCTATCTTGTCACGACCCTTATTTTTCCCATAAAATATTCCAGTGTTTCTCAACTCTTGTCTTTCAGTGATCAATTGTCAATTGCTTTAGTTTTAATAGTTAACTTTAGTTCGTAATATTCCAAATCAAAGTGTGATCATCCTGAATAGCGTTTAAGTCCGAAACTATTTGAACATTGTTTAAATCCAATCCCCGTAGAGACGATAATTATACTGTACTATCTTTGACTAGCGAGCATCAATTTCGTCTTGTGTTTTGCGCTCGTCATATGTAAACCACAAAGAAAAAAACTTACTGTTGCAAGCTAAACTTAGGGGAGGTCTATGAAATAATTTCTACTAGTAAACATCTTGTATGTATTATTTTCTTATTTGAGTTATATAACATAACAATTTTGTAAAA
Organism: Nicotiana tabacum; assembly: GCF_000715075.1. Taxonomy (NCBI): domain Eukaryota; kingdom Viridiplantae; phylum Streptophyta; class Magnoliopsida; order Solanales; family Solanaceae; genus Nicotiana; species Nicotiana tabacum. Next base: position 79,543,167 of record NC_134088.1, on the reverse strand, counting down.
GACAAGTAATACCAAAAATAAAAAATCCACTGAGAAGTAAGAACGTAGCTATATTTGTTATTGGTTTTAAATTATTCTTCTTTGTAATAGAATTATAACCAATTAGTTCTATATATTTTAATTATCTTCGTCAAATAAAAATTAAAAATATGGAAAGACTAAGTAGGAAACTATAACTATAGTTGATAATTCCAGTCGGCACTCCTTATTTTCTTATTCTTAATTATAGAGTTATAACCGATCATAGAATTACAACTAATTAATTTATATAATTTAATTATCTTTGTAGAAAAAAAAAGAATTTCTTTTTGGAAAAATTATTTTTGATTCTCTGTGTAACAGTATTATGTTCATTATCCTTTAATCAAACACTTTCTACAAAATCTTGTGTACTAAAATTGTAAATATACATTCTAATAAATACTTCCTCCGTTCACTTATACTTGTCCACAATGGATTTTGCATGCCCCTTGAGAAATAATAAATAAAAGACATATTTTACTATAATATTCATAATAATGATAGCATTTTAAGAGTATAGGAAAAAGATTTGGGGAATGAGTAGTTAATGATACGGGTAAAACAGGAAAAAAAATATAATTTTCTCTTTATTTGTTAAACTGGACAAGTAAAAGTGAAAATATATTTTTGATATAGTGGACAAGTAAAAGTGAATGGCGGGAGACTATAAATTATCTCAACATCTACAATTATTATACTCTTTATCTCACTATCAAATTCTAGAAATACTTTCGAAATAACACTTAATAATTGCACGGCAGGTATACAATGCTTAATACCCGCGCACCGCGCGTAGCTTTAGACTAGTTATAACTAAAAGTACTAGAAATAAAAGAAATTGATATACCTTCCCTCCAGATTTTGAATGTTATAACATGCTTAATTCACATAGTTTGATTCTTTAATTTTCTGTTTCTTAAATACTGCACTACTTTTTAATTTACTATGATAAGGATACTTTTGTCCCATTAAGTAATTTGGCTACGGCTGATCACCACTTTAGAGTTGTAGTTATTTTTATGGAAATATCTTTGTAAAATTCACATATCGCATAGCTGTAGTTATTTTTATGCTTAAATATATAATGTTCAAAGTGTGAGAAAAGGATAGGCTCAGTGAGATGGCATACAATCAAATAGTTCAAATTTGAAAATCCGATGTACTAATATCAAAATCAGAATGATCATTTTTAAAAGGAAAAGTGATTAATGATGTGGTAACCATATCGTAACATCTACATATGGCGGAATACTTCCACTCCAGTTTTGCTTCAAATATTTAAGGTATCATCAGTTTCACTTCTAATAAATTTGATGTAAGTATATACAGCTAGAAATTAATTAAAATGCAAGATAGAGTATCCGAACTGAATAGGAATTCCTTGTAGAGACAGACAATGACGCAGCTGTACATGTATCTTAGGATTATGCACTAGCTTATTTTGGTAAAAGATTTATCCATATAAAGTGCATAATTTCAAACTCCAAAAAGAACTGAATAAACGTGTGAGTATAAGACAGCTAATCCGGCAATAACACCGGCAATTAAATTAAAGCAAGATTCGAGCTTTTGCAATATCTTAATGAAGTTATTATTTCTAGCAAAGTTGATATGATCCTATGTAGAATAGAACCCCATTAATTATGAGTTGGTAGTTTGAATTTGTAACTTGTAACGCCATGGAATGATTAACTTCCCATATTTGGAGGATTTTGTATATTACACCTTGTCTATTTAAGGATCATGAAGTACCAAGAACATAAAGATTTTAGTATAGAGACAATGGATGCCTTTTCAACGAAAAAACCATGCTCTTCTGAGGCCTCTAGCATCTCTGCTGCCTCTGAAGAGATCGACACAAACACGAAGAAGATGAAAGGTAAAGTTATGGATTTAGGATCTGAGTTAAAGCCACATGAATTATCATCTGCTGGTGTACTTCTTGATCTTAAAGTCCATAATGGTGCCTCAAATCTTGAACTCAATCTTTTCAATTTAACTTCTAGCATTAAGAATTCGGCTCCGGCTAGTGAGTCTTCTAATGAGGGAACGCCTAATAAGCAAAGGCGTTCCTCGGAAACTAGGGTTTTCTCTTGCAGCTTCTGTAAGAGAGAATTCTCCACTTCTCAAGCCCTAGGAGGACATCAAAATGCTCATAAACAAGAGAGAGCTTTGGCTAAAAGGCGAAACGCACTTGTTGATGTTGTTTCTCCTTTTGGCCCTCCCAATTATCACACTTACTATAATCCCTACTCAAGCTACACCACACATTTGCCATTTCATGGTTCTTTTACTAGTAGATCATCCCTTGGTGTTCAAGGTCATTCTTCCGCTATTCATAAGCCTTCTCCATACAATCCATGGTCGGCTTTTTCGGGCTACAATTATCGATTTAACCCTGAAAAGTGGTCATCATCAGGCTCATCACTTTTTAGGACAGAAAATCTTGGAATTGGAAGTGCTCCTTTGGAGAATTCCCTCAAGTTTGAGAACAAAAATAGTGCAAAGGGTTTCAGCGTAAGGGATTCACCAGTTAAGGTTGACAATAATCGTGATGGAAATAATAAAAGGAAGATGGGATTTGTAGAGGAGGATGCAGAAGAGAATGAAGAAGAGTCAGAGATTGATCTAGATCTGAATCTAAGGCTTTAATTTAATTTGTTGCTTTGAATTATTTTTCTATTTCGTATGGAGTTTTTAGTTTTTGCATTGCTTTTAGTAGACGTGTGATATCGTTTCATTCTCGCTTTCTTGTAGTTTTATTTGAATCCATTGAATCATCGTCTTTACCTTTTGCTCTTTTTATGGAAATTTCAAGCAGTTTAATGTTAGAACAAAGAGATGTATGTTCTTCAGAATATTACTTTGATATTTATAGATTATTGGCTTTAAGATCAATTACAATATCTCGGATAAACGTACCAACCCCTACTAAAAATAGGTGTGCAAAAAGAGCAAAATATTACGGACACATTTTAATTTGTGTCTGTTTTCATTACTAGCCTTTTATAAGCCTAAACTGTCATTCCCCATGGTAATAAGACAAATCTTTAAATTCAAACCCATGACTGTTAAAAACATACACATTATTCGAAAAGGAAAGGTAGGATTATACTTGCAGTGATTGAATCATGACGTGAAAAATCTGGTGCTGGAATTTGCTTCAGTTCTTCTCTAAGGGTTCTCAAAAATTTGACATTATTTACCTTCCTTCCAGAGTGTCGTGGCGCCCAAGACTATGATTGCACGATTCCGATAAAAACTTATCCGCACCTGATATTTACTTCAAGCCGAATTAAATTAATCATAGGAAATAAATTAATACGCCTTAATTAATTAAGCACGATTCTTCCCCTAAGAAATTCTTCATCAAACATAAATTTTGGAGATCTGGTAAAGACTAGGCTTGGTATAAATACGAGGTGTTGGTAAGGTTTTACCCATTTTAGATTCCGCAATAATACCTCACCATTTTAAAATCTTTGATCTTCCGAAGATAACTTTTGAAGACTTGCAGATAAAAGAGATATCTTTTTATCTGAACCATTACCTAGTGAAAATGATAAGTTAGTCAGAATAATTTGGTAGACTATGCTTTGAACCATTTATTCATTCTAACAGTTTGTATATTCATACAAAGACTCATTTTCCAACGGATGCTCATTATATATATTCACATTTTTTCACCATGTGTATGTCTTCTTTTATGTCACGCTTTTAGAAGCAGTCACACCTAACGCTCATATATATGATGGACTTTCTAATTGTTGCTCGGTGATAACCGCTTTAACTTATATCCCTCCGTTCCAATTTATGTGAACATGTTCGACTGTGCACGGAATTTAAGAAAAAATAAAGATTTTTGAAATTTGTGGTCCTAAATAAGTCAAAAAGGGACCCAGAGTATTTGTGTGGTTATAAAAGTTTCTCATTAATGGTAAAATTATAAATTTAAGCAAAATTATTTCTACATTTTGAAATGGATCATTCTTTTTGAAATTGACCAAAAAGAAAATAGTTTCACGAAAGAGTACATCAAAAAAGAGTAACTTATACTACAACAAAAAGGAGTCATTTGATACGATGAATATTAAGTGTGGGAGCTGGTAGAAAAATGAGGCCACATTGTGGACATCGTATAATGTTCAGATAAATAAGACAACCAAACACGTGATATATATATAATAAAAACAATTACGACATATATATAAATAATAAAACAACCAACGTATACAATTATTTTGTCCGCGATGTATAACATACATTCTGAGGCAACAAACATATTTTCAAGGCGACAGTATGTTATGTAATTAAGAATAGCATAAACTTTGGTCAACTTGAATGATATATCAAGGGAGAAATATTTTTGAGCAAGCAGGAATATTATATAAATATTAAATTTGTCTAGAGCTGTTACAAGGAATAGTGATGCCGCTTAGGGCATTTTCGTAGCCTAATTCGGCTAGCTTAAAGCAGACACTATGGGATATAAATTAAATAAAACAGCTTCCATTTCTACACGCTAGTAGTGGATCTTCACAAGATATATGCGGTACTGGAAAACAAACGGTTTACCTTAAAACGAGTAACAATTAAAATTATACGCGGTTAAAGGACATATGATTTAATTTAACACAAATGAACTATGAACAGTAAATAATTGAATTAAAGAAAATCAGAGCGATCAAACCAAATGTAATGGATGAACAAGTTCAGCTTTGCTTTGGACGTGTGGAATTTGGTTTCGAATTAGTCCACGGAACGAGCTCGATTATAACTTAATAAATAAACAGCAGAAGAACACTTTGAACAATAGCTAAAAGACAAAAATTAACTCTATTACTTTGATATGCGTGCCCACAATGGTTTTAAAATAAAAAGGTACTCCCCTTTATATAGTAGGGAGTTTCACTCCTAGTACAAATCTAAATAAGGTAAAATAATCTTCTCCTTCAAGTAAACGTTGATATGCAGTTGATGTCTGGCGAAATTTACGCCGTAACATCCGGTTGAGGGAGGTTATTACGGCACCCCGCTTATCATTTCTAACCATCTTTTCTCCTAGTCTCGGCTCTTCACTTTGCTCGGACCCGATGCTCGGCTGTGTCCGGTACCGGGTGCACCATTTGTCCTCCCCGGACTCTGAGTTGCGGATGTCCTCGGCACTACTCGAGATCATATCGAGTCGCACTGTCCTCTCGTTTCTTTACCGGGAAATCGAGGATAATTTTTATGCCCGATTTTATCCGTACACAGATAGTCCCCTCACTTTTCGGAGAGAAGATTTATTCAAACGACGAAAAGTGGTTAACTGATCCCGGTTCCTTCCTCTGTACGCTACAATCGGGTCGATGAGTTCCTAAAAGCTGACCTAAATTGCTATTTATAATCGTTTCCTATATCTGACAAAAGTGCCCCTATGGTGTCTAGTTGTGGCTTTGTTCGTGGCGACGATGATGTTCGTGGCCTGGTTCGTGGGCTAAAATGGCTCCACGGTTCAGATCGTAGAGCTGGGCAGAACTTGCACAATTCTTTACTTTAGATGCTCTTTAAGATCGTGGAGTAGTTCGTGGAGACGATCAAGATCGTGGAGTTGGGCAGACTTTGCTCCAAATTTTCCCGACTTTAGAACATTTTTCGTGCACTTTTGCGGTCCTAGTTCTGGCTCCACAATTGACCTTCTTGGAAACATTGTTCTTCTCTTTTCAATCTTTAATTTCTTCAAAGAAATGCTTCAAATCCCATTTCTTTTCATCCTTTTGTATCTACTCTTTCATCAACTATATTATTTATGCTCACACACCTGAAATCAACCACATTAAGTTAGTTAAGGCTATTAAATCTTACTTAAAAACCTTAAAACTCAAGAAATATGTATGAATAAGTTAGAAAAATACCAACTTATCAACTCCCCCAAACTTAAGCTTTTGCTTGTCCTCAAACAAATCTCAGCACAACTAATAGTTACCCAAGACTAACTAGACATTTAAGCAAGCAACTAATAGCAATCTCATCCTAGCCACAAAGCAATAACGCACAAGAGCTCACGACTTTGGTTGGTACAAACAATTATACCCAAATGCATTACCCCTCAACAAATTTTAAAGGATTCAATTTCGAAACCAATATGAGTACTAAGCAAGTCAAAAAGATTTTTAAACCATGATGCTAAAGCTTCTAAAGTTATCTGTGAATCACAAGGACACTTTATTTGCATCTTTGGGAAAGAACCATGGAAAGAAAACCCAAATAGATTATTGTTAACTCCTAAGAAAGCATAAAATAAAAGATAGATTAACAATAAAAGAAAAAACAAAAAAGAAAGAATGACATCAATAGTAGCATCAAAAAGTGTCAAGCATACCAAAACTCATCAATACCCCTCTTCCATATATAAAACTTTGCATTGCCCTCAATGCAATCAAAACAAGTACAAGGGTAGGGTAAATAAAACTCCCTCAAGCTCGGGGTGGTGGCCTCTACGCTATGTTTGTAGCCTACTCAACTCTTAGACAACTTCACTCTAGCTATTCTCTTTTAAGCAATCAACCTGCACACATACCAACACTAAAATGCATCAAAACAAAAGCTAAAAACAATACTACACTAACTAGATAAAATCAAAATAAAAAAATAAAGAGAAAGAACTTGGGTTGCCTCTCAAGAAGCGTCCTATTTAATATTGTGGCACGACGCAAAGTACAATACCAATCAAGTCATTAGGGGTTCCCCCAATTGAACCCTTGAAACCACTTGTCCTCTATCAAATTGGCCCAAATAATGTCTGATTCTATGCCTATGCACTTAAACCTTGAATTGAAGAGAATAACCAAGTCCCCGGGGTAAAACTCCCTTTTGATGATCTTCTTGCCATGGAGGAACTTCATTCTTTGCTTATAGGAAAAAGCACTCTCATATGCTTGAAGCTGAAATTCATCCATTCCATTGAGTTGAGACACTCTTAAGTTTGTTGGATCAGCCTAGTTTGATTTGAACTTTAGTGGCTTAATGGTAGAAGTTTTGGTTGAAGGAATAACTCGATTTTCGAAGTCAAGGGACAACTTTTTCATTCTTTGCTTATACAAAAAAGCACTCTCATATGCTTGAAACTGAAATTCATCCATTGCATTGAGTTGAGAAACTTTTAAATTTTGTTGGATCAGCCCAATTTAACTTGAACTTTAGTGGCTTAATGGTAGAAGTTTTGGTTGGAGGAATAACTCGTTTTTCCAAGTCAAGGGATAATTTCTCGGGCTTATAAGAATATGAACCGAGTCCCTCCTTAGCTATCACAGCTTCGTTGTAACCTTCCATGGCCTCATTATTAAAATTGAGGAGAGCCGCTTGTAGAGCTTCTTCCATGCAAATATCTTCCATGTCATCATCAACCACATCATCCACCACATCAATTATGGATATCACACCATCGTCATGTGGTTGTTTCGTTGACTTTTGAATATGAAAAATTGCCTCTTCATCATTCAATCTAAATTTGAGCTCTTTCATCTCAACATCACAAATAGCTCGCCCGGTAGCCAAGAAAGGCCTTCCAAGGATGATTGGAATTTCTACATCCACTTCACAATCCAATATTACAAAGTCAGTGGGAAAATAGAAATGATCCACTTTGACAAGGACATCATCAATGACACACATTGGTTTCTTCAATGTTTGATCCTCCATTAACAACTTCATTGTGGTAGGTCTAGGATCCCCCAAACCTAACTTCTTGAATACGGCATAGGGCATTAAATTGATACTAGCCCCTAAATCACACAAAGCTTTTGTGAAGCTTGTCAACCCAATAGCATAAGGAATAGTGAAAGCCCCCGGGTCTTCCATCTTGTTAACCCCGATTTGTGAGATGATTGCACTACGTTGGTGGCTAACCTTGATGGTCTCAAAATTAACATTCTTATTCTTAGTGACTAAGTACTTCATGAATTTAGCATAACCTGACATCTTTTCAAGAGCTTCGACAAAAGGCATGTTGATGTGATTTGATTCAGTATATCATAGAACTTTTGCAATTGGTCTTCTTTTTGTTGCTTTGCAAATCTTTATAGAAAAGGAGGAGGCGGTCTTAGTAATTGCTTGTATACTCTATTTGCCTCTTTGCTTGCCTCATTGATTGGTTCATTCTCCTTTGAAAGGACTTCTTTTGCATTTTGAGAAGTGCTTGGTGCATCTCTTCTACGACAATTGAACTTACTATTGGAACCTTACACTTGGAAACTTTAACTACCTCGGGTGTCTCATTGACCATGAGAGGTACATCCTGCTCCGGAACTTCATCAACTTTAGGAGGATTATCAACCTTGGGAAGAGCAACCTTAGGAACTTTTGGACTCTTGACCTTAGGAAAAGCATATTTGAGAGGCAACTCCTCTTCTTCATCATCATCCTCAACTACAATGGATCTCTTCTTTAGGATTTTGCCTCGCCTTGTGCAAACGGCAAATGCACACTTTATTCCTTCATCTCTCTTTGGATTTGGATCTGTATCACTAGGCAATGACCCTTGTGGTCCCACATTCAATTGAGAAGAGATTTGACCCAATTGTATCTCAATTTGCGTTATTGAAGTGGTATGAGAAATCACCACTTAATTTATTTCTCTCCTCTCTTTGTCGGATTGCTCGTGATTCTTGAGCATCCTTTCCATCATCCCTAAAAGTTGGTTATCACTTGAAGAGTCACCTTTGTTGTTGTATGTAGGAGGTTGGTAGGATCTTTGTTGATATTATTGGAAAGATCTACCACCTCGGTTACCTTGATTACCGCTACTCCAACCTTGGTTTCCTTGATTGTTGTTCTCCAAGTTTCCTTGATTGTTATTGCCCCAAGTGCCTTGGTTGTTACTCGGCCTCCATTGTCCTCAGCTAGATCCTTCAAAGTTACCTCATTGATTTTGATAGTTGCTCATAAAAAATGAACTTCCTCATTTTGCTCATGATAAGAATCATCTTGAGTGTATCGTCCATCATCTTGTGAGTACATATCCTCTTGAGGTTGACATTGATTAAACTTCATCTTTTGCTTAGAACCCAAGAGATGAGCACCTTCCACGGCATGTACTTGCCGCGATGCTTAATTTTGTTGAAGTTATGCTTTTGCAAGTTAATTCATAGTGGTGGTCAACTTGGCAATGGCTTGGCCATGATCTTGCAACTCCTTATTGAGGTGAATCAAATTCGGATCCCCTTGAGGCACATTTGCTCGGGATTGCCAAGTGGATGATGTCTCCGCTATCTCATCAAGTATGACACAAGCCTCGGGGTAAGGTATGGTCATGAAGTTTTCACCGGCAAGTTGGTTCACTACACATTGATTGGTTGTATTAATCCCATGGTAGAAGGTTTGTTGCAACATGTTCTCGTCCATATCGTTGTTAGGACATTCATTCACCATGGTTCTATAGTGTTCTCAAATTTCATATAGTGACTCATTTTTTTCTTGCTTGAATGTCAAGATTTCATCCCTCAAAGTGGCCATGTGCCCGGGTGAGAAGAATTTGGCAATAATCTTCTCCGCCAACTCATCCCAAGTATGGATAGAATGGTTTGGTAAGCGCTCCAACAAATCCAAGGATTTTACTCATAGGGATAAAGGAAATAACCTCAATTTCAAAGCGTCCCCGGACACATTTGTTTGCTTAATTCCCCAACAAGTATCTACGAATCCCTTTAAGTGCTTGTATGCATTTTGATGAGGTGCTACAGTGAAGTATCTTTGCTCAAGCAATGTGAGAATGAAATTTGTGATTTGAAAATTGCCTACCCCGATGCGAGGGGGGACAATTGCACTTGCATAGACATCATTTAGTGCGGCATGTTGTTGAGCTGGTTGGCCATGAGGAGGTGGTGGTGGTGGAGGCAGCGGAGGGTGGTTTTGGTTTTGTCATCGACCACACTAGTTTCCTTGAACTGGAGCCGCTTCTTCATCTACAATATCTTCTTCATTGGCCCCAAGAGGCAAATCACAATGGTCATTGTTGTTCGCCATTTGTAACCTACAACAAGCACACATGAATAAAAGTATCACGAAAAAAAGATAAGAACTCAAGAAAACACATAATAATAAAGTAACACAAGAACACCATACTCCTCATCAACGACGCCAAAAATTGATGACGTCCAATCCTACACCTCTAAAGGAAGCGTAGCACGGTCGTTAGCAATAATAAATCAAACAAAGGTTGGGGTCAAATCCCACAAGGAGTAGGTGTATGTTAGAGTGTCCAAATGCATGTAAACTTGCTGATTCTTAATGTAATCTTCAAACAAAGAGTGGTTGTTCGATTACTTCTAAAGTTACTTCTAGAATTACTATGAAAACTAGTCTTGGAATTTTATAAAACACTTGGAGTGCGAGTAAAACTGTAGTCGTAACAAATAAGATAAAGGCGCAAGGATTGCTTCCCCTTCGTGTAGGTTGTGCTTTTGGGAATGCAAATATTCAATTCTAGTTAATTAAGGATGTATTATGGCCTCGTTTTCTATTTTACTAACTTAATGTCTTCCAACACTTAAGAGGTTTTTATCCCAAGTTGCTCTTCCAAGTCAACTAAGGCTCAATGATGAGCAATTGATTAGTCCAAGTACAAATCACACTATTCCTAGTTAGATTTCATTAATCAAGTGATTAAACCACTTAATTCCTTGCTAATTATCTTGTACCTAAGCTAAGTTCTACTCTTCCAAGTTAAAACAAGCAAAATAGGCATGGATTTAATGTTGTGGATTTGTTCGTGGTGGCGATGACGTTCGTGGCCTGGTTCGTGGGCTGAAATGGCTCCACTATTCAGATCGTGGAGCTGGGCAGAACTTACACAATTCTTTGCTTCGGATGTTCTTTAAGATCGTGGAGTAGTTCGTGGAGACGATCATGATCGTGGAGTAGGCCAGACTTTTCTCTAAAGTTTCCCGACTTAGAACATTTTTCATGCACTTTTGCACCCCTAGTTTTGGCTCCACAATTGACCTTCGTGGAGACATTGTTCTTCACTTTTCAATCTTCAATTTCTTCAATCTTATGCTCCAAATTCCATCTCTTTTCATCCTTTTTGATCCACTCTTTCATCAACTATATCATTTAAGCTCACACATATGAAATAAACCATATTAAGTTAGTTAAGGCTATTAAATCTTACTTAAAAAACCTTAAAACTCAGGAAAAAGGTATGAATAAGTTAGCAAAATACCAACTTATCAACGAGTCAGTGATTCGTTCTATCGGTCGCGTCGTTCTAACTTTGGATACGTGTCAACCACCGATTGACCGTCCTCGAATGCGAAACATCTCGCATTATTTTTCTCCCACCTATAAAATCTTTGGTTCCCTTTTTTTTACTTTTTTACTTTCCGATTTCAAACCTTCTTAAGTTACCCCCGAATTTTTACTTGCTCATAATTCCTTCAAATCTTCATACATTGTTCTTCACATCTTCATTTCTTCATCTCCAATGTTCATATTTCGTCTTTGAATCTTCATGTTTGATTTACAAATCTTCATACCCATCTTCAAACCTTCATATTGTCACGACCCAAACCGAAGGGCCGTGATGGGAACACGACGTCTTACTTAACCGAGTATCAACGTAATATATCTTTCTTATCATACTATCATTGGTAACTGGGCCAACACGGCCAAAACTTGTAATGTATAACTGTTAGTGGGAAAACACTGTATCAATGAACCATCTTTCTTAAAACATGAATACATATGGGCCGTCAAGGCCTCTGACATACTGTACAAAATGAACCTCTGTCTACAAAGCCTCTAAGAGTATTAGACGTCAAATGGGACAAGGTACCGGCCTACCCATAAGTCTGTAGAAAAGTCCTGACACGATGACTCATAGACTCGGCTGCGCTCCGAATGAGGTGGAGTCTTACCGATCCTTTGCTGAATGCTAACCTCGTCTACTATGAGGGATCGTCAAACTGATTGTCTATACCTGCAGGCATAAAATGCAGCTGCCCCAGAAAAAGGAACGTCAGTACGAAATAATATACCAAGTATGTAAGGCAATCAAATAACTGAAAGTTGAAACTGAACTGATAATATAATAACTGAAAGTAACTAGGAGTCAAAGATAATCTTAAGATATGCTTACCTGTTGATACTGACTCAACTCTCTTAATATAGTAAGTAAAATAGTTGTCTAGCCTTATAAGTCTCGGTATGTATAACTGCTCTACCATAGTAGGCTCTCTCATAGGCGCTCGGCCATACTAGGCTCTGTATCTCGGCCAACTGGGCTCACTCATAGGCACTCGGCCACAGTAGGCTTGGTATATAACTTACCATTTGATCAGAGGTTACTCAATAGGGGCCTGACCATTGATTATAGCTCGATGGTGGTGAAAATACTGTAATATTGTGTATATATAGACCCTCTGCTCTCTTGACTAGAACGATACAATACTCAATTGAATATAAAGTCCCGATAAGGGAGAATACTGTAACTTATGAGTCTAGGATAGTGAATATAAATTCGGGAGTATGAACTTCTCTTTATGCCTCGTTATCAAACACATGTAATTACAAGATCAGGCCAAAAGGAAGGAAGGACTTAGTTTTAACATACCTAAGCCGATTCTCTTGACAATCCCTATAACACATGTCAATTGCGACAAATCACATAACAGCGGATCGAAGTAGAGAAAAATCCATATGATATTCTTGAGAAAGATTGCACTGTAATCCCTTAGAATCTCAAATCTCACGCTTTATCGTATCATGAAGTTTCAAGCAAATTGCTTGAACTCCATCTGTAAGATTAACATCACAAACAAATTTCACAGAGTCTCTTAAGCTTAGCATCACCAAACAATATCCGTTAAGCTTAGCATCACCAAACATAGCATCACCAAACAAATGTCTCATTAAGCTTAGCATCATACTTTAAATGAGATTAGAAGATCTCTCAAAGTTAGAAGCTCCACCCGTTACCTTGTTGAAGATTTCATATAAGCTCTTTGTTGAATCTCTTAATCCATCTCCCTTTAATGAATTAGGAAGATTGAATTTTTATCTTATTGAGTGGGCCCCACTTGAATGACTCATCCTTTCGTAAAGGCCTCTAATTAGGCCACCTCACCACATAATTCAAGAGTCATTATATAGGCATAGTGGGCTGCCACGTTGGGCTTCAAGAATTTTATCCAAAATGTCTTAATTAATTACCAATTTTCATAATTAACTTGGTAATTCCCCACTAATCCAACAATTAACCAATTATCCCTATAATTAAGAATTATCTCAAATCACTTAAAATACTACTCACTTTTAACACACCTTATACACCTTACTATCATGGTCATGTAGTACCTTGTAGGGTACTAGTCCATAAATACGGGGTATTATAGTTTGGACCGTATTTTATCCCAAATTACCAAACTTTGACGAAATTAATTTTCTTCGATTTTCTTACCCTCTCTCCTTCATGAATTTACTCATCACTTGTTTGAAATAGCATAATTCTTATAAGCTCAAAATAACCTCATCCCCGAACTTACGTCGATTAACTTGCGACAAAACTTTAATGTACGAAAATACGGGATGTAACATCTCATTTTTCGAGCTTCCATCAATTTATTTATGGCATACTTTCACGTACGAAAATATGGGATGTAACACATACCCTGCTTCAAACCTTCATCTCCCAGAAATCGATGGCGAAAACCTCGAAGTCCGTGCCTCAGAGTACCGCTTCTTCAACTGCCATCTCGGCCGCTGACATCAAAGTGCTCTTGCCGGCAATAGCCACGGAACCTCCCCTTAAGGACTTTATTCCCGGAGGTTTTTCCACAGACAACGATTTTAAGGCCGATGAATCCGGTGGTCCTTGACTTTTGCAAAGGTACGAGGTATGCCTCGGGGAGATCCATCCATCTTTCAGGAGGATTGCCATTCTCCTTCGTCACTTTGTTAATAACACGGAGGATCCTCCATTCACTATCGACCACCTGCTCTGCATCTATGGCCCCCAAAATATTTGAGGGGGGTTAATAAATCTTGTCTGACGGGCAAAGAAGGCCTCTTCTTGAGTTTCGACGAAGACAAGGACCGAAGTTGGCAGAGGATATTCATTCGAATAAATACCGAGGATCTCATTCCCTCCGATTTCTTGTCGTTCCCAGAGAAGTGGAACTCAAAACGTAAGTTCATCTCCTCTTAAGTAGTTAAAATAATTCTTTGATTTTATTCTTTTTTCCCATTTCCCGGCTTTCCCATTGTGCAACGGTCGCCCAAGTTTCCAATGCAGTCCCCCGTTTTAAGGAGTGGGTCGGGTGGATCTGCAAACAATTAACATACTCCGAGCATGAGTGGCACACACTATAAAAAGCCAATAGGAGGGTCGTTCCCATGGTGAGTGTATTCTTCCCCCGATTGGATTTCCTTTTTATTCCACTGTCATTTTGACTAAGTCCTTTTCTTCCATCCATAAGTTTGCCCAAGACCATCGAGCTTTGGGCAGTGGATGAGGACGAGGCCTCATCCCCGTCTGCATATCTAGTAAATGATTAAGGCATATAGCATTAACTGCATTGAGGTTCTGTTAGCTCTACAATACATTAGGAGGTCATCTGCAAAGGATATGTGTACCAGCTTTATCTTACCACACCTAGAATGATAGTTGAAATTTGGATTGTTCCTTAAATACTTAAGAGATCTATTTAGAATCCATGGTAAATACAAGTAGGTATGGAGAAATAGTATCTTCGTGTCTTAACCTTAGCTTGAAAACTTGATGGCATCCCTTCATTTGTCAACAGAGCATAATTTACAGTAGTGACATATTTCATGATCAGTTGAACACATTTCCCAAGCAAACCAAACTCTAGAAGCACCAATTTCAAGAATTCACATTACACAGAATCATATGCTTTCCTTATATCCACCTTTATCAAGCATCTAGCGAATATCTCTTAAGACCATAAATTTTAATAGTAGTCTTTTCTTTCTTAAACTTCGTGCCGAGTTAAATGATCTTATATAAAATGAAATGTAGGGAATAATAATAATAATAGTAACAACATATTATTAATAACTAAAATTATCGTAAAGAAAAAGAAATTGATACACCTTTGCTCAACCTTTTGAATGTCATAACTTGCTTAATTCACATGGTTTGATTCTTTAATTTTTTTATTTCTTTAAATATTTTTTAAACTAACTATGATATGAATACTTTTATAACGATCCGGTCGGTCGTTATGTGTATTGTATCCCCGTTCCCCTATTTATTGCTTCTTTTGTGTTTAATTATAGTTGTGTGACTTGCCGGGGTGGTTGGATTGGCTTCGAGAATGTTTCGAAGTGAATTGGGACACTTAGTCCCAAGGTTGAGGGTTTAAGTTAAAAGAGTTGATCAGAGTTTGACTTTTGTGTAGACAACTGCGGAGTGGGATTTTGATGATTCCAATAGCTTCATATGGTAATTTTTGACTTAGACGTATGTACGGATATTGATTTGGAATCCGTAGGTTGGTTTGAGGCTTTTTGGCCAAAGTTGGAAAGTTGAAGATTTGGAAGGTTGAAAGGTTTGGCCGAGAGTTGACTTTGTTGATATCGGGTTCGGATTTTGGTTTCGGGAGTTGAAGTAGGTCAGTTGTGTCATTTATGGCTTGTGTGTAAAATTTGAGGTCATTCAGAGTTTATTTAATATTGTTCAACATTAGTTTTAGAAGCTGGAAGTTCATTAGTTTTGTTAGGGTTGAATTGATGTGCGATTCATGATTTTGGTGTTATTTTATGGTAATTGAAGGCTCGAGTAAGTTCGCATCATGTTTTAGGACTTGTTGGTATGTTTGGATGGGGTCTCGGGGGCCTCTGATGCGATTCGTATGATGTGCTGATCATGTTTGGACATAATAGAAATACTGATAGTTTTAAGTTTGGTGCAATCGCACCAGCGTGGATTTGGATGCAGGTGCGAGACTACAGAATCGGCCATGGGGTCACAGAAGCGAGATTGGTTTCGATAGGGAGGAGCGCAGGTGCAGGTATTTTTCCGCATATGCGGGCAAGTGAGCGCAGAAGTGGAGGTTAGCGGAGCCATGGGTTCACACAGATACGGAGGTGTAGGCGTAGGTGCGCATGCACAGAAGCACAAATGGGACCGTAGAAGCGGAAGTATGCTGGAAGGTAAAAGACCGCATAAGCGAAGTGAGTCCATAGAAGTAGAGGGAGTCCGCAGAAATGGAACATTCTAGCTAAAGCAAAAAGGCTGGAGGTTGTGGGCAATTGCAGATGCGACTTTTGGACCGCACCTGCAGGACAACAGATGCGATAAGTGAATGAAGATGCGATAATCGCTGGGTAGATGTTAAAAACGAGGGTTTGAGTCATTTTCTCATTTTGGACTTGTGGAGCTCGGGTAAGGGCAATGTTTGAGAGGGTTTTTGCTACAATGAAGAGGTAAGTGATGTTTAATCACTTTTGTTGTTAGATATTAATTACCCATTGATTATTACACCTAGTTTATGTGAATTTGAAGTTAAATTTGGGGATTTTAGACCATTTGGTTGGAGAGTACGATTTGGTAATTTGGTGGTCGATTTGTTGATGGAATTTGATGAAATTAGTATGTTGGACTTGTAATTGAATGGGTGTTCGAAATTTGTGAATTTTGTTGGGTTCCGGCCTGCGGGCCTGAGATTGTCCTTTTGGGTTAACTTTTTTATTTGAGTTAAAGATCTTAGCTTTAGCATTTGGAATTATTTCTTATAGCTAGTATTGATGCTATTAAGTTTCTTTGGCTAGATTCTAGTTGTTTGGAGGCTGATTTGCGAGGCAAGGGCTTTTTAGAGTATAATTTGCGCATTTTGAGGTATGTAACACATCTAAACTTGGAGTTGAGAATATGTAACCCTGGAAACTACGTTATATGAAAGGTATTGGGGTGATGTTCGCGCTAGGTAATGGGCGTGTATACGCGAACCGATGTGATTATGATTTGAGAATGTGTTTAGACTACTACCAGGCTTGTTTTGCTATCATACCTTGTTGTACCCGTGTTTTCCCTACTTGTTCGAATATTTGAACCGTGATTCATATTAGACATCATGTCTAGGATATGTGCTAATTGTTTGGGACTTGATAGGGTTATAGTTGTTGTTCCGGAGCTATTTGTCTAAATTGTACACACTCTCTTACTTGTGATGCCATATCAGTTTATAATATCTATGTCTCAACACTTGCTTATTTGATTCCTCACATTTTATTGATGCCTTATATGTGTAACATTGTTGGACTGATTATATTGATATGTAATTATCTGAGACTTGCATAGTAATGATCGAGTTTGGGCCGTAGAGCCAGTTTGGTATTGATTTTGAGGTAACACGCACGCCAGGCCCATATTAGGCTAAGTATTTTTGTTTTGGGGCGATACATGCACCAGGCTTCACTATTGGGCTAAATGATTACCATTAGCTCTTGGACAGGATCCACCCCTCCGGATTTTGACATACCAGCAGTGAGCGCAGGTTTCATATACGTGCTTGATGATGGGCAGTTATGCGAGGCACCCGTACAATGCTAAGTATGATTATTCTTGATGGATCCACTGTGTTATTGTTGTTCTGACATATTTACTTGACATATAGGAATATAGATGTACTTTTCTCATGTTAGCTGATAAATTGAAATATTTTATCCGTGTTGGGTTGTAACTGTTACTTGAAAACATGTCTAAAATTACATAAATGTTAACAAGCTGAACATAGTATCGTTAAGTTGCTTGATTATAGTGTTTTCTTTTATATCCTAAGTTGTTATCAGTTGTTAAATGTTGATCTTTAACTGTTTCTTCTGACTCATCACTACTTTCAACCCAAGGTTAGTGTTGTTACTTATTTAGTACATGGGGTCAGTTGTACTCATACTACACTCTACACTTTGTGTGCAGATCCAGGTAATTTCGGACGAGGCAATCTCTAAAGTTCTGCTGCTACCAGCTTTGGGAGACTACGAGGTAGCTGCCATACCATCTGCAGACTTTGAAGTTCTCTTTCATTTTTTATATTTACTATTTTACTATTCAAACAGTTGTATTCATAATTTGTCCTTGTATTTTGATACTCATTAGTGCTCATGTACTCGTTCACACCAGATTTTGAGGATGGTTGTAGTAGAATTATGGTTGGATGCTTAGATATTTCTTGATGTTTCTATTGTTCAGTTTACTAAACATTATTTTATCAAATTCTTTAGTCTATTAGTTGGAGTTGGGTTGTGACAAGTTGGTATCAGAGCACTAGGTTGCTTAGGTATCACGAATCATGAGCATGTTTAGTAGAGTCTTGCGGATCAATACGGAGACGCCCGTACTTATCTTCGAGAGGCCACCGAACTATTAGAAAACCTCACTTTCTTACATTCTTATCGTGTGGATTTGTTGCTTCCGATGTTTGAAACGTGACACTTCTATTCTCTCATAAATGGGGAGGACACGTGCGACCATATCAGGCGGACGGCCACCAGTACAACAAGTGAGGGACGCGAGAGGCTGGGGCCGTAGATAGAGGCCAAGGTGTGGCTCGTACTATAGCCAGAGTAGCACCTGTAGAGCCACAAATTGCTCCAGCTGAGGAGCAGGTACCAGATGTTGTTGAGCTGGTGGGACTAGCTCAGGAACCCAACAATTCCCATTGTTGGCCCTAGACTTCAGGAGGCATTGGCCCAGATTTTGACTGTGTGCATGAGCCTGGCTCAGGTAAATCCTATCCTTGTTTCACCAGTCACTTCATAGGCTGGGGGAGCTGCCCAGACTCCTGCCGCCCGTACTCTATAGCAGCTAGCTCAGGGTGACCAGAAGAGATTGGAAAGCAGTGGAGTTGCATTTACTACCTTTCAGCTGACTAGGGCAGCCTCCAGATGGTGGCAGGCCTATGCGTTGAGCAGGCCAGTTGGCACGGCGCCATGTACATGGCATGATTTCTCAGTTTTCATCTTAGAGATGTTTGTTCCACAAACTCGTAGAGAGGAGTTACGTAGATATTTTGAGAAGCTACGCTAGAGATATATGACTGTGACTTAGTATGATATGAGATTTGCAAATTTGGCCCGTCATACTATATGGTTGGTTCCCACTGAAAGAGAGAGGCTCAGGAGGTTCATTGATAGCCTCAACTATGGCCTATGTTACAGTTTAGCTTGAGAGGTCGAGACTGATGTCAGGTTTGACCAGGTGGTCGAGATTGCTAGGCACTTGTAGTCGGTTCACAGGCTTGACCGCGGGGAGTGGGAGGGAAAGTGGCCTTATGGATTTGGTGGTTTTAGTGCCACTTTATCTGGAGGTCAGTCGCATCACATCAGAGGTTGTCCTTAGAGACTCGCTCAGATGGCTCATCAGGTTCCTCATGGTGCATCAGCTAGCCATGACTCTTACAACAGTCAACCAATTCAGTTGTATTTCAGTGCACTCCCAACTTAGAGCTCATATCGTGCTCCATCAGTCCAACTTCCATTGGTATCGGGTTCTTCCAGTGACTATCTAGTTCTCGGGGTCTGATGCAGGCCCCATAATCATTTTCAGCTCGAGGTTGCTATGATTGTGGAGATTTGGGGCATGTGAGAAAGTATTTCCCCCGTCATTACAAAGATCGAGTACAGCAGGGGGCCAGGCTATGACTCCTTCACCAATCGCTACACCACCCGCTCACCCAGCTCGGGGTAGAGGTCATGCGGGTCGAGGTCGTCGCAGAGGGGGAGGCCAGACAGGTGGTAGTCAGGCTCGATGCTATGCTTTTCCTGCCAGGGCAGAGGCAATTTCTTCAGATGTAGTGATCACAGGTATTTTTTTTCCAGTATGCCATAATGATGCTTCAGTATTATTTGACCCTAGTTCCACTTATTCATAAGTGTCATCATACTTTGCTCATTATTTGGACATGCCCCGTGATTCTTTAGTT
The DNA here is from genome assembly GCF_000715075.1 of Nicotiana tabacum. NCBI lineage: Eukaryota > Viridiplantae > Streptophyta > Magnoliopsida > Solanales > Solanaceae > Nicotiana > Nicotiana tabacum. The sequence continues at coordinate 79,523,221 of NC_134088.1, read as the reverse complement.
ATGTCTGTTCATGTATCTACACCGGTGGGTGATTTTATTATTATGGACCATGTATATTGGCCGTGTGTGGTGACTATTGGGAGTTATGAGATGAGGGTTGACCTTTTATTGCTCAGCATGGTTGACTTTGATGTGATTTTGGGTATGGATTTATTGTCTCCATATCGTGCTATCCTAAATTGTCACGCTAATACCATGACGTTGACAATGTCAGGGGTACCAAAGTTAGAGTGTAGAGGCTCCCTAGATTATGTTCCTCGTAGAGTGATCTCACATTAGAAGGCTCAACAGATGGTTGAGAAGGGATATTTAGCATATTTGGCCTTCGTGAGGGATATTAGTGTTGATACTTCTACCGTTGAGTTAGTTCCAGTAGTTAGGGACTTCTCAGATGTGTTTCCTGCAGATCTGTCGGGCATGCCGCCGGATTGGGACATCGACTCTGGTATTGAATTGGTGCTGGGAACTCAGCCCATTTCTTTTCCACTATATCGTATGGCACCAGTGAAGTTAAAGGAAATAAATAAATAGCTTCAGGAGTTGCTTGATAAGGGTTCATCAGGCCTGGCGTGCCTTGGGGCGCACCAGTTCTATTTGTGAAGAAGAAGGATGGTAATATAAGATGTGCATTGATTACCGACAGTTGAACAAAGTTACAGTCAAGAACAAGTACCCACTACCGCGTATTGATGACATATTTGATCAAATTTAGGGTGCTAGAGTGTTCTCTAAGATTGATTTGAGGTCTGGGTATCATCAGCTGAAGATTCAGGATTCGGATATTCTAAATACGGCACTCAGGACCCGCTATGGTCACTACGAGTTTCTAGTGATGTTTATTGGGATAAACAATGCCCCCACAACCTTTATGCACTTGATGAACAATGTATTTCAGTCATATCTTGATTCATTCGTTATCGTGTTCATTGACGACATTTTGGTGTACTCGCGTAGCCAGGAGGATCATGAGCAGCATCTAAGGATTGTACTCAGACTTTGAGAGAGAAGAAGTTGTATCCTAAATTCTCCAAGTGTGAGTTTCGGATCTATTATGCGGCGTTCTTGGGGCACATGGTGTCCAGTGAGGGGATCAAAGTAGATCTGAAGGAGATTGAGGCAGTTCAGAGTTGGTCTAGACCGTCTTCAGCTAGAGATTCGGAGCTTCTTGGGTTTGGCCGGATATTACCTCCGTTTTGTGGAGGGTTTCTCGTCTATTGCTGCACCTTTGAGTAGAATGACCCAAAACATTACTAGAAATTCGGCAAAAACTGATCGCGGTCGACTGACCGATTTTGGTCGGTCAAAGAACCGGCCAAAAAACCGGCTAAAGTCAGTCGGTTAAATATTTTATTTTTTAATTTTTTTTACGAAACCGACCAACTTTGGTCGGTTTTCTTTAGCGCAAAAATGCGGAAAACTATTTTTGAGTTCCGCGAAATTTATTGTTCAAGAAACCGACCAACTTTGGTCAGTTTTTTATTTAAAATAAATTAAAACTAATATTAAAAAAACCGACCAAAATCGGTCGGTTAATTCGGCCGGTCATTTTAGAAAACCGACCGAATTCGGTTGGTAATTTTATTTTTTAATAAAATCGACCGACATTGGTCGGTTATTTTCATGCAAAACTACAATTAAAGAGTATAAATAAAATAAAAGACAGTCTTAAAATAAAATGCACCAATGGTCTAGTGGTAGAATAGTATCATGCCTCAGTACAGACCCCGGTTCGATTCCCAGATGGTGTATTTTTTAATTACATAATTAAAATACCGACCAATTTTGGTCGAAAAAAACCGATCAACTTCGGTCGGTTTTTTCAGCAATTACTTTTTAGAATTTAATTGAAAAATTGGTCGGAAAATATCGACCAAAGTCGGTCGGTTAGCTCTACCGACGTTACGATTACCGACTGCCACGAATCGGTCAGTTTTTGGTAGATGTTTGCCAATTACCGACCAATATCGGTCGACTTTCCCAATTATTTTAGTCCTGGAAGGGTGCCCCATTCAAGTGGTCGGAGGAGTGTGAGGAGAGCTTTCAGAAGCTCAAGACTGTATTGATTACAGCCCTAGTGTTGGTATTGCCTACGGGTTCGGGGTGTTACACCGTGTATTGTGATGTGTTGTGTATTGGGCTTGGTGCGGTGTTGATGTGGGAGGGTAGGGTGACTGCCTACGTGTCTTGGTAGTTAAAGGTTCATGAGAAGAATTACCATATGCATGACTTATAGTTGGCAGCTATTGTTCACGCATTGAAGATTTGGAGGCACTACATGTACGGTGTTCATTGTGAGGTCTATACCGACCATCGGAGTCTCCAGCACGTGTTTAAGCATAAAGACCTTAAATTGTGGCAATGGAGATGGTTAGAGTTGCTGAAAGACTATAATATCACTATATTATATCATACGGGGAGGCCAATGTAGTGGCTGATGCATTGAGTAGGAAACAGAGAGTTTAGAAGTTTGGCATATTTGCCAGTGGCATAGAGGCCACTAGCCATGGATATTCATGCCTTGGACAATCAGTTTGTGAGATTGGATGGTTCGAAGCCCAACCGTGTTCTTGCTTGCGTTGTGGCTCAGTCATCATTATTGGAATGCAAGGCTCGTCAGTTTGATGATCCTCACTTGCTGATGTTGACGGACATTGTTCAGCGGGGTGGAACCAAGGATATTGGAATCTACAAGTCAACATTCCAACGCATTAAACCGTTCGTCGATACGACGTCGGAATAGAGAGATATTCGCGTTTTTATGAGACTGCGCAAGCACCTTTCTTAGGACCCACAAAGTCGGTGGAAGCTTACCTTGTTATATAAATTAATAAGTTTCATTTCTAAATATTATTTTCGACCAAATCAGAGCTTCAAGCAGCTCTAAACTCTCTCTAAGCATATCCTAAAGATTCATACACAAATCCAAGGTCAAACCATTTAAGTTCTTCATCAAAAGTATTGTAGAGTTTTTCTTGGAGTTTTTCTTGCTATTTAAAGGTAAGATCTTCTTCTGCTAGATGAGTTTGATCATATCTAAGCCCTTGCTAAGTTGTTTGAAGGTAGAAGTTATGAGTTGATGGTCAAAAGACGTATAGAAGTTGTGATACCATGTTGGACTATTTTGAGGTATTTTTATGATGTTGTTGTGGGTGGAGTTTTGGGAGATTATATATATATGTGTGTGTGTGTATGTGTGTGTGTGTGTGTTTGTGTGTGTTTGTGTGTGTGTTTATGTGTTGTTGTTGTTAATATGTAACGTGAAGAGAAGAAGAAGTGTAGATTAGTGTTTTGTTGCTAGTTAAGGACCGAGCTTGTCATTCGATATATCGTAAGCTAGCCATTCCTAAGCTTAATGTTGGCCCTTTTGTTGTTGTTATATTGTATTGTTAGGCATTTATCATATTGTTAAGGTGATGGATATATGGATTAAAGATTGCTTGTTATTGTTGATGTTGCTACCTTGAGAGAGGTGAAAGAAACGGGGGAGATGTTGTCCGATTAGCAGTAGAACAAGCTTGTCACGTGGTAGATAGTTGATGTGTTACTATTGTTGATAGTAGTATTATTTTCATTGGTGTAGATTATATTGAAGAGGATACTATCCCACCATCTTTGTCAATGGATCGACTTAAAGGTATGTAAGTCTTTCCCTTTCTTCTTCCAGCATGATTCCATAGTGACATCACCCTTATAAGATGTTCAAGGGGACGAGTGAGCCTCTAATAGTTTAAAAGTGAATATAGATAAGAAACGAGTTACCCGTAGTTGTAATCCATGGATAATTCCTAGAAATAAGTAGAGACCTCAGGGAACCTATGTTGAGTCTACGGCGAGAAGTATAGCCTTCGTTTAATGGAAAATTATAAATGGCTCACGAGTAGAGATTACGTATAGAGCCTATGATCTTATGAAATGGCCAAAGTAGTATTCATTGGTTAGTGAAGGTAGCAATGGAAGATCCCTAATGCTAGAGAGATATGTAAATTACGAGATGTGACAAGTTGCTTAACAAGAACCTCCTTTAAAGACTGTGAATAAGCAAACTAACGAATGAAGAATAGATCGTATGTTGAAGAACGTAAGGTCACATAAGTTATGAAACACATTGTACTACCTAACTAGTATGATGAGTTAACGAATAAGATGAGTTGCTTGAAATAATATGAAATACGAGCCCTACGTTGTACCAAATAAATTTGTAAAGGTAAGATTATACGAATCTCGAAAGCCTTTTACTAGTATGTCACGACGGATGTGTAAATCTGAGAGTAGTTATGAGTTTTCTTAAAGCTAATGAGTAGGGATTACGAACTACGAGTTACCGAAAGTAGTAGAAGAAGTTATACGTTATAGACATGAGTACCTAGCTGGTAAGATATTGACTATTGAATGTTGTTCTAATGTTATTTATTCATAAGTATGTTCCTTATGGATAGTCTATTAACGCGTAAGGGGTAATAAAGGTTAGCCTATGGACATTCTATGAAACGTATAGGTAAGATAAAGGTTGTCTATGGACGGTCCCATGTGTACGCATAGTCTGACCCAAATATTTTGAGCCGTATGGATGGCCTGCCTTGCTACGCGTACGTGCCACCATATAGTAATGTTGTAGTATGCCTTACAGACGGTCTACCTTGCTACGCGTAAGAGCCATATTGTGTTTTATAATAAGTAAAAACGACGATGCAACAAGAAATCACTAAGCTACAATTGATAGAAATAGTTCAGAATCTTATGATAAGTTGAGTTGTTCAATTAGATTGAAGGACCAAGTGGTCCAAGTGATAGTGATCTAGTAAGTCGATCTATAGTACGTGGTAAGCTCACTCGTATTCTTATCATTCAATAGACTATTTTTGTATTCATTCATGTTTTTACAATTTTCATAATTTATTTATATGTATTATTTTCCGCCTTACATACTTGGTACATCTCATTGGACTAACGTCCCATTGCAGAGGCGCTGCACTTCAAGCCTGCAGGTGCAAGTGATTAGTTTGATGAGCCCTCAAAGTAGACAGGATTGATATTCAACCGAAAATCGGTAAGACTCCATCTCTTCTGGAGTATAGCTAAGTCTAGAGGTCATGATATCATATTTTTTTATAGACTTACGGGTAGGCCGGGGCCCTGTCCCGATGATATTTTGATGTCAGATATTCTTAGAGGCTTTGTAGACATACGTTTAGTATGTATAGTATGCCAGTGGTCTTGTCAGCCCTTATTTATGTTTTCTTTCTGGGTTGTCCAGTATTGATACTCATAGTGGCCTCCTCGGCCCGAACATGTATTGATGTTTTGAGTATGATGGCTAGCTTATATGACGCTTGGCCGCCTACGATATATTACGAGTTGCGGCCATGTTGGCCTATGTATGTTCTAGGTTATTTCCATCATTCAAGAGTTGCAGAGTGGTTCGCTCGGGCCAGTACGACATCGGGTGCCAGCCACGCCTTACCTAGGTTGGGGTGTGGCAAGCACTATCTTGAAAAAAGAGTTATGCCGATATGATGGTTTGTGATGTTTCTTAAATGGTGGGCGAGAAGGTTTTGCTCAGAGTTTTGCCTATGAAGAGTGTGATGAGGTTTGGGAAGAAGGGAAAGTTAAGCCCTCGGTATATTGGTCCCTTTGAGATACTTGAGAAAGTTGGAGAGGTGGCCAACGAACTTGCATTGCCACCTAGTCTATCAAGTGTTTACCCAGTGTTTCATGTTTATATGCTCTGGAAGTATTTTGGGGACCTGTCGCATATTTTGGATTTCAGCACGGTACAGTTAAATGGGAATTTGACTTATGTTGTGGAGCAAGTGGCCATTTTTGATCAGCAGGTTCGAAAGATGAGATAAAAGGATATAGCATTAGTGAAAGTTCAATGGAGTGCTCAGCCGGTCAAGGAGGCTACTTGGGAGACTGAGTAGGAGAGGGGAGCAGCTATCCGGACCTTTTAGAGACTATAGGTATGATTCTAGACCCGTTCGAGGACGAACGTTTGTTTCAGAGGGGGAAAATGTAACGACCCAACCGGTCATTTTGTGTATTGTAGCCTCGCTCCCCTATTTATTGATTCTTCTCTGATCAATTATGGTTGTGTGACTTGCCGGGTTGGTTGGATTGGTTGCGAGAATATTTCGGAGTGAATTGAGATACTTAGTCCCAAAGTTGAGGGCTTAAGTTGAAAGAGTTGATCGGAGTTTGACTTTTGTATAGCCGACTCCGGAATGGAGTTTTGATGATTTCAATAGTTTCGTGTGGTGATTTGGACTTAGGCATATGTCCAGATGTTGATTTGGAAGTCCGTAGATTGGTACTCATGATTTTCCTGACTTGAGATGTGACCGTTGATTTGGTAATGACCATTAAGTATTCCATTTGAGGAGGTATCTGATAATTAAGGACTTTGTGTTCGATGTTCAATTGTAGACTGTATTATTTTCCTCTATTTGTTCCCACTCTTTACTTACCATGTTTCATACTTATCTACCTTATTTTATTTGATTTATTGGAACACTAGTAAGTGTCATTGTGGACCGCTCATCACTACCTCTTCGGAGTTAGGCTAGATACTTACTGGGTACGCGTTGATTTACGTACTCACGCTACACTTCTGCACTGAATGTGCATGTACATTAGGTGGTCATCTTGGCGCATTGGCGCATATGCTGAGGGAAGTTTATGGTGTGCTGCATTCTACGCTACGATTCGCAGCACACGAAGTCTCCATCTTATTCAGTTATTATATTCTTGTCTATTTTATATTCCAGACAGATATTATGGTAGTGCTGTATTATTCTAGTAGATACTCATGCTCGTGACACCGGGTTTTGGGTGTCATAGTGGATATTTATTATTTTATTTCACGTTATTATTATCACTTCAGTTTAAGATTTATTTATATTCGGAAATTTGGTAAAGAAAAGTACAGGTTTCTATGAGCGCTAAATTTTATTCTATTTATTTAATAAAATTCCTGATTTGAAAAATTAAAATGGATAATTTAGTAGAGGTTCACGCTTGGCTTGCCTAGCAACACAATTGGGCGCCATCACGACCTATTATGGAATTTGGGTCGTGACATCAACACCTGAGTTTGGATTGAATTCATATTTTCTTATTCTTCAACTTTATTTGTGATGATGTTTTCCATGATTATGGAGTGGTTTACTTTAGGGCTTGACAGATATGGTGTTTTAATTGATATTTGTGGATTTTAACTTTAGTTCTTTGCATGAATTATTTAATCTAATGAGGAATATTTTGGGTGATTATCCTTGCATTATCTTGTTTGGTTTAATTTAGTGATTCTTTTAAGTAATCGAAAGAGCTTGCTGAATTGTTGATTAAATCAAGTTAAGAGAATATTCGAGAGACATTTTCATAAAGACTAGTCCATTAACGCGTTCTTGCATATTTTCACAGTTCTTTATATTAGTTCACCTCGTAGAGTTAAGATTTAATCGAGAGAGGAGTCTTGGCTAAACGATTGAACTAATCATCGAGTGAATTCATGAGAATCATTAGAACATTAGAGTGAATTGACCTAGAGTTAATTCTTGAATAGCTATCTTGCACCTATCCTGTCACGATCCTTGTTTCTCCCATTGATTATTTTGTTGTTGCTCAACTCTTGTATTTCTATGATCAATTGTTAATTGCTTTAGTTTTCATAGTTAGTTTTAGTTATTAATCATTCCAACTAAAGTGTTAATTATCCTAGATAGCGTTAAGCCAGAAATTACTTGAATATTATTTAAGTTTAATCCATGTGGAGACGATAATTAAACTATACTATCTTTGGCTAGCGACCATCAACTTCGTGTTGTGTTTTGTGCTCGTTAAATTTTGGCGCCTTTGCCGGGGTTCGGCAAAATATAGTGTTCAAAATAATATTTGGTTCTAATGCGGGAATTAATTTTTTTTTTAGTTAACTTGTCTTCAAGATTTTTTTTGTTGTACCTGACAAGTACTAGGGATAAGACTTGAAGAATTATTCTTGATATTAAACTCTAATTGCTGTTGAAGATGGAGTACAAACAGCCTAAGAAAACAACTGAAGAGTTAGCAGCTGAACATTATCACACATTTGTTATTTGTTTTAAACGTAGTGGAAATCATTTATGGGTTGACTGTCAAGTAGGTAAGTATTCCTTCTATGGTTCATCTTTTGAAAAGTCTCACTCTATTTCTAGTCTGTACAGGTATGAGATTTCATATGGGCACAATCTTAACTCTAGTTGGGATGAATAATCTTATTATGACTGGAATGAAAGCTAATGAGACAACCACCTCAAGAGGATAATGGTAGATTAGAAGAGCTTATGTATAGGTACATGAATAGTGTTGAAGAAAGATTTATACAAATTGATAAAGTCATTGTAAACCTAACAACGCAAGTGAGTCAAATAGTAAGTATACTTTCAGAAAGATCATTGCGTTGTGATATTGAATATATGGAGGAGATGCCCTATAAGAATGAGCCTACCCAAGAGGATGAGCATCTACGGAGAGAGCTTTCCACTTTACAAGAGGACTCTGATTCAACCGAGACGATTGAAAATATAGATTTGGTTAAGTGTGAAGCAATGGAAGAAGAGTTCAAGCCCCCATCCACCTTTCTACATTCACAACCATTAGTAGAAGAGAATGAGAAACAAATGGTCTTGGACATACCGCAGGAATATTCACATAACGTTTCTTCTATGTTTTCTTATTCTAAAATTGATCATGTGGATTTTATTTTTGGAGATTTACAGGAAGATGCATAGATTGATCACCGGTCAAAATGAGGCCAAGCAAGAAAGAAAAGAGCGAGTCTTATATATTACTCAAATGAATTTGTCCTAATGAGATCTATAAAGAATTTCAAGGAGCAGAAACGAGGAGTGAATTTAGAATTAGGGGTTGAGTTCATAAGTTCTCGAAAGTAGAAAATATTCAGGGGAGTTTCCTTTACCTCTTGCTTTTTACTTGTGTGTCATGGGGACATGACACAATTTAAAGTGCGGGGTGGGGGATGTAAATATGTGTATATATATATTTTTTAATCTATATGTGTTTTTCATCATTCTTTGATCTTGTAATCCTATTTTCTTTGGCAACCACACTACAACCTTGGCCCTGTTTTGTTTGAATTGATTATTTGTTTGAACCATTTACCTCTCTTAAGCACTTGAATTTTCTATGAGCTTGTTAAAAGCTAAGTGGAGGTATGATTGAGTTTTGAGTAGAACTGAGAAAAATGGAGAAAGGTGCCCTGTTTGTAAATTTGTGAGAGCCACATGTAAGGAATTGAAATAAAGAAGAAAAAAAATGAAGTTGCTTGAGGAAACAAATATCAGAACTTTGAAAAGAACAAAAAAGAGTTTGTATATGTATTAGGAAAAAATTCGATTCCTTGCTAGAGGTAGTTCTCATCTTATATGTGCTTAAAGAAATTGAGAGTTTGGCATTATTAGGTTGTGAAGGTTGGGATTTGGTTCAACATAAGTATGGGATTTGAATTGTTAATGTATATGTATTAAAGTGCTTAGGGATGTATAATCACTATTTTCTATATGTATCCTACCAGTCTCGTAGCCTACATTACAATCAATTAAAGTCCTACTTGATATTTGAGAGAATGAGCTAAATTAGTAGAGCATTACACTACAGACAAGCCTATGGTGCATCTTCTGTGTCACTTGAATCTTAATTCTGAGAGTGACTGAATTCTTTCTATATTGAGTTCCTAATTATTTTTGAACTTTATTGTATGTGGAACTACACTCTATTATTTGTGTGAGGGCACATGACTTGTGAAGGAAAGGTAATGTCTTTGGCTTCTGTGTGTTAGTAAGTGAATAAGTTCTTAAAAATAATACAAGGTGGTTTTGAGTTTATTCTTGAGGATAGGATGTTACGGTATGGTGCTTAGTCTGCTTTAATTATTCTTCGTAGGATGAGTTAGGAGAGTTGCCTCAAAAATATCATCTCTATGTGAAGTGTAGTTTGATTACTCGAAGACGAGCAATGGTCCAAGTATGGGGTGTTGATGGTAGGCTAGGAACTCACGTTTTAAACTACATTTTGCACTCCAGTTACTACACTTTGATTGTATTTGAGCGTAATTGCTAGTAATTTGTACTTATTACGTGTGTTATGCTGTGTAGGATGTGATTTCGAGTGGAGAAAAAAGTTTGGAGCTAAAATGGATGATTTGGAGCTTTGAAGTCTTAGTAGATATAAAAAATTGAGAAAAACATCCTACTTTGGAAAACTTGGACTACCATGCTGTGGGGCGCGCCGCGAGGTACGGGGTGCTAGTGCAAAATTGTTATATCTCGCATTTTCGTACGTTAAAGTTTCGTCTTCAGTTAATCGACGTAGACTCGGTGATGAGATTATCTTGAGGTTAACGTATTTATGCTATTTATAACAAGCGATAAGTAAGTTCCGTGAAGGATAAAGGATAAACGAATTAAAGAAAATGAGTTTCGTCGAAGATGGTAAATTTTGGATATAATACGATCCGAGCCATAATACCCGGTGTTTATAGACTAGTACCATACAAGGTACCATATGGCCATGATAGTATGATGTATAAGGTGTATTAAAAATAAGTAGTATTTTAAGTAATTTGAGATAATTCTTAATTATGTGGGTAATTGATTAATTATCGGGTAACAGGATATTACCTAATTAACTAATGAGTTATGGGATAAAATTAACCCCCCACCCCCACGTGGCAGCAAGCCACTATCAAAACAAATGACTCTTAGTCATTAGAGGTAGGTGGCAACCAATTCATGACTCTTAGTCATTAGGGGTAGGTGGCAACCAATTCAAGCATAAGGAATTTTTAAATCAAAGAAGGCTACATATCTTTGGACAATTCAAAGATAAGCATTGTAATTCAAAGCAACTACATATCTTTTAGCAATTAAATGATACACATCTTTCACCATTTAAAAGAATAGCAACGTAGAAGGCAATCTGAAGCAACGCAGAAGGGTACGGACCTTCAAATATTTAAATAGAGATTTCATAGTATCTTAAGCAACGTGAGATTTTGCAATTTTAAGAAAGTACGGTGTAACCCTTCTCAAGATTATCACACGAATGTTTTCCTACTCCAGGTATGTTAAGGCTAAGCCCTCCTTTATTTTGGCATAATCCCTACGATATAAGCGAAACGAGAAAATGCACAACTTCCATAAATGACTCTATTCATAGGAGTATTAGAGGTGCCTATGTTCTTGAATTCCCATGTATCTTATTATCACATCTTCTGTTCATGGGTCCCAAAAGAATACGTAGTTGATAAAGTTTATCCGAAAGATATATTGAGCTTAGTAACATATTTTTATGCATTTTATTTATTTATACATGTACATTTACCCATGACCAGATAGCATTATATACGATATATGTACTTATATGTATAGGGGATATGGGAAAAGGTTACGACGTTATATACGCACCACCACCAGATCAGCTAGTATATGTTGACGATGTTGCCCACAGTGGCCGAGATGATATGATGAGATTCCCTCAGAGGTTTGATGATGTTATGTACACCTATACCTATGCATGACACGATATTTATACGAACGTGCATGACATTATAAATGTTTCAAAATTTACAAAGTTATTTAGACTTACAGACGGAATTCTTTATTCAATATTTTCTCTATGTCTCTTATGTACTGATCTTCATTCCTTACATACTCAGTACATTATTCATACTGACGCCCTATTTCCTGGGGCCTGCGTTTCATGCCCGCAGGTGCAGGTAAGCAAGCTGACGGTCCCCCTTCTTAGGATCCTTGGTCAGCGAGAGTTGGCGTGCTCTCCTTGATCCAGAGCTGCTTTTGATTTTGGTACGATAAGCTAATATACATATATGGGTATGACGTGGCCCAGTCCCTTCCTTGTACAATTGTATTTTCTATTAGAGGTCTATAGACCGTTATGTATAGTTGGGTAGTATGTGGCCTTGCCGGCTTCCATTTTTGGGTATATAGTTGTCTATAGCAGCCTTGTCGGCTCGCCCTACGTATTCTGCACGTATATGTACATATGTCTTTTGGGTAGATTTCCCTCATGTATTTTATTCTCATAATTCAACAGATGTTATTCATGTTTATATCTTATACGCATGCTCAGGGGTGCTCGACAGGTAGAACTCGGGCACCCGTCGCGGCCCATCGGTTTGGGTCGTGACAAAAGTGATATCAGAGCAGTTCTATCCTAGGGTTGTCTACAAACTGTGTCTAGTAGAGTCTTGTTTATGGGTGTGTTGTGCACCACACTTATAAACAGGAGGCTACAGGACATATAGGATGTTATCCTCTCTTCTTATCTTAGATCGTGCGATATAAGAATTCATGTTCCTAACAATATGTTATATTTTCAGCGATGCCTCCAAAGACTACAGCCGCCCAGAAGGGAAAGTCCTTGGCTGGTGAGATTACTAGTCGAGCGCCACGAGTTACCAGGGCTCGGGGAGAGTCTCATAGTGAGATTCCATCTCAGACTTCACATACCCTGCCCTCTCCAGAAGGGCTCCGAGGGGTACCAGCTCCAGCGCCCGCCCCTGTACATTCAGCTACTCAGCCAGATGCACCGGGTCAGGAGATGAGAGATGTTGTTCAGCTATTAACTCGATTAGTAGTCGCACAGGCTCGGCGTCAGGAAGTAAGTATTGGTCATGCAGATAGGTCCGTCAGTGCGAGGGTTCATGATTTCATTAATTTAGGCCCTCCGATATTCACGAGGGCAGATCCAAATGAGGACCCTCAGGTATTTATTGATAGAATGCAGAGGACGTTGAGGGTAATAAAGGCCACTGCGACTGAGTCAGTTGAGCTAGCTTCCTATAGACTCCAAGATGTTGTAGTTAATTGGTACGAGTCTTGGGAATTGTCCAGAGGTGAGGATGCCCCTCCAGCAGTATGGCAGGAGTTTACAGAATCTTTTCTTCTTCATTATCTGCCACCAGAGCTTAGACGGGCTAGAGTTGATAGGTTCTTGACCCTTCGGCAGGGTAACATGAGTGTTCGAGAATACAGTCTTCAGTTTGATTCGTTGGCCAGGTGTGATCCCACTATTGTATCTAAGATGGAGGATTGGGTTCACCGGTTCGTGATGGGGTTAGAGCTGCACTTGCTTAACGATTGTATGTCGGTCTCATTTCAGCCAGACATGGATATTTCTCGTATTCAGGCATACACTCAGGGTGTAGAGGAGTGTAAGCAGAAGTAGAGGGCCAATCGTGAGCATGATAGGGCCCAGAATAAGAGAGCGAGGTCTTCGGGTCCTTCTGGTGAGTTTTGAGGTGGTCAAAGACAATAATACCCGAGGCATCCAACCCAGCCATCGGCTAGCGCGCCCCCTCAGTTTGGTGGTAAGAGATTGGATCGTTCCAATCTATCGTAACAGACCTAATAGAGTTAGATATGGTAGAATTTGATGTTATAATGGGTATGGATTGGTTAGCTTCTTGTCATGCCAACATTGATTGTAGATCGAAGATAGTCCTATTTCAATTTCCAAGGGAGCATATTTTGGAATGGAAAGGTAATACGGCATCGCCGAGAGGTAAATTTATTTTCTATCTCAAGGTAAGGAAGATGATCAGAAAGGGCTATATTTATCACTTAGTTCGGGTTCGGGATGTGGAAGTAAAGTCACCTACCATTCAGTACATCCCTGTGGTTAATGAGTTTCCCGATGTTTTACCCAATGAGAATCTGGGTCTTCCGCCAGAGCTAGAAATTGAGTTTTCTATTGACCTACTACTAGATACTCATCCAATATCTATTCCTCCCTATAGAATGGCCACCGCAAGGCTGAAAGAGCTGAAGGAACAACTAAAGGACTTACTTGAGAAAGGCTTTATCAGACCTAGTACATCACCGTGGGGAGCACCTGTGTTATTTGTAAGGAAGAAAGATGGTTTCTTATGGATGTGTATTGATTATAGACAATTGAATAAGGTGACGATCAAGAATAAGTACCCGCTCCCGAGGATTGATGATTTATTTGATCACTTGCAAGGTGCCAAGTGTTTCTCAAAGATATACTTGAGGTCCAGGTACCATCAAGTAAGGGTTAAGGAGAAAGATATTCCAAAGATAGATTCAGGACAGATACGGGCACTTTGAGTTTCGTGTTATGTCGTTCGGTTTGACCAATGCCCCAGCAGTATTCATGGATTTGATGAACCATGTGTTCAGACCCTTTATAGATCTATTCGTAATTGTATTTATTGATGATATATTGATTAATGCTCGTTCAGAGGCTGAGCATGCAGATCATTTGTGTATTGTGCTCAGAGTTCTACAAAAAGGGAAGTTGTATGCAAAATTCTCTAAATGTGAATTCTGGTTGAACTCTGTAGCCTTCCTTGGGCATGTTATTTTGGGTGAGGGTATCCGGGTTGATACATAGAAGATTGAGGCAGTAAAGACTTGGCCTAGACCCACGACACTGACTGAGGTTCGTAGCTTTCTTGGTTTGGCAGGTTATTATAGGAGATTTGTAGAGGGATTTTCTTCCCTTTCAGCACCTTTGACAAAGTTGACTCAGAAGGGAGAAAAGTTTCAATGGACTGATGCTTCCGAATAGAGTTTCCATGCATTGAAGGACATATTAACTTCTACACCGGTTCTAACGCTCCTAGAAGGGACTGATGGTTATGTTTTTTTATTGTGATGCTTCGAGCGTTGGATTGGGTTATGTACAGATGTAGCATGGTAAGATTGTAGCTTATGCTTCTAGACAACTAAGAAAGCACGAGAAGAACTACCTGACCCACGATTTAGAGTTAGCCGCGGTGATTCAAGCACTAAATATGTGGAGGCACTACTTGTATGGCATTCATGTTGATATTTATACAGATCATAAGGGCCTCCAGTGTATCTTCAAGCAAAAAGAATTGAATTTATGTCAAAGGAGATGGTTAGAGCTACTTAAAGACTATGACGTTGAAATTTTATACCATCCGGGGAAGGCAAACGTAGTAGCCGACGCCCTCAGCCGTAGATCTATGGGTAGTATGTCATATTTACGCCCTGAGCCGTAGATCTATGGGTAGCATGTCATATTTACAGCTAGAAAAGAGGGGAATAGCCCATGAGATTCATCATCTGGCTAGTCTTGGAGTTCGGTTACTGGACTCAGGTGATATTGGAGTTACTATTCAGGATACGACAACATCCTCTTTAGTAACTGAAGTAAAGGAACGCCAGTACGAGGATCATGTGTTAGTTCATTATAGGGATACCACCCCTCAGAAGGAGAAGACACTGTTTGAAATTACAGAAGATGGGGTCCTCAGATATCGAGGACGATTATGTGTCCCTAATGTTGTAGGGCTGCATCGGCAAGTTATGGGAGAAGCTCACTATTCTCGTTATTCTATCCATCCAGGAGCGACAAAGATGTATCATGATATCAGGGAAGTATATTGGTGGGATAGAATTAAAAAGGATATAGTGGAGTTTGTTGCTTAGTGTCCTAACTGTTAGTAGGTTAAGATTGAGCATCAAAAACCCGGTGGATTATTGCAGGCTATGGAGATTCTGACTTGGAAATAGGAAGTAATCAATATGGATTTCATCGTAGGCTTACCTCGTACCTAGCGTAAGTTCGATTCGATATGGGTGATTGTTGACAGGCTTACAAAGTCAGCCCATTTTCTGCCCGTTAGAACTACATATTCCGTAGAGGATTATGCAAGGCTTTATATTAAGGAGATAGTTCGACTACATGGTATCCCTGTATCTATTATCTCGGATAGAGGAGCTCAATTTAAAACTAACTTCTAGAGGTCCTTCCAAAAAGGATTGGGGACTCAGGTAAGTCTTAGTACAACATTTCATCCCCAGACAGACGGACATGCTGAGCGTACTATTTAGACACTTGAGGATATGTTACGAGCTTGTGTGATGGACTTCAAGGGTAGCTGGGATGATCATCTACCGCTTATTGAGTTTGCATATAATAATAGCTAACATTCCAATATTCAGATGGCTCCATACGAAGCTCTTTACGGACGGAACTGTAGGTTGCCTATAGGGTGGTTCGATGTTGGGTAAACTACGTTAGTAGGAACCGAATTGGTACAATAGGCAATCAAGAAAATTAAGCTTATACAGGAAAGGCTATTAGCAGCTCAGAGCCGTCAGAAGTCTTATGCGGATAATCGACGGCGAGCCTTGGAGTTTCAGGTCAACGACTGGGTATTCCTAAAGGTATCACTGATGAAAGGTGTTATGAGGTTCGGTAAGAAAGGAAAACTTAGCCCTCGGTACATTGGACCATATAGGATCATACGCAAGGTAGGCCTGGTAGCATATGAGTTAGACTTGCCTTCGGATTTGGAGTCTGTACATCCAGTCTTTCATGTGTCTATGCTCCATAAATATATCGGAGATCCTTCCAGAATCGTGTCAGTTGACGACGTTCAGGTCACAAAGCAGCTATCATATGAAGAAATTGCCATTGCTATATTAGACAGACAGGTTCAGAGATAGAGAACTAAAGACGTAGCTTCGGTGAAAGTACTTTAGAGAAACAACAATGTGGAAGAAATGACTTGGGAGGCCGAGGAAGACATGAATTCTAGATATCCCTACTTATTTCCTCCTCCAGAGAAGGGTCCGACTGAGACATCACAACCGTACGGTACGTGTATGGATTCTTGTGTTAGTTATTGTCATTGGTCGTGTGAGGCCATTGTCGTAATTAATGATTGTGGTCCTATATGGCATTAAATTATTGAGTTTCTAAAGGAAGAGTTGGTAGTTGTATTGTTACAAAGGCGACTCTGCCAAAGTTATATAGATCCCTGGGAGTTAAACATTCGAGGACGAATGTTTCTAAGGGGGGAAGGATGTTACATCTCGTGTTTTCGTACGTTAAAGCTTCATCTTCAATTAATTGGCGTAGACTCGGGGATGAGATTATCTTGAGGTTAACGTATTTATGCTATTTGTAACAAGCGATAAGTAAGTGCCGTGAAGGATAAAGGGTAAACGAATTAAAGAAAATGAGTTTCGTCGAAGGTGGTCAATTTTGGATATAATACGATCCGAGCCATAATACCCGGTGTTTATGGACTAGTACCATACAAGGTACCATATGACCATGATAGTGTGATGTATAAGGTGTATTAAAAATAATTAATATTTTAAGTAATTTGAGATAATTCTTAATTATGTGGGTAATTGGCTAATTATCGGGTAACGGGATATTACCTAATTAACTAATGAGTTATGGGATAAAATTAACACCACCCCATATGGCAGCAAGCCACTATCAAAACAAATGACTCTTAGTCATTAGGGGTAGGTGGCAACCAATTCAAGCATAAGGAATTTTTAAATCAAAGAAGGCTACATATCTTTGGACAATTCAAAGATAAGCATTGTAATTCAAAGCAGCTACATATCTTTTAGCAATTAAAAGATACACATCTTTCACCATTTAAAAGAATAGCAACGTAGAAGGCAATCTGAAGCAATGCAGAAGGGTACGAACCTTCAATTATTTAAATAGAGATTTCATAGTATCTTAAGCAACGTGAGATTTTGCAATTTTAAGGAAGTACAGTGTAACCCTTCTCAAGATTATCATACGGATTTTTTCCTACTCCAGGTATGTTAAGGCTAAGCCCTCCTTTCTTTTGGCATGATCCATACGATATAAACAAAATGAGCAAATGCACAACTTCCATAAATGACTTTATTCATAGGAGTATTAGAGGTGTCTATGTTCTTGAATTCCCATGTATCTTATTATCACATCTTCTGTCTATGGATCCCAGAAAAATACGTAGTTGATAAAGTTTATCTGAAAGATATATTAAGCTTAGTAACATATTTTTATATATTTCATTCATTTATACATGTACATTGATCCATGACCAGATGGCGTTATATACGCATAAATATATGTACTTATATGTATAGGGGATATGGGAAAAGGTTACGGCATTATATACGCACCACCACCTGATCAGCTGGTATATGTTGACGATGTTGCCCACAGTGGTCGAGATGATATGATGGGATGCCCTTAGAGGCTTGATGATGTTATGTACACCTATACCTATGCATGACATGACATTTATATGAACTTGCATGACATTATAAATGTTTCAGAATTTACAAAGTTATTTAGACTTACAGACGGAATTCTTTATTCCATGTTTCACCTATGTCTCTTATGTACTGATCTTCATGCCTTACATACTCAGTACATTATTCGTACTGACGCCCTATTTTTTGGGGCCTACGTTTCATGCCTGCAGGTGCAGGTAGGCAAGTTGACAGTCCCCCTTCTTAGGATCCTTGGTCAGCGAGAGTTGGCGTGCTCTCCTTGATCCAGAGCTGCTTTTGATTTTGGTACGATAAGCTAATATACATATATGGGTATGACATGGCCCAGTCCCTTCCTTGTACAATTGTATTTTCTATTAGAGGTATGTTGACAGTTATGTATAGTTAGGTAGTATGTGGCCTTGCCGACTTCTAGTTTTAGGTATCTAGTTGTCTGTAGCAGCCTTGTCGGCTCGCCCTACGTATTATGCACGTATATGTACATATGTCTTTTCTGCAGATTTCCCTTATGTATGTTATTCTCGTAATTCAGCAGATGTTATTCATGTTTATATCTTATACGCATGCTCAGGGGTGTTTGACAGGTAGAACTCGGTCACCCGTCGTGGCCCATCGGTTTGGGTCGTGACAACAATTCCTGCAGAGTAAAACAAATAACTCTCTGAAGATCCTCACTAATGCAACACATGGGGTGGTGCATAGCTCGCCGCGCTAGTGTACTTTCGCGGTCCAATTGTCCCACTTCGACTTGGAAAGGGTAGTTTCGTCCGGGCCCTTTTCTAGATGGTATAAATACATAAAAATATGATTTTTAGAGGACTTTTGACCTATGAAATATTGGAAGAGCATTGGAGACTCATAGCACAAGGATTCATCATTCTTTCTTCAACTCAACACCCGAGTTTGGATTGAATTCATGCTTTCTTATTCTTTAACTTTATTTGTGATGACTTTCTCCATGAATATGTAGTAGTTTACTTTAAGGTTTGACGGATATGGTGTTTTAATTGATGTTTGTGTATTTTAACTCTTGTTCTTTGCATGAATTCGTTTTTGGAGCTTTGAGTTGATCGCAAGATTGTTCACCAAATTATTTAATCGAAAGAGGAATATTTTGGGTGATTATCCTTGCATTATCTTGTTTGGTTTAATTTAGTGATTCTTTTAATTAATCAAAAAGGCTTGTTGAATTTTTGATTAATTCAAGGTAGGAGAATATTCGAGAGATGTGTTTCCTAAATACTAGTCCATTAACGCATTCTTGCATATTTTCACAGTGCTTTATATTAGTTTACCTCGTAGCGAGGAGTCTTGGCTAGACAATTGAACTAATCATTAAGTGAATTACCAAGAATCATTCAAACTTTAGAGTGAATTTAACTAGAATTAAATCCCGGATAGTTATCTTGCACCTATCCTGTCACGACCCTTATTTCTCCCATTGATTATTTTGGTGTTGCTCAACTCTTGTATTTCTATGATCAATTATTAATTGCTTTAGATTTCATAGTTAATTTTAGTTATTAATCATTCCAATAAAAGTGTTAATCATCCAGAATAGCGTTTAGCCAGAAATTACTTGTGGAGACGATAATTAAACTATACTATCTTTGGCTAGCGAGCATCAATTTCGTGTTGTGTTTTGCGCTCGCCAAAACTTGCCAAACTTTGTTAGTACGGCCAGATTTTACGGCCGTATAATTTGGTGTGCAGACCGTGCTTTTACAAAACTCCTCAGAGGCTTCAGGGATTCTTCTGCGACCACACTTCTATTTTTGCGGACCGCATAATCATCTATGGTCGTAGAATTACTTTTGTGGACTGCACTTCTGCTTGCAATTCTCCTTTTTGCCTTATTTTGCTTGAGTACTCCTTTTTGTGTTAGATTTCTTCATTGAGCTCCAAACCTCCAACATGCCTACAATTCACACAATTTCATTAGATTTGGAAACAAAAATCACTACTATTGGACTAAAACTAAAGCAAGAAAGTACTAATAAGTGGTTAAAATCTACACTTATCAACTCCCCAAACTTAAGTCTTTGCTTGTCCTCAAACAAATATATTAGTTCCCACCTTCTCTAAGTGAAAAGTCATTTCAAAGAGTCAATTGTAAGTCATTCTACTCAGTTGGGACCAACAATTACCCACAATACTCATGCATTTTCAACAACGTGACAAAACATATGTTACATGCATTTAACTTTAGTGTGACATTTGAGCTTCAAGAATTGACTTCACTCATCAAGGACTCTTGTTCTATCATGTAAATCATGGTGGACTCCAATCTCTTCCTCCTCTACCTTCCATTTTCCATGCTCACTTCAAGAATTAACAATTAATTTTTAAAGAAATAAAGGATTCACTCTTCTCTCACAAAGGAATGTCACAAGTAAAGCTTCAAGTACCATAGACTTGTCCCTCATGTAGATCTCCACTAATGTAAGCTCATTCAACTCAAAATCAAGTAGGACTTCTTTCGGGTTGTAATGAAGGCTTTTGGATTGGGGTAGGATACTATATGGGATAAGTAGTTACACTCTTCTTTAAGCACTCCACTTTTCATTTCTTGGCTCACATTTACCAAACCCTTAGAGGCATTTCTTTTTCTTGGGGCTAGAGAGACTTGCCATCACTCTTTATTGTTCATTTTATTATTTTTCTCCCTTGATTCTCATACTAGAGATAGTTGCCTCTTTTTGATTTCATCAATCTCCCTATTTATTTTCTTTTTGGAATTTTCCTTTTTTTTACTTTCTTTTCTTTCCTTCTCATTTCATGGAGATCATTTTTTTTCTCTCCTTTCAATGCCTTGATACCTCTCTTTTTCTAAATTTTAGATTCCTCAACTTTTCCCCCAAACATAGGCTTTGTGCCACTTACTACATATGAGTGCTAAGGAAGGTTCGGGTGCTAAGAGAGGATTATGATCAAATGGGTAAAGGATTATAGCATGGTTACCAACAGAGAAAGGCTAAAGGCTCAAAGGGGTTGACTAGGGTTAACGATCATAGGGTGGCAATAAGAAATCTCAAGCAGACCAAGGAAGGCCTACAATCATCTTACAAACCAAGCAAACCTAGAATTTTGCCTTGAAATACATTCGGGGCAAGTTCTAGACCATCCAATCAAGTAATTGGACTAGCAACAAAATAATCAGCTCACCTCTCATGCAACTAGACCGTAAAAGAAGATAGAGTCTAAAGCTTACAACGATCACAGTCAAATTAAAGATCAGTACGGTCCAATCAACCACTTAATGATTATCAAAATCAACTAAAGAAGCTCAAAGTCACTAACTAGAGCTATTTTCTTCCCAAAAACCTTATTTCAAACCATAAGCATGCAGTTAAGTATGTTGGTGCCAAATGAAGCATGAATAACTCTTTTTAGAGAATGATTTAATTAGGGCTTTTATTCATTACTACTTACTACTATTATTACCTAAACATAAACAGACTCATTCCCTTAAGAAAGTTGTCACACCATCCATCCTCGGAAAGAATCACCCGGTTTACACAAAAGACCACCTTTGGAAAGAACCATGGTATTAAGAAAACCAAAGGCTTATTATCCTCACTACTAATAAAACATAAAAGCTACTAGCATAAACAAAATCAAAGGTAAACAAATAAAGAAGCTAATGAAAGTAACAACTACAAAAATGAGTAACATCATACAATTATTACATTCCAAAGTATCCAAATGTATCAAATATGATCCACCTCCCCCTCCTCCCCCCCCCCCGAATAAAAATAAACATTGTCCAAATGCTTAAAAAAATAAGAGCAAAAAGTAGAGAGGGCAAAGAAACTCCCGAAGTGTCCTCGGTATCATCATCAAGTCTGGGAGTGGTTGGAGAAGTGAACATCGTATGTACTGCGTCAGTAGTGTCGGTGGCCAGGCACGGCTCCTCAGTCAGAGCAACGGGATCATCCTACGAAGATGGAGCTGGGTGTGGCTGGGAGGGGTCAAGTAACATGTCAAATGGAAAATCTCCTGTTGTAGCTATCCGGGTCACCTCAACTCGAATATCATCAACCGACTTCTTGTTGGTCTATGACTTCCTCATTTTCTTCACCTACTTGATCAACCACTCAATCATAGCACCATGTTGTACCAATGTATCCATGATGACATTTTGGTTGTCTGAGACTTTGCTAAGCTTCTTATTAATGTCAGAGAAGTCCCAGGGTGCCTGTGTGGATGTATGCCCTACAACAACACTAGAGATTTCAGACAACTTTGAAGTAGACTTTGCTAAGCTTCTCATCAATGTCAGAGAAGTCCCAGGGTGCCTGTGTGGATGTCTGCCCTACAACAACACTAGAGATCTCAGAAAACTTTGAAGTAGCTTCCTGCTTCTAGTTGTTGAGACTCGCCAATGTCTGGGAGACTCACAAAACAGATAATGGGCCTATAGGAATTGGCATTGGCCTCGGAGCTAGAGTAGGAACTGTGGTAAGAGCTGTAGATGGTGGCTCGGGCATAGCAGCTACTGCACTAGTAGAAGGCTCAGCTGATATGGTTGGAATATCAGATGGAATAGAAACTACCACTACTAGCTTATTAGATTGGCCAGCAATAGTAGAAGGTTGAGTACCTTTCTTCGGGTTCCTCCGATCTTGTAG
Organism: Nicotiana tabacum; assembly: GCF_000715075.1. NCBI lineage: Eukaryota > Viridiplantae > Streptophyta > Magnoliopsida > Solanales > Solanaceae > Nicotiana > Nicotiana tabacum. The sequence continues at coordinate 79,500,486 of NC_134088.1, read as the reverse complement.
CTTGTACCGCCAAAACGGCCTTGTTGGCTTGACTTAGGTATCAAATGGCCTAGAATCCACCTTGGCATCTATCATATACTCAGTATTAGGGCTGGGATAGGGGTAAAAGGTCTTACCCTGATATGCCACAAGGGACATGTTGGCCGACATTAGGGCACCCACATTGATCGGGTACCCGGCCATAATAGATTCCACCAAAATAACTCGAGGAATGGACAGGTTATTATAATTCAGGCACGGGTCGAGTATGTTGTATACAAACGTTTTCCACCCTTTGGCCTTGAAACTCAGGGTGTACCGGAGGATAGGCACCCCAACAATAATCCAAGGAGGAGTGGGTCCAAATGCTAGAATCTTCATAAGCCATGACCTAGCCTCTTCTTTCAGAGCCAACTTCTCCAGATACTCTTTCGGCTCCCCATCGTCATACCCCAAGTACACGTTCAGAGTATGCTTATCAAACTTCACTTTCAAGTTGGCACCTTGGTGACCTTTGTCCCTTTGAGAATATGCGCTATGTTGGCATAAATTTCCTGGACAAGATGCTCCTTTACATCCACAAATTTCTCGGTAAATAACATCCACCCTTTTCTTTTAGTAAACTACTCTAGAATAGTGGGATTGTACTTGTCTAGATCTTTCAGTAAGAACTGCCGCTCATGAGTCAAGCACCTCACCATATACCATAATAAGAAATCAGAAAAGGCACGGTGACTCACAAATCTATCTTCATATATCTCATTCTTCTTTGATCTTTCCAAACCTGCCTGTGTACTTTCTCCCCTTTTCCCATCATACAGGGCATCATTAGATCAGAGCCCGTAGCAGTATTGGACTCATGACTGGCACTCTCCGAACCCTAGGAAGCACTGTGGGATATAGAAGGGACATCTAGAGGCTCAGACTGCCTCTGTGACCTGGATTTCTCATTGGTGTGCTTCTCCGGAATTGATACAGAGTTCCCCTGGAAGGCTTCCCTAGACAGGGCATATGAGCTAGACTCGGAGAGGTCTCTACCTCTCCCTCATCCTATTGTAGTCTTCTTTGATATCACGTTTGCACTCTTGGGGGCAAGGCACCTCTACCCCTACCCCGTGAAGCTTCTACCCTGCCTTTGGTATATTCACCTCGACCTCGTAATCATACCATTATTTGTATAAGCACAATGAGAATTGTCAGTTGAAATTCATGCTTCAGCACAATTAAGACTCATGAATATGAGTGAGAACAGTGTAGAAGCGTTGAGGTTACAATTGGTTAAACATGCAGAAGGAATGGGGAAAGTACGGTCCACACAATTTGGAGTGTGGCCTGTACAGTGGAAGTGTGGACCACATAATTCTAAGTGAGGCTGCACTTCTGCACAGATGTGCAAGGGGCTCAGATGCTCCCTCTCTAAATGACAGTGCAGAGGTCGTTTGTGGCCGCATAATTTATCTACAGCCCGCACAATTTTAGTCGTGGTCTGCACTTTAGAAGCTGAGAGGGCAAGCCTCTGATTGACAGTGTGGACCATATATGAGACCTCTCGGGATATTTTGTGGTCCGCACAATTAAAGTGCGGCCGCAGAAACACCATCCAACAAATTACCTTAACTAGCAAATTGCGGACCGCACAATTTCAAGTGCGGTCCGCACATTCAATAATACAAACGGGTAGATCTCACTTTACCTAGGTTGTGAAAACATTTATTTAAATCTACTTGTCAATATGGTATAAACATATAAATCAATTAACCAACTCAATCTAGCATGCTTTATCAATTACCCAGTATAAAACTACCCCCACATGTATACATTGAAGGAATATAATAACAGATGGCCTACAAATAAGTAAAGAATGAAAAATAAATTCAAAAATTAAAATTAAATAAAATTAAAATGAAATGCAACTTACCAGATGGTGTAAATGTGCAAAGATCCTAGTGGGTGCAAATGGTGGTATGTGTTTGACTATGCTAAATCCTCGGGTAAACTCTCATAGAAATAATAACTTTTCAAAGTGGGAAAAGTGTAAAATGAGGCCTTAAGTCCTATTTATACTCAGAGAAGTTGGAAGGTTAAAGAGGTGAGTGCGGCCGCACAATTTCAAGTGCGGGCCGCACTCTGCTACCTGGCCTTTAGTGTGAAACTCTCTTGTGCGGTTAGAAGTTCGCATGTTTGCCCTGAACTGACAGGTGAAAAGTTCAGAGGAACTTTGATTTGACATACAAGTTTCTACAGCCGTACAAAGTCTTCTGTGGTAGCATTGTTTTTCTGCAGCCGCACAAAGAAAAAGTGTGGTCTGCATTTATTATTATGATGACACAACTGTGTCTAGCATTTCTCATCTAACACTCATCCTTGCAGCACACTTCATATCAAGTTAAAACCAACAAATAACATCTAAATAAAAAGAGAAAAAGGAAAAGAACTTAGGTTGCCTCCCAAGAAATACCTTATTTATCGTCGCGGCACGACACGATATCATAGCATCGTTAGGTGTAGTAAATAACCGCCACCACGTGGCTCTCTCTAAATTTTCCCAAGTAGTGCTGCACCTGGTGATCATTGACTTGAAATATTTCATTTCTCTTGTTCTTCAAATCCAATGCACCGAAGGGTGTCACACCAACAATTTCAAACGGACCACTCCACTTTGAGTTAAGCTTCCCGGGAAACATCCTCAACTTTGAGTTAAACAATACTAGATCATCGGCCTTGAATGCTTTGTTCCAAATATACTTGTCATGAAGGTATTTAATCTTTTCTTTATACAAGGATGAACTCTCATAAGCATGGTACCGTAAATCATCCAATTCATTCAAGTGTGTAACTCGCAAGTTAGCGGCTACATCCTAATCAAGATTCAATTTCTTCAAGGCCCATATTGCCTTGTGCTCTAGTTCTACCGGAAGATGACAAGATTTCCCGAACACTAACCGGTATGGGGACATTCCGATAGGTGTTTGTAAGCCTTCCTATATGACCATAATGCATCATCAAGCTTCTTGGACCAATCCGTCCAATTTGCATTCACTGTTTTATATAAGATACTCTTTATCTCCCAGTTGGAGACTTCCACTTGACTACTAGCTGGTGGGTGATAGGGAGTTGTGACTTTGTGAGTAACACCATACTTGCTAAGTAAAGTGTCGAAAGCCTTGTTGTAAAAATTTGACCCGCCATCGCTTATTATTGCACGTGGAGTACCAAATCTTGTAAAAATGTTCTTCTTCAAGAAAGACACTACACTTCTAGCCTCATTGTTGGGTAAGGTAATGGCCTCAACCCATTTGGACACATAATCCACCGCGAACAAAATGTAAGTATTTCCACAAGAACTCAAAAAAGGTCCCATAAAGTCAATGCCCCAAACATAATAAATATCAATCTCCAAGACGGTTGTAAGACGCATCTCATATTTCTTTGAAATTCCACCGGCCCGTTGACATTCATCACATCTTTTCACCATGTCATTTGAATCTTTGTAAAGAGTAGGCCAATTGAAATCACAACTTAGAACTTTAGTATCGGTTCTTGCTCCACCATGATGACCACCATATGGCAAAGAATGTCAAGCTCCAATAATATCACCTTGCTCTTCTTTCGGAACACACCTCCTAATTACCCCATCCGTACAAATCCAGAAAAGGTATGGCTCATCCCAACAGTAGTCTAGACAATCTCTTTTGAACTTCTTTCTTTGGTTTGAAGAAAACTCATCCGAAATTATACTGCTCACAAGAAAATTTGACAAGTCTGCAAACCACACTACCTCTTTTATTGATAGTGCCAAAAGTTACTCATCGGGAAAAGAGTCATTGATTTCAAGGCCGTCATGTGGCCTCCCTCCTCCTCCAAACGAGACAAGTGGTCCACCACTTGGTTTTCACTACCCTTCTTGTCTTGAATATCAATATCAAATTCTTGCAACAAAATTAACCATCTCATCAATCGAGGTTTAGATTCATTTTTGCTCATAATATAGCGAAGTGCCGCATAATCCGTGTGGACATTAACTTTGGCACCCATCAAGTACGGACGGAAATTCTCAATTGCAAACACAATAGAAAGGAGCTCTTTCTCCATAATAGTATAATTGACTTGGGCACTATTCATGGTCTTACTATCATAGTAAACGGGATGAAAAACTTTGTTAACACGTTGCCCCAAAACAGCCCCAATCGCTACATCACTTGCATCACACATGAGCTCAAATGACAAACTCCAATTTGGAGCAGTAATGATAGGAGTAGTTGTCAACTTGAGCTTCTATTGTTCAAAAGCTCTCATACAATCATCATTAAAGTGAAACTTAGCATCCTTCTCAAGGATCTTACACAATGGGTTCACCACTTTAGAGAAATCCTTAATGAAGCGCTGGTAGAAATCCGCATGGCCTAAGAAACTCCGCACACCCTCAACCATGAAATGTCATTTCTCCCAATTGAGTACCAAATTAGTTTCCTCACATCTAGTCAACACTTTGTCCAAAGAATCTCCAACTACTGAGAAGTCATCCATTAAAACTTCAAGATAATATTCCACCATGTCTGTGAAAATAGCCAACATACACCATTGAAAAGTCGTCGGTGCATTGCACAAACCAAAAGGCATCTGTTTGAAAGCAAAAGTGCCATAAGGACACGTAAAGTTTGTTTTCTCTTGATACTCCAAAGCAATAAGAATTTGGTTGTAGCCATAATAACCATCAAGGAAATAATAAAAAGCACGACCGGCCAATCTTTTGAGCATTTGATCCATAAAAGGAAAAGGAAAGTGATCTTTCCTTGTAAATTTGTTGAGCTTTCCATAATCCATACAAACTCTCCAACTGGTGACTGTTCTTGTAGGAATCATCTCATTCTTCTCGCTGGTAACAACCGTCATGCCCCACTACTTTGGGAAATATTGAACCGGAGAGGTCCATGAATAATCGAAAATGGGGTAGACAACCCCGACATCCAACCACTTGATAATCTCCTTTTTGACCAATTATTGCATAGCTTCATTGAGTCTTCTTTGATGTTCAATGGATGGCTTAGAACCATCCTCCAACTTGATCTTATGCATGCAAAATACGGGGCTTATACCCTGAATATCTGCCAAAGTCCACCCAATAACCTTCTTCCTCTTTTGCAACACCACCAAAGTGGATTCAACCTGCACGTTAGTCAAAAAAGAGAAAAGAATAACCGATAAAGTGGAAAAGGGACAACAAATTCATACCGAATGTGTGGTGGCAATGGTTTCAACTCAAAAGTATATGGAACTTCAATATTAGGCTTTGTAGGAGGAGTTTTCCTATTCTCAAAATCCAAAGATAATTTACGGGTGCATAGTTGTATGACCTCATTCCTTGCAGAGAGTTCACACATTCTATGAAATCATCCATCTCATCATCATCAAAGTTGAGAAACATGGCTTCCAAAATATAACCCACATTTATTGTAGCACTTTTGTCATCAATAATAACATCGGTCACCAAATCCACAAAAGAACACACCTCATTGCTATTTGGTTGCTGCATAGACTTGCAAACATTAAATACCACTTTTTCATTACCAAACAGGAAAGTGAGTTCTCTGGCTTTAACATCAAAAAGAGCCTTATATAGCAAGGAAAGGTCTTCCAAGAATAATAGGTATTTCATAGTCAACCTCACAATCTATAATAACAAAGTCCGCCAGAAGAATAAACTTATAAACTCGATCCAAAAAATCCTCAATCACTCCCAACGGCCTCTTCATGGTATGATTGGCCATTTGCAACCTCATAGATGTGGGTCTTGATTACCCAATTCTCAAAGTGTTAAACACGGAGTAGGGCATCAAATTGATACTCACCCCAAGATCACAAAGAGCTTTAGCAAAATAGGCACTACCAATAGTACAAGGAATCGTAAAAGCGTCGTGATCCTCCAACTTAGGAACCATGGAATGAACCATTGCACTCACTTAATGAGTGACTTTGATAGTTTTAAAATTCAACGACCTCTTCTTGGTAACAAGATCTTTCATAAACTTGGCATAACCCAGCATTTGTTCCAAAGCTTCTACCAATGACATATTAATAGAGAGACTTTTCATCATTTTAATAAACTTCTTGAATTGATTCTCACCATTTTGCTTGGCAAGTCTTTGAGGATAAGGAGGTAGAGGCTTAGGCAAGGGTGCCTTAGCCTTTTGAACTATCGGCTCTGGTATGTCAATAATGTGATCCCTAGATGGGTTCACCTCCTCTTGGGTCTCCTCTACACTATCATCAATGTAAATCCGAACCTCATCACTTGCTTGAATATCATTTTTTGGAATTTCCTTCTCTTGTATCACTTGGTCATCATCCACAAGTCGCCTTTCATTTGAGGTGGGTGCATTCCCGCCTCTTCCACTTCTTGTGATAACCTCTATAGCATGCTTTGTGTTGTTACCACTCTTTGGGTTTGTTACCGTATCACTTGGTAGTGCACCCTTAGGACGAGTATTAAGATCTTGAGAGATTTTCCCCATTTGAACATCAAGATTACGGATTGATGTGGTATGTGAGGCAAGTTGGGCATCCGAATCAACATTCTTCTCCATCATTTGCTTGAATATGTTCTTAATATAGGCCATCTCATTGTTTGAAGAACTTGAATCATGGAAAGGATAAGGAGGTGAGTTGCTAAGTTGTTGGTACATCGAGGGCCTTTGAAAACCCGATCCTCGATTTCCTTGATTGTTATTGTTTCCCCAACTTCCTTGATTGTTGCCTCCCCAATTTCCTAGGTTATTTCCACCCCGATTTCTTTGGTTGTTGTTGTTATTGTTGTTCCAATTCCCTTGATTGTTAGAATCCCAATTGCCTTGGTTATTTTGAGGTCGCCATTTTTGTTGATTGGAGCCTTAGAAATTGCCTTTTTGCCCTTGGTAATTGTTTACAAATTGTACCTCTTCTTCTTGCTCATTAAGTTGGTCCTTAGCGAGTTGGGTCATAGTTGTTGTCAATTCGGCAATGGATTGCCCATGGTTTTGCAACTCCTTATGAAGATGAATCATGTTGGGATCGCCTTGGGAAACATTAGCTCGGGATTGCCAAGCCGAAGAAGTTTCCTCCATCTCAACAAGAATCACACATGCCTCCACATAAGGTGTTGTCATAAAGTTGCCTCCGGCTAATTGATTGACCGCACTTTGGTTCGTAGTATTAATACCACAATAGAAAGTTTGTTGGATCATGGTGTCAGTCATATCATTGTTTGGGCACTCCTTTAACATTGTCCTATACCGCTCCCAAAATTCATGCAAAGGTTTATTGGGCTCGTGCTTGAAATCCAATATTTCATCCCGAAGAGTATTCATGTGCCCGAGAGAAAAACATAGAAATAAACTTCACCGCCAATTCATCCCAAGTATGGATAGAATTATTAGTCAAGCGTTCCAACCAATCTAATGCATTACCCCGTAGAGAGAAGGGAAAAATCCTTAGCCTCAAAACATCTTCCGAAATATTTGTTTGTTTGCTCCCCCAACATGTATCCATAAAGCCCTTCTAATGTTTATAAGCATTTTGACTCGACGCCTCAGTGAAATAGCCTCGTTGCTCTAGCAAGTGAGCATTACATTGGTAATTTGAAAGTTTTCCACCCTAATGCGAGGGGGACTATTGCACTTGCGTAAACTTCATTGGGCAAAATCCGTTTTTGCACCACTTTTGGTTGTGGTGGTAGAGGTGGGAGGGTGGGGTCACGTTGTCTTGTTGAACATAGCCTCGACGATTTGGTTGTGGCACTTGAGGCATGTCATCTAGTTGTTCCTCCCCGCCGTCCACCTCACCCCAAAATTTTTGAGGTCATAGTTTTCCATTTTGTACCTATAATTACTTCAACAAATTAGTATCACGGAAAGAAAAGAAGATATTTCAAGAACACACTCAAATATATATATCTACCCTCATCAAAACTCCCCGTCAACGGCGCCAAATTCATCCACGGCCAATTCACACTTAATGATAAGTAAGAAACGGTCATTGTAATTATAATACCCAACTTGAGTCGGGGTCGAATTCCTCAGGGAGTTTACAATCGGTGGTAAGGTAAATACTTGAAGAAAGAACGTGAAATAGCTAAATTATACTTCCAAACGAAAAGGTGATTGTTATATAATTTAACACTAAGGAAATAAACTAAGTAGTAGCAACTAAATAGAGTAAATTGTTTTTTCTGTTTTTAAACAATTGAGGAAAAGCCTAGGGGTGTAACCTTCACCTAGGTATAAACCTAATGGGTATACTACCTTAATGCTTGTTTTGTAGATCGGGGTGTATTATGACTCTCAATTCTCAGGTACCCACTCAATACCTCTCGATTATAGAGTGGTTATTCCCAAATTAGCTTTCTCAAGTCCAAATGGGTAGCAATCTAAGCAATTGCTATGAGTCCAAGTTGGGTTTTTCCTATCTCTAGTTCAAACCCATTAATCAAACTTACCAAGACCTTAACTAGCTCAATTTCTTGTTAGCCTAGTTTTCCTAGACTAGGTTCCTCTTTCTCAAGTAAGAACTATCTCAAATAGGCATGAATCAATATTTGCGACCATTAATTCTAGATATAATTCATAAACATGGCTAAATAACAAACACCCAATCATAAACAAGCATTATTATTCACAACTCATATGTTTTAGACTCTAGGATTGGGTTACAACCTTAGATACAATCTAGCTACTCATGCTAGAAGGCATAGAAAATAAAGTAGAAGAAGTAATTAAAGCCATAAAACTGCAATTAAAAGATAAAAGTAATAGGTCTTCTCCAATTTTGATCACAACTTTCCCAAAAATGTAAAATATAACCGCTACACTGCTAGGAATACAAACGTTTCCCTAAGAAAGTGTTTCGCGTCTATTTATAGTGCTTAGAAATTGAATGACAGAAATGTCCTTTGGGAGGTTCTGTGGCCGCACAATTTCATGTGCGGACCGCACTTTTCTTATTCCCTGGTTATGGGAGGAAATCTGTGGCCACACAATTATCTCTGCGGCTGCACTTTAGCTTATACGGCTGCACAATTTGGTTGCGGACCGCATTTTCAAGAAGTTTCACACTTGGTCTTTTGCACCTTCTCTGAACTTGCCAAACTTTGTTAGTGCGACCAGTTTTTGCAGCCGCACAATTTGGTGTGCGGACCACGCTTTTACAAACTCCTCATAGGCTTCAGGGCTTCTTCTGCGGTCGCACTTCTATTTCTGTGGACCGCATAATCATATGCGGTCGCATATTTACTTCTGCAGACCGCACTTCTGCTTGCAGTTCTCCTTTTTGCCTTGTTGAGCTGGAATACTCCTTTTTAAGTTAGATTTCTTTATTGGGCTACAACATGCCTGCAATTCACATAATTTCATCAGATTTGGAAACACAAATCACTACTTTTGGACTAAACTAAAGCAAAAAAGTACTAATAAGTGGTTAAAATTCACACTTATCAGTCACACACAAAACAGGAACCGTGTACCATGCCCAAACTAGTGGGCAAGTTTAAGTAGCTAACCATGAGCTTAAACGAATTCTTGAATCTCTATGGGTATATAGAACTGCATTCAAAACAATCATCGGGACTTCACCATTCAAATTAGTATATGGGAAATCATGTCACCTACCTGTAGAGATAGAGCATAAAGCTTGTTGGGAAATTAAGTTGCTTAATCTTGATCTTATTTTTGTAGATGATCAAAGGTTGTTGTAGATGAATGAATTGTTGGAGTTTAGACTTGACGCGTATGAAAATGCCTGAATTTAAAAAGAACAAGAGGTGGCATGATCGTCTGATCAAGACTAAGGAGTTTTGTGAAGGGGAAAAAGTCTTACTATACAATAGTAGACTTAGGTTGTTCCCAGAAAAATTCAAGTCAAGATGGACGGGTCCGTATGTGGTAAAACATGTCTCACCGTATGGAGCCATTGAAATCAAGGATGAGGAAGGGAATGAGAGCTTTAAGGTGAATGGGCACAGATTGAAACCGTACCTTGTTTGGAGGATTTGACAAGCAATCCTATAGTATCATAATCAAATGATCCTAAGTGACAGAGTCAAGCTGAAGACTATAACTCAGAACTACTTCTAACTACTTCTGAGAATTTTAGCCTTGTGTGACGCGCTGTATAAAAATTTTGGCCAATTGTTTTTTAAAAAAATGAAAAACTTGAGAAAAGAAAAATAGACGCCAGTTTTGTTTTGCTAAAACCCGTCCCTTCCCCTTTTTCCCATTCTTTTATTCTAACTTCTCTCTATCTCCTCTCAAGTCTCACCCCAAAAGAATCTCTTCTTCTTCAATTTCTTCCCGTCAACTCCCACCATCTCCATTCCTCATCAAGGTAAGTTCTTCCCCCTCGTATTTTCATTTTTCCCTTCTTAGTTAGTAATAATTTATGTTGTTAGTTTAGTTTTTCTAACCCTAAGTAGTTTTATTTTCTTTGGTAATTTTTTTCTTTTGGTTCTTTTACTTATTATGGCCGAAAATAGACTTGTTTATGATGGGATTTAGTTGGTCCTCGTGGGTTTGGATGCTTTTCCTAGGTATTGGTACTTATTTCATGATTTTGTGATGAACTATGGTGGTTTTTGTGCTATGGCCAAAAATTCATGATATTTTTGTTGAAATTGGTGCACTTTATGTTATTGCTATGATGTAGTGGTATTTTTATTGTTATTGGGTAGTTGATTGGTGTGTTTGTGTATGGTATTTCTAGCCCACCTTGAGTTGGACTTTGATGTTGAAAGTAATGCCTACAATGTGTTTAGTGAAATGCTTTAGTGACATAAATTGTGTTTATTGTTGCTAATTTCGAAGGGAATTGACTTTGTAACGAAGTGATGATAGATGATGAGTGAGGGGTGGGTAGCCATGTTCTTAGTTTGTGAAACTATGAAGTGTTAGCCCCGAGTTCTAATCGATTGACCACTCCATGCCATTGTGTTACTGGTTTCTAATTGGGATGTCCGATTCATGTTAAGTTCTTGTGTAGTATTGTAGTAAAACTTCTTGGTTTTCTTTTCTTAGTTACTAGTTTAGCTTCTTGATTTTGTATTTTACATTAGTGTAGTCCTTGGTTATGTTGTTGTAATGTTAGTAGGTGGTTGTGTAGGTTGTTGATTACTTGTGACGCGCTTTCAATGGGGTAGTCTGAGTCCCCGGTGTACGTTGTACTTGTGAACATACCGATGACATAAGTGTGGTATGGTACCCCATTTGGCTTGGTTGTTGTTCTATATGTTGTGGCTAATTGTGTTTGTCTTGTGTAGGTACAATGTCTCGTCGTCCTAGTAAACATGCTAACACTAGTGCCTTTAGGGTTTCTACTAGTTGGAGAGGAGGTCGGCGGTCACAACCCGCCGCCCCAGTGGAGGAAGAAATGGAGCGCATTGACCCAGATGTCGACGAGGTCCCCGAGTGCAGGTTTGACTTTCGGGTTGTCCCAGCCCGCGCTAGACGTTAGTTTAGGACGTTCTTCCCTACAGTGAACCTAGAGCCTGAAGTTGCGATAGACGATGGAAAGTTGTCCCGAAAATACATTCGGGAGTTGGGTTTGGAATGTTTGTTCTGTCCCGATGATGTGGTGAACGTGAACTTGGTGAAGGAATTTTATTCCAACAGGCAACCTGAGGCCAGTCTGGATGTTGTGTATGAGGTACGGGTACGAGGTAAAGTGATTCCCTTTTCCTCCTAAGTGATCAATCAGATTATGGGTTTCACGGAGCACTCCCACAATGTTTTAGAGGTTTCTTCGTCGGCCGGACTATCCTGATATCCAGCGACAACTATGTGGAGCTAACACTTCTTGCTGCATGGACGCGGGATGCCAATGAGTAATACAAGGACCTAAATAAGAGCACATTCCAGTGTCTAACCCGGCTGATGAATGTAAACATTATGCCTACCCAGAGTGACATTTATCTCTCATGGGTGAAGGTGTGTCTGATCTATGCCTTCTTGACTAGGATGTGGTTCGATCTTGGACAAATCATGTTGGAGGACATGGCGAGAGTGCGACTATTTGGGGCTCGCCGCCTATATTACCCGACTATGATCACTCGGTTGTTACGGGCGCACCATGTGGAGGAGAAGTTTCATTATGACCGGATAATCCCGATGCCGCAACCAGTTAAGGACTTTGATATCACGGCGGTGATAGACCCTCATGCTGTTGCTGTTACTATGTACCAGAGGCTGTTCCATGTCGAGGAGACACTGCAGCTGATGTTTGCTGATATGCGTCTTCGCACTGATAGGGGGAGACATACTTGGCTAAGCTGTAGCAGGATTATCCCTTCTTTGCTATTACTCAGCAATGGTTAGTTCTGGCTGAGGGAGGACAATTGACACCTGATGAGGACGTGAACTACGTCTCTTATGATGATGAGGAGTACTTGTGCACCTTCGAGGGTGTTGATGATTAGGTTGAGGGCCTCGGGGAGTCTCCTTTTTCATCTTATTTTACTATTTTGAATTAGGTACATTGCAATATCTTAAGTGTGGGGTGGGGTGCTCCTATTTGCTTGTATATGTTTGTTTTCTATGTGCCATTTGGCGTTTTTGATTTATTTCTTACTTTATTAGACAATTCGGCATGTAATTATAACTCTGAATTCTATTCGGCATGTAATAGTTAGTAATTATAATTATTTAGTTTCGACTCTTCCAAACGATGGATTTCATCGACTGGTTCTTGAGGGATTTGATGTCGAACAAGGGAAATAAAAAAATTAAAAAAATTAAAAATTCAAAAATATGTCTTTTATTTCTATTTTTGTTTCTTAGATAGTGTAATAACTCCCTTGATTTTACTTTGTTCCACAGTTCTTTTCCAAGGGTTTTACTTGAACCAGATGTAGTTAGTTTTTTCCTTTTTATAGAAAGAAAACTAAAATTTGTTGGTCATTGTGCTAGTTGGGAGCATTTTTCTTGAGTGTGTATGCCTTGATAGTGGTGAGTGCCTTATTTGTGACACCTAGGCTCAGTTCTTGACTCATGTATAAGTGCCTTAATTTGTTTTATCTCGACTAAGCTTAACTTCTTTGAATAGAGAGTCGGGATAGATACGATCTTAAGTGAGTTATGTGCCAATGTGTGTGTGAGATTTTGTGATATTTTGTGCATGTCAGTTAATGCCTAGAACTTGTCCCGTGTGTTTGAAAAGTGAAATAGTAGTTTTGTTCAGTCTTGGAAGTGATACAGGCATTTCTTTGTTCAGCCAATTATATGACTATGACCCGCCTAATTGTTGCATATCCTAGTTAGCCCCTTTGAGCCTGTAATCCTATTTTCTTTGGCAACCACACTACAAGCCTGATCCCTTTATTTTGAATTAACTATCTGTTTGAACCTTGTATCTCTCTTGAGCACTTGAAGTTGTTATGAGCTTGTTAAAAGCTAAGTTATATGGTCGGGGTTTTTGAGTGGAACTGAGAACAATAGAATAAAGGTGCACTACTTTGAAAAAGAAATGAGAGCCACTTGTAGGGAATTTAAAAAAAACAATAGAATTTCTCGAAAGAAAAAGATAAAAAAATCAGAGGATAAGAAAAAAAAATAGTGTTTGTATGTATTTGGTGAAAAAAGAATTTCCTTGCTAGTGGTAGCTCTTGATCTATGTGTGCTTAAAGAAAGTGGAAGCTGACGTTATTATGATATGAAGGTTGGGGTTTGGTTCAACATAAGTGTGAGGTTTAAAAGTATTAATGTATATGTATGAAAGTGCTCAGGGAGGTATAGGCACTATTATCCAAATTGTATCATACCGTCTCACAACCTACATTATAACCAAATTAAAGTCCTACTTGATCTTTCACTGAATGAGCTCAATTAGTAGAGTATTACATTACTGGCAAGCCTATGGTGCATCTTCTGTGGCATATAAATTTTAATTCTGAGAGTGAGTGAATTCTTTCTATCTTGAGTTATTATTTGTTCTTGAATTTTATTGTGTGTGGAATTACTCTCTATTTGATGTGCGGGCACATGACTTGCAAAGGAAAGGTGATGGCTTTGGCATCTGTGTTAGAGTAAGTGAGCAGATTGTGAAAAATGTGGAATGCTTTTGAGTTGAGTTTTGAGGCTATGATGTTTATGCTAGGGTGCTTAGTCTGCTTTAAATATTCTTGGTATAATGAGTTAGGAAAATTGTTTGAAGAGAAGGTCGTCTCTATATGAAGTGTAGTTTGATTTCTCGAGAACGAGCAAAGGTTTAAGTGTGGGGTGTTGATAGTAGGCTAGAAACTTGTGTTTGAGTCGCGTTTTGCACTTTACATGTGTTTGAGCTTAAATGATAATGAATTATACTTATTACATATTTTATGCCTTACAGGAAGTGATTCCGAGTTAAAATAATAATTTAGAGCTAAATCGAATAATTTGGAGCTTTGAATTCTGAGTAAAAGCCCAAGAAATTAAACCAGGATCGCATTCGAGGGTCGACGACCAAGACTGGATATCAAAAAGTGCATGAAAAATTTACTCTGAGAAAATTGCACTACCACGCCACATGGGGCCCCTCCGGGTGCGGCTTGACAGTGTAAATTGTTCCTAATAGGCGATTGACAAGCTCTCTGATAATCCCCACAAGCGTGCCGCATGGTGCGACACTATGCGCGGCGCGCCTGTGCATTTTTTCCAGAGTATTTTCCTGTTTCGGCTTGGAATGGGTAGTTTCATATAGACCCCTTCTACACTATATAAATACACCAAAAATATATTTTTGAAGAGACTTTTGACTTACGAATGATTTGAGAGGCAACTAAGGCAAGAAGACACAAGAATTCATCAAGATTTCAACCAACAATTGGTGCAATACAGGAGTTTGTATCGAATCATTAGCATTGATATTTTCTATGTCTTTAACCCTTACTGAGATCAATTTTTCCATTGGTATGTAGTAATTTCCCTCAGGGAGTTGATAGATATGGTGTATTGATAATTTAATTAGGGATTCGATTCTTGACAATTATTTGAATTAATTGATGGAGTTTTATATTGTATTGTGAAGTTATTTATTATTTTGCTTAATCTAAAGATGAGCTTTATATTGAATTTCTTTACATCTTATACTTTAGCTTAAATTCATGATTCAACTAAGTAATCGAAAATGCCTCTTGAATTATTAATCGAAATAGAAAATAGGAAAATATTTGTGAGAAGTTTCCCTTTAGACTAAAACCATTATTTTATTCGTTGTAATTGTTCATCGTGTTTCAATTGGATTAATTATTGAAATTAACTTTTAATCGAAAGGGGAACCTTAACTTCAAGTGTAATCTAATCATCTGGTGAATTCGTGAGAGTCAACAATATTATAGAGTAGACAAATTCAAGAATTAGATCTGGCGTCAATTATCTTGCACCTGTCTAATGTCATGACCCAAAATCTACTATAGGCCGTGATGGCACCCAACGTCGTCGTTAGGCAAGCCAACACTTTATTATTCATTTTATTGTTTTTAAAATCATGAATCTTACTTAGATAGAGAGGTCGGTGCATTAAAATAAATCGTAGTTACGTACAATTTCGTTAAAATAATAAGTGAAAGTGTATTAATGTGAACAATCCATAACAAATTCTTGAACACCCCCAAAATTAGGTGTCACAAGTGCATGAGCATCTACTAGAAGGTACAATAACAATAAAATATTTGTCTGGAATACAAATTAGATATGAAAAAAGTAAATAATTCTGAGGGAGACTTTTTATGCTACGAATCATAACATGGGATGCAGCTCACCGTAAATACCCCACAATAGCCGCCCCTTTGCACCCAAAAGACCAAAAGGAATATATATGCATGCACAATAAGTGCAGAAGTATAGCATGAGTACGTAAATCAACGCGTACCCAGCAAGTATCTAGCCTAACCCCGGAGAAGTAGGGACAAGGGGTCGACATTGACACTTACTAGTGGTCCAATAAATCAAGTACAATAGAAAATAAACAAGTATGAGGCATGATAAATAAACAATGTAAACAAATATAGGTACGTGGTACGATCCTCCTCTGAACAGTAAACACAAGCTCTCAATTATCGGTTACCTCCTCAACCGGAGTATGTATATATAAAATAGTCCCCACCAGATAGGTCATCACAGTTCAAATCAGAAAAACTCATAGATACACTGGCTTCTTGTCAAATATTACGCATGATTCTGCCAAGGCGAAGATCCCGATCCCATAAGAGTGTTTCATGAAGTTTCCAAGGTGAATGGTCCGATCCCATAAGAGTGTTTCATGAATTGCCGAGGCGAACGGCCCGATCCCATAAGAATATGATATTGCCGATGCGAACGGCCCGATCCCATAAAAATATGATACTGCCGAGGCGAATGGCCTGATCCCATAAGAATATGTTACACTATCCTGCCGAGACGAATGGCCCGATCCCATAAGAGTGTGGTACATAATCCTGCCGAGGCGAACGGCCCGATCCCATTAGAATAAGAAGCTTTAAGGGGTCCTGGACCCCACTCACGAATATAAGTGTGAGTTATGAAATATAAGAAAGCTATTCGATGAAAACGCACAACGCGGGAGATATTCGCAGGGGAAAGCACAATTATTCCGCGGCTAATCAAGAAGCTCGTCCATTCTCTACAATAGTGAGTTTGTCACTCTACACAAGCCTAGTCTCAGGTCGTAATGTGAAATAAAGGAATTAAACAGGCAGGGACAATTCAATTAGTACAATTAAAGAATGGCGTGAACCTAAGTCTACCCGGACATAATTAGGAATTCTAGCATACGCATGGACACTCGTCACATCATGCGTGCACAGATCCCACAACATGTAGCATATAACAAGAATATAACCTAAACCCCTTCACAGGGTTATACAAGAGACTTACCTTGCTCTGAAGTTCCATAACCGGCTCCAACGTCTCTCTAACACCTCGAACTGATGGCCATCAATTCAAACTAAACAAACAATGTTAAAATCAATCAAAATATACCCCAATGCATACAATTTAACAATTTATAATGATTCCCAACTCCGCTCGAAAAGTTAACAAACTCAACCCTCGGGCCCACATGCCCGGATTCCGAAAATTTTCAAAGATAAACATTACCCATAACATTACGAACTCAAATATATAATTTATTCCTAATTCCATTTCCAAAATCGTGGTCAAAATCCAAAATTATCAATTCTAGGTTTTCCTACCAAAATCCCATAATTTCCACCCATTTTCATGTTTAAATCTTTATGCAGTCCATGAATTTAACTTAGAATTGGTGGGAGTAACTTACCTCGTGTTGCTCGATGAAAAGTTTCTCAAAATAGCTCCCCAAATTCTGACATCCAAGTTAAAAATGAGAGAAATGAGAGCTAATTCTCGACTTAAAATACCCCTCTGCCCAGCGATATTTCGCATATGCGGACACCTGTAGAGACTCGCCACATCATAAGTGCCCCAAGGAACCAATCGTATCCATTTTCGTGCTGATCCGAACTACTACCAAGCTATCCCATTTCTCCGAGTTCTTTCTAAATTGCCCTCAAGATGACACTTCTCCTTTTAAGAATACCACGATCCTCACCCAAGCTCACCACAAGAGAACCTAGAATAAAACCACACCGCCCTAAGGCCCATAAGCCATTGTATTCCATCTTAAGCACTCCAAAAGTACCACAACCGAGACACCCACTTTGAAGAGACCTTCTGTGAATCCAAATCCGTTTCTTTCACATTCCTGACGCTAAAATATAGAATCCATAATGATATAGAAATGCCACAAGTCTCGATACTATCCAACTTAAATCTCATATTCTAACCATATACAAATCCGCAAGATTCTCAATTGCTACATATAAATCTTGAATCCATTAGAACCTTCTCGATAGTCATCCACTCTGCTCAAATCTCAATTGCACCGGCCAAACGGGCCGAACGACATGTGCCCCATTAGCACAACAACACCCAAATAAGTAATCCACACCTTTAAGCAACCGAGCAATTTCCTACTCCACGCGCATTACATCTTTCATGGATAGAAACTCAATCATCCCATGATTTCCATATACCCATAAGGTGTAACATACCCCGTATCCAGAAATTCCTTTACTCGAGTGATCCTCGATCTCAACCTCTGTAGGTCATAACCGATCCACAAGTATGCTTCAAACCAAAACCAATACAACATGTAACCATGCAATCAAATCGTCGATAGCAGACTCCCGCACTTAGCTCTCAATGCCATAGAATAGAACATCTGATAACTCACCATACCCATACTCTGTTACTACCATAATACCGCAGGGAGATTCAACTAAATCATTCATAAGCTCACATAACACAAACCATATAGTACCTCAAATCATCTACTAAGCTCGCATACATCCACATGACGATCATGTCAACTTTCTCAACCAAATTCAAATTCAAATCTCAACACATATACCCCGCTGGTAGAAAGGAAACTCTCCACACAACATTATAAGGATCACACCTCCGTAGATTACTCCACAGGAGATAACCCACCTGTTTAGCCTCAAATTGACATCTTGTTATACCCTTTCGCAGCCATGATTACTACGCCATCACTTAATCTTCTGGAGTCTGAACTCACAATAAGACATAAAATTCTACTTCATTTCACAATTAAATAACATGAAAAATATTTCAACACACTCATAACTCGAGACCATACGTCACATCAAGACGGCAATCTAGCACCCAATAGTCCTTTTTACATCTCAAGCAAACTATTCTCGTCACAATCAAACCATCTGGACACATCCCGCAGTCACATCATACTCATCATATAGCCATCCAGCCACTCATCAAGATACAAATTTCATTCATGGGGACATTACCGGACATATAAGTCCAAAAGCACGTGCTCACAAAATCGAAATCCCCGTGTTCAAGCTACGGTCAAAACCCGGCCTCAAGTCCTCTAGACTGCCCTATCATCAGCATACCAAAATCACATCTCGCACCTCATCCATAGAATCACAAGCCTTCAATGCACGGCCGGTACCGAGCGCTCACATGCACATACGAATACGTGGAAGGAATTCAAATAGTTACGCTTCAAGCTAAATCAATGCCGCAACATAAGGAAAGAAAGATGGAAAATTTATCCTAAATGCCTTGTAGCCTCTCGAAGATAGGTATGGATGTCATCATACCGATCCTCAAGACTCTACTAGACACTTGCTCATGACTTGTAGAACCTATGAACCTAAAGCTCTGATACCAACTTGTCACGATCCAAAATCCAACTAGTTGTGATGGCACCTAATCCAACTCGTCAGGTAATCCAATTAATAAGTAACCAATTTAATGAGATTTATAAAGGAAAGAAATGATAATACAACTACTTTTATACAAGAATTTCCCAAGGACTGGTAGTACAAACCATGAGCTTCAAAGATTTAGAATTTACAAAGCTGGTATGAAGTAAAGTACATCATCTGTTTAAAATATACATGAATACATTAAAATTCTAAAGCTACCAAGATCAAGAGGCAGCTATGACCGGAACGCAGGTACATCCTCAAATCCAGCTCTCGCCGTACACAGCAACATCAGCATCCAACATATGCACGCAAGGTGCAGAAGTGTAGTATGAGTACAACCGATCCCATGTACTCAATAAGTAACAAACCTAACATTAGGTTGAAACTAGTGACGAGCTGGAACTAAGGTCGGAGTCCAACACCAATAGCCAACAATAATTCATAACAACATAATAAAAGTACTAAAAGAAGTAACTCAGAGATATATTACTCAGCTCGTTCACAGTTCCAGAAAATAGGCATGCTTTTCAAGTATATCAGTGAAAACCAAAATCTTTTACCGAAATCGCTAAAATATGAGTACGTTTGTAAAACTGTGATTTTTCCCAAATTTTTCAAAAGGTAAATGTTTCATTTTCAAATGGCATGAGTAAAATACATCTTTATGCCTGCATGTCAATATGTATGAGAGCCATGAATGATGTGATACCATATAGCATGAGGAAAAATGCATCTTTATGCATGTATGTCAAGTGTGCATGTTGAATGCAATGCAACTCAGTGATAAAACCATATGCATACTCTCAGAGTACTCAATTTCACTATCTCCCAATCACTCAGTCCTCCTAATTGCTCGACACTCACACTCGCACTCAGTAGCTACATGCGCTCACTAGGGGTGTACAGACTCCGGAGGGGCTCCTTCAACCCAAGCTCTATAACAAGCAAACCATGGCATAAATCAATAAAATATATTGCGGAGTGCAGCCCGATCCTATCATAAATCAATAATACCTATTGCGGCGTGTAACCTGATCCCATCAATATCCTTACCATGAAGCCCTCGGCCTCACTCAGTCATCAAACTCTCCAGTCTCTCGGGCTCACAATCTCATAAAAATCAGCCCAAAATGATGATGTGATGTATTAATAAATGATAACAGAGACTGATATATGATATGCAAATGAATACGTATAACTGCGTATGTAATTGCAATGTAAGAAAATACAGAAACGACCTCAGTGGGTCCCAATAGGATAAGGATATAGCCTAGACATGGTTTCTAACATGGATCATAGCTCAATTACTCTAGCACGTAGAGATTTCATAGATAAAAATAAGATTAGGTAACTACACAGTACCACAGAAATAATTGAGTCATAATTCACACGGTGCACGCCCACACGCCCATCACCTAGCATGTGCGTCACCTCAACACCAAACACATATCACGTATATTTAAGGGTTCATACACTCAGCACCAAATTTAGAAGTGTTACTTATCTCGAAGAAGCCAAATCAAATACCGAGCAAGCCAAGCGATGCTCCAAAAATGCCATCACGCGTGTACAGACCTCCGAACGGCTTGAAACTAGACAAAAGCAACTCAATTACATCAAATAATTCCAAAGGAAACAAATCCAATTGATAAAGGTCAAATCTTCAATCAAAAGCCCAAAAATCAACCCAAAGGTTCAACCCGGGCCCACGTCTCAGAACTCGGAATCGATGTTCAAAATTTAAAAACTCAAAATCCGACTCTGAATCGATGTTCAAAACTCAAAAACTCACTCTATGAAACTTTAGGTTAAAATCCCCAATTTTTTATTAAACTTCGTAATCCAATTACCAAAAACGAAGATAGAATCACGAAATATAATCACAAGTGAGTCAAGAATGCTTACCCCAAGTCACATGATGAATTTTCTCTCCAAAGTTGCCCAAACCGAGCTTCAAAATCCCAAAAATTAGAATAAAATGACCAAAACCTCAATTATAGATTCTGCCCAGGTCTGATCGCACCTGTGATCCCCCTAGCCGCTTCTGCGGCATTGCATTTGCGACTGGAACCTCGCATCTGCGGAGTCCACTCCCCAGCTGACCCCCTCGCACCTACGAAAAAAGTTTGCTTCGGCAAGCATGCGTCTGCGCAAAATCTCTTACTTCTGCGACCATCCCCCGCCAGTCCAATTTCACTTCTACGATGCAACATTCGCTTCTGTGGTCGCGCATCTGCGACCAAACCCATCGCAGGTGCGGTCGCACCAGAACTGCCAAACCAGCCTTAGCCAATAAAACCCTAAATAATCCGAACCTCGTCCGAAATCCATCCGAGCCCCTCGGGACCCCGTCGGAATATACCAACAAGTTCTGAAACATAATGCGGACCTGCTTGAGTCCTCAAATCATGAATAACAACATAGAATCGACGAATCGCACCTCAAATCAAACTTAAATTAACTTTGAACTTTCAACTTCCAAAACTCGCGCCGAAACATAACAAATCAACTCGGAATGAACTCAAATTTTGCACACAAGTCCCAAATAACATAATGAAGCTTTTTCCAATTTCCGAAACAATAATCCGAACCCGATATCCACAAAGTCAACTCTTGGTCAAACTTGTGAATTTTTCAAACCTTTAAATTTCCAACTTTCGCCAATTAGTGCCGAATCCTTCTAGGAACATCCAAATGCAAATCCGGGCATACGCCCGAGTCCAAAATCACCATCCGGACCTAACCGAATCATCAAAACACTGTTCCGGGATCAAATTCACAAAAGTAAAACTTGGTCAACTCTTACAACTTAAAGCTTCAACCATGAAATTCATTCTTCCAAATCGATTCTGAATAACCTGAAAACCAAAACCGATGATTCACACAAGTCATAATATACCATACGGAGCTACTCATCCCCTCGAACTACCAAGTGAAGTACAACAGCTCAAAACGATCGGTCGGGTCTTTACATCTCGCACATGCAGAGCCCTTCCGCTTCTTTGATTTCAGCTTGCCCAGCTCGTTTTCGCTTCTACAGAAAATTCTTCGTATCTGCGGGCTCACAGATGCGAAAATATCCTCGCATCTGTGGACTTCCCAGCTCCAGTCCAAATGTCTCTTATGTGACCAAAGTGCCACACCGGCGGCCTCGCACCTGCTGCCAAAATATCGCAGGTGCAATTACACCAGAAGCCTTAAGCTTCAGAAATTCTTGAAGTTCAAAATTTGATCTGATTCGCACCCGAGGCCCCCGGGACCCCAACCAACCATACCAACACATCCTAAAATATGATATGAACTTAGTCCAAGCCTCAAATTACGCCAAACAACATCAAAACTATGAATCAACAATAGAAACCTTTCTTTAAACTTTCAAACTTTTAAACTTCGCCGAACGCATCCGAATTATGCTTAAACATCCCAGAATGATGCCAAACTTTATGTGAAAGTCATAAATCACATTACGAATCTATTCCACGGCTCGGAACCCCGAACGTTCTTCGATAACACCAAAATTCACTTCAATTCAAACTTACGAAATCCTTAAACTTTCAAAATGCCAACTTTCCATAATAAGCGTCGAAATGCTCCCGGACCATCATACGAACCTATTGGAACCCTCAAATCCCAATTTCGAGCTCGTTTACTCAAAAGTCAAACCTTAGTCAACTCCTCCAACTTAAAGCTTCTGAATTGAGAATTCTATTCCGAATAGATTCCAAACTTCCCAAAATTCCATTCCGATCATACGTACAAGTCATAATATATGAAGTGAAGCAACTCAAGGCCTCAAACCGTCGAACAAAGCGCTAGAGCTCAAAACGACTGGTCGGGTCATTACATTCTCCCCCACTTAAACATACGTTCGCCCTTGAACGTGCCAAGAACTACTCTGGGGTTTCCCCAAAATCACTGTCCAACACTTTGTGCACCTACCCGTGCCACCACAACCCAGGCGAGCATATTATCTCGAGTCAGACTGAAGATCTTCCCTTTTGTTTTAGCCAACAAACCTTAGGACCAAATTCCAATCTCTGAATTTCTCTGCAAGACCTGATTCTAACATATGAACACTGTATCAATCTCCAGACACTGAACCCACACATGATCATGCGCCCATGCTAACATCACACAATGCACCGCATAACTTATTTGCCCATGATAACCTTCTCCAAGCACAATAGCCGCAAATTTACTGATCCGATGCCCGTAGTATACCTCATAACACATATAAACCCGGTCTCAACCCTCACAATACTACAATGATGAAAGAGATGCGCGGGAACTCATAATCACCCGTCAAATCAATAACCATTACCTCATTCTGAACTGAATAGTGACATTTTCTCTTTAATACACCTTGCATAAATCTGATCGCACCGATTTCAGGTCCAATAATCTCGTATCACCCAGTACAAGTTGCTCAAGCAGCAAGCCACCTCAAACATTGACTAAAATCCCATATGTCGCAATCAATGCGCCAACAAGCTATAATTCGAATATGACACAAAAGGAAGAACTAACTCTGGAAAAGAACTACCCAGGCCGTGTAATGAATAAAATAGCCGAACAGATGCTATGGACCTTTCTCAGAGAATGAGAAATAAAATACACAAAAATAAGTATAGGGAACTGTACTCGACATCTCACTATTGCGGCATGCAACTCGACCCACACATGACATCGTTGCGGCGTGCAATGAGATCCAAACATGACACTATTGCAGTGTGCAACCCGATCCAAATAACATACACATGGCGGCATGCCACCTGATCCACATATAACAATAAATAAGGAAATACCCATCAAGCCATAATGTTTATACTACGAAATGCCTGAATATCGACCACAAGCACGCCAAGTGCAAAAATAAACCCCTGTAGAGACGGATAGCCATGCGCTACTAAACTCGAGCTCGACTATGGTGCAATAACGACAAGCTACACAAAACCACAATAGGCATGCGAATAATCAAGCTGTCTCACAACCCACATAACATATTAGAGTATTACAGAGATTAGCTGACGACAGGAATAACATACACGAAGACTCCTCCATAAGTAGTGTTATGCTGAATGAACACATATGACCTGATGTAGAGCATACAATTCACATTAGGTCTACTAGCGACCTCAAACCAATTCCGATCATCACATACTGGGCCACTAACCTTCTAAGGATCCACAATGACCCTATTCATGACACATAAGAGCAGCCGTCAAATCCGGAACAAACTCCCACAGTCCATAACCAAAGGAATAGAGCACCTTTCAGTCATAACCTCTCCTGTTGACGACAACACCAAAATCTCCATACCTGATTTCAATCTCTAACAATCAAATTACTAACACATCACACTTATACGATCTTCCCATGGAATATACTCCCACAACCTTCCGCACCAAGTAGTAAAATCTAAATATTAATGGCCATCGACCATGCTATTTCCATAGTGCTAGTCAAGCATCCGCATTTAATACCCAACACTCCTTCCACAAAACAGACCATCCTCAGACTTCCCGAAAATAATGCCAGCATACTCTGAACATTTTAAATCTTCCCCTGCTCCGCCGAGCTCGTGACATTCTTATAAAAACTGAACCGCAACCTTGATCCTCAACTTCCTATCTCCATACCGCTCACTGCACCTATCATGCCGCTACACGAGAGTCCAAGAACTTCATCAAAATCCCCTGACCCACAAGTAGAATAAACACTTCATTGGCTAGAATCCCCTTTCACTCCACTTATTTCAGAAGAACAATTTCAACACACAACCAAATTCCCATAATCGCACAAAATCAACCCTCAAGTTGTAGTCTAAACTGCCATAACTCTTCTGGAATCCATTTACATACAACAGAACCATCATAATCAAATACCTCCAAATAAATCAAATCACGGAGGTTGTCAATCCCGCACGTACAACCACAAATCACATGTATAGTCTTACCACACCAAAGGAACCAATCATTTCCTTAACCATGCCAATCCAAACCACTACTAGGCTGACTTACCTTCTTTCGATTTACTCTTGACTTGCCTTAGAAATAATAATAGCTACATTCAAAAACATAACGAAACTCAATCAACACTCATCCCGAGTGACCCAAATCACGAGACCACATCGTCTCAATACCCATGAACCATCTTATACCCTACTCAAGCGCACAATAGCATCTCTAACTGGTACACCTATTCTGCAAGACCTTCCACAAATCCGAAGCTATTTCTCCCATTTCTCCAATACTACCCCTCAGACCCATTGATAACATAGAAAATTCCCCAAGTATTTTTCACACTCGGCTGCAAAATGCCGTCTTCAGCTACACGACGAACCCAAAATCCTTAGATACCGCGCTTACATCCTTGAATCTATTAGAACCACTATTGAGAGTCACCCACTCTGACATGGTCCCGAATATAATCAAACTCCAACGCTCTATTAGCACATGAATACTCCCAAAGAAGCAACCAGATGAATTCTTTTCCTTGTACATCACATCCACAAGAAGCATAAACTCTAAGTCTTCCTAAAACATGCACATGAATCGATAAGGCGAAATGTAGCACACATTCATCAAGTTCTTTGCTCAAATTACCCCTGATGTTTTCTTTTCTTAGTCATAAATAATCTACCAATGCACCGATAACTAGAAACCTCACAAGCAGACAACCATGCGATCCAATCGTAGACGGAGGGCTCCCCCACTTACCTTTAAGCTACCATCACATAATTGTAGAACCCACAAAGATTCCTCCTCCTCAATTACCATGATCTCGCACCGTCAACCCGCCACATTTCTTGTAGTCTCTTGTTAAACTTTTCATGAACATTTTGAATTATTAGCCACAATTGCACACTCGACCTCCTAACTGTCGTACTATCTACTTCAAGCGATCCAAGCTCACATCGTCGTACATGCATCTATCGTTGGGCAGAAAGTAGAACTCTTCATAGGGACCTCATTAAACCACGCAACTGCTAACCTGCTCATAGGAGATAGCCTGCCTGTTTACCCTCATATCGACCTCCTCTAATGTCATCGTGATAGTTACATACATCATGAAATCAACTAATCTCCCTGGTTCCACACTGATCCGCCAGCCATAAGAATCATTTCATTCATTAACATCAACCGAATGTCCAACAACGTGTTCGAAACTCGAAGTTTGCATTCGAGACAATCATCGAATACTTTACCTTTTCCTATATTCCAATCAAGCCCTTCTCGTCACATTCAAAATTCCTAAGAATAAAAACCACATCAGAGTTCATCTCCCTCGAATCTTCAATACTAGAAATGCCGACATAATCCTGGAGTCGCAACGCATAACCATCTTTAATAACTTCCTCTTAGGTTCCACCTCACAACACTGTGCCCAGAGGCAAACAAATGAAGACCGACATGCTGATGAGCCTCAATGCATTCAATCAAGGACGGTGACACCACAATATTAACAAGAATTTCAACAAATTCAAAATTATCAAATCTCGATCATAGGCAACACCAACACTGGACCGAAATGACAGAACACCCCTCCACAAGGCGACGATAATAGCCCACTCGAATACGCAGGGAGAAACATCCTGCACCACATCTGTGGTGCCTTTACAACTCTTCGATGCCCGATTGATAACAAGCGCTTAACACCGAATAAGAATGAGTAGAAAGGAAACGGAGGCATAAGCCTCAATGGAATCAAATCGCACGACGAGGAATCAAGAAGGGAAGTGCTCATCATCCCTGTAGCCTCTCGAAGATAAGTACAGACGTGTCTATACCGATCCGCAAGACTCTACTCGACTTGCACATGACTCATGAGACTTAAGTGAACCTAACGCTCTGATACCAAGCTGTCACGACCCAAAATCCACTATAGGTCGTGATGGCGTCCAACGTCGCCGTTAGGCAAGCCAACACTTAATTATTCATTTTATTATCTCTAAAATAATGAATCTTACTTAGATAGAGAGGTCAGTGCATGAAAATAAATTGTAGTTACATACAGTTTTGTTAAAATAATAAGTGAAAGTGTATCAATGTAAACAATCCATAACAATTCTAGAACACCCCCAAAACCCAATGTCACAAGTGCAAGAGCATCTACTAGAAGGTACAATGACAATACAACATCTATCTGGAATACAAATTAGACAAGAAAAATGTAAATAATTCTGATGGTGACTCTATATGCTGCGGATCATAACATGGGATGCAACTCACCGTAAAATTCCCGCAATAGGTACGCCTTTGTGCCCAAAAGACCACCGAGAATATATATACATGCACAATAAGTGCAAAAGTGTAGCATGAGTGCGTAAATCAACGCGTACCCAGTAAGTATCTAGCCTAACCTCGAAAAAGTAGTAACGAGGGGTCGACATTGAAACTTACTCGTGGTCCAATAAATCAAGTACAATAGAAATTAAATAAGTATGATGCATGGTAAATAAACAGTGTAAACAAATATAGGTACGTGGTACGATCCTCCTCTGAACAGTAAACACAAGCTCTCAATTATCGGTTACCTCCTCAATCGGAGTATGTATATATAAAATAGTCCCCACCAGATAGGTCGTCACAATTCAAATCAGGAAAACTCACGGATACACTAGCTTCTTGTCAAATATTACACACGATTCTGCCGAGGAAAACGACCCGATCCCATAAGAGTATTTTATAAAAATGCCAAGGTAAATGGCCTGATCCCATAGGAATATGATATTGCCTAGGCGAACGGCCCGATCTCATAAGAATATGATACTGCCGAGGCGAACGGCCTGATCCCATAAGAATATGTTACAATATTCTGCCGAGTCGAATGGCCTGATCGCATTTGAATAAGAAGCTTTAACGGGTCCTTGAGCCCACTCACGAATATACGTGTGAGTTATGAAATTTAAGGAAGCTTTTCGATGAAAATGCACAACACGGGAGAAATTCATTGGGGAAAGCACAATTATTCCGTGTCTAAACAAGTAGGCCGTCAACTCTCTACAATAGCGAGTCTGTCACTCTACGCAAGCCTACTCTCAGGTCGTAACACGAAATAAAGGAACTAAACAGGCAGGGATAACTCAATTAGTATAATTAAAGCATGGCGTGAACCTATGTCTACCCGGACATAATCAGGAATTCTAGCATACGCACAAACACTCGTCACATCATACGTGCGCAGCTCCCATAACATGTAGCATATAACAAGAATATTACCTACGAGATAAATTTCCCCGCATGAGACTTACCTCGCTCTGAAGTTCCATAACCGGCTCCAACGTCTCTCTAACACCTCGAACCGATGGCCATCAATTCAAACTAGTTAAATAATTTACAAATCAATCAAAATATACCCTAATGCGTACAATTTAACAATTTATAAATGATTTTCAGCTCTGCTCGAAAAGTTAACAAAGTCAACCCTCGGGCCCACGTGCCCGGATTTCGAAAGTTTTCGAAGATAAGCATTACCCACAACATTACAAACGCAAATATATAATTTATTCCTAATTTCATTTCCAAAATGGTGGTCAAAATCCAAAATTATCAATTCTAGGTTTTCCTACCAAAATCTCACAATTTTCACACATTTCCATGTTTAAATCCTTATGGAATCTATGAATTTAACTTATAATAGGTGGGAGTAACTTACCTCGTGTTGCACGATGAAAAAATTTACTACTAAATAGATCCCTAAATTCGGCCATCCAAATGAAAAATGAGAGAAATGAGAGCTAAGTCTCGATTTGAAACACCCTTCTGCCCACCGATACTTCGTATCTGCGGACAAATAGCCGCTTCTGCAGCATGTGCGGTTCTCTCTAAGCCCAGGAAAATCCACTTCTGCTGACCTCTTCCGCTCATGTGTGACCGCTCATGCAGCCAACCTTCGCTCCTGCGCACTCACACATGCGGAGCCCTTCCGCTTTTGCGACTTCAGCTTGCCCAACTCGTTTTTGCTTCTGCGAAAAAAATTTCGCATCTGCGGGCTCGCAGATGTGGAAATATCCTCGCATCTGCGGCCTTCCCAGCTCCAATCCAAATGTCGCTTTTGCGACCAAAGTGCTGCAACTACGGTCTCACACCTGCGGCCAAAATCTCGCAAGTGCAATCACACTAGAAGCCTTAAGCTTCAGAAATTCTTTAAGTCCAAAATTTGATCCGATTCCAATCCGATTCGCACCCGAGGACCCCGGAACCCCAATCAACCATACCAACGTATCCTAAAACATGATACGAACTTAGTCAAAGCCTCTAATTACGCAAAAGAACATCAAAACTATGAATCGGCGATCGAAACCTTTCTTTAAACTTTCAAACTTTTAAACTTCATTGAACGCATCTGAATTATGCTTAAACATCCCGGAATAACACCAAACTTTACGTGCAATTCATAAATCACATTACGAACCTATTCCATAGCTCGGAACCCTGAACAGACATTGATAACACCAAAATTCACTTCAAATCAAACTTAAGAAATTCTTAAACTTTTAAAATGCCAACTTTCCATAATATGCGCGGAAATGCTCCTGGACCACCCGATACTCAACCCGAACGTACGCCCAAGTCTGGAATCATCATACGAACCTATTGGAACCCTCAAATCCCGATTCTGAGATCGTTTACTCAAAAGTTAAACCTTGGTCAACTCTTCCAACTTAAAGCTTCCCGAATTGAGAATTTTTCATCCGAATAAATTTGATCCGAACTTCCCGGAATTCCATTCCGACAACACGTACAAGTCATAATACATGAAGTGAAGCTACTCAAGGCATCAAACCACCGAACGTCGCGCTATAGCTGAAAACGATCGGTCGGGTCATTACATCTAGTCAATTACCCTTATTTCTCTCATTGATATCTCTTTGTTGCTCAACTATTGTCTTTCGTGATGAATTGATAACTGCTTAATTTTTAGTAGTTAATTGTAGTTTATAATCATTCAATCAAGTGTTAATTTTTTTGGATAGTTAATTAACTAAGAATTATTCGAACACTGTTTAACTCCAAAACCTGTGGAGACGATAATTTAACTAAACTATCTTTGACTAGCGAGCATTAATTTCGTGTTTTGTTTTGCGCTCGTCAGTATTTCTAATCCTTTTTTGTATATTATTATATTAAAAAGGGGTAGTCGATATTATGGTTAAGCCAAGCAGCGCATTGAGAAAAAGCCAAATAATGCATTGACTCTAAACTGTTTATTTAATATAATCGATGAAAGAAATGATTGAAGTTGTCTATTACTTATGGGTTGATGAAAAGTTATGATGTATTACGATATTGACTATGTAAGTTAATAAATTGAAGATAAATCACATTATTCGTTGATATTAAATAACTTCAATCATGTGGGATGTCCTTTTTCACTGTAAAATTTCCCGAATTTCTTTTTTAAGTGAAAGAAAATAGAGAAAAAATAGTAATGCTGAAGTTGTTTTTTAAATTGGGTAGGTGGAATGATTTTGAATATTTATTTTGTTTATTATTAGGTTGATGGGAATTGGAAAGTAATTGAATACTGGATTTTGCTACTGTAAGTTTGTTTCGGGATTTTTGCTTATGTATTGGAAATTGCACAAATTTTTACTTCTAGCATTAACTTTTCTTTTACCTTCTTATGTTAAAATTGCATCACATAACTAAAAAATATTAGTTGGGAAAAATTATTAAAGCATCACAACAGATAAAATCTGTACAAAGAAAGAGATAGAGATAATAGGGAGATTTATACTTTGAATTAAATAAAAAATAAAATTAAAGTGCAAAATACTTAAAAATATTATTAATAAATTTAGACAGTTAGAAGAATTATAAAAACTGAATAAAGTTTAAGAATAACAAAATTCTTTCAAGAATAAAAATAATATACCTATGATATATATTAAAAGAAGAGTAAAATATGAGAATATTAAGTCAAGTGACTAGTTAATAAAAAGACTTAATATTAGCATTATATTAATATATAGTTTGGATAATGTAATTAAAAAAATTAGGAGCAGAAATATTATTTGACGATTATATGATTCGGTTGTTTTAATTTATAGAGATTTTGCAAGCAATATGATCTACACGTGTTAAAAAACGATAGAACATAATTTGACATAATTAATATTCTTTAATATTATCCGCGCATCGCGCGGGTTCTAATACTAGTTTAAGCATATAAATAACTATAGCTATACAATATATGTATTTTATAAAGATATTTCCACAAATAAATACATTATATTAATCCATTATAATGTGCTATTCGTACGGGCATAAAAAAGTTAAAATTAATGGATAGGTAATAACGCCAATTCCAAAGAAGTAATCCGCCGTAGCCAAATCACTTAAAGGGACAAAAGTTGTCACGAGCCAACTTCCATCGAAGCTGTGATGACGCCGAACACTACTTGCTAGGCAAGCCAACAGTCACCAATAGAACAATGAATTCGATAAAACAAGGTTTAGTAAACTGAACAATAGAAACATCAAGAAATATCTGAGCATCCAACCATAATACAACTACAACCATCCCCAAAATCTGATATCAACGAGTACATAAGCACTACTGAGTATCAAAATACAAGGCCAAATTGTGAATACAACTATTTGAATAGTAGAATAGTAAATATAGAAAGTGAAAGAGAACATCAAGGTTTGCGAACGGTATGACAGCTATCTTGTAGTCTCCCAAACCTGGTAGCAACAGAACTCTAGAGATCGCCTCGTCTGGAAGTACCTGGATATGCACACGAAGTGCAGAGCGTAGTATGAGTACAACCGACCATATGTACTCAATAAGTAATAACACTAACCTTGAGTTAAAAACAGTGACAAGCTCAGAAGAAACAGTTAGAGATCAACATTTAACAACCGATAACAACTCAGGATATAAAGGAAAACAGTATAAGCAAGCAACTCAACGATACTATGTTCAGCTTGTTCACATTTTTGGAATTTTAAACATGATTCAAGTAACAGTTAAAGCCCAACACGGATAAGATATTTTAATTTATCAGCTAGTATGAGGAAAGTACACATCTATACCTACATGCCAAGTAAACATGCCAGAACAACAATATCACAGTGGATCCATCAAGAATAATCATACATAGCGATGTACGGGTGCCTGACATAATTGCCCATCATCAAGCACGTATATGAAATATTGTGTCTGCGCCCACTGCTGGTATGTCAGACTCCGGAGGGGCAGATCCTGCCCAAGCACTAATCATAATCATTTAGCTCAATAGTGAAGGCTGGCATATGTGTCGCCCCAAAACAAAAACACTTAATCCAATATGGGCCTACAATACCAAACCGGCTCTATGGCCCAAACTCAGTCATTAACTATGCAAGTCTCAAATAATTACATCTCACCAAAATTACTCCAACAATGTTATACATATAAGGCATCAACAACTGAGGAATCAAATAAGCAAGTACTAAGACAGATATTATAAACTGATATGGCATCACGACTGAGGGCATGTGTACAATTTAGACTAATAGCTCCGAAACAACAACCATAGCTCTATCAAGTCCCAAACAATTAGCACATATCCTAGACATGATGTCTAACATGAATCATAATTCAAATATTCGAACAAGTAGGGAAAATAGGTGTACAACAAGGTATGATAGCAAAACAAGCCTGGTAGTAGTCGAAAAACCTTCTCAAATCATGATCATGCTAGTGCACGTACACATGCCCGTTATCTAGCGTGTACGTCACCCCAATACCTTTTATATAACGTAGTTCCCAGGGTTAAATACCCTCAAATCCAAGTTTAGATGTGTTTCTTAACTCAAAATGCGCAAATCAATACTCAAAAAAGCCTTTGCCTCTCGAATTGGCCTCCGAACGACCCGAATCTAGCCAAAGCAACTTAATACCATCAATAACAGCTATAAAAAATAATACCAAATGTTAAAGCTAAGATCTTTAACTCAAATCAAAAAATCAACACCAGGCTCGCACTTCGGAATCCAACAAAATTTACAATTTTCGAATACACATTCAATTACGAGTCCAACTACACTAATCTCATCCAATTCCATCTACAAATCGACCCCCAAGTCACAAAATCTCACTCTCCAACCAAATGGTTTAAAATACCCCAATTTAACTTCAAATACACATAACCTAGGTGTAATAATCAATAGGTAATCAATATATAATAACAAAGGTGATTAACCTTCACTTACCTCTTCAATTGTAGCAAAAACCCTCTCAAAACTTGCCCATAACCGAGTTCCACAAGTCCAAAATGAGAAAAATGACTCAAACCCTCATTTTTAACATTTGCCTAGCGATTATCACACCTGCGGTCACTTAACTGCATATGCGGTCCCGTAGGTGCGGTTCGAAAGTCGCATCCGCGATCCCCTACAACCTCCAGCCTTTTCGCTTTTGCGAAAAACGTTCCGCTTCTGCGGACTCCCTCTGCTTCTGCGATCTTTGACCTTCCAGCATACCTCTTCTTCTGCAGTCCCATTTGCACTTCTGTGCATGCGCACCTGTGCCACACGTCCGCATCCGCGGAAACCCATGGCTTCGCTCACCTGCCCGCACCTGCGCTCCTCCCCAGCTCAACCAATCTCGCTTCTGCGACCCTATGGCCGATTCTTCGGTCTCGCACCTACGTCCAAATCCATGCAGGTTCGATTGCACCAGACCTGAAACTATCAGCATTTCTACTAAGTCCAAACATGATCCGCACATCATCCGAATTGCACCCGAAGCCACCGGGACCCCATCCAAATATACCAACAAGTTCTAAAACACTAGCAAACTTACTCGAGTCATCAATTCCCATCGAAAAACACCAAAACCATGAATCACACCTCAATTTAAGCCTGACGAAACTAATGAACTTCAAACTTCTAAAACTAATGTCGAATCATATCAAATCAACTCCGAACAATCTCATATTTTGCGCACAATTCATAAATGACACAACGGACCTACTCCAACTCCCGAAATCAAAATCCGAACCCAATATTAACAATGTCAACTCTCGATCAAACCTCCCAACCTTCCAAATCTTCAACTTTTCAACTTTCGTCAAAAAGCCTCAAAAACCCCTAGTTACATTCCTTCTTAGTGATACAGAGCACCAACCCCTGGTTATATTTTCTTTCAGTAATACATGGTACCAACCATTAGTTACATTCTCTCCTAGTGATACAGTGCGCCAACCCCTGGTTACGTTTCCTTTCAGCAATACGGGGTACCAACTCTTGGTTACATTCCTTCCTAGTGATATAGGGCGTCAACCCCTGGTTATATTTTCTTTCAGTAATACAGGGTACCAACCCCTGGTTAAATTCTCTCCTAGTGATATAGGGAGCCAACCCCTGATTACATTTCCTTTCAGTAATACGGTGTACCAACCCCTGGTTACATTCATTCCTAGTGATATATGGCATCAACCCCTAGTTATATTTCCTTTCAGTAATATAGGGTACCAACCCCTGATTACATTCTGTCCTAGTGATACATGGGGCTAACCCCTGGTTACATTTCCTTTCAGTAATACGGGGTACCAACCCCTGGTTACATTCCTTCCTAGTGATATAGGGAGCCAACCCCTGGTTATATTTTTTTTCAGTAATACAGGGTACCAACCCCTGGTTAAATTCTCTCCTAGTGATACAGGGAGCCAACCTTTGATTACATTTCCTTTCAATAATACGGGGTACCAACCCCTGGTTACATTCCTTCCTAGTGATATAGGGCGTCAACCCCTGGTTATTTTTCCTTTCAGTAATACAGGGTACCAACCCTTGATTATATTCTGTCCTAGTGATACATGGGGCCAACCCCTGGTTACATTTCCTTTTAGTAATATAAGATACCAACCCCTGGTTACATATCCTCACGTAGCTAGCTTATACAACTATCTTTGTCTTCCTTTCAATAAATTACATAGTTTATAGCTTTCTCTAATAACTCACAAAAGTTTCCTAGTGCCAAACCGGGGCAGAAAATTTTGTTCATTTTGTTTGTCTTTGATGGCTTTGCAGGACCCTGCCATAAAGCACAGATTGTGGCTATTAAAGCTTCCAGTTTCAGTTCTCATCAGAAGAAAGAAGTTTTTTTATCATAAGATAGTTGGAGTTAGTTTTGATAATGTGTCAGCAACTCAGTGTCTCAAGATTCATCTTCTCAATTTTGGATCAGAAAAGCACTCAATGAAAATTGAGTCATAATCTTTTCTTCAAAGAGCATCAAGATCCAATCTAAGGTCAACACAAGCGAGCATGTCAAGAATCAAGATTTGACTCCCAAAGACACATAGATAGGAATTTTGTAACCCTTAGCTTGCAGGCAAATATAGTTCTCTTCTCTTTTCATTTGATGTAAGCAACAAGTAATAGTAACAACAACAACAACAACAACATCAGTCTTAACTCCAATGTCTGATAGTCCCAGCTACCAAATTTTCCAAAAAACTACACTAACCTGATTCCTTTATAGCCAAGGATATGTAGTCAACCTCGGAAGCAAGGTTCGGTCACCTTTTAAAGAAAATGATTTTATTAGAGTCATATGTGAGCAAATTTAATCACTAAATTTACTATATTTACACGTAAACTCTTCATGTTCTCGAGCAAAGAGAGGTAGCTTTAAATGCCTAATTTTTGCTCTTTTGTTTTCCTTCTTTTATGTTGATTATAGTTTAATTAAATAGGAAATAAAAGGTTGGGATAAGTTGCATGTTTTAGCCAGAATGGGCCAAACATTGGACCAAATCAGTGGCCCAATGGAACTAACCCGGTCCAACAATCTCTACCACTTGTTGATATATGGTATCTGTCTCCAACTCTCGGGTCCTTCTGAACCTAATACCATAGTTGAGCCCCTTGATAAATCGACGGACTCACTCTCTAACTGTAGAAACCAAGGCAAGTGAATGTCTGGACAAATCACTGAATCGGACAGCATACTCCGACATTGTCATAGTACCTTGGCGCAGCTTCTCAAACTCTACGCGCCATGCCTCCTGAAGGGTCTGAGGAACAAACTCTCTCAAGAACAACTCTGAAAATTGAGCCCATGTAAGTGAAGCTACATCGGCTGGGCTACCCTTCTTGTACGATTGCCACCATAGATATGATGTTCCCTTCAGCTGGAACGTAGTAAAAGCAACCCCACTCATCTCTACAATACCCATGGTGCGAAGAATACAGTGGCACTCCTCAAGAAAACCATGTGCATCCTCTGAAGCCAAACCACTAAAAGTAAGAGGGTGATACTTCTTGAACCTCTTGAGCCTAAGATGCTCCTCCTCAGATGTTTCTTCCCTAACTACTTGTTGAATTAGAACAATAGATTGTACCGCTATAACCTTTAATACCTGATCAACCTGGACGTGCTGCTCTGGGGTACGTACTGCGGGACTCTGAGATCCTCCCCCAGCCTGAGGTGTGGTTTGTGCAAGTGGGATCAACCCCGCCTGAGCTAAGGTAATGAACATGCTCAAGAACTGTGCGAGGGTCTCCAGAAGTGCTGGGGTGGCAACAGGCGCCTCGGATTCCTGTCTCCCAACTTGAGCTACAGGTGGATCCACGTGCCCTTCTTCGACCTCTGCCCGAACCTGGCCTCTCGCGGATCTAGCAGGGGGCGCGGGTGTCTAATCGTCAGATCCAACAGTGCATGTCCTTAGCATCTATGAGAGAATAGAAAGTCAAAGATTCAATTTTCGAAGTCAACCAATTCGCATGATAAGGAATCAAAAAAGTGAAGTTTTTCTAACAGTTTTGTAGCCTCTTGAAGATAAGTACAGACATCTCCGTACCGATCCGCAAGACTCTACTAAACCTACTTATGACTCGTAACACCTATGAACCTAGAGCTCTGATACCAACTTGTCATGACCCCAACTTCCCTCCGTAGGATGTCGTGATGGCACCTAGTATCTACGACTAGGTAAGCCTAACATTTGATAATAATTAAACAGATATAATTAACAAAATACTAAAAACAAGTCTGATAATCTCATGTAAACTTCTGAAAAAACAGAATCTCAACCATACACTCCCCAAGAACGGTGGGACTGAATCACAAGCTCTACAACAACAACAATAACAACAACAACAACAACAACAACAACAACAACAACAACATACCCAGTAATATCCCACACCGTGGGGTCTGGGAAGGGTAGTGTGTACGTAGACCTTACCCCTACCTTGTGAGGATAGAGAGACAATTTCCAATAGACCCTCGGCTTAGAAAGCATAAGAACCACATTAATGAAAATATAGATAAGAAGGGACAGTACCAAGAAGCCATATAAAAATAAAATAAAAACAACCAGATAGTAAGGTAATCAATAATGAAAAAAAATAACGGTTAGTCATAAAATCCTACTTCTAACAGAAAGCGAGACCGTGTGCCAATACTACTGTTATGAACACTCTAGACTACCTACTCTACTACCATAATCCTCGACCTCCATACATTCCTATCAAGGGTCATGTCCTCGGTCAGCTGAAGTTGCGCCATGTCTTGCCTAATCACCTCTCTCTACAAGCTCTACAAAGTAAGCTATAGTGTCTAGTACATCACTGTCTGAAAGAAAATACAATAATAAATAAGAAAAAAGAAAGGTGACTCTGAGGCCTGCGAACGTGGGGCATGTATACCTTGAAGTCTCCCAAGCAGCAACTCAAATCAATTCATGGGTAAAAATGAATTTCTGGATGTTCAAATACTCTCTATGCATGTGTAACTTGACTTTATTAGCCAATATATGGTTCCGATTCATGTAAAAATGGGATATTCCGAAAAGGCTGGCATGTGTTTAAAGACTGTTCTTGCTCCTTGCGCAATTCTGGCCAGTTTATGTTAGTTTTCTGCAAATTGGCTATTCTTTACAGAAAAGAACAAAAGAGCTATGTCTGAAAGCTTTAGTTATTATAATAAAGGCTAGATTTTACATGTAACAATCTCTGTTAGGACCTGTGCTCTCTGGTAAAAAATGGCTAGATCATAAATAAGTGGTTGGGATTGCTAGCTAAAAATAAAGGTTAATGGCTTAGAGCAAAAGAGGCCAGACTCGCAATTTAGTCCAGGTGGGCTGTCTTAGCAAGTCAGCAGTTGAAAGCCATTGGGCTTTTAGCTTGTTCCCATTTCTTGGGCCCAATAATGGGCCAAGGCGGATTCTGCCCAACAGGCCCAATATCTTTAAAAAGTGTATAAATACTTTGCCCATTCTTTTGTGTATATGCTGGCCCAATGCCACAACTAATAAGCAAATTGGCCAACTTTCTCAATAAATAATCTGATCCATCTTCAAAATAATACTAGCTTAGTTTAATAAAATTATTAGGAGCTAGTTAATTAATGTTTAACAATAATCCAATAACTTAAGCACCTTTAAATAATTTAAGCGCTAGGCAAAATTTAGGCACGAATATAAGTTTGATGTTCTTAAAATGCTTCGCATACTAGCTTGGTTATGTAGTTTAATAAATAATAAGAATAAAGATTATAAATAAGGTCCAATATCAATAGAATATTCACATGTTGTTTTATTACCATTAGTTTACAAAAAGCAATTTCTTTCAATATAGAGATGGATAATTGTTTTTTCCATAATCTAACCTCCAAAGCCTTAGATTTAATAAAGATAATTAGTTTCGTCTTAACCGATGTCGGGAAGGCTCGCTTCAGATTAAAGACATAAATAAAATAATAAGGTCGTGAGAACACGTCTTGTTCCAATTCTTTCAAATAAAAAAAAAGTTTGTTATTTAATTAACTTCGAGTAGACTCCAATTCTAGATGCGACACACGAACTAAGGTCGGGGATACTCATCTTAGTTAGTGTAAGCTAGGATCGGGGATACTCGTCCTAGTTTAAAAATTAACAATGTCATCAACAATAAAAGCGGACATAGAAAAAATATGAAAATCAAATAAATTACAGTTTATCCAAAATTAATTCTAGCAAAGTTTAAGTTAATAAAGCGACCGCGCTAGAATCACGGGACTCGGGAAGTGCCTCACACCTTCTCTCCGGTCAATAAAAATAGAGTCAAACCTTCCTTTGACTAGGAATTCAAATAAAAGGTTACTTGGAATACCCAAAAAATCAATTCCAAGTGGTGACTCTGTAAATACAATAATTCATACTCAATTTTGTTACTTTAATTAGAAAAACTCTTTAACCTACTATCCATACAACATATCCTCTCGGGTGGAAAAGGGGTGTGACAATCAACATAACATTTAACAAAAAAAGTAAATACTTTTATCACTTACCAAAAGTAACATTATAACTTGTAGTCTTAAAACTCTTTGATATTTTTATGACTATAAGGACATGTTATTGGAAATAAAATGACAAGTTTAAAGTTATTAAAGTATTTCTCAATATAAAAAAAACATACTTTCTTGAAACAAATAAAAAGAAACAATGCCAACCCAAGAATGCAAGAATACAGAACACTACTGCCGGCCATGTTGATGTAGTTTGAATGTCGACTGTTAGGGTAGTAAGCCCAATGGTCAGGATCGTATCTAAGTAGGCAACACAAACAGAAGGCAAAGATGGAAGAGAGAAAACTCCCTTCCATCTATTATATTACAAATTTAATATATGTATATATTTAATAATTTTTAAACATAAAAATACTATTTAAGTAAAAGTTACTAGTTTGCAAATTCTGTATCTGGACTACTACCTATTTTCATGACCAAAGGTGTAACGACCTGATCGGTCGTTTTGAATATTATAATCACGTTCTCCCATTTATTGCTCAATTTATGCCTTACAATTGATTTATGACTTATCGGGTTAGTTTGTTCGGGTTCGGAAGGAATTCGGAGTGAAATGAGACACTTAGTCTCATAATTGAAAATTTTAAGTTAGAAAAATTGACCGGATGTGGACCTATATGTAAAAGACCTCGGATTTGAATTCTGATAATTCCAACAGCTCAGTATGGTGATTTTGGACTTAGAAGCGTGTCCGGAAAATTATTTGGAGGTCCGTAGTGGAATTAGACTTAAAATGGTAAAAATCAAATTTTTGGGAAGTTTGATTGGGGGTTGACTTTTTAATATCGGTCTCGAAATTCAACTTTCATCCGAGAGCCCAAGAGACTAGAGAGGTTGAGGACTGAGTAAGGCCGAGGTCATGTCGGCGAGGTAAGGATATTATGGCACGTGAGTTGTCTGTGCAGGATATTATAGCACGTGAGTTGTCCGTGCAGATTATGACGCTTGGGCTGTAGGAGCCCCTCCGGAGTCTATACACCCCTAGTGAGCGCGGGTACCCATTGAGTGTGAGTGTTGAGGGCTGAGAGCCGAGTGGTTGAGTTGTTATGACGAGTGGAGTGACTGTTGCCCTGAGAGGCTGTACTTGCTTTTCATTTGTTGTTGCACTTAGTTGCTATTTGTCATTGTTGTGAAATTCCCTGAAAGATTTTA
Source organism: Nicotiana tabacum (assembly GCF_000715075.1). NCBI lineage: Eukaryota > Viridiplantae > Streptophyta > Magnoliopsida > Solanales > Solanaceae > Nicotiana > Nicotiana tabacum. The sequence goes on along the minus strand of NC_134088.1, from coordinate 79,459,799 downwards.
TATCTGGATTACATGAACTTGAACTGTATAAATTGATTTGACTTAAACTTCTGGATTTGAAAGCATGTCTATTCTCTGTTGGAATTATTGAAAATGAACTATAACTGTGTAGCTCGTCAGTATCTTCAATTCCTTATTTATTATTCTTACTTGCTAAGTTGGTTGTACTCATACTACACCTTGCACTTCGTGTGCAGATCCAGGTATTTTCGGACATAGCGGATGCTAATTCTCTCGCATAGTTGATTTTTCGGAGATTCAGAGGTAGCTGTCGTGTTTCGCAGACCTTGCCTCTCCTTCCCTATCTCCTTATTTACTGCATTTGGTCTCAGACTATTATGGACCGTATTTTCCAGACTTGTATTCATATTAGATGCTCAGGTATTCAGTGACACCAGTTTTTAGGGAGTGTTCGTATTAGTATTTGTAGAATTTTATATTGTATTTAAATATTATATTTTCAAACTTAAAGAGGAATTGTGGTTTATTGAGATTATCGGCTTGCCTAATATCGATAGGCGCCATCACGACAGGTTGGAATTTTGGATCGTGACAAAAGGGGGAAAGAAAGAAAATAGAAGAACAAATGGATAATTTTGGGGGGGGGGGGGGACATAAGAGCACTTATTTAAGAAATTTTTTATAAAACCTAATATCAATAGGTATTTTACATACATGGCAACAAAATAATTATATTACTTAGCATAAACCACTCAATCCCATTAAAATAGGGATACTAGTTAATAATTCCTAAACTTAAGCAAAAATAAAAGGAAAGATGACAACTTCCATCCAAAACTAAACACTCTTCCAAATTTCACTAAAATAGGCGTACTAATTAATGATACACAAATCCTACCAATCCACAAATAAATTATTGGACTTTCATGAATTACTATAATAGAAAGTGATGGCTACTCTTCTTGAATTGAAATATACATTCACTCAATGTGTTCTCTTTAATAATATTTTTATTAATTTTTAAGTTATACCCCACTAGTAGTTATTTAACTTATACAATATTGTTCATTTAATTCAATAAAAAATTAATTTATCATTACTTATAGATTTTAAAATTTTCAATTTTTTTCGTATATTTATTATACAACAACAACAACAACAACCTAGTAAAATCCCACAAGTGGCGTCTGGGGAGGGTAGTGTGTACGCAGGCCTTACCCCTACTCAGGAAGAGTAGAGATGTCGTTTCCGATAGATCTTCGGAACAAGAAGATGGAACGAGACTATGTAGCAGTAACATCAAAAGAAATTAGAAAAGATAACAACAGTAACACAATAACCAAGAAATAGAGAGAAAAGCAATAACACTAAGCAGTAATAACGGCACAGTACTACATATGCAGTGGAGTAATATGGATACAACAAGAGCCACTAACATCCTAAGACAAATCATTACCAAACTAGCTTCCTACAACCTAACCTACAACACTAATGAAGTACTAATTACACAACTGGAGCCACAAGCAGCGTAAAACACTACAATTAGACTAGCCTCCTATCTCCTAACCTACAACCCTAATGATCGACCTCCACAACTTCCTATCAAGGTCCATATCCTCGAAAATCTGCAGTCGCCCCATGTCCTGCCTGATCACCTCTCCCCAATACTTCTTAGGCTGTCCTCTATCTTTTCTCATATCCGTTAAGGCCAGTCGTTCACACCTCCTTACCGGGCATCCAGGCTTCTCCTTCTCACGTGCCCGAACCATCTAAGCCTAGCTTCCCACATCTTGTCTTCCATGGGAGCCACGACCACCTTCACCCGGATATCTTCATTTCTAATCTTATCTAGCCTATTGTGCCCGCACATCCATCTCAACATCCTCATTTCTGAAACTTTCATCCTATGGATATGGGAATTCTTGACTTGCCAGCACTCTACACCAAACAACATGGTTGGTCTAACCACCGTTCTATAGAACTTGCCTTTAAGTTCCGGAGGCACCTTCTTATCACACAAGACGCCATACGCTAATCTCCATTTCGTCCACCCCACCCATATACGGTGCGTTACATCCTTGTCAAACTCCTTATCCCCCTGGATAACCTACCCTAGAGACTTGAAGCTCCATTTCTTGGGGATGACTTGAAAAGCAAGCCTCACGTCCATGTCCACTTCTCCCGACCCCCGGCTGAACTTGCACTCTACGTATTCTGTCTTAGTCCTGTTCAACTTGAAACCTTTAGACTCAAGGGTCCACCTCCAAACCTCCAACCTCTCGTTAACACGCTTCGGTCTCATCAATCATAAATATATCATCAGCGAATAACATACACCATGACACCTCCGCTTGACTATGGTGAGTCAGTGTGTCCATCGCCAGAGAAAATAAGAACTGGCTGAGCGTAGATCCTTGGTATAACACCATAACAACCAAAAAATGCTCCGAATCGCTCCTACAGTTCTAACCCGAGTCTTAGCTCCCTTATACATGTCCATAATCACCCTAATATACGCTACCGGAACACCTTTCACCTCCAGGCATCTCCAAAGGACCTCCCTAGGGACCTTGTCATATATTATTTCTAGGTCAATAAACACCATGTGTAAATCCTTCTTCCTATCCCTGTACAGTTCGACCAACCTCCTAATAAGATGGATAGCTTCCGTGGTAGAACGACTAGGCATGAACCCAAATTGGTTATCGGATATCGACACCAGCCTCCTCACCCTTGCTTCCACTACCCTCTCCCAGATTTTCATGGTATGACTTAGTAACTTGATGCACCTGTAGTTGTTACAATTCTGGATTTCACTTTTGTTCTTGTATAGCGGTATCATCGTACTCCACCTCCATTCCTCTAGAATCTCTTTCATCCTGAAATTAATATTAAACATCCCAGTTAGTTATTCCAATCCTTATTTACCCACATACCCCTAGAATTCTACCGAAATTTTGTCTGGCCCGGTCGCTCTGCCCCTGCTCATCTTATGTATAGCCCCAACGACCTCCTCGACCTTAATGTGCCTACAATAGCTAAAATCTCAGTGGCTGTCGGAGTGTTCCAATTCACCTAGCACAATGTCTCTGTCCGCTTTCTCATTCAGCAGCTTATGAAAGTACGTCTGCCATCTTCGCTTAATCTGAGTGTCTTCCATCAACATTCTAACTTTCTCGTCCTTCATGCATCTCACTAGGTGTAGATCACGAGCCGTCCTCTCTCTCGCTTTGGCCAACTGGAACAACTTTTTGTCCCCGCCTTTATCCCCTATTTCTTCGTACAGGCAACCAAATGTTGTATTCTTAGCTTCCTTGACTGCTAACTTCGCCACCTTCCTAGATTCCTTATATTTTTCTCTTTTCATCTTCCTCTCCTCATTGTCTGTACTCTCTACTAACCTCTGGTATGCCGCTTTCTTTTCTTCCACCTTTCCTTGGGCCTCGATGTTCCACCACCAGTCACCTCTGTGACCACCCGTGTAACCCTTCGAGATCCCTAACACCTCTCGCGCCGCCTCCCTTACACAGTTCGCCGTCATCTTCCACATACCGCTTGCATCCCTACTACTCCTCCAGGCCCTTATAGCCAACAACCTCCCCTCCAGCTCCTGATCTATATCCTTCATCAAGGCGCCCAACCTAATCCTTGGACGACCCCGAACCACCTTATTCTTTCTCTTTATCATGGTGTCGACGTCCATAACCAAAAGCCTATGTTGGGTCGCGAGTGTCTCACTCGGGATAACCTTGCAATCCTTGCACAACCCTCTATCACACCTCCTCAAAAGGAGATAATCAATCTGAGTCTTAGCCATCGCACTCTTAAAAGTAGTCAAATACTCCTCCCTTTTCGGAAAACTAGAGTTCACAATCACTAACTCAAAAGCCTTAGCAAAATCCAACAGAGAAGTTCCACCTCCGTTCCTAACCCCAAAGTTAAAGCCGCCATGAACCTCGCCATAGCCACATAAAGACGTTCCGATATGCCTATTGAAATACCCTCATATAAATAACTTTTACGTAGGCGGAATACCACGCACCTCTTCATCCAAACCCTCTTAAAAGCACCTCTTAACCTCCTCATTCAAGCCTTCTTGGAGAGTATAAGTGCTAATGACATTCAGGGTGAGCCCTCCAATCAATAACTTAATAACCATCAATCTTTCGCTCACCCACCTAACCTCTACCACCGTCTCTCTAAGATCCCTGTCCACCAATATACGCACTCCGTTCTTACCCTTCGAGTGTCGAGAGTACTATAATTTATACCCATCTGCATTTCTCGCCTTCGTTCCTACCCACCTAGACTCCTGAACACATGTTATATTGACATTTCTCTTCTGGAGAATCTTCGCCAGCCTGATAGACTTACCCGTCAACGTCCCTATGTTCCACGACCCAATTCTCAACCTATAGGCACCCTTGCCCCTACCCCACCCCATATCCCTTTCCCTACCTCCTGCCCTGCCTCCCGCCCCACCCGAGGACATGGCCTTATTCTACCATCATGGACCACAACCATTATACCTACAGAAGACAAAAGGAATCGCTAACATAGAAAAAGTGACGGACCAAACCTCGAAGAAAACAAGTTGTAACTACAAGTGGGCTAATAAATTGACTAGACTAGTATCAACTAATATTGAAACAATAAGCTAACATAAGAGGATGGGATACAAGAGAACGGGAGGTACCAACTCCTGAGAATGAAACCTGGCTTGCTGTACACTCGAGACTACGAGACCTGCTGCGCTCCCTTCAAAATTCCTGTCGTCCCTTGCTAGCACCAACCGGAGGTGCTGCTTGCCCGTACGCCGCGACTATCCACCTGAAAATTACAAAAAGAACCACGGGAACCAGGGGACTGATAGAATAGAACTTGGTGACCAACTATCTGCCAGCCCTAGTTGCCTACTTACACGATGCCGGAGCAGGCACCGGCGAAGGTAGCGAAGAAGCAGAAAAAAGGGGAAAAAGAGCGAGATGGGGGGATGAGGACAGGGGCTTTGTGTATAGGAAAAGGGAGGGGGTTCGCCGGTCGGGGTTGTCGCCGGCGGGAGAGATCTAGGTTTGCAGAGGCAGGGGAGAAAAAGAAGGGGGAAGAGAAGAGAGGTGTGAGAGAGAAATGGGGATAAAAGGAAGGGAGGGGAGAGAGAGAGAAAGAGGGAGAAACGACCTACCTGGGCCGCTGAACAGAGAAATCGGCGCCGGCCGCTCGCCAGTGGCGTACGATCGTCGGAGAGAGAGAGAGGAAAGAGAAAGAGAAGTCAACCGTTAGTCGAAGAGAGAGAAAGAGAGATCCCTTGTATATTATTCTTTTATACATCATATAAAACTATATATGTATATTATATAATCTTATTCTATTTTCAATGTATCTTGTTCATTCATTCAAGATTTCATTATTTTCACTTCTTAAATTTTTTAAAGTACTCGTATCTTGTAAAAATTAATTTTGAATATTAATATTTCAATATCTCCATTCTTATTTCAACGAAAACAAAATTATATACATACATATATAAATCATGTATAATTATTAATATGGTATAATATTAAAATAAATCATGTATATTTATCATAACATCCTTATATTCTGAAAAATATAAAATACACATATTTAGTGAAATATATAAAGTATATATGCGGTATAATATACATTATAAATTATTTATACTTTTGGTATAATTAAAAAATCTTAGATGATATCTTGCTTCAGTTAAAGTGTGTATCATTATTATACAAAATGATATAATGATGGTATTCTGTATATTTGTGTTTTTTTGTTTTCCTGTGTATATCTAACAAAGATATGTTAATGGCATATATGTGATAAGCTTTCATAGTTTGATGGTATATACAATTTTTCATTTATCACTGCCTCAAGTTCTACAATTTTGAGATGCAAAATCAAGTCCCAAGAAAATGCAAAAAGTTAGATCCAACAAATTGACATATTAATAAAAATTACATTTAGAGATATAGAAATGCATCTGGTTCCAGGAACTTGGGAATAATTGTGAACGGCAGCTACAACTCCTTATTTCTTCTTCAACAACTACTCTTTTTATCTTACTACAATGTAAGCACATAAGCACATATATAGAAAGAAATATTTTATCATAATACAATCTCAAATAAAAACAACGTTCCGAAAAAAAAAGAAGAAGAAATAAGGGATGACGATGCAAGTTGTTTTGGATGCGAAGCAAACCATGACAACTACAACATTGGTTAAGAAGTACTCTTTTTAGGGGTTGTTGAAGGGCAACAGTAAGATGATTATTGTGCAGAGATGGAAGTTCACGGTGAAGAGGTGACTATGAAGTTTTTGGGTACGATGGAGAAGAAGGAGAGTCAATGATAGAGTGGCTGTTAGGGTTTTTGAAATGAAAAAAGTGATACTTGTTTTCGGGAGCAGATAGAAAATGAATGAGTTACTATTAAATTCTAGTATTTTATTTAAATACTGTACATTTGTAATAAAATCTACTATTATTGGAATAATCCATATATAGTAATAATAGTAATATAAATACTATTTTTTAAGAGTCTTAATGTGTAAGAATCTCAATTTGATTTGTTTGAAGGAATATGCAGGCTGATTGGGTAAAAGCTCAAGAATTCGTGAAATTGGCCAAAAATATTTTCTTCGTCTGAAATTGACCGGGTTGATATTTCTAAAAAGTTTGTCTTCCTTTTCTCTAAATTTCTCCCTTGATATTGTCACGATCCCAATTTTTCGCCTTAGGATGTTGTGACGACACATAGTTTCTAAGACTAGGTAAATCTAACACCTGCTGATTATTAATGAAATTTAACTAACTTAACTAAAATATATTAAATAATAACTGAAACAACATAGCTGAACCAACATCGGTCATACAATTCCAAAACCAGTAGTACAAATCATAAGCTTCCCTAAGGGTAACTAAGAATACCAAGTACATCACTGTTCCGAAATAATAGTAAACAATAGAAATAAAGGATAACAGAAGGTGACTTCGGGGCCAACGAACGTCGAGCAGGTATACCTTGAAGCCTCCAGCCCCGCGCAGACATACGTCTCAAAACCGAACTCGATTAGAAGTACATGGATATGTACAAAAATGTGCAGAAGCGTAGCATGAGTATACCACAGTGGTACCAAGTAAGTATCAAGCCTAACATCGGTAGAGTAGTGACGAGGCCATGTCAAGATACCTACAAGTCATGTAAACCTGTATAGGATATAATATAAAGCTAACAATAAAAAAAAATCAATGTAAGACCAACAACGGAAGGATCACAAATTTACAACCAACAGTGAAAATAATAGAAGCACAAATGGGAACAAGAAATAACCAGGTAATAAAGCAACAACATAGTTAGAATATAGATGAGATATGAACGAATTCAGGTAAGGAAAATTGATGACAACTCAATTAATCAAATCGCTCCTAATGCACGAATTACAACAAGAATTACCCGATGTACCACTCCTCATAATCACAAATTATGAGTCACAACTTCCAAATCTTACACGTATGACACCTCGTACCCACAATAGCAATTACCTTCGAACGGCGAAGTCCTCGTGCTACCATATACATCGTATTCATATCAATATCAACTAAGATGATCGAGAGATAAATTTAAACACAATAAGACACAATTTCAAACTTGAATAAAGTAAAACGTCAAATAAGATATTAAGTCTATTTTAAGATTCAAATAAAGTAAAATAAAGCAGAGGTTGTGTAAATAGAGTATCCGATGAGTTTAGTTTAGAAATAAGGTGATGAGTAAAGTTTGAGAATCCAATTAAAGGAAAAATGTGATAACCATTTAAATTACTAAAGCATCGAGTGGAATATGAGTTTTATTTTGAAAGACACACAGGTGAAACACCTTTAAAATTCTTTCATTTAAAACTGCTAAATTACTAACAACTCAATCGAATATGAGATAATGACCTCATGCCCATAAATTCACCTTGACAATCAATTTATCATGAAATAACGGAGGTACAAATTGGCATATTAAAGTAGCACAATAAATCACATAGAATGTATGACTCGCACAAGAAGTCAATATCGTTCCATTACTAGAATACTGACAGTTAACCGAATACGATCAAAATACAAGTGAAATGATTTAAGAAACTACAATAACCGTTCATCTGATAAACCGTTCCAACATAAAATGTACCATGAGAATCACAACCAGGAATAAATTTACTATCACAATAATGACAACATATAAATCCGTTGCGGCGTGCGACCTGATTTCACACAATAATAACAATATTCGTTGCGGCGTACAACCCGATCCCACCTATATCATATCATCCATCCTTATCACTCCATATCGTATATTTTTATATCATTTCAATACTGTTGTGGCGTGCAACCCGATCCCACACAATAATAACAATAGCCGTTGTGGCGTACAACCCGATCCCTCCTATATCATATCATCTGTCCTTATCGCTCTATATCATATATTTTCATATCATTTTAATACTGTTGCGGCGTGCAACCCGATCCCATATAATAATAACAATATCCTTTGTGGCATGCAACCCGATCCCACTATATCATATCATCCGTCCTTATCGCTCCATATCATATCTTTTCATATCATTTCAATACCGTTGCGGCGTGCAATCCGATCCCCAAATAGGCATTACACAAACAACTACAACCGACTACGGTGTATCATAAAACCAAACGCAATAATAAAGCTATACAAGAAGTCACAAACGGATGTTAAAATTGCACGACAACTCCCAAAATCAAATAACAAGTAATGATAATTTATAAGTAGATACACGATTATCGAGAATCAATTAATAATTAAGACATGTAACAAGTAAGGCATGAATTCAACAAGTAATTACAATTAACAAATAAAACATATAATAGTGAACTTGACAAATAAAAGATAGAATATGTGCTAACAACTTCAAGTAAGGCACGTAAGAGCAAATTCAACAATGAAAGATATAACATGTTGTGAATTGTGACAAATACAATTAGGTGCATGGAAGAGGTCTAGAAGTCTACACCGGTCAAATACCATATATAAGCGCGTGTACACACTCGTCACCTCGTGTACACGTCTTCCATATAATTCAAATAGTATCATCAATCCAAAACGTAAGGGGTAATTATTCCCACACAAAGTTAGGCAAGATACTTACCTCAATTAGGCCAGATCAATACTCAAATAGATTTTCCCTTTAAAATTCATCTTCGCTCGACTCAAATCTAGCCAAAAATAACTTAACAATATCAAGCAAAGCAAGAGAAACCAATTTCAATTAATAAAGTTATGATCTTTATACAATTCCCCAAAAGTCAACAAAAGTCAACCCCGAGCCCCCACGATCAAAGCCCGATTCCAAGGATAGGTATTGACTACCCATAACTCCACGAGTCCATATATGTATTTTGTTTTCAAATCCAAGCCGGAATCGATTCTCAAAACTCAAATCTTCATTTTCCAAAACTTTGACAAAAATCCCCAAATTTTCCTATTTGATTCTATTAAATTTGATGTTAAATCTAATATATAATTATGAAATATAGTTGAAATTTGATTAGAATAACTTACCCAATGTTTGTAGATAAAAATATATTCGCAAAATCGCCTCCTACCGAGTCTAGGGTTCAAAATATATTAAAATGAAGCTAGGTCCCGAAGTGCTCAGCTATAAACCAGCTGCAAATGTCGCATTTACGACATGGGGTTCGCAAATGCGGACAAGGTATCGCAAAAGCGAACCCTGACAGACAAGACGAAGATCGTATTTGCGATCAAAATCTTCGCAAATGTGAAGCAACATCAATCGTAAAAGCAAACATTGTCATCGCAAAAGCGGACAACCCAGAGTCGCAAATTGGACTCCAGCATCGCATTTGCAATAAATTCCCAATCCTCCCCTGGTTCGCAAAAGCGAGAAAGTACTCACAAATGTGATAGTCACATTTGCGACATGCTCGTCGAAATTACGATGGCACCAGCACCAACACACAAAATTCTTAACAAAACAATGCGAAACTAATTCGAAACTCACCCGAGCCCTCAGGGCTCCAAATCGAACATCCGCACAAGTCTAAAAATATCATATGAACTCTCTCACACAATCAAAACACCCAAATAACATCTAAAACTACGAACCGAATGCCAAAACGCATGAAAATCACACTCAACTTCAAGATTCTAGAATTACAACCAAGCGTCCGAACCACATCAAACCAAGTCCAAATGACACCAAATTTTGTAGGAAAGATCCAAATGACGAAACGGACCTACTCCATGTCCTGAAACTAAAATCTGAACCCGATAGCCTTAAAGTCAAGCCATGGTCATGCTTAGGAAAATTTTAAACCTTCAAATTGCCAACTTCCGCCAAATGGTGCCGAAACCTTCTAGAAACATCCAAATGCAAATTCGGGCATACGCCCAAGTCCAAAATCACCATCCGAACCTACCAGAATAATCAAAACTCCGATCCGAGGTCAAATACACAAAAGTCAAACTTGGTCAATTTTTTCACCTTCAAGCTTCTCAAGTGAAAGTCATCCTTCAAAATCAATTCCGAACCACTCAAAACCAAAGCCGCCGATGCACGCAAGTCATAATACACTATGTGAAGCTATTCATGACCTCAAACTGTCGAACTGGACGTAATTGCTCAAAACGACCCGTCGTGTCATTACAGATATATCATGTTATTCAATTATTAAAGATAATAATGATAACAAGCTAGCGAAAGACTTTAGTTGGATTTAGAAAATGCATTGCCCGAATAAATTTAAGCTTATGCTTTTGGCAATGCTTTCATGATGACTACCATGTAGAGATCGATTACCGTAATTACATTGGCATTAATTTTGATCCTATTTTCACAATGTGCAAGCAGGGTACTGGGACCATCTCACATATTTTCCTCAACTTCCCTATTGCACAAACCTTCTGAGACAACGTGGGACGACGAAGTGCTTCTTCGACCTCCAACCGGCACTGGCTTATGTTCTAAAGATCATCACACATATACATACACCATAAGAACATGACTTGGGAGGATATGTTTCCTTTTGCCATTTGCAACCTTGGATCAACCGTAATAACAATCATCACAGTATATAATATGAGCCTCTAAATCAATGTAGAAAGAGTTACTCTTAGTACTGTGGAATATAAATTTTGACAATAAAAGCTCTTATAATTGAATAAAAAATCAGATTCTTGTTGCATGGCACCCCCGAAAATGGTTAGTTTAAACTCAATATTGATGGTGCTTTCAATAGTACTACTCTTGAATGTGGAATTGGCGAAGTAATCAGAAACCACAAGGGTGAGTAGATAGTTGGCTTCAAGAAAAAAAAAAAACATGCAGCTTCACCAATCCAAGCTGAAATACTGGCTCTAAGACAAGGTCTCCAACTTGCATGGGATCGAAAGTTGCTGAGGAAATACAACTATACTAGAACATGGCTGTCCAACTATACTAGACAGTATGTTATGCTATTCTTAATTACATAACATACTGTCGCCTTGAAAATATGTTTGTTGCCTCAGAATGTATGTTATACATCGCGGACAAAATAATTGTATACGTTGGTTGTTTTATTATTTATATATATGTCGTAATTGTTTTTATTATATATATATCACGTGTTTGGTTGTCTTATTTATCTGAACATTATACGATGTCCACAATGTGGCCTCATTTTTCTACCAGCTCCCACACTTAATATTCATCGTATCAAATGACTCCTTTTTGTTGTAGTATAAGTTAAAGCGCTTATCACTTCACTGGCCAAATACTAGAAAGTCCATCATATATATGAGTGTAAGGTGCAACTGCTTCTAAATGACTCAGGGGCTTGACGCTTAAAACCACACATAAAAGAAGTTATACACATGGTGAAAAAAATGTAAATCTATAATTAGCATCCGTTGAAAAATAAGTCTTTGTATGAATATACAAACTGTTAGAAAGAATAATTGGTTCAAATCATAGTCTACCAAATTATTCTGACTAACTTAACATTTTCACTAGGTGATGGTTCAGATAAAAAGATATGCTGGCCCCCCTAAAATTGTAGGGCCCCAAAAATTTTAAATTATATATTATTAGATATTATAAAATTATTAAAAAGATACTAGATTTTATACTTCTTTTTGCAATGTGATATTCAAATAAATAACTCTAGTCTTATAATAATATGCAATATATGAAAATAAATAAGGGAAGTTTTCATAATCACTTAGGAATTTATAAAATATTTCATAATGTACAACTAATAATAGAATAACATATTCTACAACAAATGTATAAAAATATACCTACAAGTACGCAAGATTTCCTATTAAAGGGGAATAACATATCCCACAATTAGCCCTTAAACATTCTCCATTTTGTTAATTATTAATGACAATTATAACAATATCTCATAACCATATGTTGATACATCAAAAAAATCTCATGTTTCTCTAACTGTACAAAATTAATCAATCAAATTAAGAAGACCCAAAATTTTATTGGATACATTGAAGGAATCATTATCTAAAGAAAATATACAGTAATACATAGTGTGTGTATATTCTAGCATATATTATACTAGTATAGTATATTTGTTAATAATATTTCTTTTTTTTTTCCAGTTCAATGTTTGTATACTATATATATATAATTAAAATTTACAATAACATATTATATACAATAATACATCATATAAAAACTTGGGGAAAGTAAAGACATTTTGCTGATGGAGAGATAAAGAAAAAGCAAACTTGGAGGAAACAAATATAATGTATATATAATTAAATGTATATAATAAAATATATATATTATTAACATATACAATAACAATATAGTATATATAATATAAAATCATACATTGTCAAAAAAACTTTGGGGAAAGCGAACACTTTCGGCTGCAAAAATCCCAAGCCTTGTATGGTTTGCCGAGGTTGTAAGGGAGAAAAAAAACGAAAACCTTCTATAATTTAAAACTGAAAAGGCAAGTTTCTTTTGAGAGTGAATTTGTTTTGATTGTATTAATGATTAATACAGGGATGGTTGAGATATTATAGGAGTCTAAAAAATTAGGAAATGTGTAACTGACCACTTAACAATTTGTTTGTCCCAGTGTCCCACGTTTAGGGGAGAAATTTTAGGAGTTTATGAACGTAGTAATCTAATTAAAAAGTTAAAACATTGTAATAAATTGTATTTTGTGAAAATTTTTAAAAGCAGTTGTAACTTTTATAAATAAGCGTTAAAGAAGTTGTATTATATATAAATTCCTCCATAAATAATTTGATGATGATTTTGATAATAAAAGAACGAAGTTTCTTGTAGTATCTTTTAGAGTTGATCATTTCTTGTAAAAAGTGGATTAAGCCATTTGTCACTTCGAAAAAAGGCTTGAACTATTTTAAATGTATGAAGTTATGGTGACCTCTATTTAGTGGTACAAATTTGAGATTATTAGATTATGAAATTTCTAAGAATATTATCTTAACTGTCAATATATGTTTCTTATAAAAAATTTATCAACGCCTTAGTGAGTAGAATTATCTTATATTTGCAATGGTGAGAGCTAGCTAGCAGGAAAATGAATGAATGAATGATTAAAATACGTACAAGATGGTCGGTATACCATTGTTATAAGAAGAAAAACAAAAATAATATATTAAATTTTATTAAATAAATTTAAGGCCTCTTATTGAGGTTTGGTTCGGCCACCAATATCGTTAAGCCACCTCTAAAAAATACCTCTTTTATATGCAAGTTTTCAAAAGTTATCAAAAATCAAAGATTTTAAAATGGTGAGGTATTTTATTGCAGATTCCAAAATGTATGTCTGATGAAGAATTTCTAATTAAGGGGAAGAATCGTACAACGATCTTAGTCTACCCTCTTGAAGGAAGGTAAATAATATCAAATTTCAGATCCCTTAGAGAAGAATTAAAGCAAATTCCAGAACGAGATTTTCCACGTTATGATTCAATCATTGCCAGTACAATCTTACCTTTTCTTTTCGAATATGTGTATGTTTTTAACAGTCATGGGTTTCAATTTAAAGATTTGTCTTGTTACAAATGGGAATGATGGTTTAGACTTATAAAAGGCTAGTTACCAAAACAGACACAAAAATGTATCTGAATACTTTGTTCTTTTTGCACACTTATTTTTAGTAGGGGTTGGTACGTTTATCCGAGATATTGTAATTGACCTTAAAGCCACTATTCTATAATATAGTTAAGTAATATTCTGAAGGACATACATCTCATTGTTCTAACATTAAGCTGCTTGAAATTTCCAAAAAAGGAGCAAAAGGTAAAGAGAATGATTCAATGGACTCAAATGAAAGTACAAGAAACTGACAACAAAACGAAATCACACGTTTAATAAAAGCAATGCAAAAAATAAGAACTCCATATGAAATAGAAAATAATTCAAAGCAACAAATTAAATTAAAGCTTTAGATCCAAATCAATCTCGGTGTCTTCTTCATTCTTTTCTGCATCTTCCTCTCCCAATCCCATCTTCCTTTTGTTATTTCCACCACGATTATCGTCAACCTTAACTGGTGAATCCCTTACGCTGAAACCCTTTGCACTATTTTTGTTCTCAAACTTGAGGGAATTCTCACCTCCAATTCCAAGATTATTTTCTGTCCTAAAAAGTGATGAGCTTGATGATGACCACTTTTCGGGGTTAAATCGATAATTATAACCCCAAAAAGAAGACCATGGATTGTAGGGAGAAGGCTTATGAATAGCGGAAGAATAACCTTGAACACCAAGGGATGATCTACTAGTAAAAGAACCATGAAATGGCAAATGTGTGGTGTAACTTGAGTAGGGATTATAGTAAGGGTCATAATTGGGAGGGCCAAAAGGAGAAACAACATCAACAAGTCCGTTTCGCCTTTTAGCCAAAGCTCTCTCTGGTTTATGAGCATTTTGATGTCCTCCTAGGGCTTGAGAAGTGGAGAATTTTTTCTCGCAGAAGCTGCAAGCAAAAACCCTAGTTTTAGGCGTTGCCTCATTAGAAGACTCACTAGCAGGAGCCGAGTTTTTCATGCTAGAAGTTGAATTAAAAAGATTGAGTTCAAGATTTGAGGCACCATTATGGACTTTAAGATCAAGAAGTGCACCAGCAGATGATAATTCATGTGGCTTTAACTCAGATCCTAAATCCATAACTTTACCTTTCATCTTCTTCGTGTTTGTATCGATCTCTTCAGAGGCAGCAGAGATGCTAGAGGCCTCAGAAGAGCATGGTTTTTTTTATTGAAAAGGCATCCATTGTCTCTATACTAAAATCTTTATGTTCTTAATTGGTACTTCATGAAAGAATGAAGAGAAAAGATCTTTAAATAGACAAGGTGTAATATACAAAATCCTCCAAATATGGGAAGTTAATCATTCCATGGCGTTACAAGTTAGAAATTCAAACTACCAACTCCTAGTTAATGGGGTTCTACATAGGATCATATCAACTTTGCTAGAAATAATAAATTCATTAAGATATTGCAAAAACTCGAATCTTGCTTTAATTTAATTGCCAGTGTTATTGTACAGAAATGGTAATATAGAGATTAACTGTCTTATACTCACACGTTTATTCAGTTCCTTTTGGAGTTTGAAATTATGCACTTTATATGGATAAATCTTTTACCAAAATAAGCATCCTAAGATACATGTATAGCTGCGTCACTGTTCTGTCTCTAAAAGGAATTCCTATTCAGATCGGTACTCTATCTCGCAGTTTAATTAATTTCTAGCTGCATATAATTACATCAAATTTATTAGAAGTGAAACTATTGATCTCTTAAATATTTGGAGCAAAACTAGAGTGGAAGTATTCCGCCATATGTACGTGTTACGATATGGTAATTATCACATTCATTAATCACTTTTCCTTTTTAAAATGATCATTCTGATTTTGAGATTAATGCATCGGACTTTCAAATTTGAACTATTTGATTGTATGCCATCTCATTGGGCCTATCCTTTTTTCACGCCATGAACATTACAAAACCTTAGATATTTAAGTGTGGTCCAAAAATCTAGCAGCGAGGATATTTTTTATACCAAAATTTGACGGAGGATAAAAATGATCTATTTCTAATAGTTTGACGGTATTTGATGGTAGTCTAGAAACCTATATTTTAGCCCCGTTTTGCACTCTAATTACTGCACTTTACGTGTATTTGAGCTTAAATGGTAGTGAATTATACTCTATACGTGTTTTATGCCTTGCAGGAAATGTTTCTGAGTTAAAAAGATAATTTGTAGCTAAATCAAACAATTTGGAGTTGTGAAGTCTGAGTAAATGCCCAAGGAATTAAACTGAAATCGCGTTCGGGGGTCGAGGACCACGTCTGGATATCAAAAAGTGCACGAAAAATTTACTCTAAGAAAACTGCACTACCGCGCCGCATGGGGTGCGGCGCGGCAGTGTAAATTATTCCTGGCAGACGATTGACAAGCTCTCTGATAATCCCCACAAGCGTGCCGTATGGTGCGACGCTAGGTACGGCGCGCCTCTGCATTTTTTCCAGAGTATTTTTCTGTTTCGGGTTGGAAATGGTAGTTTCTTTCGGACCCACTTTTACACGGTATAAATATACCAAAAATATGTTTTTGAAGGGACTTTTGACCTGCGAAGGATTTGAGCAGCAACTAAGGCAAGAAGACACAAGAATTTATCAAGAATTCGACAAACAATCGGTGCAATACGAGAGTTTGTATCGAATCATTATCATTGATGTTTTCTATGTCTTTAAACCTTAGATAAATTTTCCATTGTTGTGGAGTAATTTCTCTTAGGGAGTTGACAGATATGGTGTATTGATAACTTAATTAGGACTTCGATTCTTGATAATTGTTTGAATTAATCGATGGAGCTTTAAATCGTATTGTGAAGTTGTTCATTATTTTTCTTAATTGAAAGAGGAGCTTTATATTGAATTTCTTTACATCGTATGCTCTAGTTTAAATTCGTGATTCAACTAGGTAATCGAAAGAGCCTCTTGAATTATTAATCGAACTAGAAAATAGGAAAATATTCGTGAGAAGTTGCCCTTTAGACTAAAACCATCATTTTATTCATTGCAATTGTTCACCGCGCTTCAATTGGATTAATTGCTGAAATTAACGTTTAATCAAAAGAGGAACCTTAACTTCAAGTGTAATCTAATCATCTGGTGAATTCATAAGAACCAACAGTATTATAGAGTGAACTAATTCAAGAATTGGATCCCTAGTCAATTATCTTGCACCTGTCTAGTCAACTACCCCTATTTCTCTCACTATATCTCTTTGTTGCTTAACTGTTGTCTTTCGTGATCAATTGATAACTGCTTAATTTTTAGTAGTTAATCATAGTTTATAATCATTCAATCAAGTGTTATTTTTTCTGGATAGTAATTAACTAAAGATTATTCTAACACTGTTTAAATCCAATCTCTGTGGAGATGATAATTTAACTATACTATCTTTGACTAGCGAGCATTAATTTTGTATTGTATTTTGCGCTCTCCAAATTTTGGCGCAGTTGCCGGAGATTGAAAATTAATAGTGTTTAAAAATAGTTTTTAGTACTAATTCAGGAACCAATTTTACTTTATTGTATTCACATGTTCACACTTGTGTGCAGGATACAAGCTTAGCTTCTCTGGTGTATGAATCGATTTTCTTCAAAGGAAGTGATGCCCTACGAACTGGAGTTGGAAAAACACCAGCGATAACTGAGAAAAGAAAGAGGATTCATAGAAAATTTCTTAGGGAAATATTCAACCCAAGATTACATGGCTAAGAACAGTGATGATAGAGTAGACTTGGCTGCAGAGGCAGTACAACAGAGAGAACAAGCTACACGGTTAGCAGCTAAAGGAGCCCTTAGATCTGTTGATGAGACTGTCGAAGAGGATGGGGGTCGAAGTTTCAATCTAAATTGACTCCTGGTTGAAGACCGGTTTGAAAATATGGCCCCAGGCCTGGGAGATCATTAGGTGACTATGGAAGACCAGTCTACAATCACGGACTGTCAAGTGTCAGACCTCCAACAATAGTAGCAAATAATTTTGAGTTGAAGCAAAGTTTGATTCAAACCATCTAGAACAACTATGTCTTTAGAGGGAAGGTGAATGAAGATCCTAACACTCACTTGATGGACTTTGAGAAAATCATGAACGCCTTTCAGTACAATGGAGTGTCAAAAGATGTAGTCTACTTAAGGGCATTCCCCTTTTCACTGAAGTATGTCGCGAAGCATTGGCTTCGAAGATTACCAACTGGATCTATCAGGACATGAGAAGATATGACAAAAAAGTTTCTTGACAAGTACATCCAAGTTTTTCTTGGAGTTCTCAAGGACCACCAGGTTTTCAGAACTAGCTGAGGCATCAGTACTAGCAATACTAGCCACAACAGTCAAAGCAATCTAGTATGGAAGATCTCATGAAGGTGTTCATTAGCAAATTAGATGAGAAATTTAATACAAAGGGGGCAGCCATCCCAAATTTAGAAAGACCGTTGGGGCAGATTGAAAAATTGTTATCAAAGAGGGTGATCTACGTCCAATCCACACTCAATAGTGAGTGGAAACGGTCGTTGGAAGAATGGTACCCAACAAGAGTTGGGGTCGATTTCCACTAGGAGTTAAATATAGGTGTTAAAGTGTACACTTGATGACAGTAAATGAAATAGCTCAACTGCTCTTCCAAACAAGGGATTTTTATTTTCTACTTCTAAAATTAACACTAACAATTATCAACTAAGGAGAAGAAACTAGAAAACGAGTAATTGTTTTTGATGTTTTTATCAAATGGGTAAAAAGGCCCAGGGATGTAACCTTCACCTAGGTGTTAGTCTAATGGGTAAATTATATTAATACTTGTTTTAGTGATCGGGGTGTATTATAACTCTCAACTCTAAATTACCCACTCAATACCTCTCGAATATAGAGTGATTTTGCCCAAATTGGCTTTCTCAAGCCCAATTGGCTATATCTTCAAATAGTTGATATGAGCTCAAGTCGGGTTTTTTCTATCTCTAGTTCAAACCCTTATATTACACTAGCCAAAATTCTAACTAGCCCAATTTTTTGTTCGCCAAGTTTTCCTAGCCTAAGTCTCTCTTTCAAAAGTAAGAACCAAGTCAAATAGGCATGAATCAATATTTACAACAATTAATTCTCGAAATAATGCACGAACAAGGCTAAATAATAAATACCCAATCATAAACAAGCATTAAATTAATCACTCATAAGGTTTACACACTAGGGTTCGGTTACAACCCTAGAGAAATCTAGCTACTCATGGTAAAAATTGAAGAAAACAAAAGAGAAGAACTAATTTAAGACATAAAACAAGATTAAATTGATAAGTTTAATGTTTATTCACCCAAAATAGTCACCAATTACCCAATGTAGTAAAGTATAACGGCTACCGTATTAAAAATTACAGAACTTACCCTAAAAAGTGTTTCCCGTCTATCTATAGTGACCCAAACTTTGCTGACAAAAATGCCCTTTCGGAAGGTTCTACGGCCGCACAATTCCATGTCATTTCCGCACTTTTCTTAGGTTTTGCAAGTGGAGGACTTCTGCAGCCGCACAATTCAATCTGCGACTGTACTTTAGCTTCTACGACCGCACATTTCTTCATGCGGTCGCACTTTTCGCAAGGTTTCATGCTTGGTCATTTTGCACATTCTCTGAACTTTTTGAATTTTTGTCAGTGTGACCATGTTTTGCGGCCGCACATTTAGTGTGCGGACTGCACTTCTCCAAACATCCTCTGAGCTTCAAGTACCAGATCTGCGGCCACATAAGTATTTATGCGGACCACACTTTGGCCTGCTGCACTCCTTCTTGCCTTTATGAGGTGGAACACTACCTTTTGTGTTAGATTGCTTCATTGAGGTCCAATTCTCTAACATGCCTGCAATTTGCACAATTTCATTAGTTTTGGGAACAAGAATCAATACTTTCAGACTAAAACTAAAGCAAAAAGATACTAGTAAGTGGTTAAAATCTACACTTATTAGAGGGCTCATGGTACTCTATTCTCTGACACAGAAAAGTACCCAAAGGAAACAATCAAAGTTATATCTTTGAGAAGTGGCAAAACATTAGCTGACCTAGTTGTGAAAACTAGACCTGAGGTGGTGAACAAGCATACAGACACTAGAAGAGCAAAAAAGTGAAGAAAGAAAAGCCAGAGTAGTGGGCCGCAAAAAGAGATTGAAGAAAGTAGTCACATGCCTGCTCTACCATTCCCTCAAAGGAGGAAGTGGGAAAAATTAGACAAATACTTTGGGTGGTTCTTGGAGATGCTCAAGCAACTTTATGTGAACATTCCCTTCATAGAGGTTCTCACTCATATGCATGCATATACTAAATTCTTGAATGAAATCTTGTCCATCAAGAGGAAATTAGAGGAGACAACAAGTCAAGCTTAATGCCCACTATAATGCCATATTATAAAAGAAAAATCCTTAAAAGTGTGGGTACCCAGGAAGCTTTACCATACCATGCTCGTTGGGGAGTGAGAAATTCGACAAGGCTCTCTGTGATTCTGGTGCTTCTATAAATCTAATGCCTTTATCTGTGTTCAGAAAACTGAAAGGCGAGCTTGGAGTGATCAAATCCATACCAATTTCCTACAACTAGCTAACCAGACCACCAAGCCGCCAGAAGGAATTATCGAGGATATTCTAGTATGGGTGGACAAGTTTGTGTTCCCCGTGGACTTTATTGCGGCGGACATGGAGGTGAACAATGAGGTTCCTCCAATTCTAGGGAGTACTTTTCTATGTACAGGTAGAGAAATTCTTGATATCTATGAGGGACAACATATGCTCAAATTAGGTAAGAGAATGTGGTGTTCCAGATGAAGAGAATGATGAAATACCCTCGGGGAGGAGGCATCTGCATACTTGTGTTTCAAGCTTGATGTTGTTGGAGAGTTGGATAAAAAATATAAGTTTGACAAGCTTGTAGGGGATACTCTAGAGAGGTGTATTACTTAGTCTAGCATAGTGGAGGACGAAAATCCTAAAATAAAGAAAGAGGCTGAAGCTCTTGAGATTGAGGATCAAGTGGTTTACGAGGAGGAACTAAAAAATGAGGCTTCTAAGTCTAGTATGGAATTGAAAGTCCTCCCTACTCACTTGAAAAATGTTTTTCTTGAAACTAACAATTTTTCTGTGATTATTTCTGCTTACTTGATAGGTACACAAGAACACAAACTGGTGGAGCTGCTGAGAAAGTACAAGAAGGCCATTGGCTGGATCATAGATGATATTCAAGGAACCAGCACTACTAGAAATTCGGCAAAAATCGACCAAGGTCGACCGACCAACTTTGGTCGGTTTTTCAAAATATTTTATTTTTTAATTTTTTTTTAGGAAACCGACCAACTTTGGTCGGTTTTCTTTGGCGCAAAAATGCGGGAAACTATTTTTGAGTCCCGCGAAATTTATTTTTCAAGAAACCGACCAAAATTGGTTGATTAATTCAAAAAAATTCGACCAGCTTTGGTAGGTAATTTTACTTTTTAATAAAACCGCCCAACTTTGGTCGGTTATTTTCGTGCGAAAATACAATTAAAGAGCATAAATCAAATAAAAGACAGTCTTAAAATAAAATGCATAAATGGTCTAGTGGTAGAATAGTATCTTTCCACAGTACAGAACCCGGTTCGATTCCCAAATATTGAATCTTTTGATTCATAATTAAAATACCGACCAACTTTGGTCGGTTTTTTTTTTGCAATATTCTTTTTTTGAATTTAATTGACCGACCAAAGTTGGTCGGTAATTTCCGACCAACTTTGGTCGGTATGCCTTTCCGACCCCTAAAATACCGTCCACACATAAATGATCACGTTTTGGTCAGTTATTGTCCATTACCGACCAACGTTGGTCGATATTTTTGTTCGATTTTTACCGGATTTCTAGTAGTGCAGTCCAGCTATCTGCATGCACAAAATTTTACTGGAAGAAAATAGCAATCCAGTGGTGCAGCCCCAACACAAGCAGAATAAAGATCTGGAGGAGATAGTGCATATAGAGATCATCAAAGTGCTAGATGCGGGAGTGATTTTCCCCATCTCTAAGAGCCAATACATCAGTCCAATTCAAGTTGTACCTAAGAAGGGGGCATGACAGTGTTAAAGAATGAATATAATGAATTGAACCCAACAAGAATAGTCACGAGGTGGGGAATATGCATTGATTATAGAAGGTTGAATGATGCAATAAGAAAAGACCACTTCCCACTTCCCTTCATTGATTAGATGCTCGAGAAAGTAGCTGGACATGGATGTTACTATTTCTGGAATGGGTACTCAGGCTACAATCAGATACCCATCGCCCCAAACTATGTTGAGAAAACTACATTCAGTTGCCCGTTAGGTATTTTTTCTTACAGTAGGATGCCATTTGGGTTATATAATGCACTAACCACTTTTCAGAGGTGCATGATATCTATAGTCTTCGATTTAAGTGAGAAGTGTCTAGAGGTATTCATGGATGATTTCACTCTATTTGATAATGATTTTGATGACTGTTTGAAAATTTTGGAGCTTGTGCTTGCACGTTGCGAAGCCACTCACCTGGTTTTTAACTGGGAGAAGTGCCACTTCATTGTGAAAGAGGGAATTGTTCTGGGCTACAAAGTGACTGCACATGGCATTGAAGTTGATAGAGAAAAGGTTGATATAATTGCTAGACTTTCTTCACCGACTTCTATTAAGAGCATGAGGATTTTCTTGGGACATGCGGGGTTCTATAGAAGGTTCATCAAAAACTTTTCCAGCATTATCAAGCTATTGATCACATTGCTAGCGAATGAATTCAAGTTTGTGTTCACTGTGGAGTGCTTAAGAGCATTCAAATTGATAAAGGAAAAACATGTGAGTGCTCCTATTATGGTGACACCTGATTAGGGCTAGCCATTTGAAATAACATGTGATGCTAGTGACGTAGCTGTGGGGGCATTTCTAGGCCCATCTACAATGTAGGTATGATTTAAATGATGCTCAAGTTAACTATGCGACTGTTGAGAAAGAGTTCTTTTCTGTGGGGAGTATAGTGATTGTGCACATTGATCACTCAGCCTTGAAATATTTGCTTAGTAAGAAGGAGTCTAAGCTACATCTGATGCAGTGGGTGTTGTTGCTCCAAGAGTTTGACTTAGAGATCAAGGATAGGAATTGTAATGGCCCGACCAGTTGTTTTGAGCTCTAGCACGTTGTTCGGCAGTTTGAGGCCTTAAGTAGCTTCACTTCATATTTTATGACTTGTATGTGTGGTTGGAATTGAATTTCAGACAGTTCAGAGTTGATTCGGAAGGAATATTCTCAATTCGAAAGCTTTAGTTGGAAGAGTTGACCAAGGATTGAATTTTGAGTAAACAACCTCAAAATCAGGATTTGAAGGTTCCAATAGGTTCGTATGATGATTTCGGCCTTGGGCATATGTTCGGGTTGAGTATCGAGTGGTCCGGGAGCATTTCGGTGCTTATTGTGGAATGTTGGCAGTTTGAAAGCTTTAGACATTCCTAAGTTTGACATGAAGTGGACTTTGGCATTATCAATGTCCATTTAGAATTCCGAGCCTTTGAATAGGTTCATATCATGATTCATGACTTGTACGTAAAGTTTGGCGTCATTCTAAAATGTTTAGATATGATTCGGACGCGTTCGACGAAGTTTGAAAGTTGAAAGAAGGATTTTGACCATCGATTTATGATTTTGATGTTATTCATGGCATTTCGAGCCTTTGGATAAGTTCAAAAAAGGTATTGGAACTTGTGGGTGTTATTGGACGGGGTCCCGAGGGCCTCGGATGAGTTTCGAGGTGGTTTCGGGTCTTTTCCCCATGTTTTGTTGGTGCTGGTGTCTAGTTTTGTTCTTCGCGAACACGAAAGGTCTCCCGTTATTGTGAATAAGGATTTTGGGCTGCTGGGATTTTGTGTTTCACGTTCATAACTATTGTCTCGCATTAGCGAAGGTCTAGACGCCAAGGCTTCGCGTCCGTGTTTCCACGATCTGGCCGAACGCCTCGGTAGTATATATACACCACTATGTCGATACGTTTCTTCTCTTCCTGGGGATCGGGCCGAATACCTCGGCAGTATATGTATATATGAGATGCATCCATGGATCGGGCCATATGACCTCGGCATTGTATGTTCACGACTATATAGATCGAGCCGAACGACCTCGGCATAATTCATGTATAAAATCACTATGAGTCTTAATACCCACGAGATTAACCTCTTGATTGAACTTTAAAATTACGTGATATTCACTTTATGACCTTAGATCAGATATTTAATTGATAGTTCTTATTTGTCAAGATAGCGTGTGGCACTTGGGAATTTTTAAACTGATGATATTTTGTTAATAGATTTCGTTATCTACTTTTCCTTATTCTATTGATCGTGTTGTATTTCATTCCTGCTTATGATTCCTGCATTTTATTTATTGGAACACTAGTAAATATCGATGTCGACCTCTCGTCACAACTTCTCCGGGGTTAGGCTTGATACTTACTGGATACGCGTTGATTTACGTACTCACGCTAAACTTCTGCACCGAACATGCAAGATTTGACAGGTTCATTTGGTGGTCATCCTGGCAGGTAGGCACAACTGCTGAGGGGACTTTATGGTGAGCTGCTTTCTATGCTACGCGCTGCAGCCCTTAGTGTCTCCATCTTATTTATTTACTTGATCCTGTCTATTTTATATTCCAGACAGATATTGTATTATTATTGCACGTCTTTAGCAGACGCTCATGCACTTGTGACACCTGATTTTGGGGATGTTCTATAATTTGTTTATGGTTTTTCTTAACCTTGACACACTTTTACTTTATATTTTATTTAAATTGTATGTATCTATGATTTTTAATGCATTAATTTCTTTATCTAATAAGATTCTTGTTTTCAAAATTTATAAAATAAATAACCAAGTTGGTAGCTCACTGTTGGCTTGCCTAACAGCGACGTTGGGTGCCATCATGACCTATAGTTGGTGTTGGGTCGTGATAGGTTGATATCAGAGCTCTAGGTTCACTTGGGTCTCACGAGTCATGAGCGAGTCTAGTAGAGTCTTTTGGATTGGTACGGAAACGTCTGTACTTATCTTCGAGAGGCTACAGGGCTGTTAGGAGCACTTCCCTTATTGATTCCTTGTCGTGCGATTAGATTCCATTGAAGCTTAGGCCTTCATTTCCTTCATACTCATTCTTATACGATGTCAAGCGCTTGTTATCAATTGGGCATCAAGGAGTTGTAGTGGTACTGCAGATGTGGTGCAGGATGTTTCTCCCTGCATATTCGAGTGAGCTATTATCGTTGCCTTGTAGAAGGGCGCTCTATCATTTTTGCCCAATGCTAGTATTGCCTATGGTTTCGAGGCTATGCACAGTGTATTATGAGGTTCATGTGTTGTTATCGCACAATATTGGTGTGAATAGTAGGGTGCTTATTTATGTGTCACGGTAGTGAATGACTCGAAAAAAGGATTACTCGACTCATGGTTTAGAGGTTCGGCATTTAATTCCGGTAGAGGAAAGGCAATTGGACTATGGATGTTCAGGCCTTGGTTGACAGAGTAGCGAGACTTGATATTTTCGAGCGTGGTGTAATTCTCATTATTGGGTGGTGTCATTGTCTTTGTTGGAATGCATCAAGGCTCGTCGGTGTTATGGTCTACTTTGATTTGCCTTTAGGGCAGGGTGTTGTGAAATGGTGCCTAAGAAGCAGTTGTCGGATGGCGGTGTGTAGCGGTTTCAAAGTCGAATTGGTGTTTCTAATGTTCATGGGTCAAGAAAGATGATCTTCGAGGAGGCTTAGAATTGGTAGCAATTTATTAGTTCGGGTGCTACAGAGATGGATTATGATTGGAGTCAGTATTTGGGTAGCATAGGATGAGAAAGGACATGGTGGGAGGTGTCTCATGGAGGTTGAATTGCTAGAGGTCGAGTAGTTCTCTTCAAAAGATGGTTAACTCAGAGTGGGAATATTAGCATATCGTATGGATTTCGTGGTGGGATGGCCACATGCTTCCAGAAATCTTGGCGCGATTATGGTCATGGTGAATAAGGGACTAAGTCTGTATATTTCATTTGAGATGGTGGCTTTGTGCTTCGGAAGATTGAATATGATGGAAAGCATTTGCTTGGGATGTAATATGACATCGAGTTTTGGATGCATCGCTAGACCTTCATTTGATGTTGATGGGAATGAGCGGGCGCTTTTGACTGGTTACAAGCATGTGCTCAGGAGGATTTACTGATTTCGTGATGGTTGTAATCATGGCTATGTCGATGGAAGATCTCGATATGGGGTTACACGGGTGGGCTATCTCCTATGAGGTGTTAGGAGTTGCTTGATTCCTAGTAAAGGTCCTCTGAAGAACTTTATTTTCTATCCAACATGAAGTATGTACTACAATGTGAGCTGGATTCGCTTGAAGAAGATGGTGTAGCGGTCAGGAGGTCGAGTGTGTATTTGGGGATGATAATTTGAGTTATGTTATGCAAAGTTTAACAAGATATTGCGAGGAATTTGGCAGAGTGATGGTGCAAAATCATGGTAACCAAGGAGGATGAGTCACTGTGATTTATAGATTTATGTAAATGTGACTTAAAGCTAAGTGGAGGAGCCCACCGTCCACGATAGGGTCACGTGGTTGTGTGCTTTGGCAGTATCGGGTTATCGGTACATTTGTAGATTAGTTATGACCAAGGGAAGAAAACATCAAGGGTATTTTGGGCAAGGAATTTGATGTATGTATGCTATATTTTACCTTATCGATTTGTGGATGCTGGGATGACTCAGAGTTTATGCTTCTTGTGGATGTTATATACAAGGAAAAGAATTCATCCGATTATTTCTTGGAAGTGTTCATATGCTAGAAGAGCACAAGTGGTTTGTTATATAATCGGGACCAGGTCAGAGTGGGTGACTCTCAACAATGGTTCTAGTGAGTTCAAGAATTAAAATGCGGTGTTTAAGGATTTTTGTTTTGTTTTGTGGCCGAGGACTGGTTTTTTGCAGCAGAGTGTGAAGAATACTTGGGGAATTTCTATGTTATCATCAGGTCTACGGTGCAGTGTTAGAGAAATAGTTTCGGATTCGCAGAAGGTCTTCCAGAACGGGTGTATCCGTTAGAGATACTATTGAGTGCACGAGGAGGGTATGAGATGGCTTATGGGTATCGAGACGACATGGTCTCGTGATTTGGGTCACTTGGGATAAGTGTCATTTGAGGTCTGTTATGTGTTTGAATAGGACTATTATTCCAAGGGCAAGTCAAGAGTAAATTGGAAGAAGATGAGTCAGTTAGTAATGGTTTGAATCGGCATGGTTGTGGAAATGATCGGTTCCTTCAGTGTGTTAAGCTATGCAGGTGATTTGTGATCGTATATGCAGACTTGACAACCACCGTAATTTGATTGATTTGGAGGTATTTGATTCTGATGGGTTTGTTATGTGTAAATGGATCCCGGAAGAGTTATGGCTATTTAGACTCCGACTTGAGGTTTGCATTTTCTGCAGTTATGTGAATTCGGTTGCGTGTTGCAATTGTTCTTCTGAAATGAGTTGAGTGAAAGGGGTTCTAGCCGATGAAGTGTTTATTCTATTGGTGGTTCAGGAGTTATGATGGAATTCTTGTACTCTCGCGTAGCGGCATGATAGGTACAGTGTTAGCGGTATAGAAATTGGAAGTTCGGGATCAAGGTTGCGGTTCAGTATTGATTAGAATATCATAAGCTCGGAGGAGCGGGGGAGGATTTCAGATGTTAAGAGTATGCTGGCACTATTTTTGGGCAAATTGAGGATGGTCTGTTTTGTGGTAGATGTATTGGGTATTGAAATGCGAATGCTTGACTAGTACTATAGAAATAACATGGTCAATGGCCATTGATGTTCAGATTTTACTACCTGGTGCTGAAGGTTGTGGGAGTATGTCCCACGGGGATATCGTATAAGTATAACGTGTTAGTTATTTGATTGTTAGAGATGGAAATCAGGTATGGAGATTCTGGTGTTGTTCCTAATGGGAGAGTTTGTGCTTGAGAGACGCTCTACTCCTTTGGTTGTGGACTATGAGAGTTTGTTCTGGATTAGATGGCTACTCGTGTGCGTCATGAATAGGGTCATTATGGATCCTTGAAAGGTTATTGGCCCAGTATGGGATGATCGAAATCAGCTTGAGGTCCGTTGGTAGATCTAATGTGTATGCATGATCTACATCAGGTTGGATGTGTTCCTTCAGCATAGCATTGCTTGTGGAGGAGTCTTCGGGCGTTGGATGTTATTCCTATCGTCGGCTACTCTATGTAATACTTTATTATGTCATGCGGGTTGTGAAATGGCTTGTCTATTCGCACATGTGTTGTGATCTCGTGTAGCTTGTGGTGTTATTTGAGCAAGATGGCCCTCGAGATGCAGGTCATTATGGTACCTTAGTCGTGCTTGGCATTTTGTAGCGCATGGCACTATCTGTCTCCCTAGGGTTGTGTTTATGCACTTGGCGTACTTGTGATCGATATTCGAGCATTTCGTGTGTATGAGCATTCTGGCTTGGTAGGCATTTCCTTATAGGTTGTTATGTGTGGATCGGGTGGCACACCGCCACAGGTATGATTTTTGGATCGGGTTCCACGCCGCAACGGTATCATCTATGGATCGGGTTGCACGCCGCAACAGTGAGATGTTGAGTGC
This sequence comes from Nicotiana tabacum, assembly GCF_000715075.1. Classification (NCBI taxonomy): domain Eukaryota; kingdom Viridiplantae; phylum Streptophyta; class Magnoliopsida; order Solanales; family Solanaceae; genus Nicotiana; species Nicotiana tabacum. The sequence goes on along the minus strand of NC_134088.1, from coordinate 79,431,078 downwards.
GGTTCTTTATACCTATTTTGTGTGCCTTGTTTCTCATCTCTCAGATAGGTTCATAGCATCTGTTTGGCTATTTTATTCGTTACGTGAGTTGGATAGTTCTTTGCGAGAGTTCTCTCTTCCTTATGGGTCATATTCGAGTTGTAGTTTGTTAGACTTTAGACGGTGTTTGAGGTGGCTTATTTCCCAAGTAGCTTGTACTGGGTGAGACGAGGTTATTGGACCTGAGATCAGTGCGATTGGATTTATGTAAGGTATATTAAAGAGAAAATGTCAGTATTGAGTTCATAATGAGGTAATGGTTCTTGTCAAGTGGAGAGACTCCGTGATTTATTGATTTGGCAGGTCGTTATGAGCTTGTAGAAGTCGTTTACATCGTTGTAGTACCGCAAGGGTTGGATCAGGGCTTATGCTCGTTATGAGGCATACTACGGGTATCATGTTAGTGGATTCACAGCTTCTACGGTTGGAGGATATTATTATGGGCATACGAATTATACGGTGCATTATGTGGTTTCAGCATGGGTGCATGATCATATTTGGTACAACGAGTTGAGATTGATAAGGTGTATGTTAGAATCAGGTCCCGTAGAGAATTCTGAATGTTGGAATTCGTCTCTAAGGCTTGTGGGCTAAGGTTGCAGAAAGGATCTTCAGTCTGGATCGAGCTAATGTGCTCACATGGGTTGTGCTGGCACGGTTAGGTGCATGTGTTAATCAACGATTTAGGACAACTCTAGAACTGTTCTTGGCACGCTCGAGGGCGAACGTATGTTTAATTGGGGGAGAATGTAACAACCTGACCGATCATTTTGAGCTCTAGCACGTCGTTCGGTGGTTTGAGGCCTTGAGTAGCTTCATTTCATGTTTTATGACTTGTATGTGTGGTCAGAATTTAATTTCGGGAAATTCAGAAGGAAAATTCTCAATTCTGAAGCTTTAAATTGGAAGAATTGACCAAGGTTTGACTTTTGAGTAAACAACCTCGGAATCAAGATTTGAAGGTTCCAATAGGTTCGTATGATAATTTCAAACTTTGGTATATGTTCGGGTTGAATATCGTGTGGTCCGGGAGCATTTCAACGCTTATTGTGGAAAGTTGACATTTTGAAGGTTATAGAAATTCCTAAGTTTGACATGAAGCGGACTTTGGCGTTATCGATGTCCATTTGGAATTCTGAGCCTTGGAATAGCTTTGTATCGCGATTCATGACTTTCACGTAAAGTTTGATCATTCTGGAATGTTTAAATATGATTTGGATGCGTTCGACGAAGTTTGAAAGTTTGAAAGCAGGATTTTGGTCGTCGATTTGTGATTTTGATGTTATTCGTGGTGTTTCGAGCCTTTGGATAAGTTCAGATAAGGTATTGGAACTTGTTGGTGTTATCGGACGGGGTCTCGGGGGCCTCGAGAGAGTTTCAGGGTGGTTTCGAGTCATTTCCCCAAGTTTTGTTGGTGCTGGTGTCTGGTTTTGTTATTCGCGAACGCAAAGGGTCTCCCACATTCGTGAAGAAGGATTTTGGGCTACTGGGATTTTGTGCTTCGCTTTCGCGACTATTGGGGAGCAGAAGCTGGTAGTGCTTCGCGAACACGAGGGTCTTGTCGCGTTCGCGAAGAAGGTCGGGCCTGGGCAGTGTTGTTTTAAGTCGGGAGTTGGCTCACTTTTCTCTCATTTTCACTTGAGTGGACGAATTTGAGGAGCTATTTTGATGAGATTTTCATAAAACAACTCAAGGTTCCACTATTTGTAAGTTAAGTACATAAGTTATATAAGGATTTAAACATGGAAATTTGTAGAAATTGTGAGATTTTGGAAGAAAACCTAGAATTTGATATTTTTGGATTTTGACCTCGAAATTGGACATGGAATTGGGAATAAATTATATATTTGAGTTCGTGGTGTTATGCGTAATGTTTATCTTTGAAAATATTTGGAATATGGGCACGTGGGCCCGAGGGTTGACTTTTTTGACTTTTCAACGAAGTTGATGATTGTTATTGTCACGACCCAATTTTTCCTCCGTCTGGGTATCGTGATGGCACTTAGTCTTAGGGACTAGGTAAGCCTAACAATAATGAAAACAACATTGTTTAAATAGAATCTCTTAAAACTCCCAAAACCGGTAGTACAAGTCATAAGCTCTACAAAGTCATAAACCGGTAATACGTCCGTAGTCCCAAAGTAAACACGCAAGACAGGGAGATCTCCCGGAATACGTCCGCAGTCCCAATTTAAATATGCAGTGCTGGGGGATCTCCCGGACGTAGTCCCAATTTAAATATGCAGTGCAAACAACAGAGATAACAACTATAACATGACAGAAACCTCGTAAATCACCACTACGAGTACAAAAGTAACAATGACAGAAATGCAAAGTACAGCGAGCAAATCAACTCAAGAATTTAAATCACAAGAACGGTATAACTCATTCACAAGAAATAACCACAGTAAATAATGTTAGGCACAAGGAGAACAGCTTAACAAGGGAAAGTATAGCAACGATTTCACAATATTCAAGTCAACAATAAGAAGACAACACGAGTCAAATAGTTCCAAATAATGGCAAGTTAACTAAGATATAGGTTATCTAAACTCCTTTTGAGGTTGAGCAATTACGAAAAAAATTCAACAATTCAAATAAGGATTTGCAGCGGAAGATAATCATAACTCCAATTAAGACTAAACAATTATAGGGTGAGAAAATAATGATTTCAATTAAAGATAAGCAGTTATGAAAAAATATAGCACGACGATAGAAGAGGTAAAATCTTTGGTTAAGTCGAATAAGGGTCAAATAGACAGTAAGAGTGAATCCTAAAGCAATTATCTCTAGTCAAAGCATGTATAGGTTAAACTGGCAAATAGGAATTCAAACGTATCAAAAACAACATCATACACAGTGAATATAAGGACATAAGAATCCTAAAAGGCCAACTTTCCACAAATAGGTCCGAGCACGCACTCATCACCTCGCGTACACAGACTACAATCAACATAGATAACTCAAATCCTAAGGGGTAGTTCCCCCACACAAGGTTAGGCAAGATACTTACCTCGAGTTAAGCTCAATAAATCCGTAAGAATGCCCTTTCCATGAATATCCGGCTCTGGATGGCTCAAATCTAGCCAAAAGAAATTACATATCATAATTACAACAATAATAGTCTCATCTAATTAACGAAATCAACATTTTAACGAAAATTCTGAAATTAACTCAACATCGCCCGTGGGGCCCACTTCTTAGAATCGGGTAAAAATCACAAAATATGAGCACCCATTCACTCACGAGTCCAACCATATAAGAATTACTCAAATCCGACCAAAAATTCCCTTTCAAAACTCGAAATCTTCATTGAAGAAGTTCTTCCAATTTTTCCCAATTTCAACCCCAAAAATCAGAAACTAAATGGAGAAAAAAACTATAGATTAATGGAATACAACCAAAAACGAGTTAGGAATCATTACCCCAAAGTTTCCTCTGAAAATCCCTTGAAAAAAAGCCAAATTCCGAGCTCTCAAGTCCAAAAACGAAGAATGAAACCAAACCCTCAGATTTCTCTTTTCTGCCCAGGCGTGACCGCACCTGCGCATAACTAGCCGCATCTGCGCACGTCCAAGCCGCACCTGCGCTTCCTCTCCCTTCTGCGCGCCAAAATCTGCATCTTCGGGCATCGCAGATGCGGAATTTTCCTCGCACCAGCGACCCCTAGCGCTCCTCCACCTTTCTGCTTCTGCGCTTGCCTCTCCACATGTGCGCTCTCGCACCTGCGGCCTCTTCACCGCAGGTGCAAAAATACCAGAATCCTGAAAACTTAGCAGCAACACAGATCAAACTTTTAATCCGTTAAGCACCCAAAACTCACCCGAGGCCCTCGGGACCTCAACCAAACATACCAACCAATCCTAAAACACCATACGAAATTAGTCGAGCCCTCAAATCACATCAACTAACGATGAAACTATGCATCGCACCATGAATCGAACTTATAAATTTCAAATCTTTCAACTTCTAAAACCTGTGCCGAAACCTATCAAATCAACCCGGAATGACGTCAAATTTTGCAGGCAAGTCCCAAATAACATAACGGAGCTGTTCCAACTCTCGGAATCGCATTCCGACCCCGTTATCAAAAAGTCCACTTCCGGTCCAAATCTCTAAAAATTTGACTTTCACCATTTCTAGCCTAAATCCGCTACAAACCTCGAATTTTCAGTCCGGACACGTTCCTAAGTCCAAAATCACCCAACGGAGCTAATGGAGCAGACGAAACTCTATTCCGGAGTCGTCTTCACATAGTTCCGACTACGGTCAAAATCCTAAGACTTAAGCTCCCATTTTAGGGACTAAGTGTCCCAAGTCACTCCGAAACAACCGGTAACTGAATTCAACCACGCACGCAAGTTAATACACATAATATTAAGCTGCTCAGGGCCTTATGCCGCCGAACGATACTTAAATTCTTAAAATGACCGGCCGAGTCGTTACATCCTTCCCCTCTTAAATAAACGTTCGTCCTCGAACGTGCTAAGCATCGCCTCGAAGTCTTGAAATCACTAAAAGCACATGTTCAACATACACCTATTGGTGACCCCACATCACCCCAATCCACATAAGCCCGACGACACCATCTCAACTATAATTTACCCTTTCTGCCAACACCGATAAGCCTTAGAGTCAAAAATTCTCACCTTCCATTTATCTTCAAAATATCCGATTCTAAATCCATAACCGACATCAGTCTCAACCAACTGTAACAACTCATGCCTGTACCCACAAGATACGATCAAACAACAAGACACCCCACACAGAGGCCCATAATAACATTTCTGATCACAATAGTTGCCCGTAATCAAAACCATCACCGACAATTAGCCTCATATCCATTAGAACCCTGTTCAAGCCTCCACAACACTGATAACGATGCAAGAAACACGAAGACCTCTTAACTATACACCCGAATCAACAAGTCACAACTAACACCACCGGGAACACACCCCGAAGCTAAAACTCAAGGAGCACCGAACGAAACTGACTGAATATGAAAAGAGAAACATATAAGGAAACTACCAAAAAAGCCCGACAGGCACAACTCTCTATCAATACTAACTTACAAAACAATATAACAAGGAAAGAATTAGAGCATATGAACAATCATAAGGGTCCCATCCTGATATAACTTCCACCGTGGTACTCGGCCCGGTTCAAACATATCAAATCACATGGAATCACGAGGGTCTCACCCTCAATTCTGAATCACAAGTCGAATACACATCATACCAATGGAAATCTTCCACTAATTCAATTCTGCCAATAAAATCACAACACTTACTAAATCCTCAGCCCAATAGAGTATCAATTCACAAATCGTAACCAATTTACTCAGGAATCGCATCAAACCTGCCATAATGGACAACATGAATACACTTCTAGTATCGAAACTTTCGATAATGAATATAAACAAATGATAGATATGGGCTACCACTCATAGAGTCTCCCAATAGGGTAAACACTTAAACATAATACTAAGTCATGAACTCACCCATAGGTGGGACAACAAACAGGGGAACTCGCCCCAATAAGCAGAACCGAAACAAAATACGAATAATGCCCCTATGTAACAAATCAAAAGCATACCTGTATGACATCATCTAGCACAGTGGCCTCAAGCCTACTATATGAAACACATCAACGGGTCGGGCCTTCCCCTCTTGGGCACCCTCTACTCGCCTAAATACTCCGCTGTGACACACCTGTCCGGAGTCTAGGACAATCTCTCACCCTGTGGCTAGTATTTTCGCACTCAAAGCAACTTCTCTACTGACGTGGCTGTGGGAACTGTGCGGTACAGGTATTCTGAGACCCATGAGCACCTGAAATACGGAGTGAAGCCTGAAGTGCAAACTGAACTGGCTAACCCACAAAACCTCTACCATGTCGTACCCTGCCTCCAAAATAAGGACCAATAGATCTCTCCGGTCTATGAGGCCTTCTCACCTCCCTGTCCAATCTCTCCTGATCTCGCTTGTACTCTCTCTCGTGGCCTCGCCTATCTTCTCTCTCCTGGTCCCACATGCTCTCTACTCGGTGGGCGATCCCTACAACCTGCTAAAATGAAATATCTGACTCTAATTCACGAGCCATGCTGAACCGAATATCATGTCTGAGTCCCTCAATGAATCTACGGAGATGCTCTCTAACTGGGGCGACCAAAGCAGGTGCATGCCTGGCCAAATCACTGAAACTCACGGCATACTCTGACACTGACATAGTGCCTTGGCGCAGCTGCTCAAACTTCGCGCGCCATGCATCTCGGAGGGACTGAGGTACAAACTCTCCTAGGAACATCTCTGAAAACCGAACCTATGTATGTGAAGCTAACTCGGCCGGGCTACCCAACTCTTATGCCCGCCACCACTGGTAAGTCGCTCCCCTGAGCTGGAACGTAGTAAAAGCAACCCCACTCGTCTCCACAATACCCGTAGTACGGAGAATGCGGTGACACTCCTCTAGAAAACCCTGTGCACTCTCTGAAGTCAAACCACTAAATGTAGAAGGGTCATATTTCTTGAACCTTGCAAGTCTAAGATGCTTTTCCTCAGAAGCTGCTACCCTGGTAGATGCTTTGGCTGTGGATTTTACTCCTTGTTGGCCTCTGCCTCTGCCTCTAGCGATACCTGCTCCGGGAGCAGCGTCGTCGATAACTGCAGCTTGTGTCCTTACCATCTGTGAGAGAATGGAATGATAATAGTTCAAACTTCAAGATCAATAAGCTTGCACGATAGGAATGAAAGAAGTGAAATTGTCCTAATAGTTTCGTAGCCTCTCGAAGATAAGTACAGACGTCTCCGTACCGATCCGCAAGACTCTACTAAACTTGCTTATGACTCGTAGCACCCATGAACCTAGAGCTCTGATACCAACTTGTCACGACCCAAGTTTCCCTCTGTCTGGGTATCGTGATAGCACCTAGTCTTAGGGACTAGGTAAGCCTAACAATAATTAAAACAACATTGTTTAAATAGAATCTCTTAAAACTTCCAAAATTGGTAGTACAAGTCATAAGCTCTACAGAGTGTTTGCTAGAAAACTTCTAAATACAACTGTCTAGAAATAAGAATAAACAGTGCAAAATGAAAAGTTGAAGGTGACTCTGAAGCCTGCGAACGCAGTAACAGGTTTACCTTGAGTCTCCACAGCAACAGTCCACACAGATAGCTAACGAACAAGTACCTGGATCTGCATAAAAAAATGTGCAAAAGAGTTGCATGAGCACACCACAGCGGTGCCCAGTAAGTATCAAGACTAACCTCGGTGAAGTAGTGAGAGGACTAGTCAAGACACCCATTGGTCTAATAAACTGAACAAGTATAAGTATAGGGATGACAGAACATGACATCTATCTAAGGACCCCAAAATATGGCTAACGACATAACAATTGCAATAAGGAAGGAAAAACAACAAGTAACAGCGGAACACCAGAATAAGACACAGAAGAATGAACGAAAACACAACCCAAATCCAGAAATCACAATACAGTAAAGGCAAGTAGTAACTCAACAACTGCAATAGTTTTCACATCAGGTCTCACCCAACAACCCCAATAAATTAATCAAAATCCTTTAAGTGTAAACTTTCACCCGTAAGGTTTTTTAAATTGAGGTCTTTAGAATATAATCCTTTCCAATAAGAAATTATTTTTGAAATATACTTCCTTCGAACATAGTTATTTCAAGATAAAACCTCTCAAATATAAACTTTTCAAATAATTAGCCTTCAAACATAGTTCTTTCGAGATAAATACTTTTCAAGTATAACCCTTTCAAATCATATCCTTCGAGTATAAGTCACCCTGTGATACCTGAGCATGGAAGATTTGCAGCCCCAAACATAGATATAACCACAGTGGGGAATCTACCGGAATACCGTCCCGTAATTCCAAAATAAATATGCAGTGCTGGGGGATCTCCCGAAATACGTCTGTAGTCCCAAAGTAAATATTCTAGACAAGAGGATCTCCCGGAATACGTCTGTAGTCCCAATTTAAATATGCAGTGCTGGGGGATCTCCCGGAATACGTCCGTAGTCCCAATTTAAATATGCAGCGCAAACAACAAAGATAACAACTATAACACGATAGAAACCTCGTAAATCACCACAACGAGTACAAAAGCAACAATGAAAGAAATGCAAAGTACGGCGAGCAAATCAACTCAAGAATTTAAATCACAAGAACGGTATAACTCATTCACAAGAAATAACCACAGTAAATAATGTTAGGCACAAGGAGAACAGCTTAACAAGGGAAAGTATAGCAACGATTTCACAATATTCAAGTCAACAATAAGAAGACAACACGAGTCAAATAGTTCCAAATAATGGCAAGTTAACTAAGATATAGGTTATCTAAACTCCTTTTGAGGTTGAGCAATTACGAAAAAAATTCAACAATTCAAATAAGGATTTGCAGCGGAAGATAATCATAACTCCAATTAAGACTAAACAATTATAGGGTGAGAAAATAATGATTTCAATTAAAGATAAGCAGTTATGAAAAAATATAGCACGACGATAGAAGAGGTAAAATCTTTGGTTAAGTCGAATAAGGGTCAAATAGACAGTAAGAGTGAATCCTAAAGCAATTATCTCTAGTCAAAGCATGTATAGGTTAAACTGGCAAATAAGAATTCAAACATATCAAAAACAACATCATACACAGTGAATATAAGGACATAAGAATCCTAAAAGGCCAACTTTTAACAAATAGGTCCGAGCACGCACTCATCACCTCGCGTACACAGACTACAATCAACATAGATAACTCAAATCCTAAGGGGTAGTTCCCCCACACAAGGTTAGGCAAGATACTTACCTCGAGTTAAGCTCAATAAATCCGTAAGAATGCCCTTTCCATGAATATCCGGCTCTGGATGGCTCAAATCTAGCCAAAAGAAATTACATATCATAATTACAACAATAATAGTCTCATCTAATTAATGAAATCAACATTTTAACGAAAATTATGAAATTTACTCAACATTGCCTGTGAGTCTCACTTCTCAAAATCGGGTAAAAATTATAAAATATGAACACCCATTCACTCACGAGTCCAACCATATAGGAATTACTCAAATCCGACCACAAATCCCCTTTCAAAACTCGAAATCTTCATTGAAGAAGTTCTTCTAATTTTTTTCAATTTCAACCCCAAAAATTCGAAACTAAATGGACAAAACAACTATAGATTAATGGAATACAACCAAAAACGAGTTAGGAATCATTACCCCAAAGTTTCCTCTGAAAATCCCTCGAACAATCGCCAAATTTCGATTTATAAAAATTAGTAAATAACTGAAATAAGGTATTTTTTTGTAAATAGTTAATTAATTATAGTAATTAGCAGTATATTTAATTATTATAATTTTTACTATATTTTATTGAAAGTAATTAAATTTATTTAAATTAATTTAAAAAGGGTTAAATACTAAAGGGTTACAAATGTAATTTCCTAATTGAATACAAAATGGCCATTCTTTAAATTATTTGTATCCCAATACCCAAGCCCAAACGAATCTGACCCAGTCCAAACTACAAAACTCATTTTACCTTGGCAATCCAGGCAACCGTCCCTAAGCCAATCAAACTCTATCTCGTCACCCGCCTCTACCACTAACATAAAAAATACATTTAATCTGAGTCGTCCATTTATTTGATCAACGGCCACGTTCCATCTCTTTTTTTCTTTAATTTTAAAACACATATTCAGACTCAATCTTGTAACGACCCGGCCGGTCGTTTCGAGAGTTATAACCCTATTTTCCCCATTTCTACTTCTTTTTGTGTTATTCGGCTATATTATGTTATATCGAGTTAGTTGGTTTGGGACCGAAATAGTTTCAGAGTGAATTGAGATACTTAGTCTCTTAAGTAGAAACTTAAGTTGGAAATGTCAACCGGATATGTGTAAACAATCTCGTATTTAAATTCTGATGGTTCCGTTAGCTCCGTTAGGTGATTTTGAACTTAGGAGTACGTCCGGAATGTGATTTGGACGTCCGTGGTAGAATTAGGCTTGAATTGGCGAAATTAGAAATTTGGCGATTTCGGTCGGTAGTGGAAAATTTGATATCGGGGTCGGAATAGAATTTCGGAAGTTGGAATAGGTTCGTAGTATCATTTATGGCATGTGTGTAAAATTTGAGGTCATTCGGACATGGTTTGGTTGGTTTCGACATCGGTTGAATTTTAAAATTTAGAAGTTCTTAGGCTTGAATCCGAGGGTAATTTAATGATTTGACGTTGTTTTGAGTGATTCGAAGGTTCGACTAAGTTGGTATGTTGATACATGAATTGTTGGTATTTTTGGTTGAGGTCCCGAGGGCCTCGAGGTGATTCCGGATGGTTAACGGATTTGTCGAAGTTGGAAAATGCAGCTGAAGTTGCTGCTACTGCTATGTTCGCACCTGCGGAAGAAAGAGTCGCCGGTGCGAGGCCGCTGGTGCGCGTGGGGAGTTCGCAGGTACGGACAGTTCTGGACTAGGCAGTATGTGCATGTACGAGAAGTCTGTCACATCTGCGAGCCCGCAGGTATGAAACCTGGGGCGCAGATGCGGAAAGGGGAATGCTGGGCAGGCTTCGCAGAAGCGGAGGAAACACGCAGATGCGCTTGCGCAAGCGTGAGAGTTTGCTGCGCAGATGCGGAAAAATGTGAGGCCAAGGCTGGAGCGCAGGCACGAAGGATTTGGCCACACTTGCGAGTCCGCATGTGCGAGGCCTGGAGCGCAGGTGCGGAAGCTGGGGAATTAAGTATAGTTCGCGGATGCGGCGCCTTGACCGCAGGCGCGGAAAAAGAGCCTGCAGGTGTGAAAAACCTGTGCAGAAACCTTAAATAGAACCCTTCGCGAATTTGGTTCATTTCCACCATTTTCAAGTCGGTTTGTGGAGCTTTTGGAGTGATTGTTGAAGGGTGATTCAAGGGCTATCAGTGAGGTAAGTTGCTTGAGCCCTAATACTCATATATATGGTGATTTCTTGTTGTTTAATCATGTAATTAGTGAAAATGAGGGTTTAAGGATTGGAATTTTTGGAGAGTAATTTAAAGATTTTGATGAATTTGGTATGGTTAGATTCGTGAGTGAATGAGCTTTCTAGTTTTGTGAATTTTGTCGGATTTCGAGACCCCCGGGGGCCGAGTTTTAGCCAATTTTGGGGTTTGGTCTAATTTTGTAGCTTTTCTTGTGGAATTCATTCCATTAGCGTGTACTGATGGTATTGTACTGATGGTGAATAGATTCGGAGCATTTGGAGGCCGATTCCAGAGGCAAGAGCATTGCGAGGTAGAGATTTGACCAGTTTGAGGTAAGTAACGATTCTAAATCTAGTCCTGAGGGTACGAAACCTCGAATTTTGTATCATTCTACTATTTTGAGGTGACACACATGCTAGGTGATGGGCGTATGGGCGTGTACCGTTGGGGATTTGTGACTTGGTCTGTCTCGTAGTAACTGTAAAGTTGCATATTTTGTTGAAACTATATGATACTTATATGTTTTAGAAAGAGTTTCTGTAAATTGGGCTGAATGCCATGTTTAGGCCTTGTGCCAGTGTTGTTTGTACCCTTAGGGGTTTTATTTTATTTTTATTATCCTCTCACTGTTTTTGATTGAAAATCTATACTCAGTCATGGTTATACCTGTTTACTGCATAACTCAGTTTTATTACTCGATTTTGCTGCATATAAATATTATTTTGGGCTGAGCACCCTGTTTTTACTGAAATGCCCGAGTGGCTTGAGAGGTTTATGACTTATTAAGGCCGAGGGCCTGATTTGTGAGGATATTTATGGGATCGAGCTGCACGCCGCAACATGTTGCATATTTATTGGATCGGGCTGCACGTCGCAGCATGTTGCATAATTATAAGATCGGCCTGCACACCGCAGCATGTTACATATTTATGGGATCAGGCTGCATGCCATAGCATGTTGCATATTTATAGGATCGGGCTGCACGCCGCAGCATGTTTGATATAGGCCGGGGGCCTGAGTGATTTATGCCATGATTTGGCTTGATATATCGCTTGGGCTGAAGGAGCCCCTCCGGAGTCTGTACACACCCCCAGTGAGCGCAGGTACCTACTGAGTGCGAGTGCCGAGTGCTGAGTGCTGAGTGACTGGGAGGCATGAGTGATTGTGAGGTATGCCCGAGTGGCAAAGAGTAATTGTGAGGTATGCCCGAGTGGCACGAGTGACTGTGAGGTTTTCCCGAGGGGCTGTATATGAGTGATGTTTTGCCCGAGGGGCTGTTTATGATTTCATCATTTTGCTCATCTCTGCATTTTTTCTCTGTTTGAAAACTGTTGAAAAAAAAATCTTTAGATGATTTTTACTGGAACTGGGTTTAAACGAGATGTTTTGATTCAAATCCTGATTTTAAAAGCATGTGGTATTTTACTGAGATTTCGTGATATGAATGTTATATGCTTTATTGCTCGTCACTACTGCTCAGTCTTTATTTATTGTTGTTACTTACTGAGTTGGCGTACTCACGTTACTCCATGCACCTTGTGTGCAGATCCAGGTGTAGCTGGACACGGTAGCGGTTGTTGATTGTTCTGATTGCAGATTTTCCCGGGGATAGCAAGGTCGCTTCCTAGCGATCGTAGCCCCTGATCTTCTCCCTCTTATTTTCCTTTAGTTGTATTTAGCTATTTTCCAGACTGAGTTAGTCTTTATATTGTTAGACAGATTGTAGTAGATTCTCATGACTAGTGACACCCCGATGTCGGGATTTTCCTTCCGCACTTTTATTTTTATTGGAATTCCTTTACGAAGGTTTATATGTTAAATAACATTGAAATTATCTTTGAAATAAAAATATCGGTTTGTTTTGGAAATGAGTCAGCTTGCCTAATTCCATGATAGGCGCCATCACGACAGGGGTTAGTTGGGTCGTGACAGCTCAACCGTCAGAACCCAGAGAAGCCTAAATTATCAGGGTCGTTGATCTAAAGATCCAACGGCCCAGATTACTCCCACCCGTTTAAACCCAGAGATGACTTATCTCTACCCAAACCCTAATCATTCCCCATACGACTCAGCCCCCCTTCCCCTTCCTTTCTCTATTCTCTCAACTCAAGGTCACAAATAAAACGCATAATCATCCCTATTGTCCACTATGGCCGCAAATCCTGTCGATTTTGTTTCCCCTTTCATCACCCAGATTTTAAATCCCAAATCCAAACCCTATGGCCTAAATCGTGCAAACTTAAACTTAGCAATTCTTCCTCTCACCCTTCAAATCAGAGGCATGCATGGAGTTTTCTCATACTTAATCATCATCTATGATGTCCAGAGGTCAAATATAGTGACCACTGAATATTGAAGCCTTGACCGGTGGATTCTCTCCCATCAATGGTCGATGCACTCTACCCTCGTGCTCAGGTAAAATCACTACTATTTTCCCCATCTGTATTACTCTTATTTGACCCGCTTTGGTAGCATCACTCAGCTATCGTCATCTTCCCTATACAATTTGAATTCTGTTGAACCCTAAGTCTTCAATGAACACTACAAATTGAGGCTTTCAATTCTCTCACCTAGTAACAACCTAATACCTAATACTACACAGAAAAACGAAAGAGAATTAAACCCTAGTTTACTCACTGATTTCCTTTTCCTTTTTCGATTCCGAGTTTACCTACTATGCTAGTTTTAGTTCAGATTCTTAACGGCTAAAAACAAGAAGCTCTTTGGTTTGGTTTGTTTCCCAAAAGAAGGTCAGTGAACCTCAACCTTTCTTCTCTTTTGATTGTTTATTTGTATATTATGTTTGTTTTGTTAAATGTATCTAGCTCTAATATGTTATTATTGATTATCTCTATGTGTTTGTTATTAATCTATGACAGATCACTGAACTCTAGGATTATAGGTTCCTTAATATTCTGAAATTAGAGTCATGTACTAGTTAGTTGTTCTGGTAATCCTAATGAATATGTCTTGGAATAACTTATGTATTGTTAAACTTCTGAAAGAACTTTGAAACGACCTCAGTAGTTGTTTTAATCTTCTAATGTTCTGTCGTAGTTCTCATGTATGCTATGCTAGTTTGTTTTAGTATTATTGGTATGATTCATTTGATATCTAGCCTAAGTGGATGTGAATACAAGATGTTAAGTATAAGGTTTTCACTTAGTCTAAGCATGGTAATTTACAATGCTTGAACTATGTCCTTCTTTAATGCGTGTTCTGTGATTCTGTAACTTTAGAAAATCTGTAAGAATCTTTTGTCATCTTCCATAATTGTTTTATCACATCTGTGAACTTCATTGTATGAGATAATGCCACAAAGTAACTGGATTAAGCTCTAATGAACCTCTACACCTTAATTTGTCTGATGCTATCTACTTAGTTCAAGTCATGCTTAGAAACCTGATTGAAATTTGCATATGCTAGAGTTAAATACTATCTGATAGAATCAAGTATTGTAGGATTTCATTATGACAGACTAATCTACTTAGCTTACAACTGAAATATGCTTGCCTAGTATAAACTTTCACTATTTAGGATCACTATAATGACTATGTTAGTCTAATTCCCTATTTTTTGGTACTCAGTCATGTTCTAATGTTATATTTTGGATAGAATATAACATGTACATATTTAAATGCCGCCCATTGGGAGTTCTTTATGCATCCCTGTCTCAGAAGGAAAATGCTACTTGTATATCATGTTTGTGACTGTGTTCCCAGATCATTGAAACCTATTGAGTTTACTGCAGTTATTCATGGACTTAGGAAACTCCACCCACCCCTATGATGTTTATCTACCCTGTTAGAATGTAAGACTGGACTGTACTTTTAACTCTTAACCAATCTAGACGAAATGAAGATCTCTTTAGAGGTCACCTGCTAATGTACTTGCCTGCCCCTGTTTTCTTAAGAACTTTGAAGTGGACTGTTAACTTTCTCACTTAGTAAGAAGTGGAGTATTAGTCTGTGTGTAGATTTCCATTAAGTATATATATGATTAAGTACATGATTACAACTATTGTTATTCATAAGAATGAGCCTGCTAATAGGATTACAGAGAGTAATACACTTGATACCTCATATACCCCTTTCAACTACATGACTTACCTATTCTGAGTAATTATATTCATACGTTGTTGTTTTCTGATTGTTTTCTATCACCTATAATTGATCCTATTGAGTGCTCGTAATCTTGATACGGTACATGGTAGTACTAAATACTTGTACGCAAATCATGAGATGTCAGATGATGCTTTGGTGTTCTGAATAGTTATTTATAAGAAATACACCTCTCATTGTGTATAGTCACTACTGTGGTATTGGGGTTTACATTGAGTGACTCATTAGCACCTAAACCTGCAGAGAAGAGTAAGTATGAGTCGTTAGGGGTATTTGGGAGTAGAATTTAGTTCTTGAGTGACTCATTAATATCTAAACCTGCAGAGAAGAGTAAGAGTGAGTCGTTAGGGGTATTTGGGAGTAGAATTTAGTTCTTGAGTGACTTATTAGTACCTAAACTGCAGAGAAGAGTAAGTGTGAGTCGTTAGGGATATTTGGGAGTAGAATTTAGTTCTTGGTTGAGCTACTCTCCCTGACACAAGCACTGCTCGATTTTCTTGAGACCCTTGTGAACTTTTTGAAGTGCCAGGGATACAAAGAGTACCTTTGCCACGAATTGAATTTTTTCCTAAGCCTTTAATCTATTGACATTTGCTAATCTTTGCTAATCTCTTTAGGTTTAGTGTTCAATGGAAATAAAGATTTTCACTATAAATTTCTTTACTATATATGACTTTATATTAAATTTGCATTCTTGATTATTGTTGATTGTTGTAGTTTATCTCTGGCCTATATTGGTGTCACTTATGTATAATTATGCATATAGGACCACATACCCAATGACTTTCTATTTCTTTTGCACATGTGTTTAAATTGGACCTACCCAGTTCTCAAAGACTCAGGCCCAAATCCTTTTCCTAAACCTTGGAGTCATCGGAGCTGCTGTTGTTCGTCTTTGTTATCTACAAGGCCTACTTTCCTTCAGCCCCAAATCCAGAGTCCACCTCTTTCCTCTATCTATTTAAGTTTATTGTTGTTCTCATATGTAAATAATGCTGATGATACTTTGATTGAATGCCTTAATATATATCCTAGAGTTATATTGACAACCTAGGCAAGCCCTAAAGATGTAGGTAAAGATAAAAGAAGCATTGTTACTTAGTAGTAATTAATTGTTAACCATTTCTATTGTTTAACTCCCGCTATTATTGTCACTAACGATTTTCATGAAGATTTTGAAACTAAGACAGATTCGCAAAGACAACAGCCTTCTCTTTTAAAAACAAACAAAAACAGAAACGAATCAAAAATCATTTCCAAAGCTGGCAATTTTTGCGAATCAAACACGGCTGCGATTAAGGACTTTTAAAATGGTTTGAATTCGAGTATAAATTTGAGAATCAATCTTCAAGGTATACCTAAAGCCTACTTCTTTAAACAACCTTTACTTTACTAGAATTATACAAGTAGCCATATTATTTTAAAAGATAAAGTATTTTAAAATTTAGCCATATTTTATAAAGCTTGCAAATATAAACCCTATAGATATACTTCCAAACTTCTTTCAATTATGTATACATTCTCAAAGGCTTCTATAAGTTAAACTTATCTTCTATTTTAAAGTGCATATACTACTTTCCTTCAACTAATAATCTTTAAACAAGACATAAAGTAACGTTAAGCTTTAACTAAGTAAAATATAGATATCTAATTTCTTAACCTAGTCTAAGTCCTATGGAGCTACCTCAGGTATATTTTAAGGGGTGCCTAACACCTTCCCCTTAGAAGAACAATAATCCTTACCCAAAATCTCACCGATTAGCAGACTAATAGGGTAATGATATTAGTAATTAAACATGTACTCTAGCATACCTTTAAATATTAGTTGGCGACTCTCTTTTATTATCAACATGGAAACTATGTGCTTACCTGCCTTACTTGCTCATCAAGTACTTATCTGCTTGCTTCAATATTGTTATGTTATAACATCCCACTATATGTTACAACTTTATATATACTATCATCATACTCTTTCCTATCGATTCTTGGTCGTACACTATCACACACAATGGCATGCAAGGGCTGTCTTTTATACCCCTCCGAACCTTCATTCAAAATTCTTTAGTCTCAGAGAATAACTTTGTCAGGTCAACTGACATAACTTATCGCAGTATTCAGTCCAATTCAAAATAAGGGAACACTCTACTCTAGCAAATATTACTCTAGCAAACACATGTCATATTGCATAAAACTTAGGTCACTCGGTCCTTAACATCGACACAAAATTAGGAAAGCCACCCAAATATCAACGGGTCATGCGCCCAACGACATGACTCTTGTGGAAAGACGAATTAACCATGATGAGACACTAAAGATTTAAAGCAAACACTTATCAATCCTTTTTATCTACCCTCTTCAGAAATGGAAATCAACCAGAACATCCCCGAAATCAATATGGTCATGGGAGCACCGCACAAGCTAAAGCAATAGTGGAAGAATATCCACCGAGAGCATGAAGAAGAAATCAAGACGCATCCGGGATCATTGACTGCCTTATCGAACATCCGGGCCGATAGGGCGCTCACCCGTTTGCTGATAGAGTTTTGGGATCCGGCCAAAGTGGTTTTCAAGTTTGCTGACTATGAGCTGGTTCCAGCATTGGAAGAAGTTACCAGCTTCGCAGTATTGTCATTTATAGGGAGAAAGCCGATACTACCGGTCACCATTCTCGGCTACAAGTTTCTCGATGCTTTAGGTTTGGCAGGTAGTTAGAGCTTAAGGAACATCAAATATAGAAGGGTAAGCCTGGACCAGTTGTTCGATAGGTTTGGACATCATGAGAGATACGAATGGTACTTGGGAGAATTTTAGTGTGATCAGGCAACCTGGGAAAGTCTCCGACCCATAATTTTCTCTTTGGAGCTACTAGGACTGCTGGTTTTTCCACAAAGGAGAGAACGGATCAATATCAACTTGCTGCATGTAGTCTTGGCAATAATCTGGGGCAACCTCCAAGCCACCATGGTACCTATGGTGTTAGCAAAGATTCTCAGAGCATTGTCTGCATGTTTCCGGGGGTACAATTTCTTCAAGGGTTGCAATATGTTGCTGCAAATATGGGCCATAGAGCACTTCTTTCAACAAGAGGCCATAGTTGACTACTTTGTGGGCGTTAGCAACATGATTCGAAGACACAGTGAGAGAATGAAGAATTGGGTCTCCCAGCATGGATGGAAAGAATGGAGAGAGATGCTGACCAACCTAAGCGGAGAGAGGATAAACTGGAAGCTATCATTGCTGAGAGGCAGGGCAATTCTAAGGACTCCTCAGAAGTATTTCATCTAGCTAATAGGACTCGAGGACATCTAGCTATATGCAACCCAACAAGTTCTCAAGCAGTTTGTGTTGATTCAAGATATACCTCTCTGGACGAGGACGACACTGTATGAAGACGAGTACAATGGGCAGATCCTGATACCGAGGATAAGGAGTCTTCAGGAGGAATGGAGTGATCTAATCACAATGGCAATGTGTCAAAATTCATGGTGCACTCCGGAATACTATGTCTGGATCAATGAAGAAGATGAGCTAGCCCGACCAAGCAGGGAGGGAATAGCTTGGCTAGAAGATGCAGTGGCGGCTTTTCAAATCTATCATAAGATTTTGCCACATTACCTCGTGATTACCTCCATGCACCTCCAAGTGGTCCCGGGGTCAATTGATCATATGCTGCCACCTCCCGAGGATGACGACCGAGTAATTGAGTGTATACAAATTGAGTCAGAGACAGAACCAGAAGATGACCTAGAGGAAGAGCTCGAGTTCAATGATGATGATGAAGAATTTGAAGAAGACACTGAAGAAGAAGAAGAATAACAGATGGGAAATGATTCTAGGAATTGTTGTTAGAAGCTGCTTGATTTCACCCCTTGTCCCATCTTGTATCTTTTATCTCGAACCCCTCCATTTCCCTAAGGGCAAGTTTATTGAGCCTATGTAATCTTATAAATGTTGAAAACAATGATGTAACCTTTGCTCCCTCCTATTACAATCCAAATATTATTGATGAAAACTAGAGTTTGCTTTGGATCTAAATGTGTCAAATCTAATTGTTTGTCAAATATTCGCAATTTAGGCCTACCTCCGACAAAGAGAGGTCCCTCAAACTTTATTATTATTCAAGGAAATGTGATTGCTTGAATACGTAAACTAACTGCTCTGTGTGCCTAAGGGCAAGTTTGTTGAGCCCATGTAATCTTATGAATGTTGAAAACAATGATGTAAACTTTGCTTCGTCCTATTACACTCCAAATATTATTAATGAAAACTAGAGTTTACTTTCGATGTAAATGTGTCAAATCTAATTGTTTGTCAAATATTCGCGATTTAGGCCTACCTCGGGCAAAGTGAGGTCCCTCGAACTTTATTATTATTCAAGGAAATGCGCTTGTTTGAATACGTGAACTAACTGCTTTGTGTGCCTATATTTGTGCAAACACTAAAACTGACTTTTGTTCTTTTCTTTTTCTTTTCTTCTTTTCTTGTATTACTTTATTAGTTTTCCCTAAAAGAAGAAGTTGGTTTGTGTTGACGCAAAACTGGCGGAACCACCGTATAACTTGACATCGAAAGGAAAGATGTCTGTGACAGATAACCCGACCGAACACGCTCTGATAATAGCTGATAGACCGGGCGATCGTGAGAGAAGGATGATACTCGGAATGACGTACATGTTGCTAGGATGGCCCAAGAGATGGAATCATTGAGGGAAGAAGTATAACACATTCGAGAATTGGTTGATTTGGTTGTGACGAAGATCCCACAACCACCCCATTTTCCTTCTCTATATACAATCCGCGACCACTTTCCTTCAACTACTCGCCAAGTAAACAATACCCCAACTTTAGTCCCAACCACCAAGATTATACCCCCGATAACCCCTGCAAACCCACCAAATCCTCTTATACATACCCCTTATGTACCAAATTATGTTCAAACAACTCAAAATCCACCAATTGCTACCAACACAGTTCATACCTCTCCTTGTGATGGCGTCACCTTAACCACTAACCAAAACCAGCACATACCCGCAGCACATACCGCTGTACATGAGCGATATGTTCCCCTCATATATGTCGTTTCAAAATCCACTTTCACAACACTATTCACGGTCAGGCTACCTTATAAAGTTGATCAATATGCCGAAATGGAAGGGGAAGCTAAGTATAAGGAGGAAGAGTCAATTTTCGAATAGTTGGGGCATTGAGGAAACAAATGAAGAACCTTCAGGTCGCTCGAGTGAGTGAAAGTCTAGATTATGAGTATCTATGTATACACCTTAATGTGGACATGTAGATAGGGTAAAAGCCTCCAAAAATTGATATCTTTGATGGGACGGGTGATCCCCATGTACACTTGAGGGCCTACTGCAATAGGCTAGTTAGAGTAGGAAGAAACGAGAAGTTGAGAATGAATCTATTCATAAGGAGTTTGACAGGGGAGGCACTTATATGGTACACTCACCAATATCCCTGAAATTGTAGGGAATGGCAGGATATGGCATAAGATTTCATGAACCATTTTTGGTTCAACACAAAAATTACCCCTGATAGGTTCGCTCTGGTAAACTTGCAATAGAAGCCGTCAGAATTATTTCAAGAGTATGCACGTCGATAGTGGTCAGAAGCTGCCAGAGCACAACCCCCATTAGATAACAATGAGTTGACTAAGTACTTCATAAGGGCTCAGGAAGGAATCTACTTTGAGAAAATGATGAGCATGATGGGACAGAAGTTCCCAGAACTTATTAAAATGGGAGACTTTTTATAGGAAGGTATAAAGCCCGATAAGTTACAATCTATGACCGCATTGTAAGCAGATAGCAAAGCAATCCAATCTGGCTCAATAGGCAGCAGGAAGAAGAAAAAGGAAGAGGTATCAGCAATTGTTCTCTATTACCAGTCCAATCCACACCATGGAAACAAATCTTACTCTCCAAATACTCATTCTTCACACCCACCTACTTATTCTCCAGTATAAAAGAAGGATTAGACGGTGTCTCTTTTCATGCGTTCGAGATCATGCTGACCATAAAGATATAAGAGATCGAGTAGAATTAGGGTATGCAGTCACCATACAGATCAAAGATGGCTATGAGAAAAATGATAAAGTATGGGTACAGACCAGGAATCGAGCTGGGAGCCCGATCAGATGGCATAACAGAGCTAATTGAGCCAAGTGGGCAAAGAGGTAGAGTCGTCATAGGGCATCAACCTCTAACTGGAAAGACTTATACCGGTGGCTTCAGGAAGAAATCTTTTGTGCCAGACAATGTTTCGGGTCTGGGTGAGAGTCAGAGATCAACACTAGAGCACGATACCATTGATGGAATGGGAAGGCTGTTCGTGACCACGATCGAGGAATGTTGTGACAAAATAGATACCAGGACATCGACCATTCAGAATGTCGAACCAAGAGAGGTCTTGCAAAATTGGACTGCCAACCCATCTTTGGTTCGCTGGGAGTCTTGGTAGTTTGAAATTGTAAAACATTTTGGAAAGGCGCACGGTCAATTGAGGCTTGAACCGTGTTTGTACGCTTTTGCCATTTTACTACTTGAACACTTAGTTGTTCCTCTTTTGATGAAATGAAAAGAAATTGCTTCCTTGAAATTATTGCAAACTTATTTATCACTTCATTTATATTTAGTTTTTTTTTTCAGTAATCAAAACGATAAAAACCAGCATTTTGCGGTTATGACGTGTATCGAAACCCTCGAGCAAGAAGAACCAGATTACAAGGAATATGATTAAAGCATGATGCTAGATAATATCCCACAAGATATCGAATAGTTAGAATGACAGAAAAAGTCTAATCTCAAAGAGACAGAAGTAGTCAACCTGGGAAACGAAGAAGGCATGAAAGAAATTCAAATCAACATCCATTTGGAAGCAGAGCGGAAAGAAGAATTGGTAGAGCTCCTCCGATAGTACATCGACGTATTTGCATGTTCGTATGACAACATTCCTAGATTGAGCACTGACATCGTTTCGCATCGATTGCCTACCGATCCTACCAGACTACTGGTCAAACAAAAACCCAAAAAGTTCAAACCGGACTTGAGTTTGAGGATAAAAGAAGTAACCAAGCAGATAAAGGCAAATGTGATGAGGGTCACCAATAATCCCACAGAGTTGGCAAATATTGTACCGATACCAAAGAAGGATGGGAAGATCAGGATATGTGTGGATTATGGAGATCTTAAATATGCCGGTCCGAAAGACGATTTCCCTTTACCAAACATTCATATCCTCATCGATAATTGCGCGAAGCGCGAGCTGCAGTCGTTCGTGGATTGTTTCACTGGGTACCATCAGATCCTAATGCATGAAGAAGATACAGAGAAGACAACCTTCACTACGCCTTGGGGAGCTTACTGCTACAAAGTCATGTCGTTCGGCCTCAAGAACACTGGTGCTACTTACATGAGGGCCATGACAACCATCTTTCACGACATGATACACAAAGAGGTTGAGGTATATGTGGATGATGTCATCATCAAGTATCGAAAGAGTTCAGAATATTTGGATGACCCGAAGAAGTTTTTCAAATGCTTGCGGAGGTATAGCCCGAAGTTGAACACTGCAAAATGTGCATTCAATGTCCCTGCTGAAAAGTTGTTAGGTTTCATCGTAAGCAGGAAAGGGATAGAATCGGATCCTTCAATAAACAAAGCCATTCAAGAATTGCCACCGCCTTAAAGCAATAAGGATGTGATGAGTTTCCATGGTAGGCTAAGTTACATCAGCCGATTCATAGCCCAGTCTATGGTAATTTGCGAGCCTATCTTCAAGCTGCTGAAAAAGGATGCCGCTACAAACTGGACAGAGGAGTGTCAGAAAGCTTTCAACAAGATCAAGGAGTACTTGTCAAATGCACCAGTGTTGGTTCCTCTCGAACCCGAGTAGCCATTATTATTATACCTGTCAGTTTTGGATAATGCATTTGGATACGTGTTGGGACAACACGATAAGACCGGGAGAAAAGAGAAAGTTATCTACTACTTAAGCAAGAAGTTCACACCATTTGAAGCCAAATACACTTAGATAAGAGCGCACTAGTTATGACTTGACTTGGATTGCCCAGAAGTTGAGGCATTACATATCGTCATACACCACACATCTAATATCCCGACTTGACCCACTCAAGTATATCTTCCAGAAGCTGATGCCTACAGCAAAACTGGCCAAATGGAAGATTCTTCTCAGCGAATTTGACATTGTGTACATAACAGAGAAGGCCATCAAAGGACAAGCCTTAGCTAACCACCTTGCAGAGAATCCAGTGGGGAAGGATTATGAGCCGCTCACTACATACTTTCCAGACGAAGAAGTGTTGTTCGCCGGAGAAGACATTGCAAAGTCATACCCAGGGTGGAGAATGTTCTTCAACGGAGCAGCAAATGTTAAAGGAGTAGGAATTGGGGCAATCCTAATCTCAAAATCAGGACAGCATTACCCGGCATCAACAAAGATAAGGTTCCCTTGCACTAATAATATGGCCGAGTACGAAGCATGCATCCTCGGGATTAGGATAACGATCGACATAAACATCAAGGAACTTCTGATCAAAGGAGATTCTGATTTGTTGATACATCAAGTTCAAGGAGAATGGACTACCAAGAATGTCAAGATCTTTCTGTACCTCCACTGCGTAAAGGAGATATGCTAGAAGTTCACAAAGATCGAGTTCAAGCACATTCCCAGGATCCAGAGCAAGTTTGCCGATTCTCTCGCAACCTTGTCATCCATGACCTAACATCCAGATAAGAATTACATTGACCCTATTAAGATAGAGATCAAGTATCAGCATGCATACTATTTTTAAGTAGATGAAGAGCCAGACGGTAAGATGTGGTACCATGATATCAAAAGGTTCCTCGAAATAAGTGAGCATCCATAGAACACCACCAATGCTCAAAAGCGAGCACTCAGAAGGCTAGCAAATCACTTTTATTTCTCAACGGGGAAGACTTGTATATGAGGACCCCAGATTTGGATCTGTTAAGATATGTAGATGCCGCTGAAGCAACCAGATTGTTAGGAGAAATACACACAGGGATATGCGAACCCCACATGTATGGATTCACCTTAGCCAATAAGATTTCAAGAGACGGATACTTTTGGATGACCATAGAAAGTGACAGTATCCTCTATGTGCAGAAGTGTTACCAGTGCCAGACCCACAGGGATTTCATCCCGGTTCCACCTAATGAGTTGAATGTAATGGGTTTTCCTTCGACGTTTGCCGCTTGGGGCACGGACGTAATCAGATCAATAGAGCCCGCTGCATCAAATGGACAATGTTTCATCTTGGTAGAAATTGATTACTTCACCATATAGGTTGAAGCTTCTACATACAAAGACTTTATAAAGAAAGTAGTGGCAGATTTTGTCTGAAACAACATAGTCTGCCGGTTTGGGATACCCGAGTCGATCATCACTAACAATGTAGTCAATCTCAATAGTGATCTCATGTGGGAAATTTGTGAGAAGTTTACAATTGTCAACCGTAACTCTACAACCTATAGACCGCAAATGAATGGAGCAGTTGAAGCAGCCAACAAAAATATCAAGAGGATTCTATGAAAGATAGTGGACAACCATAGGCAATAGCACGAGAAATTATCCTTTGCCTTACTGGGTTATCGAACCACCATGAGGATGTCCACTAGGGCAATGCAATATATGTTGGTATATAGCACCGAAGTTGTGATACCCGCAGAGGTCGAGATACTGTCCTTGAGAGTCATTCAATAAGCCAAGTTGGACGACGCATAATAGATACGGGTCAGGCAGGAGTAGCTCATGCTTATTGACGAGAAGAGAATGGCAGCAATATGCTATGGTCAGCTGTATCAAAATAGGATGTCCAGTGTATTCAACAAAAGGTTAAAACCTCGCCAATATATACCGGGGCAGTTGGTTTTGAATAAAATATTCCCTCATCAAGAAGAATCCAAAGGAACGTTTGCGCCAAATTAGCAAGGTCCTTCCGTAGTCCACCAAGTGTTGTCGGGAGGAGATCTGATCTTGGCAGAGATGGACGGAAAAGTCAGTACAAAGCCTATCAACTCATACATAATCAAGAGATACTACGTTTGAATACAGTAAAGTTAGGTTTTGGTTGTAAGAAAACTACACTCGACCTGACTTCCCACGGAGGGATACGTAGGGTCCGATCTCTCTCCCCCTCTTCTTTTGTTATAGGTTGTCTGATTCCATTTGGATACATAGGCAGTCTGAGTCAAACTCGGCCATTTCTTTTTCAATCTTATCATATTGGATCTATTGTAACCGAACTATGTTTTGACCTGATTCTATTTGGATACGTAGGCTGCCTGAGTCAGGCTCGATCATCATCATCATATTTTCTTAATAATTACCCACGAACTACGTTCAGACCTGATTCCATTTCCGATACAAGACAACCTGAAAAGGTTCGGTCGTAACCCTAGGAAAACTTTGTAACACATTAGTTTAGATTAGGATACAATCAAAGCGGCAAGAAGCCACGTCATCAAAAGCAGCTTAGAAGATTGACATCAACGGGACAGAGTCTTCCAGGAACAACGTTTGCGCCTGAGAAATTTCCTAAACATGTCATAATCCATAACGACGACATTTGCTATAAGATAAACGATTTTCAAAATGTTTTCCTAAAAAACTACCATTCCACCTACCGAGCTTCATGGTGTAACCTCACCAAGCCTGGGGCAAAGCCAGGACTACAGTCAACACAAACTAACCTCCCCTCCCCCGCTAATAATGTTTCTTTGAACGCAGGAACAATATGATACAAGGAAATGTTGGAACACACCCGGGGCAATGATGGATCCATCACTCTGTCATAACTATCATGTCTCTTTCATTATTCAAATTCTTCCTCATATAACTAAAACTATCTCTCAAATCCTTTGCAAGTATTTTGAAACCTGGTCACCGATGCAAGCAGAGCATCTTGTAAATAGCAAATTGTCTGGTCAACCAAAAAAAACATGTTTTATATAGCGAGCCGCTGGCCTTGCCCAGCAGAGCCATTTATATAGCAAATCATCGGCTTAATCAAGCAGAGCATATTATATATAGCATGTCGTTGGCCCCGCCAATCGGAACCATGTATATAGCAAACCGTCAGCTCAATCAGTCGGAGCACCCTATACAAAATCGCGTTGTCGGCTTCGCCAATCAAAGCCCAGTATATAGCAAACTGTTTGCTTTACCAATGGGAGCGTTCTGCACCGTCACTCTTCCACATCATGGAGTATCAATATATAGCTGCAAAGCTCGTCACCAACATTCTGTCAATTTTGGTCATGCCCCTTATATCTTTACTTCATCTTGAATGTTTTGACGTTTTTATCATGCAACTTACAGGCATGATTTCATTTTCGAGTCAGAAACTCCCATCGCGCGGAGATCCTTTACATTTCAATGCAACTGCTCCCATCGTGCTGCAGATACTTTACATTTCTAGTCAAACTCTCGTCACGATGAGATATTTTACATTTCAATATAACTACTCCCAGCACACAGAGATACATTCTACATTACAAGTCAACTACTCCTATCACGCGGAGACACTCCCAACGTGAGGAGACTTAATGCTCCGACAGCTGCAGAACGGTACACAACCCGGCTAACAATCGAGTCAAATTCAAGTATCCCGTCAACCCAATCCCAAATAACGGCTAGCCGGCAACTAGGCATTATCATTCCTGCATCATTTAAATCACATCTTAACATATTTGCATTACGATATATGGGTATGTGCGTATTTTATTTTTGCAGGATTAATCATCGCGATGTGGAACTTCTAAGCAACAAGCCAAGCTACAACAGTGTGAGGGACAATAAACTCATGAGCGGGCGAAAGATCCAAGCTCAAACTCAAATATGATCAGTGGAACTCTAATTCTTCAAATCTTTCAAATCAAGCCGCAATTCAGAACTATCATAGGTACCAAATCTTCTGTCTCGTAGTATCGTCATAATATGATACTGGGCAATTCCTGCGAGCATCGCCTCCTCCAAATCATCACTCCAGGACTACATGAAGCCTGATCCTCATTAAGCTCGAGGTACATAAGCAATTCAAAGCCAGAATTCAACCCCAACTCCCCAAAATTCTTCCAGAATCTTCCTTAATGCCTAATTACATAACTCATAAAATTCCTTAAACCTATATGTCATTTCTGTAATGTATGCCTGAGGTCAGGACAAAATTAGCCTTGGTTCGATTTTGTTTGTCCGAAAACTCTTTCATCGTCTCTAGTCAAAGTGGGGCAACTGTTGACGGCCAATTTTGACCCTCCCTTTTAAAATTAATTTATTTATACTTAATGATTTACAATAAATGTATTGAAAATAATTTTCTAATCAAAAATACCTATTTTATAAAAAATTAATAATTAAATAGTGTTGAAATTAATAATTTGGTATTATATAATTATAAGATATATCATATTTACTATTTTGAGACTATTAAAATAACATTCATATATATTACATATGTTTTATAATTAATTTAATAAGTTATTCCTTATTGTTTAGTTAATTAGCCGACTATCTCAATAATTCACAATTAATGTCATAATAAGGTCTTTTTATAAATAGTTAATTAATTACAATAATTAGCAGTATATTGGATGATTATAATTTGCATTATATTTTATTAAAAGTAATTAAGTTTATTTAAATTAATTTTAAATGGTTAAAGACTAAAAAGGATCCAATTGTAATTTCCTAATTAAATGCAAAATGGTCATTCTTTAAATTATTTGTAGCCCAATACCCAAGCCCAAACGAATCTGACCCAGTCCAAACACCCCATCTCATTCCACCTTGGCAATCCAGGACACCCTCCTTAAGACAATCAAACTCCACCACGTAACCCGTCTATACCACTCACACAAAAACCACTTTTAGTTTGAGTCGTCCGTTTATTTGAGCAACTACCACATTCCATCTCCGATTTTTCATTAATTTTAAAACACATATTCGGACTCAATCTCCACCGTCAAAACTCGTAGATCAAACAGCCCATATATTTCGTTATCTTAAAATTTTGAAGTCTAAATTATTAGGGTCGTTGATCTAAAGATCCAACGGCCCAGATTACTCCCACCCCTTAAAACCCAGAGATGACCTATCTCTACCCAAACCCTAGTCATTCCCCTATACGACTCAGCCACTCCCTTTCCCCCTCCTGTCTATATTCTTTTAACTCATCAGCCCAAATCAGTCACAGACCTTGCACAAATTTGTGCAAGGTCACAAATCAAACGCAGAACCATCCCTATTTTCCATTATGGCCACGAATCCTGCCGATTGTTTTTCCCTTTTCATCACCAAGATTTTAAATCCCAAATTCAAACCCTAACACCTAAATCGTGCAAACTGAAACTCCGCGATTCTTCCTCTCACCCTTCAAATCGGAGGCATACATGAAGTTTTAATCGGAGGCATACATGAAGTTTTCTCATACTTAATCATCATCTTTGATGTCCAGAGGTCAAACATAGTGACCACTGGATATTGAAGCCTTGACCATTGGATTCTCACCCATCAATGGTCGATTCACTCTACCCTCATGGTCAGGTAACATCACTACTACTTTTTCCCTTTGTATTGCTCTTATTCCACCCACTTTTCTAGCATCACTCAACTATCGTCATCTTCCACTACACAATTTAAATTCTATTGAACCCTAAGGGTTCAATGGCCTCTATAAATTGGGAATTTCAATGCTCTCACCTAACAATAACCTACCACCTAATAGAACACAAAAAAACGAAAGACAATTAAACCCTAAATTACTCACTGATTTCCTTTTTCTTCTCCGATTCCGAGTTTGCCTACTGTGCGAGTTTTAGTTCAGATTCTTAATGGCTAAGACTAAGAAGCTCTTAGGTTTGGTTTGCTACCAAATAGAAGGTCAGTGAGCCTCAACCTTTCTTCTATTTTGATTGTATAATTATATATTATGTTTGTTGTGTTAAATGGCTCTACCTCTAATATATTATTGTTGATCTTCTCTATGTGTTTGGTGTTAATCTATAACTGATTACTGAACTCTAGGATTATAAGTTCCTTAATATTCTGAAATTATAGTCATGTACTAGTTAGTTGTTCTCGTAATCCTAATGAATATGTCTTGGAATACCTTATATATTATTAAACGTCTGAAAGAACTTTCAAACGGCCTCAGTAGTTGTTTTAATCTTTTGATGTTCTATCGTAGCTTTCTTGTATGCTATGTTAGATTGTTTTAGTATTATTGGTATGATTCTGGCCTAAGTGGATGTGAATACATGATGTTAAGTATAAGGCTGTCACTTAATCTAAGCATGATAGTTTACAATGCTTGAACTGTCCCCTTCTTTTATTTGTCTTTTGTGATTCTGTAACTTTAGCAAATCAGTGTAATAATCTTCTGTTAGCTCCTATAACTGTTTTGTCACATCTGTGAACTCCATTGTATGAGAAAATGTCTCAAAGTAACTAGATTAAGCTCTAATGAACCTCTGCACCTTAATTTGTCTGCTGCTATCTACTTAGTTCAAGTCATGCTTAGAAACCTGATTGAAATTTGCACCTACTAGAGTTAAATACTATCTGATAGAATCAAATATAGTAGGAGTTCATTATGACAGACTAATCTACTTAGCTTACAACTGAAATATGCTTGCCTAGTATAAACTTTCACTATTCAGGATCACTATAATGACCATGTTAGTGTAATTCCATGTTGTTTGGTACTCAGTCATGTTCTAATGTTATAGTTTGGATAGAATATAACATGTACATGTTTAAATGCCTCCCATTGGGAGTTCTGTATTCATCCCTATCTTAAAAGGAAAATATTGCTTGTATATCATGTTTGTGACTGTGTTCCCAAATCATTGAAACCTATTGAGTTTACTGCAGTTATTCATGGACTTAGGAAACTCCACCCACCCCTATGATGTTTATCTATCCTTTAGAATGTAGGACTGTACATTTAACTCTTAACCAACCTAGACGAAATGAAGATCTCTTTAGAGGTCCCCTGCTAATGTACTTGCCTGCCCCTGCTTTATTAAGAACTTTAAAGTGGACTTTTAACTTTCTCACTTAGTAAGAAGTGGAGTATTAGTCTATATGTAGATTTTCATTAAGTATATATATGATTAAGTACATGATTACAGCTAGTTATCTTCATAAGCATGAGCCTGCTAATATGACTACTGAGAGTAATACACCTGATACCTCATATACTCATTTGAAATGCATGACTTACCCATTCCGAGTCCTTATATTCATGTGCTGTTGTTTTTTGAATGTTTTCTAACACCTATAATTGATAATGTTGATTTATCTTAAGCTTGATAAGAGTATATGGTAGAACTACATGATTGTGTGCAAATCATGAGATGTCAGATGATGCTTTGGTATTTTGAATAGTTATTTGTAAGAAATACACTTCTTCTTGTGTATAGTCACCACTTTGGTATTGGGGTTTACGTTGAGTGCCTCATTAGCACTTCAACCTGCAGAAAAGAGTAAGTGTGAGTAGTTAGGGGTATTGGAGAGTAGAATTTAGTTCTTGGTTGAGCTACTCTCCCTGACACAAGCACTGCTCGGGGTCCTTGAGACCATTGTGAACTTTGAAGTGCCAGGGATCTAAAGAGTACCTTGGCCATGAATGTAGTTTTACCCTAAGCCTTTAATATATTGATATTTTCTAATCTCTTTAGGTTTAGTGTTCAATGAAAATAAATGTTTTCAATATAAATTGCTCTACTATATATGACTTCATATTAATTTTGCATTCTTGATTACTGTTGATTGTTAAAGTTTATCTTGGGCATATATTGGTGTCACTTATGTATAATTATATATAGGGCCACATATCAAATGACATTCTCTTTCTTTTGTACATGTGTTTAATTTGGGCCTGCCGAGTTTTCAAAGAACTGAAGCCCAAATCCTTTGCCTAAACCTTGGAGTCATCAGACGTAGGTAAAGATAAAAGAAGAATTATGACTTGGTAGTAATTAATTGTTAATCATTTGTATTGCTTAACTCCCGCTATTTTTGTCACTATTCATTTTCATGAAGATTTTAAAACTACGATAGATTTACAAAGACAACAACCTTCTCTTTTAATAACAAGTAGAAACAGAAACGAACCAGAAATGATTTTCAAAGTTGGCTATTTCTGCGAATCAAACACTGCTGCGATTAAGGACTTTTAAAATGGCTTGAATTCAAGTATAAATTTGAGAATCAATCTTCAAGATATACATAAAGCCTACTTCTTTAAACAACCTTTACTTTACTAGAATTGTACAAGTAGTCATACTATTTTAAAAGATAAAGCATTTTAAAACTTATCCATATTTTACAAATCTTGCAAATATAAACCATATTGATATACTTCCGAACTTCTTTCAATTATGTAGACTAAAGGCTTCTATAAGTTAAACTTACCTTCTCTTTAAAAGTGCATATACTATTTTCCTTCAAATAGCAAGCTTTAAATAAGACATAGAGTAACCTTTAAGCTTTAACTAAGTAGAATATAGACATCTAATTTCTTAACCTAATCTAAGTCTTATGGAGCTACCTCAGGTAGATTTTAAGGGGTGTCTAACACCTTCCCCATAGAAGAACAAGAATCCTTACCCATAATCTCACCGGTTAGCAGACTAATAGGATAATGATCTTAGTAATTAAATAGGTACCGGAAAATGGATGTAAGGGAACATGCATAGATCACTAAATGAGACACTTTTGTGACCACCTAGTCCTTGTATGTTCTTTATGTTCTACTCAAGACTTTTTATTTTTCTAGCCATCTCATCTTGCTAAACCGTCTTGACAGGTTTTTCATTTTTCAATGATGACTCATACTGAGGAGTCTGATTGTATGGAGCCGAGACCCTGAAAGCCATATTTGGATAGTAGTATTGGCCATCATAATCATGAGATGGTAGCCCGTTTTTTGGCCTCGTCACAGGAGGTGGTGGTAGGATTGTATATGCCGAAGCGCCACACACGACGAGAGGCGTGTTCCTGATCGTTGCGGTTGGAGGTTGCACGTTAAAGGTACCAGGGGCAGCAGGGAAGCTATAGTTTAGCATATACCCTGGTGGTAGAATATGGTCACTCGTTACAGGGAGCGATGGTTGAGTAGCCAGGGGTATGGTGGAAGTTCCCATTGTGGGACCCTGTGGCAGAGGCTGACTGGAGACCCATGCCTAATACACATCAGACAGTTGTTGTTTCAATCTTCTTACTTCCTCTGACTCTTGCTCAACTGACTGACCAGGGGGCACTGACCAACTCGATTTTATTATTGCTAGCCATCAGTACCTTTCCCTTAGATGTGGTCAAGTAATGATGTGTTGCCAGTTTTACCACAAACCAACTATCTTAAGCTTACTATATAAGAGAAAACAAACGTGTTAGGGTTGAGAATTTTAAAGATATGAATCACACGTAATATGTCATGCTTCTAGCATTATCACCGCCTCTAACATGCTTTTGGAAGGCTTCATGTTTCATTCTGGCTTATAAGGTTGTTGCTTATTGATGCTCTTATTTTCTTCTCTCTATTTTTGCTTTTCTTTTCACTCGCCTCATTTTAATCCCTCATTTTAGAGTTGTTAAAGAATATTTTGATCGAACCTTTTGGAGGTTGATGTTGCCGAATGGAGCAGATCATATCATCATAACATAGTTTAGGGACATGACCATATTTTCTTTATTTTATTTTATTTATTTACAAAAACAACATCTTTTTGGTTCACTTTCAAATTTTTCTAAAACAAAAATTTTTTCGTTGATTTTCAACTTTTCCATTTTTTTGTAATACAAGACTCAAAAATAAAAATTACATAAAGATACAACTTAAAAAGACAAACATTTAAACATGATCGGACTCGACTGAAACAGATTTTTAAAAGTAAAAGGTAAAACAACAAGACTCAAAATACCAAAAGACTCTTACAGACTCGATGACAACAAAGGAACAATCAAAAGGGACTGCCAACTAAAAGAAGACTCAGATCTCTACAGAAGAATCCACCAGCATCACTGTAGTCCAGGCGCTTATTCCTGCAGCTGACCCCTAATATCGCGGTATATCCTCTCTAAGTCTGCAGATATGTGATGGGTGACATTTAATGATACTTGTTGACATCCAATTTTGTCCTACCTTTCATCAAATTAATTTTCTTGTGATTCCTAATCATTAATAATTTAATACTCTATTTTGCTATTTTATAATTACTATTACTACTATTATCAAAATTAGAATACTTAAGGCTATTCTAGTCATAGGTGTTACTATGTCCTACCTTTCATCAAATTAATTTTCTTGTGCTTCCTAATCATTAATAATTTAATACTCTATTTTGCTATTTTATAATTACTATTACTACTATTATCAAAATTAGAATACTTAAGGCTATTCTAGTCATAGGTGTTACTATTATTATTATTATTATTATTATTATTATTATTATTATTATTATTATTATTATTATTATTATTATTATTATTACTACTCCTACTACAACTATTACTATCAATTATAGAATTATTATTATTGCAACATTACCTCATTATTATTAATGGTAAATTGAATAATTATTTAATACATGATATTAGCTTATATATTGTCTTATTTAAGTCACATATAAATTAATTACCTATAACATACATATTTAAAATAATATTCGAGTTAAAATATAAGGTAAAGGAAGCCCAAATAAGTAAGAGGCTTTTGTATTTATACCCGATTTTGGGGCCACAATTGAACTTATACCCACTTTGCAAAATAAATTGCAAGTCTATCCACTTTACGATCAACTTCAGACTTATCGCGTCTGAAGTTAAAAATAAATAGTCTGAAGTGAAAAAATTACACTTCAGATGCACTTAAGGACAAATAGGTCTGAAGTGCAACCAATGATTTCATGCACTTAAGGCCAATAAGTCTGAAGTAAATAATTACACTTCATATGCACTTAAGGCCAAAAGGTTTGAAGTGCAACAAACGTTTTCCTACACTTAAGGCCAATAAGTCTGAAGTAAAAAATTACACTTCAGATGCACTTAAGGTCTGAAGTGCAACAAATATTTTCCTACA
Source organism: Nicotiana tabacum (assembly GCF_000715075.1). Taxonomy (NCBI): domain Eukaryota; kingdom Viridiplantae; phylum Streptophyta; class Magnoliopsida; order Solanales; family Solanaceae; genus Nicotiana; species Nicotiana tabacum. The sequence goes on along the minus strand of NC_134088.1, from coordinate 79,396,797 downwards.
CTTAAGGCTAATAAGTCTGTAGCGAAAAATTACACTTTAGATGCACTTAAGGCCAAATAGATCTGAAGTTCGACCAATAGTTTCATGCACTCAAGCCCAATAACTCTGAAGTGATAAATTCCACTTCAGATGCACTTAAAGCCAAAAAGGTCTGAAGTGCAACAAACGTTTTCATACACTTAAAGCCAATAAGTCTGAAGTGAAAAATTGCACTTCAGATGCACTTAAGGTCAAATAGGTCTGAAGTGCAACAAATGGTTTCATGCACTTAAGGCCAATAAGTCTGAAGTAAAAAATTACACTTCAGATGCACTTAAGGCCAAAATGTCTGAAGTGCAACCAATATTTTCATGAACTTGAGGCCAAATAGGCCTGAAGTGCAAATTGCCCAGAAACAGAGATTTGTTTTTCGAATTTTAACAATCTAATATACGATTTAATACTTAAATCTACTCCAAATGAGCTCATATTTGAAACACAAACTCCAAATATCATAAAGAACAAACCTCAATCATCAATTTATCAAAACAATAATAAATCTAACGAACTCATTTTCCAATTAAGAAAAAGAAAAAGAAAAAACCTTAAGTAATAGTAAAAAGTAAAACACCACAATAACTCACCACTATAAAACATCATAAATTACCTTAAAATAAGTTCACAAGCACCATATAAAATCACCGTTACCCGAAGAAGAAGAAGAAGAAGAAGAAGAAGAAGAAGAAGAAGAAGAAGAAGAAGAAGAAGAAGAAGAAGAAGAAGAAGAAGAAGAAGAAAGAGGAGAAAGAGGCCTGAAGTTGTTTAAATAGTGGGTACAAGTTTAAAAAAAATAAAAAGTGGATACAGGTTAAATGGGGGTGACCAAATAGGGCGTCCGTGCAATCTTTACTGGAAACTCGGTCATTTGAAGCACAAAAGGTTTTCCCACCATTTATTAAGTAGCTAGTCCATTTAATATCAATTATGACCAAGCTACCATCCCAATTTCAAGCCCAATCGATCAAAGACCAAACCTGCAATCCCAAATATCTCACCCTAGAGACAAAAATCAAATTTTTAATCTCCTTCTGTTCCTACCACCCCTTATCAACCCTTTCCTCTTCTATGCTAAAGTTCAGCTTGCTTTTGACCATGGCAGAAGCTTGCCCCCTCAAATTTTGAGTAAGTCTTTTGTCTCTCTAGATTTTCCCTTCAAAACCCATGAAGGTAAGTCTTTGGTTAACATAATAAGCTAAATAATTAATTTTGAGTAAGTCTTTTGTCTCTCTCAATTTTACCTTCAATTTTGAGTAAGTTTTTGGCCAACACAATAAGCCGAATAATTCTGATATTTTCTGAAGTAGATCACGTGAAGCCCCCTCTCTAATCTTTTACTAGAGATACGCCTATACAAATGGCCAATTTCTCTGCTGCATTTTCAAACGGTTCTTTAATAGTTTGGAATTTGAAATCCTGCTCTATCTATAAATACCAGCGTTTAGGAGTTTTAGGTAGCGACTTTTACCTCCATAGAAGCTCATTGCTTTGTTTTAAGTAACCTGGCTATTTCTTCTCTGTCTCTAGTAGCTTTCACTAGAATATTATTAGCGTATCCCATTGGTTGACATTTATCCGAGGTTGCGGAACCGAGTCAGGGTGGTAAGTGGAGATTTTGACTACTTATTAGCACTTTTTTGCTTTCGTTTTAGTCCAAAAGCATTTAATTGTGTTCCCGAAAATTGATGAAATATGCTTAATTGCAGGAATGGTGGAAAATGAGCCCCATAGATGAAATCCAACTCAAGAAGGAGTGATCTGAACTCAAGGATGAAAACAGGCACAAAAGCTAAAAAGTGCGGACCGCAGATTGTGAAGCAAATCCCATCAGAGACAAGTGCAAAGTGCGAATTGCACATGAAATGTGCGACCGCAGAACCTGGGCAAGAGCAAAAGTTCAAAAAACCTGCATTCAAGTTCAACAGAAGTGCGGATCACACAATTATTGTGTGGCCGCAGAAGATCAGCTACGCGGCCGCGGTCATATTTGTGCGGTTCGCAGAAGAGCAATGTGCGGCCACACTATGAAAGGTGCGGACCGCAGAAAGAGTGAAGTGCGGCCGCAATTTAGAATTATGCAGCTGAATGCTTCCATTCCTGCCAGGCTGAAGCAAAGTGCGGACCACACATGGAATTGTGCGGCCGTAGAACCTCCAAAAGGGTATTTTTATCCGAAAATTCCAGCACTGTATAAATAGAAGAGATTCATTTTTTTAGGTTAACTTTTGACATTAGCAGCCACTCTAAACGTTTTACTTTGCTTCTTTTAGTAGTTTTTGCTATTTTGAGCTTCTTGAATATTACTTTTATCATCTTAATTATTATTATGGGTTTAATAAGGCCCAAAGATGAAATCCAACTCAAGAAGAAGTGATCTGAACTCAAGGACGAAAACAGGCACAGAAGCTCAGAAGTGCGGACCGCATATTATCATATGCGGCCGCAGATTGTGAAGCAAATCCCATCAGAGACAAGTGCAAAGTGCGAATTGCACATGAAATGTGCGGCCGCAGAACCTGGGCAAGAGCAAAAGTTCAAAAAACCTGCATTCAAGTTCAACAGAAATGCGGATCACACAATTATTGTGCGGCCGCAGAAGATCAGCTACGCGGCCGCGGTCATATTTGTGCGTTCCACAGAAGAGCAATGTGCGGCCACACTATGAAAGGTGTGGACCGCAGAAAGAGTGAAGTGCGGCCGTAGTTCAGAATTATGCGGCCGCAGCTTTTCATTCCTTCCAGGCTGAAGCAAAGTGCGGACCACACATGGAATTTTGCGGCCGCAGAACCTCCGAAAGGGCATTTTTGTTCGAAAATTTCAGCACTGTATCAATAGAAGAGATTCATTTTTTTAGGTTAACTTTTGACATCAGCAGCCACTCTAGACGTTTTACTTTACTCTTTTTAGTAGTTTTTGCTATTTTGAGTTTCTTCAATATTAATTTTATCATCTTAATTATTATTATAGGTTTAATTATCACTTCTTCTTCTTTCTCTTCTAATTTAAGTATGAGTAGCTAGATTTTCACTAGGGTTGTGACCCAACCCTCGTGTGTAAACTTAATGGATATTTGATTTATTACTTGTTTATTGTTGGGTGTTGATTATCTAGCCTTGTTCTTGCTTTTATTTGAAGAATTAATGATTGCATACATTATTCCATGCCTATTTGACTTGGTCTCTACTTGATAAAGAGAGACTTAGCCTAGGAAAACTTGGCCAAGAAATTGGGTCAATCGAGAGATTGATAAGACCAATTAAAGGGTTGAACCTAGAGATAGTAAAACCCGACTTGAGCTTATTATCAACTGCTTTATTCAATACCCATTTGGACTTGAGAAAGACAAATTGGGAAAAATCACTCTCTGACCGAGACGTATTGAGTGGGTCCTTGAGTGTTGATAGCTATAATATGCCCCGAACAATAAAACAAGCTTTAAGGCTTACAACCCATTAAGCAAACACCTAGGTGAAGGTCATAGCCCTAGGCCTTTTTATCATTTGAAAAACAACCTAAAACAATTTCCTAGTTTCGTTCTTAAAATCGCAATAGTAGTTTAAGTTATATTTGCAAACAAAACCCAATATTCCGGAAGTTCAAATCAAGATATACAATTTCACGCACTAAGATATATACTACTAGAACCCATTCGCATAGCTCCCAGTGGAATTCGACCCCAACTCTGGTGGGTATTATTATTACATCGACTGTTTTCATATCCTCATATAGAGGAGTGAAATTGGACGAGATCAATTTTTGGCGCCGTTCTCGGGGAGTTAAAGTCAATATTAGCTATATATTTAGGTGTGTTATTGGAATATCTTCTTTTCCTTCCTTGTTACTAACGTGTGAGTATTGTAGGTGTGATCATGGAAAACAATGAGCTCGAAAACATAGCCGTAGGGGATTTGGACGTTGATGATGATGCAATGGATGAGGTCCCTCTTGAACCTCAAGCCAATAGATGAGGCAGACCGCCTCACGACAATGTTCCCGTTCTACCCCTACCTCCACCTTGAGAGGCTCCACACCGGGTGTTGCCGAATGAAGGGTATGCAAGTGTTATAGTCCCACCCCGTATTAGGGCGGAAAACTTTCAAATAACCAACGTGATGCTCACTTTGCTCGAGGAACGAGAGTTCTTCACCGGTGCACCGGGTCAAAATGCATATAAATATTTGAAGGGGTTTGTTGATACGTGTTGGGGAAGCAAACAAATAAATGTCTCCGAGGATGCTTTTAGGCTAAGGCTTTTTCCCTTCTCTCTACGGGGAAAAGTTTTAGATTGGTTGAAATATTTGCCAAATCATCCATTCGTACTTGGGATGAACTTGCAGAGAAATCTATTTCAAAGTACTTCTCTCTCGAGCACATGGCATTTCTTCGGGATGAAATTCTAGAATTCAAGCAAGAGCCTAATGAACCACTACACGAGATATGGGAAAGATATAGGACAATAGTGAAAGAGTGCCCCAACAATGATATGACGGAGAACATGATTCAACAAACTTTCTATTGGGGGATCAATACCACCAACCAATGTGTAGTGAATCAACTTTCCGGTGGGAACTTCATGGCTATGCCTTATGCAGAGGCGTGTGGTATTTTGGATGAGATGGCGGATACTTCATCGGCGTGGCAATCTAGAGCCAATGTTCCACAAGGTGATCCAAATATGATTCTTCTTCATAAAGTGTTACATAACCATGGTCAAGCCATATCCGAGTTGACAACCACCATAAACCAATTGGCAAAGGCTCAACTTCAACAAGTGCAGAACCCGAGGCAAGTCAATGATATGGAGTGAGTCAATATGATGGTAAACAAGAGAAGAACAAGAATTCCACAAGTGCAACAAAGAGTGGACAATTTCATGCAAGATGATAGTGGGTTTGATCAAGGAGATTCTTACAATGATCAAGATGAAGAGGTCCAATATGTGAAAAACTTTCAAGGGAAAAGAAACAACTACTAAGGCCCTAGTCAACAATAATGGAGACCTTCGAATAATCAAGGCAATTGGAATTCTAGCAACAAGGTAATTAGAATGGTGGAAACAATCAAGCCAATTGGAGTGGAAGCAATAACCAATTGAATTGGCAAAATAATAATAATCAAGGCAATTGGGGAGGCAACAACCAAGGCAGGTGGAACAACAACCAAGGAAATCGGGGGTCGGGTTTTCAAAGGCCCCCGATGTACCAAGAACCGAGCAACCCACCTTCTTATCTTTCTCATGGTCCTAGTTCCTCCAATAATGAAATGAGTCATATTTAGAACATGTTCAAGCAAATGATGGAAAACAATATTGATTCCGATGCCCAACTTGCTTCACACAACACATCAATCTGTAACTTAAAAGTGCAAATTTGTCAAATCTCTCAAGCTTTAAATTCTCGTCCTAAGGGGGTACTACCAAGTGATACGGTGGTGAACCTGAAGGGTGGGAACACTACATGGCATGCCATGGGTATTACTACAAGGAGTGGAAAAGGTGGGAATGTACCTACCTCAAGTCAAAGGCAATTTGTAGATGATGAGCAAGTAGTAGAAGAAGAGGAGATCCCGAATAATGTTGTGCCAGCAAATGATGAAGTGTGGATTGATATTGATGACACGGTGGAAGAGACTCAAGAGGATGTGAACCCATCTAGGGATCACGTGATTGACATACCGGAACCAGTTGTTCAAAAAGCTAAGGAACCATTGCCTAAGTCACCTCCTCCCTATCCTCAAAGGCTTGCCAAAACAAATGGTGAGAATCAATTCAAGAAGTTCATTGATATGATAAAGAGTCTCTCTATAAATGTGCCATTAGTTAAAGCTTTGGAGAAAATGCCCGGATATGCTAAGTATATGAAGGACTTGGTAACCAAAAAGAGATCGATGAATTTTGAAACTATCAAAGTCACTCACCAAGTGAGTGCAATTGTGCATTCGATGGCTCCAAAGTTGGAAGATCCCGGTGCTTTTACAATTTCTTGTACCATTGGAAGTGCCGAATTTGTAAAATCTCTATGTGAACTTGGTGCGAGTATCAACTTGATACCCTATTCGGTTTTCAAGATTACAAATGGCCGATCGTACAATGAAGAGACCGTTGGGGGTGATTGAGGATGTATTAGTTTGAGTTGACAAGTTCATTCTCCCGGTGGATTTTGTGATTCTTCATTGTAAAGTGGATTATGTGGTGCCGATTATTCTTGGTAGACCTTTCCTTGCTACAGGGAAGGCTCTTGTTGATTTGGAAGCCGGTGAACTCACTTTCTGGGTGGGTGATAAAAAGGTTATGTTCCACGTGGGCGAATCTATGAGGCAACCGAATAGCAATGAAGTGTGTTTGTACGGGGACTTGGTGACCGATGTGATTATTGAAGTTACTAGTGCCAAGATTAATGTGGGTGACATGTTGGAGGCCGATTTGCGCAATTTTGATGATGATAAAATGGATGGCTTCAATTAATATGTCAATTATTTGCAAGGGATGGGGTCATATAATTATGCACCTCGGAAACATTCCTTGGATCTCGAGAATAGGAAAACCCCTCCTACAAAGCCTTCAATTGAAGAGCCTCCTATCTAGGAGTTGAAGCCATTGCCTCCACGTCTCAGGTATGAATTACTTGGCCCTTGCTCTACTTTACCGATTATTCTTTCCTCTTGTTTGGCTAACATGCAGGTTGACTCTACATTGGCGGTGCTCCACAAGAGGAAGAAAGTTATTGGGTGGACGTTGGCGGATATTCGGGGAATAAGCCCCGAATATTGCATGCACAAGATTAATTTGGAGGAAGATGCCAAACCCTTCATTGAACATCAAAGAAGACTCAATTAAGCAATGCAAGAGGTGGTGAAAAAGAAGATCATAAAGTGGTTGGATGTCGGGGTTATCTACCCCATTTCTGACAGTTCGTGAACTTCTCCGGTGCAATGTGTTCCGAAGAAGGGGGCATAACTGTGGTCACCAATGATAAGAACGAGTTGATTACAACAAGAACGGTGATCGGAAGGAGAGTGTGCATGGATTATCGGAAGCTACACAAAGTCACAAGGAAAGACCATTTCCCACTACCCTTTCTTGACCAAATGCTTGATCGGTTAGCCGGCCGGACATTCTATTGCTTTCTGGATGGATATTCGGGCTACAATCAAATCCTTATTGCCCCGGAAGATCGAGAGAAAATAAATTTCACTTGTCCCTATGGCACTTTCGGTTTCAAGCGGATGCCATTTGGCTTATGCAATGCACCGGCAATTTTTCAATGGTGTATGATGGTGATCTTTACGGATATGGCATAGGACTACCTTGAAGTCTTCATGGATGACTTTTCGGTAGTCGGGGATTACTTTGATGATTTCTTGGCAAATTTGGATAAGGTATTGGCAAGGTGTGAAGAAATGAACTTGGTGTTGAATTGGGAGAAATGCCATTTCATGGTCGAGGAGGGTATTGTCCTTGTCCACAAGATTTCAAAGAAGAGTATAGAGGTCAACAAGGCGAAAATAGAGGTTATTTCTAAACTTCCACCTCCAACATCCGTGAAGGGCGTGAGAAGTTTATTGGGTCATGCGGGGTTCTACCGGCGTTTCATAAAAGATTTTTCCAAAGTGGTGAACCCTTTGTGCAAGCTTTTGGAGAAAGATGCTAAATTTCACTTCAATGATGATTACATGAGAGCATTTGAATGGCTGAAGTTCAAGTTGAAAACTACTCTCATTATCACCGCCCCGAATTGGAGCGTTCCTTTTGAGCTAACGTGTGATGCTAGTGATGTGGCGGTTGGAGCAGTTTTGGGGCAACGTATCAACAAGATCTTTCATCTGGTCTACTATGCTAGTAAGACCATGAATGATGCCCAAGTCAATTACACTGTAACCGAAAAAGAGCTCCTTGCCATTATGTTTGCTATTGAGAAGTTTCGCCCGTACTTGATGGGTACAAAAGTGATTGTCCATACGGATCATGCGACACTTCGTTACCTTATGAGAAAGAAAGATTCCAAAGCTCGGTTGATGAAATGGGTGATTTTGTTTCAAGAGTTCGATATAGAAATCCAAGACCTAAAAGGAAGTGAAAACCAATTGGCTGACCACTTGTCTCGTTTGGAGGACGGGAGGCCGCATAATGGCCTTGAAATCAATTACTCCTTCCTCGATGAGTAACTCTTAGCCATTTCAATTAAAGAGGTGCCATGGTTCACGGATCTAGCAAATTTTCTTGTAAGTGGTATCATCACGGATGAGTTCTCTTCAAACCAAAGAAAGAAACTCAAATGAGGTTGTCAAGACTATTATTGGGATGAACCGTACCTTTTCCGAATTTGTACGGATGGAGTGATTAGAAGATGTGTACCGGAGGAGGAACAAGTTGAAATTCTTGGGGCTTGTCATTCCTCACCGTATGGTGGTCACCATGGTGGAGCAAGAATGGCGGCCAAAGTGCTAAGTTGCGGTTTCTATTGGCCCACTCTCTATAAGGATGCAAGTGATCTAGTCAAGCATTGTGATGAATGTCAAAGGGCCGGTGGAATCTCAAAGAAAAATGAAATACCCCTCACCATCATTTTGAAGATTGATATTTTTGATGTGTGGGGTATTGACTTCATGGGACCTTTTGTGAGTTCTTGTGGAAACACCAACATCTTGGTCACGGTTGATTATGTGTCAAAATGGGTTGAGGCTGTTGCTCTACCCAACGATGAAGCAAGAAGTATGGTGGCATTTTTGAAGAAGAACATCTTCACAAGGTTTGGTACTCCGTGGGCTATCATAAGCGATGGGGGGGTCGCATTTTTGCAACAAAGCTTTTGACACCTTGCTTAGCAAGTATGGTGTCACTCATAAAGTTATAACTCCCTATCACCCTCAAGAAAGCGGTCAAGTGGAAGTCTCCAACCGGGAGATAAAGAGTATTTTGTCCAAAACAGTGAATGCTAACCGGACGGATTGGTCAAAGAAGCTTGATGATGTACTCTGGCTTATCAGACTGCTTTCAAAACTCCTATCGGGATGTCTCCATACCGGTTGGTGTTTGTCAAAGCTTGTCATCTTTCGGTGGATCTTGAGCACAAGTCCATGTGGGCTTTAAAGAAGTTGAATCTTGATTGGGATGCAGCTGCTAACTTGCGGGTTGCATATTTAAATGAATTGGATGAGTTCCGGTACCATGCCTATGCAAGTTCGTCCTTGTACAAAGAGAAGATGAAGTACCTTCATGACAAATACATCCGAAACAAGGAGTTCAAGGTGGCTGATCTTGTTTTGTTTTTCAACTCATGATTGAAGATGTTTCCCGGAAAGCTGAAATCTAAATGGAGTGGTCCCTTTGAAATTGTGGGTGTGACACCTTTTGGTGCATTGGACTTGAAGAACAAAAATGATGAGGTATTCCGAGTCAATGGTCACCGGGTGAAGCATTATTTGGTACAAGCTGATAATGGCCACGTGGTGGCAGTGATTCATTTGAAGTGATGGTAATCTACGTCATGCCGCGACGTTAAATTGGGCGCTTCTTAGGAGGCAACCCATGTTTCTTTTTTTCTTGTTTTTTTTTCTTATTTTTTTAGATAGGTCTTATTTTGTGCTAACTTGATTTGAAGTGTGTTGCAGGAATGTGCGTGCTTTATAGGAACTGTGTTCAGAAAAATTGGCTAAGTATGAAAAAAATGCGGACCGCACAATTCTTGATGCTGCAGCAGAAGGAAAATGCGGCCGCACAATTCCTTTACGGACCGCACAATTTCTGTGCAGACCGCACAACTTGATATGGGAAATTGTAAACTCTCTGAAGTTTTTTTGTTAGAGAAACAGCCAAAGGGTGGCTGCACAGTGAATTCTGCGGTCCGCACCAAAAACTACGGTCGCACCCCTAAATCTGCGGACCACAAATCATCATGAGGAAATGGAACATCAGGTAACAAAGTGTGGACCACATAAGGAATTCTGCGGCTGCACTCGTCTCTTGAACCCTTTGCCAAACCTGCTTAGTATAAATAGTAGCCCTAATGCTACTAATGAAACTTTCCAATCTTTGAGCAATCACAATAAAGGGCTAAAATCTTGCACACAACTGATTCAATCATGTACCATCTTATTAAGTATCTATGATCATTCCTTAGCATCACTTTATCACTGGTATGTTCAAATCATTTCTAGGATTTTTCAATTTTCTAATCTAGTTTAGAAATTTTGAGTTATTTTAGACCAATTGTTAGTTTCATATCCTTGTGGGGTGTAATTTGTGTTGGGTAAACTCCTACTTGTTATTTGGGGAATGGGTATCTTGTTTATCATGTTTAATTTCTACTACCATGTCCAATTTGTGCATAAAATCGAAACCCTATAGGACTCTACTCGATTGAATTTTGAAATGTGCGGCCGCACAAGGAATTGTGCGGTCCTCATAAGTGTAGCTTAGGGCATTTGGTTAGGCAAGATTGTGCGAACCGCACTTGAAATTGTACGGTCCGCAAAAATTCAATCACGGTCGCAGATCAGGGCATTCTCTGTCTTTAGAGAGTTGCCATTTTCATGTGCCCATTGTGCGGCCGCACTAAGAAAAGTGCGAACCGCACTTCAACTCTGCGGTCATACTCAAAAATTATGCGGACTGCAGTTTCTTCGATGTGGCCGCACTTTAAAATTGTGCGGTCCGAACAACCAGACCTGCGGCCGCACTTGCAATTGTGCGGACCGCACTTCCATACCCTGCAACCTATTTTGTTCTGTGAACTTTTGATTATCTGCACTTGAATTAGAACTAACTCCTGCTACTGTTTGTTGCAAAAAAATGGTTAGATCCCATGGTCGTGGTGATACATCAAAGTGGAGGGGTGAGCCTTCCAGAGGCACGGGCAAAAGTACTTTACCTCTCGCCCTCCAAAGAGAAATCAGTAAGAAAGCCACAGCATGCCAAAGTAGATAGCCAGAACCCTTTGAATTAAGTTCATATGCCCCGTCTAGGGAAGCATCGGAGGGCGACTCAGTGCAAGAGCAACCTGCTGTGCAATCACAGCCACAGCTACCTTAGGACAGATACCAACTTAGAAACAAGCCTACCTCTTCTGAGAGCACTTCTGAGGGTTTGGAAGGTAACAACCAAGCTTCGGAGCCTTCATCCACACATGTCCCGAATGCACCTGCTACCCCAGTGGATGTGGATGATCTCTCAGATGATGGCCGAGGGGGTGATACTAGAGTAGCCGACCTTGATAGGTCGAAAAAGAAAGAGATGTGGGAAGATAGATTTGTGAGTCTAGCTGCCTTCACGAGCTTCAGAGAGTGGTGGCCGGCAAGATCGCTCACTCTTGAGCGTAAGTTCAATTTGAAAGACTTTGATAAGTACAACTCAGCAGTGCTGAGACAGTTCAGATAGAGAAAGGGATGGATGTGGTTCACCCTGAGTGTGACAGATGCCAAGGAATACCTGGTCCAGGAATTTTACACCAATGTGGCACATATAAAAAAAAAGGGACCAAGGTAACAAAAGTGAGAAACCTGAAAGTTCGATTCGACCAAAGATCCCTGAATTCTTACTTGGGGTTTGAGGATGTGGAGCCTGTGCAATACCTGGAAAAGTTTGCAATAGGAGATGCAGCTCGCCCATGGCTAGTGAGATTCTTGCAGTTCCGGGGCCACCTCCAGTTTGGATCACAACAGGGATTCCTATTCAGCGGAACACCCTAAATTCTGAGGCAAAGGGATGGCAGACATTTGTATGTAGCAGACTAGATCCATGCCAAAATGAAACAAATCTTTCGATTCCGAGGGCAGTTCTAGTCGCTTCTATCATGGCCTGGTATCCAATCAATGTGGGTGTCGTGATGTCGGAAGACATATCAGTGGTCACCAAGCAAGGTGACACCTCATACCCGTATCCCAACACCATCACTGAGTACCTCACAGATGCGGGGGTGGAACCAAGGGATTTTGACACCAAGGTGAGGGCGAATAAGCCTTTCTCATGGTATTCTTTGATGGATGGTGGAAACCCAAAGAAAAAGGGTCAGCCCTCTACTACTGCAGGCCAGTCTGATGAGCCTGCCGGGGTAGCTGCTGAGATAGTCAACATGCCATCTACTTCAACAGATCCTTCTGATAGTGCAGCAGTTATGCCTCCACCTCCTTCTTCAGGTCCTTCAGCATCAGTGCCATCCACGTCGGTTTTGAAGCCGATGCTCATGCCCACTCATCTACTATCTGCACTGCAAGTCTCCCAAATACTAGTGAGCCTCAACAACTAGATGTATACAGTCACAACAAAGCTTACCGACATATCCAGTGCTGTTGCAGCACAGTCATCCACCCCGGCACCCCAGATTCCTCCGACAGTCGAGGACACATTGAAGAAGATCTTGGAAAATCAAAACACCATTATGAACACCTTGGTAGCACATGGAGCAATGATTTAGGAGATGGGGAAGCAGGTAAAGAAAATGAGGAAATCCTAGACGTCCAAGAAATCAGTTGACACGTTGAGGAGAGAGGTGACCAAGATAGCAGCAGTTGGTGATCTTCCATTCGATTTGCTTATAGGGTCAGACCCACCAGCTCCAGCAGCACCATCTGTTCCAATGGCACCAGATTGCCAGTCTGAGGAGCCAAACCTGGCTGCTGACACTGTTAAGATAGTGCGCCACATAGGGAGTCCGTTTTTCACTCTTACCCTTCTTTATTCTTATTTTGTTAAACGTTGGGGACAATGCTTATTCTTATTCAAGGGGGTAGTGTTTATTTGATATTTGGATGACTTTTAGACATTTGGTTTGTAATAACTGACAATATTTTCTTCTTTCTCTTTATGTTGTATGTATATATTCTATCTTTTCCTCTCTCATTATGTATATTTGTTATTCTTTCAGTAGTTTGATTTTTAGCTTCTTTATTCTGTTTTCTTATTAGTCTATGCTTAATCTAGTAGCTTCTTTTAATTTTGTAACTTCTTTTTTATGTGTCTAGTGACCAATAAGCCTTTGGTTTTCTTAATACCACGGTTCTTTCCAAAGGTACTTTTTGTGTGAACCGGGTGACACTTCCCAACGATGGATGGCGTGACAACCTTCTTAAGGAATTGAGTCTGTTTTTTGTTTTTAGGTAAGTGTCGCGCCCCTCTTTCTCGCGAAATCGGGTTTTGACAAGTGAAAACTCTTTTAAAGGAAGGTGTTAAAAGAGAGAGCCACCACCTAACGGGTTTGTGGTGTGTTAGGGCACATATTTGCAAATAACTCTGGTTTAACCAGTTTGCGTCACCAAAGATTGGGTAAGGGCTCCAATTACCTCGAAGAAAAGGTGTTAGGCACTCTTCGAGGTCCACAACTGTGGGTCCTGGCCGAACTTGAATTATATAAATTAGTCAAATAGTCAGAGAGAAAAACATGAAGTTTGAAAAAAAAATCATTATTAGAAAGCCCTTGAGTAAACACAGATAATTGGTTTAAAGACAAGATGGGGGGTCCTAAGTTTTTTAGCCTAAAGGATCACCCCGTGCAACATAAATAATACTTCATAACTCCCTCGAGGTGGGGTGTTACTCGTATTATTCAGTGGGCACAGACTATCATCTCCTTCTACCCGATTACTATCTTTAAGTTTTTACCTAAAGCGCACTAGTTGATTCTAAATCATGCCCTATGCGTGCACTACCCGTCCCATGCCTATGGCCCAGGAGGCGTTTGGACCTCTATTTTGGATGGTTTCTAGACTTAGCTTAGGCTGCTCAGAAATGATAAAACTAGGAGAAATACAAAACAAGTTGGACTTCATGTAAAACCAATTAAGGGCTCAAGTTAGCCTCCACACTTAGACAACAAATGCACGCGAACAAATTTTCACATTAAGCGTTAGACAATTTCAGGATTGAGGCAAATTAAAGCCATTAGGCCCTATAGACATGGTTTCTATGTGACCTTGGGTTTCAAACGTACATGCAGTTTCAGATGCAAGGTGCCGTTTTAGATACAGCTTCTAAGCGACTGCACAATTGTCCGTTGATTACAGATTATAAGAGATAAACCTATAGACATGCTATCTAGGTGATTTACGCACTAATTAGCAGTGATAACCATAGAAGATATTCGGAACTACTCAGTTTGATCCTATAAGCATGCTTTCTAATTGAAACAGTGTTGAAAGTTCAATATTAACCCTTAAAAGCGAGTGGGGTTACCTATAGGTAGGATTTCTACAATTAGCGATTGAAACTGGCTTTAGCTCCTATAGGTGTCACGCCCCAAACTCGGGGAGAACGACCGACGCTCAACCGAGAGAACCCGGCCGAGCAAGCCTGTTTGATTTCCTTCTACACAAACTCATCCATGAATAAAGAGGATATGTACTCCATTAATCAAACATTGAAAATATTTCATTAACAACTCCCATTTCATTCCCATTAGCAGCTCCATTTATAATTTCTAAAATATTACAAGTTTATAAATATAACGAAAAACATGTCTGCCAAATACCAACATTTCTAGTTTTGACTCCCAACATCAACCACCACCCACAACCTGTCTACGGAGCCTCTAAGTACAATAGAAGGGTAATATGGAGATGCCAGCAACAAGGCCCCGGCTATACCTCAAAACACAGTACATTTGAATCAAAAGATACATGACCCCGAAATGAAGTGGGGCTCACCAAATCAGCTGAAGAGAGTATACCGCTATCACTGATCAATGCCGCTTGCTGAAGAACCACTTGCATCCACTAAAGATGCAGCGCCCCCGGCAAAAGGGACGTTAGTACCATCGAATAGCACTAGTATGTAAAGCTAAAAGTCCTCTTTCAAAATGGAATATCCATATAAGAAAAGGAAAACCATAGAAACAGCAAGCCACAATCAACAATATCCAAATGTCCAGTTAAAACACAATGATTTTCAAAATACGAAAATAATATATATTTTTGGTTGGTTGGGAGATCATTAGAACTGATATACCACCGTCATTGTTAGCATGGAGTCCGATCACGCCCGATCGGCTAGGCCATCTCCCCACGAACAATGTGGTTTGACATATGATGTGAAAGAAAGTTGTTACCAAGAATAGTACCACCATGTGCGCAACATGGCGTCTGATCTCCACCCGATCAGCTAGGCCGCCTTCCCACATATGTCGTGTGGGTTGACTTTTCCAATCCACAAAGGTTCCATTTTCATCCCAATTAAGGGGAATAATATCATAATTTTCCAAAGGTTCCAATTTCATCCCAAATAAGGGGAATAATCCCAATCCATCCCTACACCAGCACGTGTAGTTTCAGGTGTGGGACTTACGACCCACCCTTCCTCGGTCTTGCTAATGATGCTCCCAAAAACATTTTTTGATTTGATTTGCACACAGAAGTAACATAAATAGAGTTGTACTCACATCAATATCTTTCACATTGTATAAGTTCTCATTATTATTTCCAGTCATTCACAACGACAATATTTCACAAGATTTAGGGTGGAATTAATGGAATGAAACATACAATTAGTAGGGATTGCTCACCTTGAAGATGGGGGGAGTTGGAGGTCTTGAGAGAATGGAGGAAAACCCCAAAGTTCAGCCAAGAGAAATGGGGTAAAATGAACCCCGAAATGAGTATATAGCGTTTCGGGCGCCACAGGTGACATGGGGCACTACCTGTGGCACTGGTTCCAGTAGCTGAAAGATCCCAGCGCCAGGGATACCCATGCTGCCCTGGGCACTGGCGACGGAAAATGGTTTTTTCTGACACGGGAATGGGCATAACTCTCTCATACGATGTCCGAATTTGACGATTCTTTTTGCTAGGGCTCCGTAATTTTAATACAGATCTAATGCTTCAATAAAAACTGAATTTGGAGCTCATTTGGTTATTGTGATACCATATATACTCGAAGAAGCGACGTCGAAACATCCTAGAAATATCCAAACTAAATTCCGGCATGCGCCCGAGTCCAAAATTACCATCCGGACCTAACGGAATTATCAAAACTCCGATTCGAGGTCGAATACAAAACAAAACTCAAACTTGATCATAAATCCCATGGGTCTCCTTTAATACTAGAATATGTTATTCTCGAATACCATTGTCGCACTTTAAAATCTTAAATCATTAGGAAATTTTAAAGCGGCCTTACAAACTACCGTTGTCGCACTTTAAAATACTAAATCATTAGAAAATTTTAACGGGGCCTTACATTCTCCCCCGCTTAAGATCATTCATCCTCGAATGAGGGTTAGAATCCGCCATAAACACCCAATGTGACTTAAATCCTCATCCACACACCAATAGTTCCCAATTTTACTAACTTCATAAATTTCCAAAAATTTCGGCAGAGTTTTCCCTGTAACTAGGCCTATCCACCTTCCAGAGAATCACCAAAACCACTCCTAACAACCCATCCACAACTCGACAAAGCATCACAATATATATATATATCAGCAGCACTAATCTCAATATTGCAGGCATTATATTATCAAAAGTGACACCTGAACATGAGCTGCACATATTTAAATCGTAACACAAAGAAAGTACCTTTTGATCCACAATCATTTGACTATGAACTCAAGTGAGAACATTTTATTCCCTTAACAATTTCGGACATTGAGGTGGCCTCTTCGACTCGAAGACTTCGCCATAACACACGATGGAGGCAGTCTCAACTTCCGGACTTATCTAACAAGGATGGCAAATAGATACCCCGCATAGTCCAATTATCCATTAACTTGACCTTCACTAGCTTTCACCGGAATGATAGACAGAGGATTTACAACTACCTCATTAGACATAGACACATGAAACACTGGGTACACGGAGGACAATAATAGGAAACATCATACTCATAGTTTGGCATGTTTCCTTCAATATTCCATAAGGCCTAATGTGACTACACATACTTTACTTTCCTTAACAATTGCCATAACATATTTATAGAGAAAATCTTGAGAATAACCCGTTCCCTTTCTTCAACTCTAAAAATCTACGCCGAATACCCAAACTAAACCTTTGGTGACCTCCAACAATTACTCTAAGATGTGCTAGCTTGAATATGACCATAAAACATCCTATCCATTATATTTGATCATTGGATGATGATGCTTCTTTGACATGTTTGAACCTTCAACCCCCATAGGTCATTATAAATATTTTCCAAGAATCCATCAATGTGCCGTGTAGGGAATTTCCGGAGGTTATATCCTTATAGACATGAAGATTACTACCAATAGTGCTGACATGATTAATCATTGTGATGACATCATCAATTTGACAAATGAGGCATAGTGTTTTCTAGTACACATTGATAACGTGGAGACACGTACATGATCCGGCGATGTAAAAGAAGCGAGTCCATTTAGATAAGTGACATATGGGAGGCATGATCGGGAGGATAGAGTCATTAGCATCAGATATTCTTCGAAGACTATGAGTTATGAAAAGATCAACAACAATTGTTTCATTCCATATGTACCTTGTTCGGCAATAGTAGGCCTCAAAGATAAATAGCCAAGTACGTGACACCAGTCGCCTCTTAGAATGTTGGGAAAATCAGTTTAACTCGAAATGAGAATATTTTGGCACCCCGAATGTGATATGGGTTTCAAAATGCATGAATTTGCATTACGCGCTTAACATTAACTGACACAAGGAATCTATGTCACAAGCCCATACGAAGTTGAACACTGATGAGATTATTATCATTCTCACAACTTAACCTTTTCCAATAGTTGATCCTATATGAGAGGACTAGAGATACGATGAATTTTTCTTTCAATTCAATATGCTCATGATATGTGCCAAAATCTGAAAGCATCTAATTTCAACCTTTCACGAGTGAAACCACATAGCTAGGACATCCTAATATTGGGGTGAAATCATGTATTGGTTAGAGAGAATGAACACTTTGCTATGAGCTAGACATGTTTCTACAATAACAACTCTCAAGCTGCCATATCAGGCCACTTGACGGGCAACTACAATACTAGGAACAAAGTCAGTTACTCACCGAGGCATGCTCTAGGTGGACATGAAAGTCATGTTGAGATGGGCAAACAAAAAGATCTTCTTGTGACGAATTTGTGAAAATTTCAAATTTCCTAGAAACTTGATGTAGAGAAGTGACCCCTTTCAATTTACAGGTACACATATGATAGGTGTTGAGATATGCTCCCATGTTACTAGACAGTGAAAAGGATTCATAATACTATTCATAAAGGAGTAAAGTGACTGTTCCAACCATAAGAGCCACATACATAGAAGAGAAAGAATTGCTCGAAAATGATCTCAACACTAGGTTGTCTTACATTGGATTTGATACCACATAGGTAAATTTTATGACTGTGCATGCATAAACACAAGTGAGCAGATGTTATCCATTTGAATCAAAAGGTTCCATAAGAAATTCATCAAGTATAGTCCCTTGTTGAGAATTTAGGAAAGCAAGTGGGAAGTACTAGCCCAGGGTTATAACTCAATTCATGGAAATACTTATAGAGCTCAATTCCACATGAGGTGGTAAATAAGAGAATTTGTGATAGAGTGACTTCATGAATAATGAGTCTCGTTCAGAAAGTAAGTACATGCAATGTTTTATGATTCAACGTTTTGGTTAAGACCATATTTGTGTAGGCCTCTTCAATATGGATGTACATATACAACAAGGAAAATAATGCGGTGTTCATAATGATGTACTAAGGAGTGCCTTACTTGATGACTTTAGATTGACAGGGCAGTACCTTAATTGATTCCCCTCTATTCCACATCCAAAACATACATTAGTACCATAGTGACATACCCCCGAATGACATCTCATACACTTCACACAATGAGGATGGGGTCCGCTAAACTGACTCACCCCACTCACCTGATATTTACCTTTTTTGCATATATCATAAGTATTCCCCTTAGTCTTCCTCCAAGCCTTTATGGGGGGAGTAACAATCTCTGCAACAGCCCGTTGTATGGACTTTTGGAATTGCCCAAATCTACCACCCCTATCACGCTTCTGAGCATACTCACCACATGATGCAAAATATTTTCGCCCGCATATTGGGCAGACCGGGATGGGTGTATCCAACCTAAGGGCATTTGTTCTTCTTGTTCCCCCTCTTTCCATAACCATAACATATTTCAAGAGTCATCCAACATAAACCCGAGTGGCTATTATTTCATATCAAACATTTCGTCTTATTGGTACAAACAACCCCTTCTCATTTCTTAGGTGCTCTTACCATATGATCCGGTGGTATGATAACATTACTAGGGACAAGGACACTTCCCTTAGCAACTGGTTTTTTCATTCCCTCCCCGCTGACACGAACATGTGGGTTACTTATATGAAAAATGAGACATGACGAGGAATATAGCTTCGTATCTCGAGTTCTATCGCACGATCTGGAGTATCAAAGAAGTGTGAAATTCCTAAATGTCCAAGTATCCTCCTCATTATAGATGTGGTCGAAAAAACACCGATAAGAAGGACTCTACTAGACACGGCTCCGAGACATCCTAGGACACTTTAAAACATTAGGCTCTAATACCAAGTTTGTCACGCCCCAAACTTGGGGAGCGCGACCGGCGCTCAACCGAGAGAACCCAGCCAAGCAAACCTGTTAGATTTCCTTCTACCTAAACTCATCCATGAATAAAGAGGATATGTACTCCATTAATCAAACACTGAAAAGATTTCATTAACAACTCCCATTTCATTCCCATTAGCAGCTCCATTCATAATTTCCAAAATATTACAAGTTTATAGATATAACGAAATACATATCTGCCAAATACCAACATTTCTAGTTTTGACTCCCAACATCAACCACCACCCACAACCTGTCTACGAAGCCTCTAAGTACAACATAAGATTAATATGGAGATATCGGCAACAAGGCCCCGGCTATACCTCAAACACAGTACATTTGAAACAAAAGATACATGACCCTGAAATGAAGTGGGGCTCACCAAGTCAGCTGAAGAGAGTGTACCGCTATCACTGATCAATGCCGCTTGCTGAAGAACTACCTGCATCCATTAAAGATGCAGCGCTCCCGGCAAAAGGGACGTTAGTACCGTCGAATAGCACTAGTATGTAAAGCTAAAAGTCCTCTTTCAAAATGGAATATCCATATAAGAAAAGGAAAACCATAGAAACAGCAAGCCACAATCAATAATATCCAAATGTCCATTTAAAACACAATAATTTTCAAAATACGAAAATAATATATATTTTTGGTTGGTTGGAAAATCATTAGCATCGATATACTACCGTTTTTGTTAGCATGGAGTCTGATCACGCCTGATCAGCTAGGCCGCCTTCCCACATATGCCGTGTGGGTTGACTTTTCCAATCCACAAAGGTTCTAGTTTCATCCCAATTAAGGGGAATAATATTATAATTTCCCAAAGGTTCCAATTTCATCCCAAATAAGGGAAATAATCCCAATCCACCCCTATACCGGCACGTGTAGTTTCAGGTTTGGGCCTTATGACCCACCCTTCCTCGGTTTTGCTAATGATGCTCCCGAAAATATTTTTTGATTTGATTTGCACACAGAAGTAACATAAATATAGTTTTACTCACCTCAACATCATTCACATTGTATAAGTTCTCATTGGTATTTCCAGTCATTCACAACGACAATATTTCCTTGACTCATTTGGCCATTCACAAGATTCTTTATTCCTGGCACGATGGTCGTATTTCATATTCCATACTTTCACCTCTTTAAATTTCAAAGATCACCATCAAATATCAACATATAGAATATTTCAGAAATCATATACTTTAAATCCATTTGAAATGGGAACTTCAAACACAAATGGTTTCTTCCCGAAGAATGAGGCATACCAACCAACAATAGAAACACACATGAAAACTCATAAACAATCAATACACCATTTATTCTTGCAATACTCTTCCCCAGAAATGACAATGTACAATTTCAACACATGAGTATATGTAACTCAAATCATACTGGATATATTTATAAAGCAAAGCATTAGTTAAAGCATCCAGTAATAGACATGAATTGAGTACAAAAGCTCTAAGGCAAATTCCATTTTTCGAAGTCATTTTAAAACATTTTAGTCGAGGCTCATTTCATAGTCTTTATCACATATTCTCATTTCATTGGCACCACTAGCCACAACTATATCCTTTATTTTTGGCACGTTGGCCACACTCTATATCCCCAATTCACTTATTTCACTTCCAACCATATTTATAGATTATCAACAATAAGACATTTACAATCAAGACTTTAGGTATACATATGAGCAATTAAGAGTCTTAAAAATATTGAGATTTTCTCACATAATTTGGCATCATAACCTTCATTTGGAACACGACTCAAAACATAGCATTTTAATACACAAACCATACTTTGAACATTGATATTTTGACATACGTCTCATTCGGAATAATCAAGTTTATAGGGAATAACCCAGAATATAGATTATAGAAGTTAGGAATCTTGAGCCAATCATACTTGATCTTACGGAAACATTATGGAATTCGATTCTAAGAGAGAAAGCTTAGCCAACATACCTTGATGGAGCTCTTTAGTGCTACTAAAACCACCTACTACTCTTACAACTTCAATCTACATCAACATAATTCAATTGGACCAATATTAGTAACAAATTTCATAATTTAGGCCATTTAGGCATTTTATCAAACACCTAGTAGGCATGAATCTTTACATCTCTTACCTATAGAATTAGTTCATCCAACTACTACCATTTACCAATAATTTATCCCACCATCATTATTAAATAATTTATAACTTCCAACATCACATACATAACCATCCATCCACACCCAACCAACAAAATTCCATCAAACAATCACCTTTCAATCTCTACAATGGATATGTATTTAAATTGGGAACTTATGGCTTCCAATTACCTTACCATAAGTTTTAATACTTAATTCATACTCATATTCCCATAATATATCCATACATGTAAGTCTAAGGGTGTAGGATTACCTTTTGGAAGAAATCTTGCAAAACCCTCCTTTGCGTTCTTGAAGAACTTTCTTGAAGATCTATGTATTTTATGGAGGATTGAGTTAGTTTTAGGGTGGAATTGATGGAATGAAATATAAAATTAGTAGGGATTACTCACCTTGAAGATGGGGGGAGTTTGAGGCCTTGAGAGAATGGAGAAAAACCCCAAAGTTCGGCTAAGAGAAATGGGATAAAATGAACCCCGAAATGAGTATATAGCATTTCGGGCTCCACAGGTGGCGTAGGGTGCTGCCTGTGGTGCTGGTTCTAGTACCTAAAAGATCCCAGCGCCAGGGATAGCGCCCCGCGCTGCCCTGGGCACTGGCGACGGGAAATGGTTTTTCCTAACACAGGAGTGGGCATAACTCTCTCATACGATGACCGAATTCGACGATTCTTTTTGCTATGGCTCTGTAATTTCAATACGGATCTAATGCTGTCAAAACTGAATTTGGATCTCATTTGATTATTGTGATACCATATATACTCGAAGAAGCGACGTCGAAATATCCTAGAAATATCCAAATTAAATTCCGGTCATACGCCCAAGTCCAAAATCACCATCCGGACCTAACGGAATTATCAAAACTCCGATTCGAGGTCGAATACAAAAGAAAACTCAAACTTGATCATAAATCCCATGGGTCTCCTTTAATACTAGTACACGTTATTCCCAAATATCGTTGTCGCACTTTAAAATCTTAAATCATTAGGAAATTTTAAATGGGGCCTTACAAACTCATTTGTGAAATTTTACAAGGTTTTACACTTAAGTACTTCGAAATTTTCCAGGGTGTTACAATAGGCATATCTCCTAAGTAAGCAATTATAACAACAGCATATTAACCAATTAAAACCCTATAGGCATGATTTCTAAAATGCAAATTTGCAGAACATAAGCTAACATAACCCTAGGGTCATAGTATCTAATGAATATGCCGTAATGCAAATTGAAACATTGGTCACTTTATTTCCAATAGACATGATATCTAACAAACAT
Source organism: Nicotiana tabacum (assembly GCF_000715075.1). NCBI lineage: Eukaryota > Viridiplantae > Streptophyta > Magnoliopsida > Solanales > Solanaceae > Nicotiana > Nicotiana tabacum. The sequence continues at coordinate 79,373,790 of NC_134088.1, read as the reverse complement.
GTAGAAGCAGAATATGTTAAATGAATTAAACACTCAAGTCCTATAGGCAGGTTATCTAACACACATAGTAGCAGAACATGTTCGAGCAAATTAAATACCTATAGGCAGGATTTCTACCCGTTCATGCAAATATTAGAATAAACCCATTTTCCCAATTTTACTAACACCCTAATTGTTATTATAACATTATTACAGACCCAATGAATGAAATAAATTACAGGGTTACAAAATAACTATAGTGGGCCTAAGATAGGCCCAAAGTATACCTAGCCCAGCCAGGCCTTCAATTACATATCCAACAGGCTGCACCACAACCCAGAAGTCATAGGCAATCAAACCCAGAAAAACAATCTTCATTTACACAAAATAGCCAAAACCCAGTAGCCATAGCTGATCAACAGCCATTTACACAAACTAATTGGTTTATTCAGTAGGTGAAAAAAGAGGGGCGGAGTTGAACAATTAGGACTTTGGCTTCAAGAACCCAGGGTAGTGCTCACACTAGGGAGGTTGATAGAGGAGACTTAGGGGAAGGGCTTTGGCTTTCAGCCAGCCCCAGAATTAAACAAGAAACAACCAGTGAAAATAGTAGCAGAGTAATAGGTTTGGAAAACATTTGCAAACTTGTAAGATAATCACATAATGAACTCCAAAAGCAAATTAACACACTGGGCAGGTTGACATATGATAAGGAACAAGGAGCCTGGGATTGCACGTTAACAGGCAATGGTATTAGACTATTAAAACTATGTAATGCAACTAATTTAGGACTTAAGGGATCATATTATACCAAACACAGGAGTTCAGAATTAGGCAGAGAACATGGATTAAACAATATAATCAAGGCAAAACATTTGAATTATCAACAACAAGAAACCAAACGTGCTTCATTCTGTCTAAATTAACTAAGTTAGGTGCAAAGACATTATTAGGCTAACAATTATAGGCAGAATCACACATAAAGAGAGTCAAGGGAATACATTAAGTCGTGCAGTTTCAAAGAACATGTTAACATAAGAGAATAAACATTGCGAGAGTTTAGAAACTAACCAGTGATTGCTCAATAAACAAGAAAAGAACAGCAGTAAGGACCCAGAGTCTCAAATGTGTCAAGTTCCCAAGGGTTTCAAGAACCCAGGGCAGTGCTCACACCCAAGAGATGGTCAGAAAAGTAGAAATCCAGTGGCCTTGGCTTTCAGCTGGCCAAGAGCCAAACAGAACAGAATAGTAAACAAATACAAAGTAGAAACCTCAATTTTTAGTGAGAGTTTTTTAGTGACTTTTTTTCTGTCCAAAAAGGGGAAAGGGAACGGGTTTATATAGTGGTAAAAATCAGCACATAAGTAAGGAAATACAAACAATCAGACCATAAAAGGAAAGAAGAACACATAAATCAATTTAAAATCAAATTAGGAGAATAAGCTGGTAAACCCTAGTTTTGTTTTTAGAAAAAATAAATATCAACGGAATATACACAGAAACGATAGCATAGGACGAATATAGACACAAATAATACTCAAAATCAGAGAATCACACCTATTTTGGTTCGATTAAAAGAGATCTGGAAACCCTAATTTTAGGGTAATAAAGAATCCATAAGAGATACACAAATATTCGTACTTACAAAGAGCAAGATGATGAATGTAGATAGAATATCGAAAAAGTCAAGGATTTGAACCGATTTTGGTTCGATCCTTATGAGATCTACTTGCCATGTTTAGGCAAGTAGCATAGAAGAAGAACCAGTACCAAAGAGAGGCCGTATATGAAAAAGGGTAGCCAGAGAATCCCATATCGTGTGGGATTAGGAGAGATTTTAGGGGGGCGGCGGCTAGGGTTCTTAGGAGGGAGAGGGGAGAAGGGAGATGGGATATGGGGGTGGTGGACGGTGTGAAATGATTAGGGTTAGGGATGAGCGTGGTAATTAAAAGGGAAGGTTTAATGTGGGTCGTTCATCTCAGAGATCAACGTCCACGATTATAGGGGAACTGGGTCGGGTGGTTAAAATGGGTCGCGACCGGGTTGTGGGGTTAGGTTAATTGATTTGGGCTGGGGGTTATTTGGGCTAGGGTATTAGACTTTGGGCCAGTAATTGGTCCGAAAAATAGGTAGGATTTAGGCAAGTTTTTAAATACCCAATATTTAATAAAAATAATAATTTATAAAAGTAATTAATAAATAACAGAATATTATTTGTGCACTAAAAATGATTAAAAATAATTACTTAACATTATAAAATATAAAAAGTCATTTTTGCATAAATAATGTAATTATACATGAACATGGGCTATTATTGCAAATAATGTGCAATTAGCCCTAAAATGCAAATGTAATTATAAGAAATGCACTGAAAATATTTAAAACCATACATGCTGGTATAAATGATAAGTTTAGATTATTAAATTATCATAAAAATAATTCGAAGAATAATTACTGGATATTTATATAATAAAATACAGAAATAAATTGATTTAAAGCCTTTAAAAATTATGAAAAATTTAAAAAATGCTTGTATAGGCTTATAAGCTAAATGATGATACAAACGTACTATTTTATATATATATATATATATATATATATATATATATATATATATATATATATATATATATATATATATATATATATATATATTGAGAGAAAAATTGGGTATCAACAGCTACCCCTCTTTACCCGGGAATGATGAAAGAGTTGTCGGGTAAAGAAATGATGACCGATTTTGACTGAATGGGGTGATTTGAAAAATATAGGCCAAACTCCAGTTTCTGAGTTGCCTACATATCCCTGATTTTACGGGAATCAGGTCGTGTGTAGTTCTGGATCCAACGGTGGAATAAGCCGATGGAGTTGTTATAGGAACGGATAAGCTCTTCTGGATAGGACGATATTGGAATTGTGAATGGATGTACCTTGGAATGGTTATGGATATTTGAACGGTTATCAGATGGGAATGGGTAACGGACGGTGGTTGGTTACGTTTGAAATAATTGCAGGATGTGAACGTTGAACGAAAACTGGAGTGAAGATTGCTCCCGTTAGGAGAACAGTTACTTCCTGGATTACCTGCAAAACTTAAAACACAATGCATGCATGTATATATGGATGATGCAAATTCCCTTTGGACCATAAAACCTATCTTTGGACGATGGAGATGGTGTCCTTAGACCATGATATCCTGAGCCATGAATTGCGTGATAGGGGATTCGCAGGGCATGGAATGATGTTCTCGGGCCATGAAAATGGTGCCTCTGAACTATGACGCCTTTGAATAATGATGTGTGATATTGAGAGATCCTCAGGCCATGACATGGTGTCTTCCGGCTATGAGGATGATGCCTTCGGACTATGACGCCTTCGAACAAAAATGGCGGTATTTCAGCCCATGAGATGCAAAGACATGACGTTTGGTTATGCGAAGCGAAATAAGACAAAGCTTAGTCTTGTGTAAGATCGGGGGCAAAGCTTAGCCCCGAGGTGGAGAATAGTGCTAGATTTCAAGTAGCATAGCATTTGGGGTTACGCAAGGAAAGGCAGAGCTTAGCCTTATGCGACTAGGGAGGCAATGCCTAGCCTCATGCGAAATGGGAGTTAATGCTTAGTCTCATGCAAGAAGGAAGCAGGGCTTAGCCTTATGCAAGATGGGAGACAATGCTTAGTCTCATGCAAGAGGAGGCAAGGCTTAGCCCCATGCAAGTGGGAGACAATGCTTAGTCTCGTGTAGGGGAAGGCAATGCTTAGCCTTATGCAATTGAGGAGGCAAGACCTAGCCTCATGCAAGTGGGAGACAATGATTAGTCTCATGCAGGGGAAGGCAATTGTTAGACTTATGTAATTTAGGAGGCAGGGCTTAGCCTCATGTAAAAGTGGAGACAATGCTTAGTCTCATGCAGGGGAAGGCAGTGCTTAGCCTTATGCAATTGAGGAGGCAGGGCTTAGCCTCATGCAAAATAGAGACAATTCATAGTCTCATGTAGGGGAAGGCAGTGTTTAGCCTTATGCAATTGAGGAGGCAGGTCTTAGCCTCATGCAAGCGGGAGACAATGCTTAGTCTCATGCAGGGGAAGGCAATGCTTAGCCTTATGCAATTGAGGAGGCAGGGCTTAGCCTCATGCAAAGGTGGAGACAATGCTTAGTCTCATGCAGGAGAAGCCAGTGCTTAGCCTTATGCAATTAAGGAGGCGGGGCTTAGCCTCATGCGAGATGAAGACAATGTTTAGTCTCATGCAATGAATAGATAATAAGTAGTAGTAGAGTATTTCCTAGCTGGAAATGTGTTTGCGCTTGGCAGCTTTGTCATTTTGAAGATAGTGATTACGAGGTGTGCCCAAATTTGAGAACATTTCTTGTTCCTGCATCCAAAGGTCAATCGTGAGTTTTATGGGGGAAGGTTGGTTTTACGAAGTCCTGCTTGAGTTACCACGGGTAGCATCTGGCCGTTTCATAAAAATAAAGTTTTCAAAAATGTGTGTGCATAATGTAGTTATTTAAGATACATTAGTATGCAATATCGGATAAATTAGATCAACGAATGACTGTGACACTTTAGAGACATTGCGACTTCCTTAGAATTTTGAGGGTCCTCCTCAAAATTCTGCCCCAGTTTACTTAGGTGATTCTCTGACCGTTCTGCATATGATGACGTTGGCTGGACTTGCTCCGGAATTTTGAGGGTCCTCCTCAAAATTCTGCCCCAGTTTCTGGTTGTAGGGAAAATTAAAATTTTATTCAATTGTGATCGAACCCACAGGGCTTCCTACGTATCCCCTCTTAAACGGGAATCAGGTCGAGCGTAGTTCAATTACATCAGATGAAGAAATACGAACATTCTAAACATAATATCTTTTGACAGCGTCTGAATTGATAGGCTTTGGCCAAACCTCTCCGTCTATTTCTGCGAGTATGAGTGCTCCTCCTGTTAGTACTCGGTTAACCATGTAAGGCCCTTGCCAATTGGGCGAAAATTTCTCTTTGGCTTCATCTTGATGCGGGAAGATCCGCTTCAGTACCAACTGCCCCTGTGCGAACTGCCTAGGTTTGACCCTTTTGTTAAAAGCTTTGGACATCCTATTCTGATAGAGTTGACCATGACACACTGCATTCATTCTTTTCCCGTCAATGAGAGCTAATTGTTCATAGCGGCTTCTTATCCATTGTGCATCACTGAGTTCAGCTTCTTGTATAATTCTTAAAGAAGGAATTTTAACCTTGGCAGGAATGACAGCTTCGGTATTATAGACCAGCAAATAGGGAGTTGCCTTGGTTGATGTGCGTACTGCGGTGCGGTACCCTAATAAGGAAAATGGTAACTTCTCGTGCCATTGCTTGTGGTTGTCTACCATATTCCTCAGTATTTTCTTGATATTCTTGTTTGCGGCTTCCACGACTCCATTCATTTGAGGCCTATATGCTGTGGAATTCTTGTGCTTGATTTTAAAGGTATCGCACATAGCTTTCATTAGGTCACTGTTGAGATTGGTGGCGTTGTCAGTGATGATGGACTCTGGAACCCCGAATCGGCAAACAATACGATCTCTGATAAAATCTGTGATGACTTTCTTGGTTACAACTTTGTAGGATGCAGCTTCGACCCATTTTGTGAAGAAGTCTATGGCCACTAAAATGAACCTGTGCTCGTTTGAAGCGGCGGGCTCGATTGGTCCAATGACGTCCATTCCCCAAGCGGCAAAAGGCCAAGGTGCACTCGTTGCATCGATTTCATTTTGCGGCACCCGTATCATATCTGCGTGTATTTGGCATTGATGACATTTCTGGACATGCCTGATGCAGCCTGTTTCCATAGTCATCCAAAAATAACCTGCCCTCAGTATCTTCTTGGCTAAAACAAAACCATTCATGTGTGGTCCGCAAGTTCCAGAGTGTATCTCTTCGAGCAGTTTGGAAGCTTCCTTGGCGTCAACACACCGCAATAACCCTAGGTCTGGAGTCTTTCTGTATAGAATTCCTCCACTTTAGAAGAAATGGTTGGACAATATTCGGAGCGTGCATTTTTTAATATGATTTGTATGCTCCGGGTACTCTCCTTTTGCAAAGTACTCCTTGATATCATGCAACCATGGATTCTCGTCTGCTACTTCTTCAACATGAGCGTAGTAAGCTGGCTGATTATGAATCCTTACCGGAATGGGGTCGATGAAATTCTTGTCCAAATGCTGTATCATGGAGGACAAAGTGGCCAATGCATCTGCGAACTCATTCTGGATTCTCGGAACATGTCTAAACTCTATCTTCGTGAACCTCTTCATCATCTCTTGCACATGATATAGATTTGGTAATATCTTGGTATTCTTTGTAGCCCATTCTCCCTGCACCTGATGTACCAGAAGAACTGAATCACCAATTACCAATAATTCCTGGATATTCATGTCAACGGCCAAATTGAGCCCCAATATGCAAGCCTCATATTCTGCCATATTATTGGTGCACGAAAATCTGAGTTTTGTGGAAACCGGATAATGTTGACCTATTTATGACACCAAAACGGCTCCAATACCCACTCCTTTGAAGTTTGCGGCTCCATCAAAAACATTCTCCATCCATCGTAGGCTTCGGCAATATCTTATCCTACATTTTTAGTGGTTCGTATTCTCCTTCTACAGGATTTTCCGCAAGATGATCCGCTAATTCTTGTCCCTTAACTGCTTTCTGAGTCACATAGACGATGTCAAATTGACTCAACAATATCTGCCATTTTTCCAGCTTCTCTGTAGGCATGGGTTTCTGGAAGATGTACTTTAGATGATCCATCCTTGATATGAGATATGTGGTATAGGCACATAAGAAGTGCCTTAGTTTCTGGGCTATCAAGGTCAAAGCACAGCAGGTGCGTTCTAGCAAAGAATACCTTGCTTCGTAGGGTGTGAACTTCTTACTCAGATAGTATATGGCATGTTCTTTCCTTCCCATCTCATCGTGTTGTCCTAAGACACAACCGAAAGCCCCATCTAATACGGAGAGATATAGTAGCAGTGGTCTACTAAGTTCTAGCGGGACCAGGACTGGCGGTATGGACAAATATTCTTTGATTCTGTCAAAAGATTTCTGGCAGTCTTCAGTCCAACTGGTTGCAGCATCCTTCTTTAACATTTTGAAGATCGTCTCACAGATCACGGTTGATTGTGCTATGAAGCGGCTGATGTAATTAAGACATCCCAAGAATCTCATCATGTCTTTCTTGTTCTTTGGAGGTGGAAAATCCCGGTTAGCCTTGACCTTTGATGGGTCTAGCTCAATTCCTCGGCGGCTGACGATGAATCCTAACAACTTTCCTACAGGGACCCCGAAGGCACATTTGCGGGATTCAATTTCAAATTGTACCTCCGAAGCCGATCAAAGAACTTCCTCAAGTATGCTATGTGATCTGTACTCTTCTTGGATTTGATGATGGCGTCATCCACATATACCTCTATCTCATTGTGTATCATGTCGTGGAAAATAGTTGTCATGGCCCTCATATAAGTGGCTCCAGCATTCTTCAGACCAAACGGCATCATTTTATAGTAGTACACCCCCCCCCCACGGTGTAATAAGAGCTGCCTTTCCGGCATCCTCTTCATCCATCCAGATCTGATGATATCCTGCGAAGCAATCCACAAAGGATTGGAGTTCATGCTTGGCGCAGTTGTCGATCAGTATGTGTATGTTCCCATCCTTCTTCGGAACTGGCACGATGTTAGACAACCAAGTTGGATATTCAACCACTCTAAGAACCTTAGCTTTGATCTGCTTGGTGACTTCTTCTTTGATTTTTAGACTCATTTCTGGCTTGAACTTTCTAAGCTTCTGCTTTACTGGCAAACACATTGGGTTGGTGGGTAGTTTATGAGCCACTATGGACGTTCTCAAATCAGTCATATCATCATAAGACCATGCGAAAATGTCTTCATATTCTTTCAGGAAATGGGTGTATTCTTCTTTATCTGATGGTGACAGGTGAATGCTTATGCGAGTTTCATTGACTGTTTCGGAATCTCCCAAGTTGACTATCTCAGTTTCGTCCAGGTTGGACTTAGGCTTGTTCACAAAATCTTCAACTTCTCTAACAATTTCCTCAGGTATTATATCCTCTTCTTATATTTCTTTCGAGTCACTATCCTTATGTTGCGTTGTCTCATTACATGTCACAGTTGTTGGTTCATCACAAAATGAAATAGTAATGTTGTAGAGAGAAAAATGTAGAGAATAGTAATAAATAATAAAATAGCAAATCATTGATAATTATCAAGATGTCAAACAAAAGCGATTTTCAATGATTCAAACAAATGTTTCAAAAAAAATGTTTTAAAAATTCTCATAAGAAGTATTTTAAAAATAAATGACACTAGCAGCCAAGCTACCCCGGAACTCAGCAGGCCCTTGATGGTGTGGCAGTCCAGTTCCTAGGAACAACTCCCTTCTCCACTGTCTGGATGACGAGGCCTTCATCCTCTTCCTCCTCAACTATTACACTGCAGTCCATGTCTTCATCTTCAAAGAATAGATTCCTTAAACCAGCTAGCGCTTCATCTTCTTCGGATCCCCACATCATATTAGCCTTATGGAAGGATTGGCTCAAATGTGGTATAGGCTGCTCGAGAGGGTAATAAGGACCATGCCATGGTGGTGACCAATTCTGATACTAGTGCCAGGTGTATTGATATCCCAGTCCAAAGGTCATGCCGTGACATTTTAACTGTATTAATTTGGTGATCCCTTGGAGATTCTTGCTGAGACCCTTGCCGGGTTCATACATTGTCCATGCCAATATGCTTTCTATTTTGCTACTCCACTATTTATCCTTCTCAATCACGTTAACACGCTCAATGCGATGGTAAGTCTCTCCCCCTAACTTCCTTCTATTCTCCATAACCGGGACAATCTGGTTGGTGTAAATAGGGTTACTCCCATCTCCATGAATGATCACTTCCTAATGATTCCATTCGAACTTCACAGCCTGATGCAGAGTAGATGCTACAGCCCCAACGACGTGTATCCAAGGTCTTCCCAATAGCAGATTGTATGAGGCAGATATGTCGAGCACTTGGAATTCAACATCAAACCAAGTTGGACCCATTTGTAAGCAGAGGTTGGTTTCTCTGATTGTGGCCCTTTGAGACCCATCGAACACTTTTACGTTCATAGCTCATGCTCGTATCTCATGCAAACCTTTACCTAACCTCTTCAAAGTAGTTAACGGGCAGATGTTGAGAGTTGAACACCCATCTATCAAGACCCTGGCAATGAATTTGTCTTCGCACTGTACTATGATATGCAACGCCCAATTATGGCTCAACCCTTCTGGTGGCAATTCATCTTCATGGAAAATGATCTTATGGCTTTCCAATTCTTGTCCTACCATGTTGGCCATCTCTACTGGTAATGTTGTTGGGTACATAAGCCTCATTCAACACTTTCATCAACGCGTTCCTATGTGTCTCAGAATTTTGCAGTAGTGATAGAATGAATATCTGAGCAAGGGTTTTGTTCAAATGATCAACCACAAAAAACTCTCTTGCTTGCACCTTTCTCCAAAGATCCGCCGGGCCAGTTTCAATGATAGGCTGCCTGGAAGCGGCTTCTTTACTTGTTCCCCCCAAATGCTCGGGCGTGTAAACCCTACCAGTTCTGGTCATCCCTTGTCCTGCACCAGTTTCTTCCATTTTCCCCTTTCCTTTCCTTCTCGCTTCTGCAGTATAGTCCTAGTGCACAACATTGGAATTAAAGGATGGTATGGGTGCTACCATTACGGTGAATGGTGTGGTCACTTCTACTTCGAATAGAGTTGGCGTGGCTGAGGGCGTTGTTACTTCAACCTCGAACGGAGTCGGTGCGGCTACCTCAACTTCAATCGGTGACTGTATCTGTACCACAATAGGCGTGAGAGTGACTGGAGGCAGTTTGGGATCATCCACTTCTCGAATGAGCCCAATTGACCCCTCTGGGTCCCATTCTTCATCGTTTCTATCACATTTACCCCCTCGCCCCTGTGATCCAGGAGGGGATTGTTGCGGACATTAGGTGCAGTCTCATTTACCTGTATAACTTTGGTATCAATCAGCGTCTGGATCTTATCCTTCAGAGTGCAGCATTCATCAATAGTGCGACCCTTCATGTCTGAATGGTAGGCACATGTCTTATTCAGATTGACCCATTGAGAGGAATTTTCCATGGCGACAGCGGGAATGGGAGTGACATAACCGGTTACTTTCAATCTCTCATACAACTGGTCAATAGGTTCGGCAATAGGAGTGTATTGTCTGGGCGGCCTACGGTCGAAATTTGTCCTGGGTTTTTGGTAGTTTTGGCGGGCTGGTGGTGAGTGGTAATATGCTGGCTGAGTGTTGTAAGTGTAGTAGGCGGTAGTGGGTTGTTGATATCTAGGAGGTGAAGGCTGATATGTGGGTGGAGGTGTTTGGTATGTGAGAGGAGACTTCAGACCTTGGGCTACCATCATGGCCCCTACTTCTTTCTTCTTGGATATACCCCCTGACTGCCCGACTGCAAGCCTTTATTCGTAGCCTGGTGTGCCTCAAAATTTGTTACCATCCCGCTTTTGATTTCCTCTTCTATTCTTTCTCCTGATTTGATAATGTCGGAGAATTTATGATTTTCAATAACCATCAACCTCTCATAATATTGCGGATCCTGGGCCCGGACAAAGAATTTGTTCATTTGTTCTTCTTCCAATGTTGGCCTTACTTTTGTAGCCTCTAATCTCCACCGAGTAGCATACTCGCAGAAAGTTTCTATCGGCTTCTTATTAAGATTCTAGATATAGAAGACGTCTGGTGCATTCTCTGTGTTGAATCTGAACCGATCCATAAAATCTAATGCCATGCTTACCCAATTAGTCCACTTCTTTGGATTTTGACTGATGTAGCAGGATAGGGCGTCTCCAGTGAGGCTCCTCATGAACAGCTTCATGCGGATTCTTTCATATTTACCAACCCCTACGAGCTTGTCGCAATACGTCCTTAGATGTACCTTTGGATCACCTGTCCCGTCAAACATTTCAAACTTAGGAGGTTTGTAACCCTCTGGCAGTTCTATGTCCGGTTGAATACATAAATCCTCATAGTTCAAACCTTTGATGCCTTTACCACCTTCAACACCTTTGACTCGGCTTGTAAGCTTCTTAAGCTCTTCTGCCATGTTCTTGATGAGCAGGTCCTTCTTGGCGGATTACGGTGTATACGGGGTTTGTTGTGAAGTGTGGGGTAAGGTTTTCACGTATATGGGGTTACTTTGGTGGACTCTAGGGATTTGGGTGTAGTGGTGATCATTGGTTGAGTTTGGGGGATCAGGAGTAGGTTGTGGTGTATTTTGAGGAGTGTGGTAGCTGATAATTTGTGGGTACTGGGTCGGATGATGATGATGCTATGGAGGAGTTGGTACTGGTGGAGGATTAGGATTTTGGGGAGGCATGGTTTTATTGATGAGGTACGGGAGGATTTTGCGGGTGCTGGTTTTGTGCGTTTTGAGGAGATGTTGGGTTTTGGGCATTTTGTTGGTTGATGTCGGGAACATTCAGTGTAAGGGAAAGGTTTGCCAAGTTACGGACTTGCTCAAGTTCCCCTTATAACTCCAGTATCTTTTGCTCTAACCGTAAAACCAAGTCATTCTGCGCCGGAGCACTTCGATCATCTGAAGTTTTGTCATTCTCGGCGTGCGCAGCGTTGTCTTTCCTGATACCACTCATATCGTCCATCTTAGCTTTTCCTTTGTTCTTGGGATCACTTAGAGGAGGAGGAGGTGGAGGACTTCTAGATCTAGTATGATATGCTGATAATGCCAGTATGCACGAAACAACCTTAGGGGATCAGAATAAACAAAAAAAAGAAGAAAAACAAAAGGTAAACAAGTCAGTAAGGAGTATTAAAAGGATATTTACGATATTTAAACATGTATTGCGGAATTATAAATTCGCATCCTAATTTGGGGACCTCATCGTGCCTGAGGTAGGCCTAGCGACATATAGCTTTAAAGAAAACTCAATGCCGATAACTGCATCATTTCATTAATATGATAAGTAGACCAAATCTCTACTAAAACGACAATAATTATAAAGACTCACTAGTGGCATTTGCCTTATTACAATCAAATTCTAAAACGAATCTAGAAAACACCATTCCCAATCTACTCGGTCCTAGAGGGACCTTCTCCAAGCTTGGCTTTCTTAGCCCCATCAATCAGATTCCCTAGGTCGCGCATGTCCAATAGCAGATATGCCCTTGCTAGATGTCCTCCTTCATTGCCCTCTACGTTCTGACAATCCGAGACCCTTTTCCTCATCTTTCCCTCAAGTTCCATCAAACCTTGCTCCAAATACTCCAACCTTTCTGTTGATTTAGTAGTGATTCCCCTCCATTCATTGATTGCTTCCATGTCCATTGTTGTGACCATAAAGCTCATAAAGGAAGTCAAATGGTATGCAAGATTTCTTCAGACAGACTAACTCATCATTTTTCCTGAAATCCATCATTTTTAGGAAACCTCAAAAATTACGGTTTTTCGGTACCAACAAGCCAGGGCTATCCCATGGGAGCCCAGCAAAGCCTCATATTTCCTCTAGAAGGGGAGTCATTTCTATATTACTAAAACAGAAGACGGCCCTCTTCTCGTCCCAGAACATGGTGGCAGCCTCAATTAACACATTGTTCGGCTGAATATCTAACAAAGAAGGTAAATTCCCGAGAACTCTTTTTACATGGTTTTTGTCACTTGGCGAGAGATTTTCCTACCAATCTAGCAACAAAAGTGGGATACTTCGAACCATGGCGAACCTGGGGACTTCGTGCCTTATTTCTGCAAAACAAATAAAGTTAGCCGTTTCTCCTTCCGGATTCGACTATTTACATATTAATGATTAGCATATCGGCACGTTTTCTCCAAATAATACACATATCATGATTGTACCCATTGGGATTTAAGGAAATCCCGGCGGACAAGGCTTGCCTTAGAGAGTTATTACACGGACAGTGTTCTAACTCATACTAGGTTTAGACATGATGCATGCACAGTTAATATTAGAGTGGGGGTTTCTAGAAGAGTCTAGAGCGGTACCCTCAAGTGGACAACTTGAGAGGGGAAGGCACGGAACCGTCGATTGCACCGCTGATCGACTAGTTTTACCGCAAATAAGCCTTTCCAAATTTAAAAGGGTGATTTAGGAAGAGCGCGGACACTCATCAAGCGTTGCTATGGTATTAATTACGCACGAGTAAAATATGATGTGGAGAATGCTTTATGCAAAGATAAAACAACACATTGTCAAGTATTTTGCATGATGAAGATGGTAAATGCAGTATTAAATGAAATGTAGAATATAAAAAGAAAGAAAAACAAGGAAGAAGTTAGTTCGCGTAATATGAAAGAAATGTAATAAAGCAAGCAAGGGGGTGGGGTAGGGAGAGACATGATGTAGCAAATTTAAAAATTATTCGGAGAAAGTGAACATGACTAGAAAATAAAGGAAAACGCAGATTGTAACCAAATTAAGCAAAGATTTTCATATTAATACAAATTCAAAATAGAGGAAAATAGGGGAAAGGGTGTGCATGTCTCCATAAAAAGGGGAAATGGAAGCGGGGTGTTCATGTAACGATAAAGAAAAAGGAAACACATTCATCAAAGAAGATTAATTCATATAGACCAAGTTCGCTATGGTAAGAGCCTAAAAATATCCCCAGCAGAGTCGTCATGCTGTCGCGCCCCTCTTTCTCGCGAAATCGGGTTTCGACACATGACAACTCTTTTAAAGGAAGGTGTTAAAAGAGAGAGTCGCCACCTAATGGGTTTGAGGTGCGTTAGGGCACCTATTTGCAAATAACTCTGGTTTAACCAGTTTGCGTCACCAAAGATCGGGTAAGGGCTCAAATTACCTTGAAGAGAAGGTGTTAGGCACTCTTCGAGGTGCACAACTGGAGGTCTCGGCCGAACTTGAATTATATGAATTAGTCAAAGAGTCAGAGAGAAAAACAAGAAGTTTGAAAAAAAAATCATTATTAGAAAGTCCTTAAGTAAACACAGATAATTGGTTTAAAGACAAGATGGGGGGTCCTAAGTTTTTTAACCTAAAGGATCACTCAGTGCAACATAAATAATACTTCATAACTCCCTCGAGGTGGGGTGTTACTCGTATTATTCAGCGGGCACAAACTATCATCTCCTGTTACCTGATTACTATCTTTAAGTTTTTACCTAAAGCGCACTAGTTGATTGTAAACGGTGCCCTATGCGTGCACTACCTGTCCCATGCATATGGCCCAGGAGGCGTTTGGACCTCTATTTTGGATGGTTTCTAGACTTAGCTTAGGCTGCTCAGAAATGATAAAACTAGGGGACATACAAAACAAGTTGGACAACTTCATGTAAAAGCAATTAAGGGCTCAAGTTAGCCTCCACACTTAGACAACAAATGCACGCGAACAAGTTTTCACATTAAGCATTAGACAATTTCAAGATTGAGGCAAATTAAAGCCATTAGGCCCTATAGACATGGTTTCTATGTGACCTTGGGTTTCAAACGTACATGCAGTTTTAGATGCAAGGTGCCATTTTAGATACAGCTTCTAAGCGACTGCACAATTGCCCGTTGATTACAGACTAGGAAGGTTGATAGAAGAGTCTTAGGGGAAGGGCTTTGGCTTTCAGCCAGCCCCAGAATTAAACAAGAAACAACCAGTGAAAATAGTAGTAGGGTAATAGGTTTGGAAAACATTTGTAAACTTGTAAGATAATCACAAAATGAACTCCAAAAGCAAATTAACACACTGGGCAGGGTGACATATGATAAGGAACAAGGAGCCTGGGATTGCAAGTTAACAGGCAATGGTATTAGACTATTAAAACCAAGTAATGCAACTAATGTAGGACTTAAGGGATCATATTATACCAAACACAGGAGCTAAGCATTATAATACAAACAGGATTAGGTAACATAGAGAGTGTCAGTTAAGGCAGACTGGTTTTAAAGGAGCACAAGTTGTCAGAGGTGCAGAATTGGACATGGCAAGAACACATAGAGTGGCAACCATAGTCATAGGAGCATACTACACTTAGAGTAAAGGTCTTAAACAAGTTAAGGCTTGCTAATAACATCAATTAATCACTAGAAGTTCAGAATTAGGTAGAGAATATGGATTAAACAATATAATCAAGGCAGAACATTCGAATTATCAACAACACCAAACTAAACATGCTTCATTCTGTCTAAATTAACTAAGTTAGGTGCAAAGACATTATTAGGCTAGTAATTATAGGCAGAATCACTCATAAAGAGAGTCAAGGGAATACATTAAGTTGTGTAGTTTCAAAGAACATGTTAACATAAGAGAATAAACATTGCGAGGGTTTAGAAACTAACCAGTGATTGTTCAATAAACAAGAAAAGAATAGCAGTAAGGACCCAGAGTCTCAAATGTGTCAAGTTCCAAAGGGTTTCAAGAACCCAGGGCAGTGCTCACACCCAAGAGATGGTCAGAAAAGTAGAAATTCGGTGGCCTTGGCTTTCAGCCAGCCAAGAGCCAAACAGAATAGAATAGTAAATAAATACAGAGTAGAAACCTCAATTTTTAATGAGAGTTTTTTAGTGACTTTTTTTCTGTCCAAATAGGGGAAAGGGAACGTGTTTATATAGTGGTAAAAATCAGCACATAAGTAAGGAAATACAAACAATCAGACCATAAAAGGAAAGAAGAAAACATAAATAAATTTAAAATAAAATTAGGATAATAAGCCAGTAAACCCTGGTTTTGTTTTTAGAAAAAATAAATATCAACGGAATATACACAGAAACGATAGCATAGTATGAATATAGACACAAATAATACTCAAACTCAGAGAATCAAACCTATTTTGGTTCGATTAAAAGAGATCTGAAAATCCTAATTTTAGGGTAAGTAAGAATCCATAAGAGATACACAAATATTCGTACTTACAAAGAGCAAGATGATGAATGTAGTCAGATTATCGAAAAAGTCAAGGATTTGAACCGATTTTGGTTTGATCCTTATGAGATCTGCTGCCATGTTTAGGCAAGTAGTATAGAAGAAGAACCAGTATCAAAGAGAGGTCGTATATGGAAAAGGGTAGCCATAGAATCCCATATCGTGTGGGATTAGGAGAGATTTTAGGGGGGGCGGCTAGGGTTCTTAGGAGGGAGAAGGGAGGTTGGATATGGGGGCAGCGGACGGTGGGAAATGATTAGGATTAGGGATGAGGGTGGTAATTAAAAGGGAAAAGTTTAATGTGGTCCGTTGATCTCAGAGATCAACGGCCGCGATTAGAGGGGAACTAGGCCGGGTGGTTAAAACGGGTCGCGACCGGGTTGTGGGGTTGGTTTAATTGATTTGGGTTGGGCAATCATAAAACTCTTGTATTGACTTAGGCAATCATAGAGTGGTTTAGTCGAGCCATAGTGATTTTCAATCTTGAATATGGTCATTGTGGGCCCTCGACTCTATCCTTTTTAACAATCTAGCTGCGTGAGAGATGAGATGTTTTTGGTGCAAGTCCAAGTACCTGTGCAAATAGTCTAGAACTTACCCCGAATGCGTTTCTAGGTGAAATTTTAAGTTTTGCTTGGCTTGAGAAGTGATTGTAGGCTCTCCTTGACCCGCTTGAAATTTTTCATGGCCCACCAATGTTATTATCCCTAGTCAACCCATTTGAGTCTAAAACCTTTCTCATTTAATCACCATGTTACAAGCCTTTACCCGTTCTGTCGTGACACTCTCTTGGAACCCGAACTTTCCTTAACACTTTTGTGAAACAGTTGGCTAAAAATGTAAGTTTAGGAGAGAGACGAGGAGTTTGAAAAAAGTATCAAGGCACAAAAAGAGAAAAGAAATGAATAGAAGGAAAGGAAAGAAAAAAGAAAAAAGAACAAAAAGAAAAATACAAAAAGAAAGTGAATAAGTTGAAGGGATTTAAAAGAATAGTAATGATGCAAAGCATGGAGAAAATAAAGAAGGAGAAAACGAATATCATGACGAAGAAAGAGTGATGCTAAGTCTCTCTAAACCCCCTATCGAAAAGAAAATGCCTAAAAAATAAAGTTGGCAAAGCATGAGCCGATAAGAAAAAATGGAGTGTTTAAGGAAAGATGAACCTGTTCTATCATAGCATATCCAACCTTAGTCCAAAAGCCTTCATTGCATTCCGAAAAAGCCCTACGTGATTTCAAGCGCTGAGGTTACATTAGTGGTGATTTACATAAGGGGCAAGCCTATGGTACTTAAAGCCGTACTTGTGACATTCTTTTGAGAGAGATGAGCGAATCTTTCACAAATCTTTGAATTGAGTGCTACATTGGTAAGTAAGGTATGCAAACGGAGACTAGAGGAAGAGAAATTTGGGATCCACAATGACCTACATGAAAGAGCGAGCTTCCTTGATGAATTAAGTCAACTCTTGATGCTCAAGTGTCACATTAGAACTATTTGTGCTTAAAAGTTCAACCCATTACCTTGTTAATAATTCATAAGTGTTGTGGGTAATTGTTGGTCCCAATTGATATGTGATTGATGCATTTTTGATAAGCTGGAATAGCTCTCAACTTGTGGAGGTGCGAATTACCTTATTTTCTTGAGGACAAGCAAAAGCTTAAGTTTGGGGGAGTTGATAAGTGGAGATTTTGACTACTTATTATCACCTTTTTGCTTTTGTTTTAGTTCAAAAGTGTTTAATTGTGTTCCCGAAAATTGATGAAATATGCTTAATTGCAGGAATAGTAGAAAATAAGGCCCAAAGATGAAATCCAACTCAAGAAGGAGTGATCTGAACTCAAGGACAAAAACAGGCACAGAAGCTCAGAAGTGCGGACCGCATATTATCATATGCGGCCACAGATTGTAAAGCAAATCCCATCAGAGACAAGTGCAAAGTGCGGTCCGCATATGAAATATGCGGCCGCAGGACCTGGGCAAGAGCAAATTTCAAAAAACCTACATTCAAGTTCAACAGAAGTGTGGCCGCAGAAGATCAGCTATGCGGTCGCAGTCATATTTATGTAGTCCGTAGAAGAGCAATGTGCGGCAGCACTATGAAATATGCGGACCGCAAAAAAAGTGAAGTGCGGCCGTAGTTCAGAATTATGCGGCCGCAGCTTTTCATTCCTTCCAGGCTGAAGCAAAGTGCGGACCGCACATGGAATTGTGCGACCGCAGAACCTCCGAAAGGGCATTTTTGTCCGAAAATTTCAGCACTGTATCAATAGAAGAGATTCATTTTTTTAGGTTAACTTTTGACATCAGCAGCCACTCTAGACATTTTACTTTACTCCTTTTAGTAGTTTTTGCTATTTTGAGTTTCTTCAATATTACTTTTATCATCTTAATTATTATTATAGGTTTAATTATCACTTCTTCTTCTTTTTCTTCTAATTTAAGTATGAGTAGCTAGATTTTCACTAGGGTTGTGACCCAACCCTCGTGTGTAAACTTAATGGATATTTGATTTATTACTTGTTTATTGTTGGGTGTTGATTATCTAGCCTTATTCTTGCTTTTATTTGAAGAATTAATGATTGCATACATTATTCCATGCCTATTTGACTTGGTCTCTACTTGATAAAGAGAGACTTAGTCAAGGAAAATTTGGCTAGCAAGAATTGGGTCAATCGAGAGATTGATAAGACCAATTAGAGGGTTGAACCGAGAGATAGTAAAACCCGACTTGAGCTTATTATCAACTGGTTTATTCAATACCTATTTGGACTTGAGAAAGACAAATTGGGCAAAATCACTCTCAGACCGAGACGTATTGAGTGGGTCCTTGAGTGTTGATAGCTATAATATGCCCCGACCAATAAAACAAGCTTTAAGGCTTACAACCCATTAAGCAAATACCTAGGTGAAGGTCATAGCCCTAGGCCTTTTTATCATTTGAAAAACAACCTAAAACAATTTCCTAGTTTCGTTCTTAAAATCGCAATAGTAGTTTAAGTTAGATTTGCAAACAAAACCCAATATTCCGGAAGTGCAAATCATGATATACAATTTCACGAACTAAGATATATACTACTAGCACCCATTCGCATAGCTCCCAGTGGAATTTGAGCCCGTATCTATTGGGTATTATTATTGCATCGACCGTTTTCATATCCTCATATAGAGGAGTGAAATTGGATGAGATCAGAGGGTCCGAAAGATCTAAGCCTCCCTGCCCTAGTTCATTGCACCGCAAATGGTCAGTGTCTTTCTTTTCATTTCGTTTCCGATTATTTTAATGTATGTTTGCAATTTAGCATATGTTTTAGGCGTAATGCTAGTTGTAGTTTGCTTCTCACGTTTTGTGTATCCTAAAGAATAGGTTTTAGCTTTACCGCTCCGAAGATCCTTAATGATGCATACAATGAGCATGTGTTCTGTATTTTAACAAAAGTCTATGGCTCTTTTAGTTGTTGTTCATCTACTAGAAGCCATGTTTCATAGTGTTAGGTGTTGCCCTGATTTTTTTTACCATATTTGATTCTCCTATTTCTTGAAGGAAAGGGCATATTTACCATAAATGGATTTTCCTTCTTGTAGAAGGACACTATATATCTCCCATATTTGGCTAGTCTCTTTTCTTGTAGGAAAAGGTTTTGACTTCTATAAATTGAGATCCTTATTTCTCATTCAGTAGCATCCATAATGTAGCCATATGGGGCTTGAGAGTCGTGTTTAGGAGGAGAACTTGAGGTATAAAAATTATATATCCCCATTTTATAAAACTCAATTACAGAGATTTTTGGGAAGTTTATATTATATATCCCCATTTTATAAAACTTTGTCTCGTGATTTAGCCTCATTATATGATAGGCTAAAAAAGGATTACAAAAAATCTTGGACAGATAGTCATACTACTTTGGTTAAAAATATTAAGCAAAGGGTTAAAGCTTTACCTTGTTTAACGCTTGCTAATCCTGCATGGCAAAAAATTATTGAGACATATACTTCTAATATTGGCTATGGTGGGATTTTAAAACAAGTTAATCCCAACGATAATTGTGAATATCTAATAAGATTTCATTCTGGAAAATGGACTGAAGCCCAGAAAAAATATGCTACTGTGGCTCATGAAATGTTAAATATTGTTAAATGTGTTTTAAAATTTCAAGATGATTTATACAATCAAAAGTTTTTAATAAAAAATGATGCTCAATATGTTAAATATATGTTTAACAAAGATTTTAAACATGATGCTTCAAAATTAATATTTGTAAGGTGGCAGGCTCAATTAGCCCCTTTTGATTTCGAAATTCAGTATAAAAAGGAAATTGATAATTCTCTTCCTGATTTCTTATCCCGTGAATACTTAAATTAGTCATGAATTTTTATAAAACTTTTCTAAATGAGAAAACATTAATCACTATTTTGAAAGTGGTTAAATTATATAGAGACTTACAAAGTCTTATTATTGATAAAGTTATTCATGACATTGCCGAAGAAAATTTTCTATTCATGATTATTCTGAAAAAGTTAGACATGATATGGAAGATTATTTATCTGAATAAATTGAATTGTTATATTTACAACATGGACCCTCCGTGGGCCAGAGGCAGAGGCAGAGGGGGAAGATCATCCCCAGGAAAAATATATTCTCAAAGATCATCATATGGATCCTCATCTAACTCCCCAGTGATACAAATGGGAAAAAAGGAGTTTAACTAATGAGAAGATATCTCTCAAAGGCGAATCTTCGTCAATTTCCTCTATTCATCTGGAAGATATTCCAGAGGACAGCCCGTTATACGGTCATTTGCAGGCATACTTAGCTGCTCAAAAGCAAAGTGATACGTTTGCTTCAATTGCCAAAGAGAACACTAATGATATCAAGTCCTATGAAAAAATACTTAAAAAAGAAATAATATTTCTTTTAGAAAATTCTGAGATACAGAGAAAAGATGAGCCATGGAAGATATTCCAAAGGTATCTAATTAATGGATTATATTATCCGGGTGAGTCATACAAAACTCGTTCTTATTATGAGACCATTCTTACCCGTACAGGTAGTGCAGAATTTCAGCACTTTTCCGGTTATAGTACGGATGAGAATGTTTATAATTTCTCAAAAATAATTATTAAACAGATTATATCTGTTGAAGATTGGGGAATTTCTACGATGAAAGAAAGGCAGATAAGCCTTAACAAGACTCTTATGAATTTCACATATTGGGATTATATCCAAGCCTTTGATAAAGTGATTTATTATAATAATGATAGACATAAACATACTTGGTTCATAAAGGTATGTGCAAAGATATTTGCAGAACCCATTCCTAATTGGTTCTTAAATTGGTGGTCATACCACGGTCCAACAGTCAAGATATTACCTGACCCATTTCTTATGTTATACAAAGAATGGACTAAAATTTTGCCAGATTTGAATGAGTTATACCACGCAGATCATATCTGCTATTTGGAAATAATTGACCAGATATATTTCTTTATAGAGTTCTCTATTCCATGGATTCATAAATGGACTCCAGAGCCGGGATTCACTGAAGAAAAGATTCCTTGCTTATATAGGACATTTTACAATAATTTCTGGGATAAATTAATGAAAAAGGATCCCAAGACAAAAATGTTATACGGCCAAGAACTCTTGGATTCTATTAAAGCAAAAATCCAAGAATACTCAGCAGCTCCCCAGAAGGGAATAATTGATGATAGCTCAGTCAAGCATATTGCTAGAAGAATCTCTTTTCAAGAAGGAGATAAAGATGAGATGATTAATAGGTATTTAGAAGAAGTAAAAAGAAACTTGTTTCAATCTATTAATCAGTATGAAAAATTTGACACTTCAATGCGTAGTGAAACAAGCAACGATGATATTGCAGAAGATTCCCAACCTATTCAATCAGAGAAGATACTATCTGATGAAGCCGTAGAAAATGCGAAAGATTTCATCCAGCAGATAAAAGAATTAGAGAAACGAGGAGTGTGATCAACAATAAAGCCGCCAAAGACCCCACTCAACAGTAGATACACTGTTTACAAAGTAGAAACACTGTATACAGACCCCACTAAACAGTAGATACACTATTTACACAGTAAAAGTATTGTATACACAGTAAATTCACTATTTAAAGGACCCACATATGGGACCCACTTTATTGTGCAAAGATTCTTTATGTTTTTTTTTCTATATATAGGATCGTTCTTTCATTTTGAGAGAGGCATCAGCCAAAACTCTCTCTCTCTTACTGTTTACACAGTAAAAACACTGTATACACAGTAAATTCACTGTATAAAGGACCCACATATGGGACCCACTTTATTGTGCATAGATTCTTTATGTTTTTTCCTTTTCTATATATAGGATCGTTCTTTCATTTTGAGAGAGGCATCAGCCAAAACTCTCTCTCTCTTAAATCTCTCTCTCTCTCTCTATTGTAAGTACTACTTTGTAATCGAAATTCAAGTAAATAAAATCTCAAGTTCTTCGTATTCAGGCCTTGCATCCCGACCTCAAAAGGTATTTATTTTATTTTTAGTCTTTCTTCTAGTCTCTCCTCTCTGGCCGTGACTATGTCCGGCTTAGAGATTTCATATCTATGTTGAATATCTAACTTCTCTCCTATATACACCATGAAAGATCTAGCCTCTATCAAAATATAAAAGAATTTTTAATATAATTTTTTGGCTTGGTTTCGAGATAGTGGTACAGTCTAATCTAGCACTACTTTTATTGACTTTGCCTTAGTGGCTCCGTCTAGCAAGCCGTGAACATTAGCCCGTTAAATGTGTTGAAAAAGGGAAACCTTGCCAGAGTCTGAAGTACAATCCGAAGATGTTGCTCATGCTCCTCTCGACTGCGGGATTAGATCAAGATATCAGCAATGAATATGATCACAAAAGAATCCAAGTAAGGCTTGAATACCCCATTCATCAAATCCACGAATGTTGCTGGGGCATTTGTCAACCCAGATGACATCACTAGGAACTTATAATGCCCATACCGAGTCCGGAAAGCTGTCTTAGGGACATTCAATGCCCTAATCTTCAACTGATGATAGCCAGACCTCAAATCAATCTTCGAAAATACCTTGGCACCCTGAAGCTGATCAAATAAGTCATCAATTTTTGGCAACGGATACTTGTTCTTGATAGTGTCTTTGTCCAACTGTCAATAGTCTATACATATCCTCATCGAACCATCCTTCTTCTTCACGAACAACATGGGTGCACCCCAAGGTGAGACATTAGGTCTAATGAATCCCTTATCAAGCAAATCCTGCAACTTCTCTTTCAGTTCCTTCAACTTAGGCGGTGCCTTACGGTATGGTGGAATAGAAATGGGTTGAGTGCCCGAAGCCAAATCAATACAGAAGTCAATATCCCTCTCGGGTGGCATCCCCGGCAGGTCTATGGGAAACACCTCTAGAAACTCATGTATAATAGGTATTGAATCCATGGAAGGAACATCCACACTAGAATCAAGAACATAGGCCAAATATGCTAGACACCCCTTCTCGACTATATGTCGAGCAATGGCCAGGAGTCCCCCTCCACTCTAATCGAGGCAATTCTAGCATGGCTAAGGTCATTGTCTTGGCATACAGTCCAATATAGCGTGATAAGGTGTCAGCCAATCCATGCGTAAAATAACATCAAAGTTTACCATATCAAGAAGTAGAAGATATTCACCAGTCTCAAGACTCCCAATAGTAATCACACACGAGCAATAAACACGATCTACGACAATAGAATCTCCCACAGGCGTGGACACATATACAGGAGCACTCAAAGAATCACGAGGCATAATCAGATATAAAGCAAAGTAGGATGACACGTAGGAATAAGTATAGCCCAGATCAAATAGAACTGAAGCATCTCTATGGCAAACTGGAACAATACCTGTGATGACGGCATCAGATGACTCGGTCTCAGGTCTAGCTGGGAATGTATAGAAATGGGGCTGGGTCCCACCACTCTAACCTCCACCCCTCGGGCAACCCCTAGCTGGTTGCCGTCCACCTCTAATGGCCTGACCTCCACCTCTAATGGCCTTACCTCCACCTCTAACTGCCTGACCTCCACCTCTAACTGGCTGTGCGGGCGGTGGAGCAACCGGTGTTGGTATGATGGCACGAGAACCCTGCTGAGATCTGTTGCTCGAATATCTAGGGCAATACCTCCTGATGTGACCTATGCCCCCATACTCAAAGCTCTCTCTCGACTGTTGAGGTTGTTGGAACAAAGATTGACCCTGACAGTCCGAATAGCCGATGTAGTAACTCTGAAGCAGTGGTACACTGATAGGAGTCAAATGTGCACTGAATGTTGGCTGCTCATGACGAGCCCCATAAGAACCATGACCGCCTGAAGTACTGTGAGCTACCTGGAGATTTGACTGAATCGACCTAGGATGATGGCCTCTACTAAAAGAACCTCTGCCTCCAGATGAGGCACCACAGAAACCACCGAAATGATAAGGCCTCTTATCAGACACCGGCCTCCTCTCCTGACCACGAACTATCTTGATCCGTCTAGCAATATCTACGGCCCTCTAGAAGGAAATATCATCCCCAATCTCCTTGGCCATTTGTATCCTGATACTGAAGGTGAGTCCACCAATGAATCTCCTCACTCTCTCTCTCTCTCTCTCTCTCTCTCTCTCTCTCTCTCTCTCTCTCTCTCTCTAGTAGTATGTGTATAGTTTCTTTCTTATGCTTGGTTCACAAATCGAGTCTCATATTGGGTGACGGTCATGTTGCTCTGCTGAAGACCCTCAAACTGCCTACGGTAATCCTCTCTCAAAGTGAAAGGAATGAACTTCTCTAGAAATAACTATGAAAACTTATCCCAGATAAGTGCTGACGAAGCAGCTGGTCTAGTCAACATGTAATATCTCCACTATCTCTTGGCAAAACTAGTCATGTGAAACACTGCAAAGTCGACCCCATTGGTCTCAACTATACCCATATTGTGAAACACCTCGTGGCAATGGTCCAGGTAATCATGTGGGTCCTTAGAAGGTGCATCGCTGAAATGAACAGAAATGAGCTTGGTAAACTTATCCAGCCTCAACAAGACCTCAGAAGACATAGTGGGCCAGTCATTGGCTTGTGCCGCAATAACCGGCTGAACCACCCCAACTGGTTGGGCTGCTGGAGTCTTATATAGGGGATCCACCTGCTCCAGAGTGTGAGTAACGGGAGTCTGTACTCCTCTGCCAGCCCAAGAGATGGTTGGTCTCGTCGGGAATGCACTGGTCTGGGCCACACTCTCCATAAGTCCCACCAAGCTGACTAGAGCATCCTAAAGCACTGGGTGGCTATGAATCCCTCTGAGACCTGAGTTGGGACCTCCTCCTCATGATCAATCTGAGGCTCCACTGCGGGTGCTGCTACTCGAGCTCTAGGCTAAGCTCTGCCTTGGCCTTTACCTCGACCTCGGCCTCGACCTTTGCTGTCATGACCCAAATTTTAATATAGGTCGTGATGGCGCCCAACGTCGCCATTAAGCAAGCCAACGGTGAACTACCAACTTAATTCTTTATTTTATTATTTTTAAAATCATGAATCTTATTAGATAGAGAGAGATCAATGCATTAAAATCGTAGATACGTACAATTTAATCAAAATATAAAGTAAAAGTGTGTCAATGTAAAGCAAACCATAAACAAATTCTAGAACACCCTCAAAACCATGTGTCACAAGTGCATGAGCATCTACTAGAAAGTACAATAACAATACAACATTTGTCTTGAATACAAGATAGACAGGATAAAGTAAATAATTATGATTGAGACTTTGTGTACTGTGGCTCGTAGCATGGAATGCAGCTCACCATAAAGTCCCCTCAGCAACTGCGCCTACGCGCCCAAATGACCACCAAATGAACCTGTCAGATCCTGCACATTTAGTGCAGAAGTGCAGTATGAGTACGTAAATCAACGCATATCCAATAAGTATCTAGCCTGACCCCGAAGAGATAGTGAGGAGGGGTCGACATTGACACTTACTAGTGGTCTAGTATATCAAGTATAATAAAGTAGACAAGTATGAAATATGATAAGTAAACAATGAGTACAGATATAAGCAAATAATACGGTCTACAGTTGAACAATGAACACAAGGTTCTCAAGTATCGAATACTTCCTCAAATGGAATACGTAATGGTCATTACCAAATCAACGGTCATATTTCAAGTCAGGAAGCTCATGAGTACACGAACTTTTTATCAAGTATTTCGCATGGTTCTGCAGAGGCGAGCGGCCCGATCCCATAAGAGTATGATACAATATCCTGTCGAGGCAAACGGCTTGATCCCATAAGAGTGTGTTACAATATCCTGCCAAGGCGAATGACCTGATCCCATAAGAGTGTGTTACAATATCCTGCCGAGATGAACGGCCTGATCCCATAAGAATATGAAGCTTTTACGGGTCCTTGACCCCACTCACAAATATACGTGTGAGTTATTAAATTTAAGAAATTTATTCAATGAATACGCACAATGTGGGAGAAATCCGTAAGAGAAGTACAATTTCTTTGGCTAATCAAGTAGCTCATCAAATATCTAAAATAGTGAGTCTATTACTCTACTCGAGTCTAGTCTCAAGTCATAGTGCGAATTGAAGTAATTAAACAGGCAAGAATAAATCGAATAGTACAGTTAAAGCATGGCGTGAGTCTAAGTCTATCAGGACATAATCAGGAATTCCAACATACGCACGAACACTCGTCACCTCATAAGTGTGTAGCTCCCACAACGTGTAGCACATAACAAATATAACACCTACGGGGTAAATTCCCCCTCACAAGGTTAGACAAGAGACTTACCTCACTCCGAAGTTCCATAATCGGCTCCAATGCCTCTCTAACACCTCAAATTAATGCCCAACGATCCGAAACTAATCAAACAATCGTGAAAACCAATAAAACTATATTCCAACACTCGTAAT
This sequence comes from Nicotiana tabacum, assembly GCF_000715075.1. Lineage (NCBI taxonomy): Eukaryota > Viridiplantae > Streptophyta > Magnoliopsida > Solanales > Solanaceae > Nicotiana > Nicotiana tabacum. The sequence continues at coordinate 79,346,898 of NC_134088.1, read as the reverse complement.
TAATCAATTTATAACAATTCTCAACTCCGCTCGAAAAGTCAACAAAGTCAACCCTCGGGCCCACGTGCCTGGATTCCAAAACTTTTCAAAGATAAACATTATCCATAAGACCATGATCTCAAATATACAATTTATTCCTAATTTCATGCTCAATTTTGTGGTCAAGATCAAAAAAATACCAAATCCTATGTTTTCTTCCAAATCTCACAATTTCTACAAAATATCACGAATTTACAAGGTTAAATTCGTATATTTAACTCACAATGTATAGAAATCATTTAACTCATGATAGATGATGAAAAGGGAATTTCAAAATAGCGCCAAAGTTGGCTCACATGGAAGAAAATGAGATGATAATGAGCCAAATCCCGCTTTAAAACAAATATGCACAGGCCCATCCTTCATCGCATTCGTGTGCCCCTGGTCGCGTTCGCGAAGGCCCAATAGTCCACAGTATCGTGTTCGCGTCCAAACCATAGCGTTAGAGATAAAGAACTCGCCCCCGTCCTAGAACTCCTCCTTCGCGTTTGCGTTTGCATTTGTCTTCCTACGTTCGCGAAGGACAAACTGCAAGCCCAGCAACTCATCGCGTTTGCGACTACCTTGTCACGTTCACGTAGGGTAAAGTCCCCCTAATCCCCATTCCTCCTTCGCATTTGTGACTCTTCCTTCGCGTTTGTGAAGCACAAAAAGGTAGCCACCAATTTTCTTCTTCGCGATCGCGTATGTCCACTCACAATCGCGAAGAACGACACCAGCACCAGCAACCAGCAGCATCAAAACACCAAAACTTGGTCTGAAACCACCCCGAATCACACCCGGGGCCCCCGGGACCCCGTACAAACACACCAACCAACCCCAAAACATGACACGAGCCTGATCAAGACCTAAAATTACACCAAACAACATCTAAACGACGAATCGACAATCAAGATCCTTCTTTTAACTTTCAAACCTTTAAACTTCGACAGACGCGTCCGAATCATACTTAAAAATTCCGGAATGACGCCAAATTTTGCGAACAAGTCACAAATCACGATACGAACCTATTCTAAAGCTCAAAATCCCAAATGGACATCAATAACACCAAAGTCCACTTCAAATCGAACTTAAGAAATTCTTAAACTTTCAAAATGCCAACTTTCCATAAGAAGCGCCGAAATGCTCCCGGACCCACCCGATACTCAACCCGAACATACGCCCAAGTCCGAAATCACCGTACTAATCTATTGGAACCTTCAAATCCCAATTCTGATGTCTTTTACTCAAAAGTCAAACCTTGGTCAACTCTTCTAACTTAAAGCTTCCGAATTGAGAATTTTCCTTCCGGATCAACTCCGAACTTCCCGAAACTTAATTCCGACCACACGTACAAGTCATAAAACATGAAGTGAAGCTGCTCAAGGAGTCAAACTGCTGAACGACGTGCTAGATCTTAGAACGACTCGGGTCGTAACATTCTCCCCCACTTAAACATACGTTCGTCCTCGAACGTGCCAAGAACCGTTTCGGAGTTGCCCAAAATCATTGTTTAACACCTCGTGCACCTATCCATGCCACTGCAACCCACGTGAGCACATTAACTCGAGCTAGGCTGAAGATCCTTCACGCTACATTAACCCACAAGACTTTGAACCAAATTCCAACATCCAAAATTCTCCACCTGGTCTGATTCTAACATACACACGCCGTAACAATCTCAACTCATTGTACCAAATATGATCATTCACTCATGCAGAAAACCACACAATGGACCGCATAATTTGTGTGCCCATAACATCCTCCAACCGTAGAAGCTATAATTTCACCAATCAAGTGCCCATAATATACCTCATAATGCGCATATAAGCTCGGCCTTAACCTTCACATTATTTCAACGATGAAAGAGATGTGCAGGAACTCATAACCACCCATCAAATTAATAACTCGTGGAGTTTATCCATTTGACAAGAACCATTACCTCATACTAATCTGAATAGTGACATTTTCTCTATAATATACCTTACATAAATTTGATCGCACTGATTTTAGGTCCAATAACCTCGTCTCGACCAGTACAAGTTGCTCGGGCAATACACCACCTCAAATACCATCTAAAATTCCATATGACGCTATTAATGCACCATCAAGCTACGACTCGAATATGACACATATGGAAGAACGAACTCTGGCAAAGAACTAATCAGCCCGCGTAATGAATAAAACAACCAAACAAAGGCTATGAACCTATCTCAGAGGTGAGAAACAAGACACACAAAAATAAGTATAGGAAACCGTACTCAATATCTCACTGTTGTGGCGCGCAAATCGATCCACATATGATACTGTTGCGGCGTGCAACCCGACTCAAACATCATACCTGTGGCGGCGGGCCACCCAATCTATACAGAACAATCAACAAGGAAGTACCTACCGAGCCAAACTGCTCATACCCACAAAATGCCTGAATATCGACCACAAGCACGCCAAGTGCATAAACACAACCCTGGGGAGATGGATAACCCTATGTGCTACAAAAGTTAAGCTCTAATAAGGAGAATCAAACAACCGTCATCTCGAAAGCCATCTCGCTCATATAATACCACAAGCTACACCGGATCACAACTCACGCGCGAATAATCAAGCCGCCTCACAACACATGTGGCATAAAGAGTAGCACCTAAAATGGACGACGCATGGAATATCATCCTCTACGCCCGAAGAATCATCCATAAGCAATGTTATGCTGAATGAACATATCCGGTCTGATGTAGAGCATACATTCATATTAGATCTACCAACGGACCTCAAGCCGATTCTGATCATCCCATACTAGGCCAATAACCTTTCAAAGATCCACAATGACCCCATTCATGACACATACAAGCAGCCGACCAATTCGGAACAAACCTCCACATTCCACAATCAAATGAATAGAGCGCCCCTCAGACATACACTCTCCAATCAGTGACAGTATCGGAACCTTCATACCTGATTTCAGTCTCTAACAATTTAAATGACTAACACGTCACACTTATAAGATATTCCCATGGGATATACTCCCACAACCTTCCGTACCAGGTAGGAAAATTTGAACATCAATGGACATCGATGAAAGTATTTATGTAATGCCAATTAAGAATCCTTTAACCAATGCGCAATGCCTCTTTTACAGAACACCATCCTTAGGCGACATTAAGATAATTCCAGCTTACTCTGAACATCTGAATCCCCCCCCCCCTGAGCTCGTGACATTCTTATCAAACCTGAACTGCAACCTTGATCCTCCACTTCAAATCTCCATACCGCTCACTGCACATATCATGCTGCTACTCAAGAGTACAAGAATTGCATCATAATCTCCTGTACCATCAGTATAGTTAACACTTTATAGGCTCGAAACCTTTCACTTAACTCATTTCAAAAGAAGAATCGCCACTCATAGCCAACTTCCCATAACCACAGAAAATGCAAACCTCAAGTCGCGGTATAAACCGCCATATCTCTTCTAGGATCCATTCACATGCAACCAAGACATTAGAATCAATTACTTCCAAATCAATCGAACCACGACAGCTGTTCAAGCCCGCACGTATATCCACGAACCACTTGTATAGCCTTACCTCACGGAAGAAACTGGCCATTTCCACAACCCTGCTGATTCAAACCATTACTAACTAACTCTACTTCTCCCAATTTACTCTTAACTTGCCTTCGAAATAATAGTTCTATTCAAATACATAACGGACCACAAACTACACTCATCCAGAGTGACCCATATCATAAGACCATGTCGTCTCCATACCCACCAACCATCTCATACCATCCTCATGTACTCAATAGTATCTCTCGTTGATACACCTATTTTGGAAGACCTCCTGCGAATCCAAAGTTGTTCCTCCCATTTCTCTAATATTGCACCGTAGACCCGATGATAACATAGAAACTCACCAAGTATTCTTCACACTATGTTGCAAAACCCAGTCCTCGGCCACATAACGAACCCAAAATCTTTAAACACCGCAATTTAATTCTTGAACCTAATAGAACCATTGTTAAGAATCGCCCACTCTGACCTAGTCCCAAATATATAACCAAACTCTAGTGCTTTGCTAGCACATGAATACCTCCAAAGAAGCAACCTGATTAATTCTTTTCCTTGCACATCACATCCACAAGAAGCATAAATTATGAGTCATCCCCAACATCTGCACATGAATCTATAAGGTGAAATATAGCACATATACGTCAAATTCCTTGCCCAAAATACCCTTGATGTTTTCTTCTCTTGGTCATAACTAATCTACCAATACACCGATAGCCAGAAACTACACAGGCACACAACCACGTGACCTAATCATAGACGGCAGGCTCCCCCACTTAGCTTTATGCTATAATCACACAGATCGAAACCTCACAACGACTTCTTCTTCCCAGTTACCACGATCCCATACTATTACTCGGCCAACTTCTTGCAAGCTCTTGTTGCACCAATCACACGTCCTGAATTATCAGCCACCATCGCACGCTCAACCTCCTAGGGGTCATACCGTCTTCTTCAAGCAACCCAAGCTCACATCGAAATACATGCATCCCATGTTAGGTAGAAAGTAGAACTCCTCATGGGAACCTCATCAAAACCACGCAATCGCTAACCTATTCACAGGAGATATCCCACATGTGTAACCTCATATCGACTTCCACCAATGTCATTGCAATAGTTACATCCATCATGAAATCAATTAATCTCCCTGGGTCCACACTGATCTACCAGCCGTAAGAATCCTTTCATTCATTAACATCACCCAAAGGTCCAACAATATGTTAGAAACTCAAAGTCGTACTGCATCCAAAACAATTATCGAATACTCACATTTTCCGACATTCCAATCAAGCCCTTCTCGTCACATTCAAAATTCCTAAGCGCAGAAACCACCTCAGAGATCATCTCCCTCGAACCATCAACACTGGAAACGCCGATTTGATCCTGAAGTCGCAACACACAGCCATCTCTGATAACTTCCTCTTACGTTCCATCTCAAAACACTATGCCTAAAGGCAAACAAATGAAGACCAACATGCCGATGAGCCTCAATGCGTTCAATCAAGGACGGCGACACCACAATATTAACAAGAATTCCACCAAATTTGGAATATATCAAATCTCGAACGTAGGCAATACCAACACTGGGCTGAAACGACAGAACATCCCTCCATAAGGCGACGATAATAGCCCACTCAAATACGCAGGGAGAAATATCCTGCACCACATTTGCAGTACCATTACAACTCCTCGATGCCCAATTGATAACAAGCGCTCAACATCGTATAAGAATGAGTAGAAAGGAAATAAAGGCATAAGCTTCAATGGAATCAAATCACACGACGAGGAATCAAGAAAGGAAAGTTCTTCAAACAGCCCTGTAGCCTCTCGAAGATAAGTACAGACGTATCCGTACCGATCCGTAAGACTCTACTCAACTTGCTCATGACTCGTGAGACCTAAGTGAACCTAGGGCTCTGATACCAAGTTGTCATGGCCCAAATATCAAAATAGGTCGTGGTGGCGCCCAACGTCGCCGTTAGGCAAGCCAACGGTGAACTACCAACTTAATTATTTATTTTATTATTTTTAAAAATCATGAATCTTATTAGATAGAGAGAGATCAATGCATTAAAAATCATAGATACGTACAATTTAATAAAAATATAAAGTAAAAGTGTGTCAATGTAAATCAAACCATAAACAAATTCTAGAATACTTCCAAAATCAAGTATCACAAGTGCATGAGCATCTACTAGAAAGTACAATAACAATACAACATATGTCTAGAATACAAGATAGACAGGATAAAGTAAATAATTATGATGGAGACTCTGTGTGCTGTGACTCGTAGCATGTAATGCATCTCACCATAAAATCCCCTCAGCATCTACGCCTAAGCGTCCAAATGACCACCAAATGAACCTCTCATATCCTACACATTTAGTGCAGAAGTGCAGCATGAGTACGTAAATCAACACGAACTCAGTAAGTATCTAACCTAACCCCGAAGACGTAGTGAGGAGGGGTCGACATTGACACTTACTAGTGGTCCAGTATATCAAGTATAATAAAGTAGACAAGTATGAAATATGAGTAAACAATGAGTACAGATATAAGCAAATAATACGGTCTGCAGCTAAACAATGAACACAAGGTTGTCAAGTATCGAATACTTCCTCAAATGGAATACGTAATGGTCATTACCAAATCAATGGTCACACCTCAAGTTAGGAAGCTCATGAGTATGCGGACGTTTTATCAAGTATTTTGCACGATTCTGCCGAGGTGAGTGGGCCGATCCCATAAGAGTGTTTCATAGAACTACCGAGGTGAACGGCCTGATCCTATAAGAGTATGATACAATATCCTGCCGAGGCGAACGGCTTGATCCCATAAGAGTGTGTTATAATATCCTGTCGAGGCGAACGGCCTGATCCTATAAGAGTGTGTTACAATATCCTGCCAAGGCGAACGGCACTATCCCATAGGAATATGAAGCTTTTACGGTTCCTTGACCCCACTCACGAATATACGTTTGAGTTATGAAATTTAAGGAAACTTTTTGATGAATACGCACAACGCGGGAGAAATCCGTAAGAGAAGTACAATTTCTTCAGCTAATCAAGTTGCTCGTCAAATATCTAAAATAGAGAGTCCATTACTCTACGCGAGTCTAGTCTCAGGTCATAGTGCAAATTGAAGTAATTAAATAGGCAAGAATAACTCAAATAGTACAATTAAATCATGGCGTGAGTCTAAGTCTACCAGGACATAATCAGGAATTATAGCGGACGCACGGACACTCGTCACCTCATATGTGCGTAGCTCCCACAACGTGTAGCACATAATAAATATAACACTTATGGGGTAAATTCTCCCTCACAAGGTTAGACAAGAGACTTACCTCGCTCCGAAGTTCCATAACTGGCTCCAATGCCTCTCTATCACCTCAAACCAATGCCTAATTCGAAGATAAACATTACCCATAACACCACAATCTCAAATATATAATTTATTCCTAATTCCATGCTCAATTTCGTGGTCAAAATCAAAAATATACCAAATTCTAGGTTTTCTTCCAAATTCCACAATTTCTACAAAATTTCATAAATTTACAAGCCTAAATTCGTATATTTAACTAACAATGTGTAGAAATTACATACCTCATGATAGATGATGAAATGGAACTCCAAAACTGCACCAAAGTTGGCTCACACAGAAGAAAATGAGGTGAAAATGACTCAAATCCCGCTTTAAAACATATATGCCCAGGCCCGTCCTTCATCGCGTTCGCGTGTCCCTGGTCACGTTTGTGAAGGCCCAATAGTCCAAAGCATCGCGTTTGTGTCCAAACCATCGCATTCGCGATGACCAACTCGTCCCCAGTCTAGAACTCCTCCTTCACGTTCGCGTTTATCTTCCCGCGTTCGCGAATGAAAAACTACAAGCCCAACAACTTATTGCGTTCGCGACTACCTTGTCACGTTCGCGTAGGGTAAAGTCCCCCTGAACCCCAGTCCTCCTTCGTGTTCGTGACTCTTACTTCGTGTTCGCAAAGCACAAAAAGGCAGCCACCAATTTCCTTCTTCTCGATCGCGTATATCCACTCGCGATCGCGAAGCACGACACCATCACCAGCAACCAACAGCGTCAAAACACCAAAACTTGGTCCGAAAACATCCTGAATCACACCCGTGACCCCGTCTGAACACACCAACCAGCCCCAAAACATGATATGAACCTGCTCGAGACCTCAAAGCACACCAAATAACATCCAAATGACAAATCGACGATCAAGATCCTTCTTTTAACTTTCAAACCTTCAACTTCGACGAATGCATCCGAATCATACTTAAACATTCCGAAATGATGCCAAATTTTGCGAAGAAGTCACAAATCATGATACGAACCTATTTTAAGGCTCAAAATCCCAAACGGACATCGGTAACACCAAAGTCCACTTCAAATCAAACTTAAGAAATTCTTAAACTTTCAAAATGCCAACTTCCCATAATAAGCGCCAAAATGCTTCCGAACCACCCGATACTCAACCCAAACATACACCCAAGTCCGAAATTATCGTACGAACCTATTAGAACCTTCAAATCTCAATTCCGAAGTCGTTTAAATAAAAGTCAAACCTTGGTCAACCTTTCCAACTTAAGCTTCCGCATTGAGAATTTTCCTTCCGAATCAACTCCGAACTTCCCGAAATTTAATTCTGACCACACGTACAAGTCATAAAACATGAAGTGAAGCTACTCAAGGCCTCAAACCGCCGAATGATGCACTAGAGCTCAAAACGATCGATCGGTTCGTTACATCTGCCCCTGGTAGTAGCTGCCACATGGGGCTCCAGCTCCTGTTCAACTGTCGATGTTGTGTGTTCTCACCATCTACGCGATAACAAGAATAGAATGGTTCAATCATCAATGATAGAATGAATTGCACTTTAGAGAAAGAAAGAAGGGAAATTTTTCCTATAACTCCATAGCCTCTAGAAGATAAGTACAGACATCTATGTACCGATCCTCCAGACTCTCCTAAGCATGCTCATTACTTGTGAGACCTATGCAACCTAGTGCTCTGATACCAACTTGTCACAATCCAAAATTCCCACCCTAGGGACCGTGATGGCGCCCAACGTTAGATATAGTTATTAACCATTTTTAACAATTTTCAAATTAAATGACAATAATAAAACTGAACAGTCTGAAATAAGGTAATAAACTAATAAGTGACGAAATTCAAATACAAATCTCGGAACTGGTGTCAAGAATACATGAGCATCTAGAATACTAAAAATAAAAGTTTAAAATAAACATAACTGTCTTAATCAAAGTAAACAGCTAAAATAAAGTATAAGGGGACTTCAGGGCTGCAGACGTCGTGTAGCTATACCTCAAGTCTCCACCGAAAAACTGGATCTGAGCAAGTTTACTGAACGTCAATGGGACCAACTTCGGTATCTGCACAAGAAGTGCAGAGTGTAGTATGAGTACAACCGACCCCATGTACTCTGTAAGTGTCGAGCGTAACCTCGATGAAGTAGTGACAAGCTAACGCGGGTCACTTACATTAAACCCAACATTTACCTCACTCCGCAATTAACTCAAAGCTCAACGGTCTTTCCTTTCGAACAAGCCTCCAAACCAACCAAATATAGTAAATTATTGACCAAATGATTCAAAATAAACTTTAGAAACTACCCACGAATGAAAGGGGTTCAATTTAGATCATTTTTGGAAAAGTCAACAAAAGTCAACCCCGGGCCCGCTTGGTCAAAATTGAGATTTGGACCAAAACCCGATTACACATTCACCCCTGAGCCTGATTATGTGATTTGTTTCGAAATCCGACCCCAATTCGAGGTCTAAACCTCAATTTTACAAAAATCCTCAATTATACCCAAATCTCTAATTTCTACCATTGAAATCCTAAATTTTATGTTGAAATCTTATGAAATGTTATGGGTAATTGAAAAAAAATGGATTAAAGTCACTAACCAATGAATTTAGGAAGAAACGTCTCTTGGAAAATCGCCTCTAGGTGTTTAGATTTGAGAGTTTGTGAGAAATGAGCTAAATCTCGCTTTTTCCCTCTTTTACCCAGATGCGGATGTCGCAATTGCAATGTCATGTTCGCAATTGCAAACATCGCAAATGCGAGAAAGGGGTCGCAAATGAGAACCCTATCTTAGAAGAAGAGACGTCGCAAATGTGACATTTTGGTCGCAAATATGAACCTAGAGCCCACGCAAATGCAGACCATCCCTTCGCAAATGCGAAGGTTACCCAGGAACACACTGAGTCGCAAACGCGACTCTGTCTTCGCAAAGCTGCAACTGCACGTTCGCAAATGCGAACTTTCTCCTCGCAAATGCAAAACTTCCCAATCCAACCCGTACTCGCAAATGCAAATACTAGTTCGCAAAAGCGAGGCTCGCAATTGCGAGCCAGGCCTCGCAAATGCGAGATCTGTAGATTACACCAGCAACACTGAAGACATCAGCTATCTCCCAAAGTCCAAAATCAATTCGTAGACTATTCGAAACTCACGTGAGCCCCTCGGACTCCAAACTAAACATGCACACAAGTGTAATAACATCATAAGAACTTTCTCGTACAATCAAATCACCAAAATAACATGTATATCTACGAATCAACTCTCAAAACGAATGAACTTTTAAAGTGAAACTCAAAAATACTAGAATCACGTTTATGTGTCTGAATTATGTCAAATCAATTTCGAATTGAACCAAATTTTGCAGACAAGTTTCAAATAGCAATACGGAATAATTCCAAGTTTTAATGTCAAAATTCGAACCTATTAGCTAAGAAGTCAACTTATGGTCAACTTAGGAATTCTTTAACTTTCAAAAATGCTAATTTTCAGCAAAATGAGTCAAAACAAGTTAGGGACTTACGAATTCAATTCCGGACATACGCCCAAGTGCCAAATCACGATTCGGATCCACCTGAACCATCAAAATACTAATCCGGATCCGTTTACATAAAATATTGACCGTAGTCAACTCAAGTCATTTTAAAGACAAAAATTCACATTTTCTTAAATTTTTCACATAAAACGTTTTCAGAATAAGACTCTGACTGTGCACGCAAATCAAGAATGCTAAACGAAGCTATTCGAGGTCTCAAAATACGGGAATAGAGGCTAAATCTCAAAATGACCTATCGGGTCATCACAATACTGGAACCTCCCCGTTTCTTAAATATGGGTGACTAATAATTCTTCACTGGGAGCTCAGGCCCACCAGCTTTATCTCAAAAAAGAATGGGGCGCGTATCCGCAATTGCTGATGTTATATTCAGAAGACTTAGAGGGGATGCGCAAGAAGACAATTTATAATACAGTTCAACAATATCAAAGCGGTAAAGAGCAGGCAAGTAGCATATTAGGCCCAAATAAATCACAGTATATACTAAAATTAATAAAGCTAAATAAAGTCAATGTATAAGCTCGAATTCTTGAATTTACCTAGCAGAGTCGCCAGAGCTGTCACACCCCTTTTCTACCCTAAAGGATATGTTGTATGGATTGTGGATTAAAAAAAAAATTTTAATTAAAGTGACAAATTTGAGTAGAGATTATTTTATTTATAGAGTCGCCACTCGAATTGATTTTTTAGGTGTTCCAAGTCACTTTTTATTTGAATCCCTAGTCAAAGGAAGGTTTGACTCTATTTTTATTGGTCTACAAAAATAGGAGACCGGGTAAGAAATTATGTTGACCGGGGTGAAGGTGTGAGGCACTCCCCGAGTCCGTGGTTCTAGCACCGTCGCTTTATTGACTTAAACTCCGCTTTTATTGTTGATGACATTGTTAAGTTTCAAACTAGGACTAGTATCCCCGACCCTAACTTACACTAACCAAGACGATTATCTCCGACCTTAATTCGTGTGTCGCACCTAGAATTGGAGCCTACTCGAAGTGAGTCTTATCGATATCGGTTAAGACGAAACTAATTATCTTTATTTAATCTAAGGTTTTGGAGGTTAGATTATGGGAAAAATAATTATCCATCTCTATTGTGAAAGAAAATGTTTTTTGTAAACTAATGGTAGTAAAACAACTTATGGATATTCTATTGATATTGGACCTTATTTATAATCTTTATTCTTATTAAACTACATGACCAAGCTAGTATACGCGAAGCATTTTAAGAACATCAGACTTGTATCCGTGCCTAAAATTTGCCTAGCGCTTAAATTAATTAAAAGTGCTTAAGTTATTAGATTATTGTTAAACATTATGGAAATTAACTTGCTCCTAATAAGTTTATTCAACTAATCTAGTATTATTTTGAAGATGGATCAGATTATTTATTGAGAAAGTGGGCCGATTTGCTTATTAGTTGTGTCATTGGGCCAGCATCTACACAAACGAATGGGCAAAATATTTATAGACTTTTTAAAGGCATTGGGCCTGTTGGGCAGAATCTGTCTTGTCCACATTATTGGGCTCCATAAATGGGCACAAGCTAAAAGCCCAATGGCTTTCAACTGCTGACTTGCTAAGACAGCCCACCTGTGCTATATTGCGAGTCTAACCTCTTTTGCTCTAAGCCATTAACCTTTATTTTTAGCTAGCAATCCCAACCACTTATTTATGATCTAGCCACTTTTTACCAGAAAGCAAAGGTCCTAGCAGAGATGTAAAATCTAGACTTTATAATAATAAATTAAAGCTTTCAGGCATGGCTCTTTTGTTCTTTTCTTTAAAGAATGGCCAATTTGCACAAAACTAACATAAACTGGCCAGAATTGCGCAAAGTGCCAGAACAGTCTTTAAACACATGCCAGCCTTTTCAGAATATCCCATTTTTACATGAATCGGAACCATATATTGGGTAATAAAGTCAAGTTACACATGAATAGAGAGTATTTGAACATTCATAGATTCATTTTTACACGTGAATCAAACAAGATATGCTTTAACAATCAAAAACTATCTAGCATTCATTTATCTAGATAAATATGCTCCCAACAGTCAAGATGAGTTCAAATCTTCTTATTAATGTTAAAGTATCTACAACACAAGGTTAAAGAGTTACCTGGGTCGCAGAATAATAAAAATACTGCAGTGTAACGAGCAGAAACAACAGCAGAAATAGCGATGAAAATACCTAGAAACGAAACAGAAAAACTCGGCAAAAGCACTTGAAAATCAGCAACTAAATAAACAACAGCAACAACAGTAAAGAACCAAATAGACGACTCGAAATAGATCTCGAAAACTCAGACAATTTTCAGAGATAAAGAAACCCATAAATTAACTTCAAAGACATTTGTTCTTTGAAGTTTTTTTTTTCCAGAAAATTCACACAAAGCTCTCAAGTTTCAGCCTACTATTTCTTGATGTTCAGCTGATTTCTCTCAAGTTTTTTGTGTGTTCAACAAAGGTTGAAAGGCCTGTCTAAATTAAAGTGAGTGAGAGGAGCCCCCTTAAGTAGGAAAATACAAGTCCTTTGGGATAGATTTTGGTTCACCAAAAGTCTGTCCAAAAGGACTGACTTTGTAGGCCAAAACACTGCCCAAAGACTGTTCGAAGGGTGAAAAGACAGCCAACCTGTTGTGGCAGAAGCATGGGGTGAAAGGGTCCTTTCAGCCACTCTAGTAGTAAAAAGCAAGCTACTAGTATCCTAAATCGTGATCAATTTACCTAGACTTCAACTTTAAACCATCAGTACCAACCTACTTGCTCAAAACAAATCAAACTTAAACAAATATGGATTGTCAAAGCATAAATAATATCTTTACTGTAACTAAATTCAAACTAACTAGATTAAATCAATTTGGTTTATGCAACCAACAATCGATCAAGATCAACAAGTCACTAACTCAAACTAAATAAATACAAACTCACTAACTAAACGACCATTACGAGCAGCTAATCAGAACACTATACTACATACCAAACTACTAAATCACAAACAAGAACTAAACAAGATTCATTGAGTGATTAAGCTACTATTTTCGGCTAAAATATCTAAACTATTTTATCAAAAGAAAATACACAAATTAAAAGAAGATCATCACGAATAAGAAACAAACAGAAAAATGTTATAAGCTAAACCTAGGCCTAAACTAACTTTAATGAAACATAAAAAATTAAAAAGGAAACAAGAGATAGGAGTATACCTAACAAGTGCCATCGAGGCAGTCTCAAGCCACCAGAAGACGACAGAGACATCAAGCGGTGGCTGTCCGACTCTAGAACACACGTTTCTTTCGAGCAGACGCTAAAACAAAAGGGTTTCGGCGTCTTGCAAAAAAAAAACGAGTGTCTTTGAGTCAAAATAGCTAAAATAGATGTTCGGGGCGTTTGGTGGAGGTTACAGGCATTGGGGTGGTCGGACGGTAACGATGGGGCTTTTTGGTAATGAAACTAATGGAGAAGTGCAGATCTCCCGGAGATATACACATTTATGCGAGGCTTGTGTGGTGGGGATGACTGGTATGTCACTAATTTGAGAAAGAAAAGAAGAAACTTTGGACGGCTAGGATTTCAGATTTGGCCGGATTTGTGGTGATTGGTGAGGATTTAGAGGATTTGGAGGTTGGAATCAAAAAGACGAGGTTGATATTAGGGGGTGAAAGTTTGGTGGTGATTGGAGGTGGTCGGCCGGTGGTGGCAATTTTCAGCCGGTGGAACCACCGTGGGGAGTGGCGGAGAGGCAGAGAGATGAGAGAGAGTCAAGAGAAAAGAGAAGAGAAGAAGAAAAGGGGGGGGGGTTAAATGAGGGCAAAAATCGGGCAATTGAGGTATTAAATACCTGGGTTGTAGATTGGATGAGAACCGGCCGATCAAAGAGTGACCAACGGTTGAGATTCGATCTTCAAGTTATTAAATAAAACGACACTGAAACTATGCCGTGTAGTTTACCTCCCTGGCCAGTCTCATCCGGACCGGGTCAGTGCCATTGGGCCACTGATTTGGTCCGATTTTTTGCCCATTCCGGCTAAAAATGCAACTTAGCCCAAACTCTTATTCCCTTTTTAATTAAACAAAATCAATTCCTAAAACCTACACATACACACACAATAAACATAAAAGAAGAAAAAAAAAAGGAGCAAAAATTAGGCATTTACATTGATTCAAACACCATTATATAAAATGAAATGGAACAAGTATTAAGGTTGAGTTCCTCCCTTGGTTTTCTCGTCGAGATCCTATGCAAATGCCGGGTAACAACATCAGTTTTACTTATGTTTCTCGTACCTCAGTTAATCATATTGACGTTGAATTTCAGTAAGTTCTTTGAGAAAATTGTAAGTCCTGGGATATTGCCGTTCAATTCATACCTAGATACTTACAAACCTTGACATTTTTAAAGAGGTTTAATCTCTCTTATTTCCTTAAGTTACAACTCATCCACCATTTATTCGTCCATATTAAGGGTCAAATTTTAGTTGTGTGGTTATAATGAAGCATTCTCCACATATACATAGTTATAAAACAAACACGTGTAGAGTTGAACTATATATCTTTCTCAAAATATATGTTCTGATCGCTAAGTTGGCAAAAAAGTTAAAAGAAAAAGGAAAACAAAAAAGTGGAAATCAAATGTTTGATGTTTCCCTTCCTTTTTATTCTCTTTATATATGTGGGGTTCAAAGAACATGGATATTTTTTGTCGATACTTGTGGTCTGTGGATGAAAACAATCCAACCATTCAACGGAAGACAAAGAGATGAAGAAATGGATGTTGACACATTCCCCTTTTTGAGAATGACTGCAATTTGTATACTTGTGTAGAGGCTAGAAAGTAGTTGAAGGAAAAGCTGCCAATTTTTGTCCATATGTTTATCAAATAGCTTCTTGATTTTTCTACATTAATACCAAGGGTACAATGGTAGAGACAAGAATTTCACTAAAAATAATTTTAAAAGGCTAATACATCACATTAGAGGTGAACAAATAAAACCGACAAAACGTAACAGTCCGATAATTCGAGTCAAATCGGAAAAAAAAAAAACCCGACTATGGTTTGTTTTGATTTGGTTTGGTGTTGGGAAAAAAATCCGACCATATTTGGTTTGGTTTGGTTTTAACTAAAAAAAGTCAAACCGAAACCAAACAAACCCGACATTATATGTATAAAAGTTTTAACAATATTTATGGTAGTGTAGTTTATAAATATTTCTTAAACTTTTTCATAGTTTTATCTTTTAACATATTATTTCAAGCTAGGGCTTATAATTTTTGGATGCTCCAATAAGTTTTATAGTCCATAAATGTTAGTAACTCAAATAAATCCTAAACCAAAATCAAATCAATACTAATACTAATAAAAGATATTCAATTCAATTGTACTAATGAAAATAGTGTTGGATATCTATTTTTTTAATTTTTTTCATGGTTTAGATAAAATGTATAACGTATTTTTCTTTTAGTGGTTAGTCATATAAATAATAATACATATTAATCATAATTTTAAATTATATTTATTTTTATTATGGCTTATTAATAATATTTATTTTATGTGATTTTATTATCTTTATTGTTGAATATTTTAGTATAATGCCATGACTCATCTCATATTTATGTTATTTTATTTAAAAATACCTTATATAATTTTGTCTTACTAGGATTAAAGAAATATTTGGAGCACAAATTTAACGTTTTGTGCTATGAAGACTTTATGGGGAAAAAATCGAAAAAACCCGAAAAATACGAAAAAATCCGACTTTTATTGGTTTGGTTTGGTATTTAGATTTAATAACCTGATACAATTGATTTGGTTTGGTAATTAGAAAATACGAACCAACCCGACCCATATACACCCCTACATCACATGGAAGTCAAACCTACGACCTATAGCATTTCTTAACCACATTGTCTAAAGTCCAACTACATAGACAGCCACTTAAACTTGGCACGAAATTTCATTTTGGCACCAATTCTTTGCATAGTATTGTAATGACCCAAATGGTCATTTTAACTTTTAGAATCCCGTTCTCTAAAATAAAACTTTCTGTAGGTGCTTGTAATGATTTATGACTTGCGGGGATAGTTGGTTCGGGATTTGAAAGTGTTTGGGGTGAAACCGGAACACTTGGTTCCTTAAGTTGGCCTTAAAGTGCTAAGTTTGACTTCTGTCAACATTTTGAGGAAACGACTCCGGAATAGAATTGTGATGATTCCAACAGCTCCGTATGGTAATTTTGGACTTAGGAGCATGTTCGAAATTTTATTTGAAAGTCCGTAGTTAAATTAGGCTTGAAATGGCTAAAAATAAGAATTTAAGTTTGGAAGTTTGACCGATGAGTTGACTTTTTGATACCGGAGTCGTAATCTAGTTTCGAAAATTTTTATAGCTCCGTTATATAATTTATGACTTGTGTGTAAAATTTGAGGTCAATCGGAGTTGATTTGATAGGTTCCGACATCAAAGTAGAGCTCAGCACAGCCTTTCATCCGCAGACCGATGGACAGTCAGAGAGGACAATTCAGATTTTGGAGGATATGCTCAGGGCATGTGTGATCGACTTTGGAGGTCAGTGGGATTGTTTCCTGCCTTTGGCCGAATTTGCTTATAATAACAGTTACTAATCCAACATCGAGATGGCTCCATTTGAGGCTTTATATGGTCGGCGATGTCGTTCACCTATCGGATGGTTTGAG
Organism: Nicotiana tabacum; assembly: GCF_000715075.1. Taxonomy (NCBI): domain Eukaryota; kingdom Viridiplantae; phylum Streptophyta; class Magnoliopsida; order Solanales; family Solanaceae; genus Nicotiana; species Nicotiana tabacum. The sequence continues at coordinate 79,329,725 of NC_134088.1, read as the reverse complement.
CCAGGTGAGGCTAAGTTATATGGTACTGATTTGGTAAGGGATGCCTTGGAAAAGGTAAAGTTGATTCAGGAGCAACTTCGTACAACACAGTCCAGACAAAAGAGTTACGCAGATCAGAAAGCGCGTGATATATCATTTATGGTAGGTGAAAAAGTTCTCTTGAAGGTTTCGCCGATGAAGGAAATTGTGAGATTCGGGAAGAAGGGCAAGTTGAGCCCAAGGTTTATAAGCCCATTTGAGGTGTTGAAACGAGTTGGGGAGGTTGCTTATGAGCTTGCATTGCCTCCCAGCCTATCGGGAGTTCATCCGATTTTCCACGTATCTATGCTCCAGAAGTATCATGCCGACCTATCACATGTGTTAGACTTTAGCACAGTTCAGCTAGATAATAGCTTGGGTTATAAAGAGGAGCCAATTGCCATTGTTGATAAACGGGTTCACCAGTTGAGGTCCAAGAGGATTTCTGCAGTAAAAGTCCAGTGGAGGGGCCAACCAGTCGAGGAAGCGACTTGGGAGGCTGAGGAAGACATGCAGAACAGATATCCACACTTATTCAGCACTCCAGGTACAATTCTAAACCCGTTCGAGGACGAACGTTTGTTTAAGAGGTGGAGAATGTAATGACTTAACCGGTCATTTTAACTTTTAGAACCTCGTTCCCTAAAATAAAACTTCCCGTAAGTGCTTGTAATGATTTATGACTTGCGGGGATGGTTGGTTCGGGATTTGGAAGTGTTTGGGGTGAAACCGGAACACTTGGTTCCTTAAGTTGGCCTTAAAGTGCTAAGTTTGACTTCGGTCAACATTTTGAGTAAACGACCCCGGAATAAAATTTTGATGATTCTAACAGCTCCGTATGGTAATTTTGGACTTAGGAGCGTGTTCGAAATTTTATTTAGAAGTCCGTAGTTAAATTAGGCTTGAAATGGCTAAAAACAAGAATTTAAGTTTGGAAGTTTGACCGATGAGATGACTTTTTGATACCGGAGTCGGAATTCAGTTCCAAAAATTTTCATAGCTCCGTTATGTAATTTATGACCTGTGTGTAAAATTTAAGATCAATCGGAGTTGATTTGGTAGGTTCCGACATCGAATGTAGAAGTTGAAAACTCTTAGTTTCATTAAGCTTGAATTAGGGTATGATTCATTGTTTTAGCATTGTTTGATGTGATTTAGAGGTTCGACTAAGTTCGTATGATGTTTTAGGACTTGTTGGTATATTTGGTTGAGGTCCCGAAGGCCTCGGGTGAGTTTCAGATGGTTAACGGAACCAAAGTTGGACTTAAAAAGTTGCTGCAGTTTTCCCTTCTGCTGTATATTCTGGGCTGTGATCGAACCCAGAAATCGAGCCCATGTTCGAGGCCTGAGTCGAAGCTAGGGACGAGGCTCAGTATCGAACCATGATCGAAGGCATGGCTCGAGGTCCATGATCGAAGGCAAGGCTCGAGGGCCAGGGTCAAGACCCAAGATCGAACTTGATCGAGGCCATAACCATGTCCCAGGCTCGAGGCCCGATCGAGGCCATGACCAGCTCCCAAGATCGAGCTCCCTGATATCGAGCTCCCAAGATCGAGCTCCCGAGATCGAGCTCCCCTGATCGAGCTCCTTGATCGAACTGGACAGAACTGTAAGTTATAAAAACAGAGGACATTCGTCTCATTTGCCGTTTTTGACGAACTAGAGCTTGAGCAGAGGCGACGTTTGACAGATTTTCAAGGGAAAAACATTGGGGTAAGAGATTCTAACTCGGATTTGGTCTACATATACAAGTATATCATTGTTTTTACCATAAATTAGTGTTTTGAGATTTAAATTTGGGAAAGTTTTAGAAATTTTATAGAAATGAATTTTTGAGATTTCGGTATCGATTCGGAGTCGGATTTAAGTGAAACTGGTATGGTTGGGCTCATAATTGAATGGGTTATCGGATTTCGTAACTTTTGCCGGATTCCGAGATGTGGGCCCCACTGACGAATTTTTAATTAATTTCGGGATTTTTATTAAAAATGTAGTATTTTCTTATAGAATTGATTCCTAAAATTTTTAGTGATTGTATCGAATTATTTTGGCTAAATTTGAGCCAGACAGAGTTGGATAATCATGGAAAAGGCCTTATAGTGGATTAAGTTGGAGCAAGACGAGGTAAGTCTCTTGTCTAATCTTGTGAGGGGAAAACTACCTCATAGGTGATTAAAATTAAATAATTATTGCTAATTGTGGGGGCTACGTACGCACGAGGTGACGAGAGTCCGTGCGTAGCTACTATTAATGCTAAAGTCCGGGTAGTTTAGGACTCAAAGCATGCATTACTTGTGTAAATTGTATTCTTTGATTAATTAATATTAATTGATATATATGAATATATTGTGAATTGTTCGATAAAGATATTAAAGGATGGAAATCTCATAGGCTTGATTTTCTGTTTAAATCAATTAATTGTTAAAAGAAACTGTTCTCCTCCCGAATTTATCTTATAATAAATATACTCTCCTTCCGGAGGCACATAAGAAAATATCCTCCTTTCTTGTGGAGCGGGCCGAACGCCTCGGCGGGATAAATGCATCTATGGATCGCGCCGCACGTCCCTCGACAGTGTACACGACACTCTGGATCGGGCCGTACGTCCTCGACAGAAATCGTGCTTAATAATAATAATTACACGATATTTTAATAATTTATTTCAGCTTGTGAAGCTAATTAATAAATTAGAAAATTCTTGAAATTTAATGAATTATTATTTTTGCTTGTTAAGGAATTAATTGTTACTCCTGTAAATGAGATTTAATTGATAAATTAGAAATTATTTGAATTGAAGGAATTTAATTAATATATTTAGAATTGTTACATTTGAAAGAATTTGATTATTTCCGCTGATTAAATAAATTATTGTAAATTCTGTAAATCATGCTGATTTAAAAATCCTAGTTTTATTTCAGTTATTATTATTGACCCATAGTGAGTGTCAAAGTCGGCCATCTCATCTCCACCACTTCGAGATTAGGCTTGATACTTACTGGGTACACGTTGTTTACGTACTCATACTACACTTGTTGCACTTTTTTGTGCGGGATCTGAGACAGGTACTAGTGGAGGACCTATCATCACATACCCACATCATCCCGAGGCATAGTGGTGAGCTGCCTTTCTGAGCCGTTCTGCAGCTACCAGTGTCTCTTATTATATTTACATTCTGACTATTTCATTTCATACAGTATTTGGAATTTTGTATAATTTACTAGATGCTCATTCACTTGTGACACCAGGTCTTGGCACACACATTGATAGAGTTTGAGTTTATATTTTCTTGGTTCTAAATTTTATCAATATATGCTTAATTTATTAGTTGGCTTGCCTAGCTGTAGTGTTGGGCGCCATCACGACCTACAGGTGAAATTGGGTCGTGACAACATGGTATCACAACACTAGGTTCACGTAAGTCTCACAAGTTATGAGTAGACCTAATAGAGTCTTGCGGATCGGTACGGAGACGTCTGTACTTATCTTCGAAAGGCTATAGGGTGTTAGGAAATTACCTTTCTTCACATTCCATCGTGCAATTAATGTAGCACTAAAAATCCTTCTCTTATTTTCTCACATATGGTGAGAACGCGCTCGAATGAAGTTCCAGACCAGGGAAGAGCTACTCCCACAGTTGCTAGAGGCCGAGGGAGGGCTCCCGCCCGTGGTAGAGGGCGAGGATGTCCCAGGACTATTCCAGTTATGCCGCCAGTGGATCCAGCAGAGAATTCCATTATTGAGGAGCAGGGTGAGGTGTTTGTGGCAGAGCCAGCTCCGGTGGACTTCAGATCTGCACCGGGATTTCAGGATGTCATGGGTCATATGCTGCGATTCATGGACAATATGACTCAGGCCGGTTTATTTCCGGCAGACCCAGCCACATCTCAGGCAGGCGGGGGAGCATAGACCCCTACCGCGCAGGCTCATGGACAGGCATCTACTGTATATCATACCCAAGGTGCACTACCCGTGGGTGGAGCCCAGCCAGTGGCAGCAGCTACACCTGAGCCCAGGTCAGCTGTAGCTGCCGATCCTCAGAAACTATTGGAAAGATGGACTAGACTACATCCTCCTATCTTCGAGGGTGAGCGACATGAGGATCCACATGATTTCGTTGATCGTTGCAAGGATAGACTGTACAACATGAGGATATTAGAATCCCATGGGGTTGATTTCGCTACTTTTCAGCTATAGGGTAGAGCCCGTAGATGGTGGCAGTCTTATGCTCTTGGCAGACCAGTAGATTCTCCTCCCATGACTTGGGACAGGTTCACCCGTATCTTCTTGGACAAGTAGATTCCACCCTCCCAGAGGGAAGAGTTGCAGTTTCAATTTGAGCAGCTCCAGCAGGGTCATATGTCAGTGACTGATTATGAGGCGAGGTTTTTTGAATTATCTCGCCATGCACTAATGATACTCCCTACTGAGGCGGAGAGAGTGCGAAGGTTTGTAGCCGGTTTATATACTGGTATTCAGGCCACTATGGCTCGAGAGGTTGAGATGGGTACTTCTTATGAGCGAGTTGTGGAGATAGCCCGGAGGATTGAAGGTGTACGTCAGCGGAGCCGAGAGCAGATTATGAGAGATAAGCGGTTCAGGTACTCTAGAAAGCTCAGAGGTGCTCCGTCCGGGGGCAGAGGTCAGTTCGTGAGGGGGCAGTCCAGCAGACCCCCATATCCAGCACCACCACCTCCTCGAGGTGCTCCAGTGCGACCTTATCTCAGTGCTATCCCAGAGAGTTCTTACCGCCCACCAGCTATTCAGGGTCCTCCCAGTGGGTATTCACGTCCCCAGGGCCAGACACTTAGTCAGCAACCCATCGCACCAAAGAGTTGTTACGAGTGCGGGGATCCCAGTCACATGCGGAGGTTTTGCCCCAGGCTTCGGGGTAGACCAGTACAGCAGGGTCAGCAGCCTATGCTTACCGGACTAGTTGCTCCACCAGTAGTCCGACCACCTAGAGTTGGAGGACAGGTGGGTAGGGGCCGTCCTAGAGGTGGAGGTCAGCCAGGGGGAGGCCAGACAGTTGGCACCCCAACTTGGTTCTATGCTTTTCCTGCTAGACCATATGCAGAGGCCTCAGATGCCGTAATTACAGGTATTATTTCTATTTGTGGCAAAGATGCCTCAGTATTATTTGATCTAGGATCTATGTATTCATATGTGTCATCTCTATTTGCTCCATTCCTGGGTGTTTCTCGTGAGTCCTTGAGTACTCATGTTTATGTATCCACTCCTCTGGGCGATTCTGTTATTGTGAACCGGATCTACCGGTCCTGTATTATTACATTCTGTGGTTATAAAACTAGAGCAGATCTTCTATTGCTTGAGATGACCGATTTTGAAATTATTCTGGGCGTGGACTGGTTATCTCCATATCATGCTATTCTAGATTGTCATGCCAAGACTGTTACCTTGGCTATTCCAGCATTGCCTAAGCTGGAGTGGAAGGGTTCGCCTATTAGTTTATTTAATCGAGTTATTTATTTTATAAAGGCTCAACACATGGTTAAGAAGGGTTGTTTGGCTTATCTAGCCTATGTTCGGGATATTACTGCAGAGACTCCAGCTATTGATTCAGTGCCTATAGTTCGGGAGTTCCCCGATGTATTTCCGTCAGATCTTCCAGGTATGCCACCTGATCGCGATATTGATTTCTGTATTGACTTGGCTTCAGATACCCAGTCTATATCTATCCCACCGTATCACATGGCTCCGAAAGAATTGAAAAAATTGAAAGAACAGCTTGAAGAGTTACTAGCCAAAGGGTTCGTCAGACCGAGTGTATCGCCTTGGGGTGCACCAGTATTATTTGTGAAAACAAAGGATGGAATAATGCGGATGTGTATTGATTATCGCCAATTGAACAAAGTCACTATTAAGAACAAGTACTCGTTGCCGCGTATTGATGATCTATTTGACCAGTTGCAGGGTGCTAGGGTATTCTCTAAGATCGACTTGAGGTCGGGGTACCATCAGTTGAATATTCAGGATTCGGATGTTCCGAAGACTGCTTTTCGGACTAGATATGGTCATTATAAGTTTTTGGTGATGTCCTTCGGTTTAACTAATGTCCCGGCAGCGTTTATGGATCTGATGAACAGGGTATTCATGCCATATATTGATTTGTTTGTCATTGTCTTCATTGATGATATATTAATCTATTCGCGCAGTAAGGAGGAACATGAGCAGCATATGAGAGTAGTGCTTCAGACATTGCGGGAACAAAAGCTATAAGCTAAGTTCTCTAAATGTGAGTTTTGGCTAGAGTCTGTAGCATTTTTGGGACATATTGTATCGGGCGAAGGTATTAAAGTTGATCCCAAAATGATTGAGGCAGTTCAGAATTGGCATCGTCCCACTTCGATGACTGAGATCAGGAGTTTTCTGGCTTTAGCAGGTTATTATCGTCGGTTCGTGGAAGGTTTTTCATCTATTGCAGCACCTTTGACCAAATTAACCCATAAGGGTGTTCAGTTCCAATGGTCCGATGATTGTGAGTCAAGCTTTCAGAAGCTCAAGACAACACTGACTACAGCACTCGTGTTAGTGTTACCATCTGGTTCGGGAATATATACAGTGTATTGTGATGTGTCACGCATTTCTTGGGTTGTGTATTGATGCAGGAAAGGAGAGTTATTGCATATGCTTCATGTTAGCTGAAGCCCTACGAGAAGAATTATCCAGTACATGATTTGGAGTTAGCTGCGATTGTTCACGCTCTAAAGATTTGGAGGCATTATCTTTATGGGGTGTCTTATGAAGTTTACACTGATCATCGCAGTTTGCAGCATTTGTTCAAGCAGAGGGATCTAAATTTGAGGCAGCGCAAATAGCTGGAGTTACTAAAAGATTATGATATTACTATCTTGTATCATCCGGGCAAAGCAAATGTGGTTGCAGATGCCTTGAGTAGGAAGGCGGAGAGTATGGGTAGTTTGGCTTTCATTTCAGCAGAGGAAAGGCCATTAGCCTCGGATATTCAGTCCTTGGCTAACAAACTTGTGAGGCTGGATATTTTAGAGCCCAGCCGAGTTCTTGCATGTGTGGTGGCCCAATCTTCACTATTTGAGCAGATCAAGGCTCGCCAGTATGATGACCCATACTTGATGGTTCTTCGTGAAACGATACTATAAGGTGGTGCCAAGGAAGTTACTATTAGGGCGAATGGTGTTCTACGACTCCAGGATCGTCTATGTGTTCCTAATGTGGATGGACTGAGGAAAAATATCCTGGAAGAGGCACACAGTTCTCGGTATTCTATTTATCCAAGTGCTACTAAGATGTATCGTGACTTGAGGCAACATTATTGGTGGCGACGAATGAAAAAGGACATAGTTGAGTATGTATCTAGGTGTCTAAATTGCCATCAAGTTAAATATGAGCACCAGAGGCCAGGTGGCCTACTTCAGCAGATGACTATACCAGAGTGGAAATGGGAACGAATTACTATGGACTTTGTAGTTGGGTTGCCGCGGACCTTGAGGAAGTTTAATGCAGTTTGGGTGATTGTTGATAGGTTGACTAAGTCGGCACATTTTATTCCTGTTGTGACTACGTATACTTCAGAGAGGTTGGCCCAGATTTATATTCAGGAGATAGTTCGGTTGCACGGTGTGCCAATTTCCATCATATCAAATAGAGGCCCTCAGTTTACTTCACATTTCTGGAGAGCAGTACAGAGTGAGTTGGGGACCCGTGTAGAGCTCAGCACAGCCTTTCATCCGCAGACCGATGGACAGTTAGAGAGGACAATTCAGATTTTGGAGGATATGCTCAGGGCATGTGTGATCGACTTTGGAGGTCAGTGGGATCGTTTCCTGCCTTTGGCCGAGTTTGCTTATAATAACAGTTACCAATCCAGCATCGAGATGGCTCCATTTAAGGCTTTATATGGTCAGCGATGTCGTTCACCTATCGGATGGTTTGAGCCAGGTGAGGCTAAGTTATATGGTACTGATTTGGTAAGGGATGCCTTGGAAAAGGTAAAGTTGATTCAGGAGCGACTTCGTACAGCACAGTCCAGACAAAAGAGTTACGCGGATCAGAAAGCGCGTGATATATCATTTATGGTAGGTGAAAAAGTTCTCTTGAAGGTTTCGCTGATGAAGGGAATTATGAGATTCGGGAAGAAGGGCAAGTTGAGCCCAAGGTTCATAGGCTCATTTGAGGTGTTGAAACGAGTTGGGGAGGTTGCTTATGAGCTTGCATTCCCTCCCAGCCTATCGAGAGTTCATCCGGTTTTTCATGTATCTATACTCCGGAAGTATCATGCCGACCTATCACATGTGTTAGACTTTAGCACAGTTCAGCTAGATAATAGCTTGGGTTATGAAGAGGAGCCAATTGCCATTGTTTATAAACAGGTTTGCCAGTTGAGGTCCAAGAGGATTTCTGCAGTAAAAGTCCAGTGGAGGGGCCAACCAGTCGAGGAAGCGACTTGGGAGGTCGAGGAAGACATGCAGAGCAGATATCCACACTTATTCAGCACTCTAGGTACAATTCTAAACCAGTTCGAGGATGAACGTTTGTTTAAGAGGTGGAGAATGTAATGACCCAACCGGTCATTTTAACTTTTAGAACCTCGTTCCCTAAAATAAAACTTCCCGTAGGTGCTTATAATGATTTATGACTTGCAGGGATGGTTGGTTCGGGATTTGGAAGTGTTTGGGGTGAAACCGGAACACTTGGTTCCTTAAGTTGGCCTTAAAGTGCTAAGTTTGACTTCGGTCAACATTTTGAGGAAACGACCCCGGAATAGAATTTTGATGATTCCAAAAGCTCTATATGGTGATTTTGGACTTAGGAGCGTGTTCGGAATTTTATTTGAAAGTCCGTAGTTAAATTAGGCTTGAAATGGCTAAAAACAAGAATTTAAGTTTGAAAGTTTGACCGATGAGTTGACTTTTTGATACCGGAGTCGGAATCCAGTTTCGAAAATTTTCATAGCTCCGTTATGTAATTTATGACTTGTGTGTAAAATTTGAGATCAATCGGAGTTGATTTGATAGGTTTCGACATCGAATGTAGAAGTTGAAAACTCTTAGTTTCATTAAGCTTGAATTGGGGTATGATTCATGGTTTTAGCGTTGTTTAATGTGATTTAGAGGTTCGACTAAGTTCGTATGATGTTTTAGGACTTGTTGGTATATTTGGTTGAGGTCCCGAGGGCCTCGGGTGAGTTTCGGATGGTTAACGGAACAAAAGTTGGACTTAAAAAGCTGCTGTAATTTTTCCTTCTGTTGTATATTCTGGGCTGTGATCGAGCCCCAGATCGAACCCAGATATCGAGCCCATGTTCGAGGCCTGAGTCGAAGCCAGGGACGAGGCTCAGTATCGAACCACGATCGAAGGCATGGCTCGAGGTCCATGATCGAAGGCAAGGCTCGAGGGCCAGGGTCAAGACCCAAGATCGAACTTGATCGAGGCCATAACCATGTCCCAGGCTCGAGGCCCGATCGAGGCCATGACCAGCTCCCAAGATCGAGCTCCCAAGATCGAGCTCCCCTGATCGAGCTCCTTGATCGAACTAGACAGAACTATAAGTTATAAAAACAGAGGACATTCGTCCCATTTGCCATTTTTGGCGAACTTGATCTTGAGCAGAGGCGACTTTTGACAGATTTTCAAGGAAAAAACATTGAGGTAAGTGATTCTAACTCGGATTTGGTCTACATATACAAGTATATCATTATTTTCACCATAAATTAGTGTTTTGAGATTTAATTTTGGGAAATTTTTAGAAATTTCATAGAAACGAATTTTTGAGATTTCGGTATCGATTCGGAGTCGGATTTGAGTGAAACTGATATGGTTGTGCTCGTAATTGAATGAGTTATCGAATTTCGTAACTTTTGCCAGATTTCGAGATGTGGGCCCCACTGACGAAATTTTAATTAATTTCGGGATTTTTATTAAAAAGTATAGTATTTTCTTATAGAATTGATTCCTATAATTTTTAGTGATTGTATCGAATTATTTTGGCTAAATTCGAGCTAGATAAAGTTGGATAATCATGGAAAAGGCCTTATAGTGGATTAAGTTGGAGCAAGACGAGGTAAGTCTCTTGTCTAATCTTGTGAGGGGGAAATTACCTCATAGGTGATTAAAATTAAATAATTATTGCTAATTGTGGGGGCTACGTACGCACGAGGTGACGAGAGTCCGTGCGTAGCTACTATTAATGCTAAAGTCCGGGTAGTTTAGGACTCAAAGCATGCATTACTTGTGTAAATTGTATTCTTTGATTAATTAATATTAGTTGATATATATGAATATATTGTGAATTCTTACATAAAGATATTAAAGGATAGAAATCTCATAGGCTTGATTTTCTGTTTAAATCAATTAATTGTTAAAAGAAACTGTTCTCCTCCCGAATTTATCTTATAATAAATATACTCTCCTTCTGGAGGCACATAAGAAAATGTCCTCCTTTCTTGTGGAGCGGGACGAACGCTTCTGCAGGATAGATGCATCTATGGATCGCGCCGCACGTCCCTCGGCAGTGTACACGACACTCTGGATCGGGCCGTATATCCTCGGCAGATATCGTGCTTAATAATAATAATTACACGATACTTTAATAATTTATTTCAGCTTGTGAAGCTAATTAATAAATTGGAATATCCTTGAAATTTAATGAATTATTATTCTTGCTTGTTAAGGAATTAATTGTTACTCCTGTAAATGAGATTTAATTGATAAATTAGAAATTATTTGAATTGAAGGAATTTAATTAATATATTTAGAATTGTTACATTTGAAGGAATTTGATTATTTCCGCTGATTAAATAAATTATTGTAAATTCTGTAAATCATGTTGATTTAAAAATCCTAGTTTTATTTCAGTTATTATTATTGACCCATAGTGAGTGTCAAAGTCGGCCATCTCGTCTCCACCACTTCGAGATTAGGCTTGATACTTACCGGGTACATATTGTTTATGTACTCATACTACACTTGCTGCACTTTTTTGTGCAGGATCTGAGACAGGTACTAGTGGAGGACCTATCATCACATACCCACGTCATCCCGAGGCATAGTGGTGAGCTGCCTTTCTGAGCCGTTCTACAGCTACCAGTGTCTCTTCTGATATTTATATTCTGTCTATTTCATTTCAGACAGTATTTGGAGTTTTGTATAATCTACTAGATGCTCATTCACTTGTGACACCCGGTCTTGGCACACACATTGGTAGAGTTTGAGTTTATATTTTCTTGGTTCTAAATTTTATCAATGTATGCTTAATTTATTAGTTGGCTTGCCTAGCTGTAGTGTTGGGCGCCATCACGACCTACATGTGAAATTGGGTCGTGATAAGTACCTATTGAACACTTCATGTTACTCAACATTGTATCTATTAAACACATTCTCAGCACCTCGAAACATTTTCAAGGAGCTTGTTGTTAATCGCCTATGAAAGGATAAGGGAACAAATTAGGGGAAGACACGTGGCTCTCTAAACCTCAACCTTATTCATTTTTTCCCTTTCTACCTATCTATTCTAAAATTTAGTTTGTTGAACTCCATGTTGCTTTGCCGGAATTTACTGAACCCTTTTTTAACCCCTAATCTCATATCTGTTATTTTTTTCGTTGTTTTCACTAAATAAATTAATCTAGATCAGAAAAGAAAGTGTTGGCTGAAAAAAGATCCAAACGACAAATATTAATCGATAAAAAAAATTCCGACAACCCCATTGTTTCCGATCAAAAAAATTCCGGCAAGTTTTCTGCAACCAAACAAATTACCTTAGAGTTTCATGACAGCTTTGTATATGTCTGTCTCAAAAAAATAATTGTGATGTCGGAGAACCTTAAACCCGACGTTATTAGAGCAAAGTCAACAGTTTAGCCGGATGGACCGGATTCATTGTGCCAACCGATTTGGAAATTAATCAAAGAAGAGTGGAATTTAACATTATATCTGCATCATAAAATCGTCCCTCATGACAACAGCTTACAACGTTGACAACTCCAGCAAACCTTTACAGATCTTGCGACGGGCAAGAATTTATTCTGTTCTCGTGAGTCTGGGCACGTGGATCCGAACAGAGCACTTCATCTGAATCTGGTTTATATGATATCGAACACGAAGGATTGCGTGAATTTTCTATGCACCATTGGTTATAACCTCACTAGAATTTCATTGTTTATGAGCTATGGCTAGTTTAGGGAGTTGCGGATTTGAACTATCCATCGTTCAAAGAAAATGTTGGGGACGGGAAGAACAACCTGAAGGTGCCCAAGTTAGAGAAGAAACAAGGCCCACTTACATTTGTCTATCTAGTAGAGTCATTTTTACGTGCTGAATATAAAGTGAGAAATATGTATTATTCCATGTCACCTAAGGTGTCTAGTAGGCACAATTTAAAATAACATGAAGTGTTCAATAGGTATTAGGTAAAGATAAGGTGCCAAAATGAAATTTCATGTCAAGTTTAAGTGGTTGTCTATATATTTGGCTTTGTCAAAAGCTTCCCAGGGTTGGCCTGGGTCAGGATGATTCAACTAGTAATATGAAAAAAGTTGATCCTTCAAATGATAATTTCTACAATGAAATAGAGACTATTAATTCTTTTTCTAAATTGAAATCCTTAAAAGAAGTCTATAGATCATATGGATGACTGTCCCTATTTTGCCTCTTGTATTAGGAATCACAGTTGGCATGGGTGGATTTAGGCCTAAAAGAACTTATGGTATTTTTGTCAAAATTAAATATTTTATGTACACTTTCTCTAGAATTGGTGTAATAGTATCTGTTAGCGCACATACTCTAATAAGGCTGAGTGGTACACTTGGTTCAAATCTAAATTATTTACCTTGAGAAATATGGATCAATTCCCACTTAATTTATTTTTTTCTCCTTTCTTAAGTGGTACTCTAGATTTGCTTCTGAGTCAGTAGGTGCACTAGTAATTGTTTGGTCAGAAAGAGAAATATCTGTAGTAATACAATAACGTGTGTGTGTATGAGCCAAATTAGTTCCATTATTCTATTTCCTATTTTCTAACTAAACATAATTAACTTTGAAATGAAAGATCTATGTGTCACACCTCCCTTTTACCCCTCTCCCCCTCCCCAAAAGTTATGTATTATGGATTATTATGGGTTAAAGAGTTTTTTCAATTAAAGTGACAAATTTGAGTAGGGTTTATTTTATTTACAGAGTCGCCACTTGGAATTGATTTTTTGGGTGTTCCAAGTCACCATTTATTTGAATCTCTGGTCAAAGGAAGGTTTGACTCTATTATTATTGGTCTGCGAAAACAAAGTCCGGGTAAGGAATTCTGTTGACCGGGGAGAAGGTGTAAGGCATTCCCCAAGTCCCGTGGTTCTAGCACGGTCGCTTTATTGACTACATTTGGCTTATATTATTTTTGAATAACCTGTGTTTTATTGGTTCTCATGTTTTACCTATGTCCGCTTTTATTGCTTGATTAGATTTATGAAAATTTTCTTGAAATAAGTCACGCGTACGTGTATTCATTTTTGTTTGGCGTCAAGAATCATATTACGCGTACATGTACACAATCAATAACACATTTATTATTATTCGGAGTTGATTGGTCAAGTCACGTGAACGCGCATTTGTATTATTTTCCTAAACTAATTTGAAATTATTGTAAGACCAAGAGTTAATGGATAGGAAATTAATTAGAAGTCGGGAAATATATTAGTTATTTAAAGTATTGCGAAGTCATCCGCACTTAGAAATATTTATAACTTACTACTCTATCTTTGAAATTATGAGACATTTATCCATTATGGAAGAATGACCTAATTATTAGTCTAGTGACAAAATTATTGGGCCTAACATATTTATACTCAATCCAACCCATGTCAAATTCTTTCTTTCCTATTAAATGTGATAACTCATTTCTGGTTCACTTACTTGAACTCCAACGCATGGCCCATTAATATGGCAAGATCTTCATTCTTAATTCTAAATAGCAAATCTCATTAAGATGAAATCCTATTCAAATAATCTGTTGACAAATCACTTGAAACATGTAAAAAAAAAACTACAATATGATAATATGTATAAATAAAATAACACAAAAAATTATTACATGAACCTCTATAAGAACATCACACAAAATAATGAAATAATTAACAAAGGGAGGATAAGCAATGAACCTTTAAGCAAAAAATTTCCTTCAGAACTTGATTAATGCAAAAATAATTCTAAGACGAGCAAGCACACCAAACAAAAGGCAAATCGGCATATGAGCAGAAAATCTAGCGACGAACCTTCTAAAATTCGAGCCCGGACCGAAACTCGATTGTAGCTCGTGAGGCTGCTGATTTTTGGCATGAGAGAGGTGACTATCAATGAAGCTTCACAAGGTGTTTTTAGGCTTGAATTTGAGGCATTTTTGGGTCTTAAACAAGTTGATGAATTGCTTGAATTTTCGAAAGAAAGAGCAACAAAAGAATGAAACGAGTATAAATTCCCTTAGCACAGAAGAAGAAATTTTTTTTCCTCTCAATTCTCTCCTCTATTTTTCCTTTTTTCTCTTCTTTTCTCCTCACATTTCTCTTCTATTTATAGGAAAAAAATTCAAAATTTTTTCAGATTTTTATTTTTTAATTTTTTTATTTTTTTATTTTTTAATTAAAAAGAATTCCCACTTTCCTTTACTTTTATTTTTTAATTTTTCACTTTTTTTTACTTTACTTTTTTTTATTTTCCACTTATTTTACTTTCCTTTTTTTTTATAATTCTACTTTCTTTTACTTTTTTAAAAAAACATTTCAGCTACCTTTACTTTTTTTTAATTTCATCTTTCTTTTACTTTTCATTTTTTTAAATTTTCATATTCTTTTACTTTTATTTTTTAATTTTTCACTTTCTTTTACTTTTTTTAAAAAATAATTTCCACCTACTTTTACTTTTACTTTTTTATTCCATACTTTTAATTTTTCTATTATTTTATTTCCATCCAAAAATTTAATTTTTTTTTTTCGTTTTTTTAAATTTATTTTATTTTAAAATAAAAATAAAAAATAAAAATAATACTAATGGTAATAATTTGACCTTTTAAATTATTTTTAATTATTACCCTATATTAAAAAATATAACAAAGCTAAAAATATATATATTAAATTTCTAAAAATATTTACATAGTAGAAGGTGATAAAAATTTAAATATAGTCAAAAATTAGTTGCTCACCCTATGTAGAGAAATTTATTTTTTAGTCTAAGCAACGAATTAAATATGTAATTATTGGACAAACATTCAAATGCTTTTATAACAAGGGAGAATAAGTTCAGCCAAAGCTATCGCAGCAGTTTGAAGCAAAGTTGGTAATGTCCAATGAGATTTATTTTTGCAGAATAGTCAAAGGGAATTTCTTTTAGTTTTCAAAAGTTGCATTAGCAAATCATTCCCCATTTAATTGTGGTAATATCCTTAGATGCAATATTCACTTTACAGCCTTTTTACAGCATATATTATCTTCCAGGAAGAGTCAAAGAGATAATTCAATAATAAGATGAACTATGAACACTTTCTTCTTTGTCTTTTATCCTGACTAGCAAGATAAAAAGTTCTATTTAAATGAAAATATTCAAAGGGAGTCTAGTTACACTCTTAAGTTTTATCCCTCGAATTAAACCAATTGAATCTAGTTACGCACTGGGCTTGCTTTTAAGCTTGATTCTAATAGTAATTCTTTTTTCTTTACATCTTTATGTTTTTGGTTTTTTCTTGTCGTTTGTAGTTGATTTATTATATTAATTGTACCTTAAATATTTAGTTAGGCTCTGAGATTTGTTCTACTCCTCACTTCTTGTCAGAATTTCTACCCTTTATTTTAATTAATTTGTTTATTTTCTATTATTCCGTTTGTGAGCAACCTGAATCATATCACGTTATGATAAAGTATTGGATGTTGATATACATAGTATAGAGAATTTTGACTATATAAGGGGGATATTGTCTACTGTTAAGGAAAACTTTGCCGAAGTTTCAAGTGATGAAATATTTAGTCGCACTTGGTGTTTCATTAAATTAAATATTTTAACTTTTATAATTAAACACTAAAGTGAGAATACGTATTATTTAACCAACATAGAGTTATGTATAAATATGGGTGTTCAATCGAATTTTCTTTACCAAAATATATATATTGATGAATTCCTTTTATATAACTATTTTTAATTTAATGCATTTGAATTTTCTTATTAAAATTTCTAGCTATATCACAATATTTAATAATAATTAAGTTATATATATATATATATATATATGAAAGATACATATATTTTTCAAGCATTAATTTAATATAAATACCGATTGCAATTAAATATTACTATATGTTTGCTTAGTGGCTCAAACCTACCTGTTACCAATTAGGACCCTAGATAAGGCTGTGACACACAAAAGCACAAACTCTCGAACTCACACACACTTAATACACATACAGATTTTTTTTTTTTTTATATGTGGTACCATAGAAACAAAAAGGCTTATCATGTGCTGCTGATTCGGCAGGGAATTATTAAACGAACTTATTGTTATCCAAATTGAATTAAATAGTAGGCTTCATTTATGGCCATCACTCCTTCGAGCGGAAATTACTCACTGTGTTCACTTTTAATTGTTCATTTTTATTTTTAATAGGTGCTTTATAATTTTACCCATAATAATAATATTTTTTTTAAAATTCTTGAGAAATAAGTTGGAGAATAAATAATTAATGATAAGAATAAAACAAAAACAAAAAAGAATTCTCTTAATTTAGTATAATGGACAATTAAAAATAAAAATAAAAATGTATTTCTAGTCTGGTTACTAAAAGTAACTAAGATGCTCTTATGTGTCTTCATGTGGAAATAACTTCTTAGCTGTCTCTAGCTATATGGTTTTCCTCTTATCTAAAATTTGAAGTTGTTTTGGGATTCCACAATAGTTGTTTCACTTTGGGTTTCTACTTTCTTTTTCTTTTCTTTTTTTGGTATTTTTAAGCCCAACAAAATATCAAATATATCATTGTTAAAATGAAAATAACTTTGGGTTAATTATATTAATTTCGGAAATTTTTTTAAGAATTAGAATAAACTCCTTTCTTAGTTTTTTTTTCCCTTTTTTTTTTCCGTTAAGAAAGATATTTTATGGAAAGCAGTAAATTCAGGGAGGTTCAATACATAATGGAACTAATCTTAGACGATTTAGTTCCAAAAAAGTCTTCCTAAATTTTAATGAAAGCATGAAAAGGTGTTAAGAACCATATTGTTAAAGTTAGAGGTTTTTTGTTATTTACGATGAAATAGTCTTAAAATGAGGGTGAATGGGAAATGGAGGGAAAATGAAATTTTTGAGTAAAATTTTAAGTTTCTCCCTCTTGACAATGAGACATTGTCCCATATTGGAAGAGGAAAATTTTTTTGGTGGGTATATATATAATTGCTCTTCTTGTAGCTCTTAAAGAGTTAAGAAGAAAGCAAGTCTCGCGCCGTCGTCGTCGCTCGCTCGGCTTCGACTTTGGTCAATTTGACCAATTTGGTCAGATTGATTGATTAATCTAACCAATTTTTTGGACCAAATTTATTTGTTAATAGTAAATATTAACGTAAGATTATCCGCATTTGTAACGGATATGTTCCAATCCGTGTATTGACCACCAGCTGCAATAGCAGCCGCCTAATGCTCTTCCCACCATGGCCAAGTGCTTGCTCCACAAACAAGCTAGTGCATGCTCCACCATGGAGGGTGGAGGGTCGTTCATCTTCAAAGCTGACTGCTATAAATATGTGCAGCAGCTGTTGAAGAAAGACACACAACACAAAAACTGAAAACGAAAACGCTCAACTTTGGCTATACATTGCACTCCTTCCTCTCAGCATTTCCATACGATTTTCTGAGTTTCTACTCCTTTGTTCTGCATTGTTTTAACTTCAAATAAAGCAACTGTAAGTGTGATTTGCTACCGAACTTTGTGTTCGCTGAAACACTGGGGTTTGAAGTACCGCTACACCAGTGTGTGATTCGTTCTATCCTGGGAGGAAATAATCCATAACCTTGGGTACTAGGAGGGGATTAAATTCCTTAAGGAAATACTGTGAATTCAGTGGGCTCGAATTAATTACTGTTTCATTACGATAACTTATATTTTACAGAATTATTATTTACAAATACAACAATATTGGCGGGACTAACAGTTAAGAACCATATATAATATAGTGTATGACGCTATATGTCCTTATTTTTCTTTCAAGATGCAGTATGAGTGATTTGGTGTTTTTTCTTCTGTTCTTCTAAGAAAAGTTTAAGTAACTTCAGTTATTTTGAATTTGGAAAGTACTAACAACACAAATGAAGATAAAAGTAGAAGAATTAACCCAAATAGCCGCCCAACTAATTGCTTAAACTAAAAATACTCTACTGACGTATAATATGTGAATAATTCATATATCATATGTGTATAACTATATATAATCAGTGTATAATCTATGTATACCCACTAGAAAAAATAAACAGTAAATCTGACCGGCCATATCATATTTAATTTCTTAGTATTAACTATACCTATGACTTTATGTCGTTTCAGTCTTTGATCAGATGATGTATTTCAAAATAAATTTTCAATGGAAGAACTAAGATAATGGCAAATATTAGTACTAACAGAGTAATCAACATTATGAATCAAAGGAAAATAAATTTTTTTGTAAAAATATATCAATTGGACTATTACAAAAGGAAGACATGTCGGAGAACTTATTGACTATGATCCAACCTATTCGATTCAAATGGTATGATGGTTGTTACCTTTATAATTATATTCATTTTGGTTAACTGGATAATATTATTTAAAGAAGCTTAAGTAGCAATATTACAAACTAAGGGAGCACAATTGTTCCCTGCGCAGACTGTAGCATTGTTTGCTCTTGGAAACATAGTTCTTAGTATATCGGCACCTATAGTACTATTTCATTTGCAAACACGAGAGAATCTTAATACGATCCATAGAACTGCTTCTTGGCCCCTTCCTTGGTTAAGAGGTCTGCGCGCTATCCTATTTTGCTCTCTATAGTTATGCAATAGCTTTGGACCCATTATTGAATCAATGACCTGCATTTACAAATAATATAGCCATAAGATTTATGGCTATTGTCGATAAAATTATTTCGAAAGCCATTAAATTATAATTTCGGAGGATGATTAGTGCATAACGTCCTAGCTAAGATTGAAGTTAGATTTTGTTTTTCGACAGAGTTAAGCAAAACGGACTACGTCGTTTGGTTCCAAGGACTAGGAGGGTTATCTCCGCTCTCCAGGGATTAATAATGCTAAGTTTGTAATCTTGGAACTGTTATCCAACATCCAAAGTAAGTTAGTTAACATCATTATTTTGGTATAATATTTGTATTGGTATTAGTATACACATAATCAAATATGGTTGTTTACCCGAAAAATGAATAGAGTTGAATTTGTACGTAGTTCTAAGGGTACGTGGTATAATTTGACACAAATCGTAAAAGTGTGTAGAAATGTTGAATATTGACCGTAAACAATGAAATACAAACAAAGTTAAAAGGGGAATGATTTATGAATAAGTAAGATGAATCAATGTATAAAGCTCAAAGGGATAATCTCTCAGAATGGGAGTGTATCAACAGTATCTGAGTTATATGCTATATCACTGCCTTGATGGTGTGTTTTTACAGAAATATAGCCATCCCTCTTATAGTGGAGGGATCCTACTTTAGATATAATTAAAAATATATAGTGGGGGACCCGTGATAAATCAGCTTTTCTCTAATTCCCACCGAGATTCTCTCTCTTAGTGCGGCTGTAACGACCCTTGTCTATGAGCTCGATCTTGATTGGACTTGATATTGATCGATCTTCAAATTCAGAGCTCGATATTGACTCGAGCTAGATATTGATTCGGGGCCCGGTATTGATTCGGGCTCGGTATTGGTCGGTCTCTGGCTCTTAAGCTCGATAACACCGCTTCGTATCAGAGTTCGATTGGGACTCGAGCTTGGTAATAATTTCGAGCTCGGTATTTGATCGGTCCCTGAAACTCGAAGCTCGGTAACCTGGCTTCAGACCTCATCTCGATATTATGAAGACACTTTTCGATCCATTAAGTTCCCATCTTGACCAATCGTACAAAGGTCGAAACTGGTTTTGACTATATACAGAAAGTTCCCTCGTTTCTCGAGAAGGATGCGGCGAGAAACGACATGATTTTCCAACGACTCAATTAGATACACACTGACGTTTGCATCGAGCCCGACCATGACGTATGTGATAGCTGTCACGTCGGTTCAGTTTACTAAGGCATTAAATGTATGTCAGG
The DNA here is from genome assembly GCF_000715075.1 of Nicotiana tabacum. NCBI lineage: Eukaryota > Viridiplantae > Streptophyta > Magnoliopsida > Solanales > Solanaceae > Nicotiana > Nicotiana tabacum. The sequence continues at coordinate 79,309,392 of NC_134088.1, read as the reverse complement.
CGATGGTCGGCTACTGCTGATATTGAACCCCATTGCCCAATCTATAAATAGCCCCTCTTTTCACTATTTTTCACTTTCAGATCTCCAAATCTTCTAAGTTCCTTTTCGCATCTTCTGATTTTTTCGTCTGCAAATCTGTGATTTTCACTGCAAATCCCTTCTCAAAACACCAAATACTCCCGATCTTCATTCACATAATTTTAGATGGCAAAAACATCTAAAACTGTTCCGCAAAAAGAGGTCGCTTCTTCATCTCGACCCGCCGGTGGTGAGGATGTGGAGGAGTCCCGCCCTGAGGAATTCGTTCCGGTAGGGTGTTCAATTGTAGGTGATTTTAAAATTAAAATGCCTTCTCCAGTACCGGGTCGGTGTGAGCCAATGTCAAGGTACCAGTGTTCAATTACCGAGAAAGTTCTCGAGAAAGTTATACAAGAGTGCAACTGGGATATTAAACTCGTAGTAATCCCATCGCCTGATGAATCAATTACTACCCATCGAACGGTTCTTAAGTGTTTACACTTATCCTTTTATGTTGGGCACTCTAGACCCCGTCATTGTTGCCTTCTGTAAGAGGTACGGCGTGACCCTCGACTAGATCTATCCTTCCTTTTGGAGGATAGTGATTCTTCTTCGATTTTTCTCGAGCAAGATCGAGGGGCGTATCTTCACCCTCGATCATCTTATGCGCCTTTATAGTCCCCGACTTTACCGAGGAGGGTTAATCAAGCTTGCTCGCCGAGCAACCAAAGCGTCGTTCTCGAGCATAGATGAGACTCGGGATCGTGGTTGGATAGGCCGTTTTGTTCGAATCAAAATCTCGGACCTGATCCCTGCTGATGACTTGCCATTTCCTGAGAAATGGAATATGAGCCGCGAGTAAACGTTTCTCTTTGCCCGTTTTGATTTTGTGATTGCCTTTCATTTTGTTGATCCATTTTTCTTTTCTTGTCACAGCCATAGCTCGGATGCCGGAACCGATTCTGGACCTTAAACAATGGGTTGAAGGTCTGGTGCTGCAGAGACCGTACTCCGAGCGTGCTTGGGTCGAATTATCAAAGGGTCGATGGGAGGCCCGTAGTCATGGTAAGTCTCTTTCTCGTTTTGTCTATTTTTTTGTTCTTCTTTATTTACTTACTCCCATTTTCCCATTTGTAGGACTCGGGAAGGATGTAGTAATGAGGCCCCCATCTGCTGATGAAGAGGTTCCTGCCCCGAAGCATGTTAAAGAAAGGAAGAGAAAAGATGTACCGAGCTCCCCGAGCTTGGAAAAGAAAAAACCGACTAAGAGATTTCGCAAGCCGAAGGGGGGCTTCGGTGTCGTACCTTCGGAAGTGGTCCACCAATTAAGGGACGAGCCCAAAGAAGGAGAGGAGGATTTATCCTGTGTACGGGCTAATGTTGTGATTCAACAGTCTTCCGATTTGGCGAAAGCAAATCAGGGAATCCTGGACATAATCCCAGAAGAAGAAGAAGCCGAGATTATCCCTTCTCGAGGTAAGAGGATTGAAGGGGAGACCGAGGGTAGGACTTCTCGGGAAGTAGAAGATATTTCGAGGGATGAGTTCGGGATAGTTGATATTAGTGGATCCCCTCAGATTTCGGGTGCCATGATTCGAGAGGCCAGCATGTTGGAGGGTTGTTCCTACGAGGGCATTCAGGAGTCGACTGATATCCACTGTTTTTTGGAGGGGCTCGAGTCAGCTTCCTCGGAAGAGGTTACCGGTTTTGGTGGAATGTCAATTCCCAAAAAAACATCATGGTCAGGTCCTACCGAGCCTTCATCGGTTCACAAACTGGTGGACCGATTTCCAACCTCGAGTGTCAATTCCGACCGTAGGCAGAAGATAGTGCTCTCCGTACCTGAGGATACCCGAATTATTTCTCCCCCCGTGGGGATTGCCAGTTACCTTCCGTCCTTGGTGACCGAAGAGGATCAATCAGTGATGAATGCGGTGGGGCCCGCCTGTCTCTTCAACGAGGCCTAACACGCTTTAAATCAGGTAACTCTGATGGCATCTTTGTTGTTTCTTTTATACTTAGAATTGTAAGTAATTATAACGTTTTTCTTTCTGTTTGTAGGCTTCGGTGTTGCATCACGAGGCCTTTCTTCGAATCCGAGAGGAGCATGATGATGAGGTTCGGAGCTTCACTGAGAAGAGTGACTCTTACAAGCTCCTTAGTGAAAAACTTCGAGCAGATGGCTTAACAGGTATTGCAAATTTTCCATGATAGTGAAGATGAGAAGGAGATAACCACTAACGATCCAATTCTACAGGTTCGGCAGAGGATCGAGCAGATCGGACGGCTTAACTCACAGGTAGATGGGCTACTTCCTGAGACAGAAGAATTTAAAAAGAGTATGAATACCCTTGCCTCGAAAAAGGAAGCCGCTCAAGCTCAGTTGGAGTTGTCTAATGCCCAACTTTGATCCACGAAAGAGAATGCCTCGGGGCTGATCGAGAAGATAAAAGAGCTTCAGCATCGGTTGGATTTGGCTATTACTGATAAAGCAGGCTTGGCTAATGAACTTGAAGTGGCCAGATCTGAGGTGATCGAGGCCAATAAAAGAGCCGATGCTAAAGTGACTCAGTTCAGGATCGATGTTGAGGTTAACCAAGCCAAAGCCAAGAGCATGGTCGAACATGCAAAATGGCAAGCTCAGAGAGAAGCTCTCGAGGAGGTCAGTGCTCAGGGCTTCGATGTTGGGGCCGAGATTGAAGTTGCCAAGGTGAAGGAGAACAAGGCTCGAAGGTTGGCCTTTCCTGAGGAAGAATCTGATAGCTCGAGTGAGTCTGAAGGTGAGGAAGATGCCGAGAGCAAGGCCTCCGATGAAGATCGAGCCATTTAGGACCTTAGGTAGTTTGTTGTGTTCTTTTAAGGCCGCTTTCGGTCTTTGTATAAAGAACTTCCTTTTGGCCGAGTTGCCTTTGTACAAGATTTGTAAATATAAAACTTTCTTCCTTTGAAGCAAAATATCCTTTTAAGCTAAATAAATAGTTTGAATTTTAATCATTGTCACCTTCGGGCTTTGTGGGTAGTTCCTCTTTGCTTTGTCGGGCTCGAATAGCCTTCAGCCTTAAATAGTCGAGTGTTTGTTCAAACACAACATAATAAGTAACTCACCCAAAGTAATGTAGGTCGTAGGCTTTATGGTCGAGTGATTGATCGAAACCGAAATATGAGTAGCCCTTTAGGCTTAATAGTCGAGTGAGTGCTTGCTCGAACTCGAAGTAATATAACCCGTAGGCTTATTGGTCAAGTGAGTGATTGCTCGAACTCAAAATAAGAGTAGACCGTAGGCTTAGTAGTCGAGTGAGTGCTTGCTCAAACTCGAAATAAGAGTAGCCCTTAGGCTTAGTAGTCGAGTGAGTGCTTGCTCGAACTCGAAGTAATATATCCCGTAGGCTTAGTGGTCGAGTGAGTGATTACTCGAACTCGAAATAAGAGTAGCCCGTAGGCTTAGTAGTCGAGTGAGTGCTTGCTCGAACTCGAAATAAGAGTAGCCCTTAGGCTTAATAGTCGAGTGAGTGATTGCTCGAACCCGAAGTAATGTTAGCCCTTAGGCTTAGTAGTCGAGTGAGTGCTTGCTCGAACTCGAAGTAATGTAGCTTGTAGGCTTAGTGGTCAAGTGAGTGAATGCTCGAACTCAAAATAAGAGTAGCCCGTAGGCTTAGTAGTTGAGTGAGTGATTGCTCGAACCCGAAGTAATGTTAGCCCTTAGGCTTTAGTAGTCGAGTGAGTGCTTGCTCGAACTCGAAGTAATGTAGCCCGTAGGCTTAGTGGTCGAGTGAGTGAATGCTCGAACTCGAAATAAGAGTAGTCCGTAGGCTTAGTAGTCGAGTGAGTGCTTGCTAGAACTCTAAGTAATATAGCCCGTAGGCTTAGTGGTCGAGTGAGTGATTGCTCGAACTCGAAGTGATGTAGCCCGTAGGCTTAGTGGGACTTGATCTCGTTGATTTTTCGGTTGGCAGTCCCCGATTTATGGTGTAATGGTTGGCCCTTAAGCCTGTATGCATAATAGATCACGAAATAGAGGATGGATTCTGAGATATGAGATATCGGTAAAAAACTCTCTTTATGTCATTATACATGTGTTTATGTTCTGTACTAGGGATCGAGCAAACTACATGAGCATGGTTCGTTTTGACCATTTGGCTCTTACAATTTTTCCCATCGAAACCCTGTTGTCATGAAGTAACTTTCTTGCGTTGAATTTGATAATCGAACTCGATATATTCAAGGGTAAGGCCCCCCAGTATTCGAGGTTGATTGTAAAGAGGCCTCGGATACTATTGAATTGTTCTAAATTAGCACGATCAATGGTTGCCTCATTAAAAACCTTGCCGAAAAACCCATTTGGGACAAAACCGATCTAAGGGAAAAAGAGTAAAATGCGTGCTTTCAGGCCTAAAGGCGTCGAGTTGAATAACCCATCCCTGTTTTTGATCGAGCACATGCAAGGGTTAATTTCAAGATATAAATGAACATAGGAGGGTCGTACCTTAACAATAGTATTGTTTTAGGTGCGACATGTTCCAATTGCTTGGTAGTTGTTTGCCATTTATTACACCGAGCTTGTTGGATCCTTTTCCGATGATTTCGAGAACCTGATACGGTCCTTCCCGGTTCGGACCCAGTTTTCCTTCATTTGAATTTCGAGTGTTGAGTGTAACTTTCCTTAGCACTTAGTCCCAAATTTTAAAATATCAAAAATTGGTTCTTCAATTATAATACCTTTCGATCCGCTATTTTTGGGCGGCTAATCGGACGAGAGCTGCTTCTTGTTTTTCTTCCAATAATTCTAGGCTCGTGTTCATCATCTCTTTATTCGACTCATTTGTTGCATATCGAAACCTGATGCTAGGTTCCCCGACCTCAACCAGGATAAGAGCTTCGGCGCCATAAACCAACGAGAATGGTGTTGCCCTCGTGCTCGATTTTGATGTTGTGCGGTAAGCCCATAGGACTTCGGCCATTATTTCTTTCCATTTTCCTTTAGCGACAGTTAATCTTTTCTTAAGATTTTGGATGATGGTTTTGTTGGTCGATTCGGCCTGTCCGTTTCCGTTAGGATGATAAGGTGTTGATAGGATCCTTTTGATTTTATGGTCTTCAAAAAATTTGGTTACTTTGCTTCCGATGAATTGCTTTCCATTGTCACATATAATCTCGGATGGCATCCCGAACCGACATATGATGTGGTCCCAAATGAAGTCTATTACCTCCTTTTCTTTGACTTTCTCGAAATCCTTTGCTTCAACCCATTTAGAGAAATAATCAGTCATAAACAAAATAAACTGAGCCTTATCTGGGGCCGATGGGAGGGGGCCGACGTTGTCCATTCCCCATTTCATGAAAGGCCAAGGAGCTAGGACCGAGTGGAGAAGTTCCCCGGGTTGATGAATCATGGGCGCATGTCTTTGGCGTTTGTCGCATTTTCGAACGAACTCCCTGGCATCTTTATCCATATCGATCCAATAATATCCTGCTCTGATTATTTTGTGGACTAATGAATCGGCACCGGAATGATTCCCACCAGTGCCCTTGTGAATCTCACGTAGGATGTAGTCGGTATCTCCTAGTCCCAAACATATTCCCAGTGGACCATCGAACATCCTTCTGAACAGCGTTCCATCATTGTATAAGGTGAACCGTGCAAATTTTGTGCGTAGAGCTCTCGATTCCTTTGGATCTGATGGAAGTTTCTCGTTCTTGAAGTATTATATATATTTGTTTCTCCAATCCCAGGTTAAACTCGTGGAGTTTATCTCGGCATGACCTTCTTCGATTACCAATTTCATGAGTTGTACGACAGTCCCCGAGTTGAGTTCATCATTCTCGACCGAAGAACGTAAGTTCGCAAGAGCGTCGGCCTCACTGTTCTGTTCTCGAAGCACATGTTGTAAAGTCCATTCCTTAAATCGATGTAGAGTCACTTGTAATTTATCCAAGTACCTCTGCATTCGATCTTCTCGGACTTCGAAAGTTCCATTGACTTGATTTACCACGAGGAGGGAATCACATTTAGCCTCCACGACCTCGGCTCCCAAGCTCTTAGCTAGTTCAAGACCTGCAATCACGGCCTCATATTCGGCCTCATTATTAGTCAATTTTGTAGTTTTAATAGACTGCCTAACTACATTACTTGTGGGCGATTTTAGTACGATGCTCAGTCCAGACCCCTTTGCGTTTGAGGCTCCGTCTGTAAAGAGGGTCCAGATTCCTGAAGAGGTATCCGATTTTATCAATAATTCTTTTTCAATTTCGGGTACCAAGGCTGGCGTGAAGTCAACCACGAAGTCCGCTAAGATATGAGATTTGATAGCGGTTCGAGGTCGATACTCGATGTCGTACCCGCTGATCTCTATGGCCCATTTGGCCAATCGACCTGAGAGCTCAGGCTTGTGTAAAATATTTCATAGAGGATAAGTTGTCACAACATGTATCGGATGGCACTGAAAATATGGTTTTAGTTTCCTAGAGGCACTTATTAAAGCAAGCGCTAATTTTTCTAAGTGTGGATATCTAATTTCGGCCTCACCTAAAGTTTGACTGATATAATAAATACCTCGTTCTTCTCGAACTAGGACTCCACTTACTGCTATCTACGAAACAACTAGATATAGGTAGAGTTGTTCGTCTGCCTTCGGGGTATGAAGCAATGGAAGGCTCGATAATTACTGTTTTAGCTCTTCCAAAGCTTGCTGACATTACGGAGTCCATGCAAAATTGCTTTTCTTTTTAAGTAGAGAGAAACATTGGTGGCTCCTATCCGAGGATCTCGAAATGAATCGTCCCAGGGCGGCTATCCCCCCTGTTAGCTTTTGCACGGCCTTTACATTATCTACCACTGTGATGTCCTTGATTGCTTTGATTTTATTGGGGTTAATATCGATTCCTTGATTGGACACCATGAAGCTGAGAAATTTGACCGAGCCAACCCTGATAGCACATTTTTTGGGATTGAGCTTCATATTGTACTCCCTTAGTATGTCGAAAGTTTCCTCCAAATGCTTTAAATGGTCCTCTGCTAGCAGTGATTTAACTAACATGTCATCAATATAAACCTCTATTATTTTTCGAACATTCTGTTTACTAGGCGTTGATAGGTTGCACCAGCATTTTTTAGGCCGAATGGCATTACGTTATAACAGTAAGTCCCGTACTTAGTGATAAACGAGGTCTTTTCCTGATCCTCCGAGTTCATCTGTATTTGGTTATACCCTGAGTAGGCATCGAGAAAGCTGAGAGTTTCGTGGTCGGCCATGGCATCGATCATATGATCGATATTAGGCAAAGGAAAAGAATCCTTAGGGCATGCTTTATCTAGGTCTTTATAATCTATACACATTCTAAGCATGTTCCCCTTTTTAGGGACTACCATCACATTTGCTAGCCATTCGGGGTACTTTACTTCCCAAATGGACCCTATTTTGAGAAGTTTGGTTACCTCATCTTTGATAAAGGCATGTTTAACCTCGGACTGGGCCTTCTTTTTTGTTTTACGGGGTGGAACCTTGGGTACAAGCTTAGCTTATGAGTGGTGATTCCCGGTGGGATCCCTGTCATGTCAAGATGGGACCAAGCGAAACAGTCTATGTTAGCTATAAGAAATTGAATAAGCTTTTTCCTGAGCTCGGGATCTAACCCCGTGCCCAGGTATACCTTTCGTTCGGGCAGATATTCGCTAAGTTTGACTTGCTCCAGTTCTTCGACCGTAGATTGAGTAGCGTCGGAATCATCAAGGACCATAAAGGATCGAGGGATCCCATGTTCATCATCTTCGTCAGTCTTCCGATTCTCTAATTGGGTCGGAGCTGACGTTTGTGATTGCTATTTGGTATTCCGTTCTTCCTTCGAACCCGATCCTTTTGTCGATGATATTGAAGATATCAGAGTTGCTTCTTCGACGACAAACATTTCTCTTGCGGCCGGTTGTTCTCCATAAACTATTTTGACTCTCTCCGATGTTGGGAATTTCAGAACCTGGTGGAAGGTCGAAGGCACAACTCTCATATTGTGGATCCACGGCCTTCCAAAAGGGCGTTGTACCTCATATCGCCTTTAATTACGTGAAACTTCATTTCTTGGATAGTTCCGGCCATGTTTATTGGCAGAATTATCTCGCCTTTGATAGTTTCACATGACATATTGAATCCGTTTAGAACCAGGGTTACGGGTACGACCTGGTTCTACAGGTCGAGCTGCTCTACGACCTTCGATCTAATAATGTTGGCTGAGCTACATAGATCAATTAACACACGTTTGACTTTAGTTTTATTCATAATTACAGATATTACCAGTGCATCATTGTGAGGTTGCATAACTCCTTCTGCATCTTCATCATTAAAAGACATGGTTCCTATGGGTGCGTAATCTTGAGTTCGAGATCGTTTTTCTCTTATAACCGACATCTTAGTGCGTTTAAGCACCGGCCCCTGAGGGGTATCGATCCCATCGATGATCATGTGGATAATGTGTTGTGGCTCTTCTTGTTCGTTCCGTCTATTGAAATCCCTGTCTTTGAAATGATTTTTGGCCCTGCCACTTAAAAATTCTCAAAGATGCCCTTTATTGAATAACCGGCTACCTCCTCTCTTAATTGCCTGCAATCTTCCGTTCTGTGTCCATGAGTACCATGATATTCGCACACTTGATTGGGATTCCTCTGGGCAGGATCGGTCTGCATAGGTCGAGGCCATTTAGTATCTTTGATGCGTCCGATAGCCGACACGATAACGGATGCATCGATGCTGAAGTTGTACTCCGATAACCAAGGTGCTTCTCTGGGTCTGGTATGACTGTCGAACCCATTCCTGTTCATCAGCCCCCGAGACCCTTGGCCTCGATCATTTCTCTTTTCACCTCGTATGGGTTGCGTGAAGGTTCGCCACCCCTACGATCTCTGTTATATGGCCGATATCAATCCTTGTTCGCCATTGGTTCTCGGTCGATATCCTTTTAGTATCGGACACAGAACCCAACTGGTCGTCTTCGATTCTTATTTTGGACTGATACCGGTTATGCACATCGGCCCAAGTAATAGCTGGGTACTCGATCAAGTTATGCTTCAGCCATCGTGAAGCCATCGAGCTTCGTTCGTTTAGACTTTGAGTGAAAGCTTGAACAACCCAATCATCTGTGACGGGTGGTAGATCCATTCGTTCCATTTGGAAATGAGATACGAATTCTCTTAGCATCTTGTTATCCTTTTGTCTTACCTTGAATAGGTCCGACTTCCTGGTTTCGACCTTTATGGTCCCGGCATGTGCTTTTACGAAAGAATCGATAGAGTTAGACGGTAAATTATGATACCATATCATTGCTCCCTTTGACAGGGTTTCACTTTTTTTCAACAATACAGATTCGATCTCATCGTCCTCTAGATCATTCCCTTTAATGGCACATGTGTAAGAGGTGACATGCTCATTGGGGTCGGCCGTTCCGTTATATTTAGGAATCTCGGACATGCAAAACTTCTTTGAGATCGGTTTACGAGCCGCGCTCGGGGGGAAAGGCTTTTGTATGAATTTTTTGGAATCTAAGCCCTTCAATATCGGTGGTGCCCCCGGGATTTGATCAACCATGGATTTATATGTTTCCATTTTTTTGTCGTTTGCCTCAATCCTCCTTTCTCCTGACTCTATTTGTTTTGTCAGTTCTTCGAACATCTTAACAATTTCGGGATTAGTCCCCGATTCTTGCTCATTTAACCTTACTATAGCTGGCCCTATTTTGTGGGTGTCTTCTTGGGGTGGACTGGGCTCGAGTCTGGTCGGTGCCTGAGTTTGGCTCTGCAACTGGGCTATTGCTACTTGTTGAGCTTGAAACATCTCGAAGATCATACGCAAGCTGATTCCGTTTTTCTCAGCGTTTTGGGTATTTCGAGCTGCAGACCGTGTTCCACCATGAATGTTGTTTTCACTTTTCAGGGTCGAAACGTTGGTTCGCTTCGATGGCCGCATGTGAATTGACATCTATTGGCTCTTCGACCCGAGCTCCAACGGGATCGACGAGTGGCCTTTCACCCCCGGGGGTTAAGTTGTTGTTCTCATCTTGAAGGCCAACTTTGTTGTCGATAGGTAAGGCTATTAATTGAGAATTAGTCGTTTTCAACCTAAAATCAAAGATACTTCCAAGAGCAAGTGTAAAATGGTGTGTTTTGTAGAGATTCGTACCAAACAACCACTATTATCCTTGGCCCCACGGTGGGCGCCAAACTGTTTACCCGAAAAACGGATAGAGTTAAATTTGTATATAGTTCTAAGGATACGTAGTATAACTTGACACAAATCGTAAAAGTGGGTAGAAATATTGAATATTGACCGTAAACAATGAAATACAAACAAAGTTAAAAGGGAAATGATTTATGAATAAGCAAGATGAATCAATGTATAAAGCTCAAAGGGATAATCTCTCAGAATGAGAGTGTATCAACAGTATCTGAGTTATATGCTATATCATTGCCTTGATGGTGTGTTTTTACAGAAATATAGCCATCCCTCTTATAGTGGAGAGATCCTACTTTAAATATAATTAAAAATACATAGTGGAAAACCCATGATAAATCAGCTTTTCCCTGATTCTCGCCGAGATTCTCCCCCTTAGTGCGGCTGTAACGGCTCTTGTCTATGAGCTCGATCTTGATTGGACTTGATATTGATCGATCTACAAATTTAGAGCTCGATATTGACTCGAGCTAGATATTGATTTGGGGCCCGGTATTGATTCGGGCTCGGTATTGGTCGGTCTCTGGCTCTTAAGCTCGATAACACCGCTTTGTATCAGTGTTCGATTGGGACTCGAGCTTGGTAATGATTTCGAGCTCAGTATTTGATCGGTCCCTGAAACTCGAAGCTCGATAACCTGGCTTCAGATCTCATCTCGATATTATGAAAACGCTATTCGGTTCATTAAGTTACCATCTTTACCAATCGTACGAAGGTCGAAGCGGGTTTTGACCGTATACAATGGCATAAATATAATTTCAAATTATATCATGAAGTTATAATTCTAATCTCGATAACCAAACGAGTGATAAAATGGTTAAGAAACCCAAGAGAGAGAAAAAGAGAGTGTGGAGAGAGAGTGCGCTTTGACCAAAAAGAGGGAACAAATTGAAAAAATATCATGGGTTAGACATGAGTATTTTAATATATGATCTCGAAGAGAAAATGGAATAAGTACCATCAATCTAAGTGCTAAGAAAGCCAGGTTTAGCGCTATTGGGAGATGAGAATATCTGCAACTTGCAAATTAAAAGTGTCAATTGATTTTCTTTTACTGCTGAGAGAGTTTATTTAATGATTAGTTTAATCTATATAAAGCAAAAGAAAAAGGGAATAAGTAGTATATTTTGTTCTATCATGGAAATTAAAGAGTTGACTACTACAGTGAAAAATGTTTCATTGGTTTTACAAAGTCAAACCCAATTAGTAAAAGGAAAAAGGGGATAATATAAATTGCTCTATCATGATAGAGTTTCATTGGTTATACAGTGTCAAACCCATTTCTCATGTGGGACTAATTCAAAAATAAGGAATATGATTGGGGATATCTCAAACTTACAGTTTTCTTTTTGTAATTTAAGCTCTTCTAATTTCATTGAACATTTCTGTTATTTTTAGAGTGTTTTGGTTGGAGGGATTAGCTAAATAATTCTAGTGCATGCATACGTTCGTATTATTTATAATATATTAGGCTTGGTTAGTATTTAATTTCATTTTCAATATAATTAATACCAATATAATTAATACTTTAATCTAAATATTTGTATACTAGATACAGTATGAAAAACTTATACAACAGAATATTAACAAATAACAATACATGTATTAATAAACAAGATTATCTCAATTGGTTAATTAATCTCTTTCATACTCAAAGAAAGGTCACCTAAAGCCGGCAAGTTCTTGTACTTTATATCTAGAACTAGAATCTCTAATGAATTCTAAGAGCTGGTGGACACGTGTTGAGAAGAGAATGGTAATAACAATTACTAATAAGATTAAGTAAAGCTTATCCATACTTAAAATTCTTCCGACGATTGATTGATTAGTTTAATTAGACATGTTTTTTTCTTAAAGGGAAAACACAAACCAAACCTCTCAACTCTGGGCACACAAGCTAATACCTAGTGAGGGACCCATTTAAGAATAAATCAATGTGAGGGACAGCTGTGTATCTTGTTGGGACCAAACGCACACGCAAGTATATGCGGTCGTCAAGTAATAAAGTGACTAAAAGTCGGATGTCGAACCCACGAGGACTTATGATTAACTATTAACTAAATTAGACTATCCTAATTATCTAAACAAGAATTAAACCTCAAAATATTTTATTCTAAACTAATTAAATAAAAAATTATAAATAATGAACTTTGAACAGAGAAAAAACAGATTTTTTATGATATCAATGTAATGAAAACGATCTAGGGTTATGGGCTATCTAACAATCATATTGTATTCTTAAATTGAATTGACCGACTAATTTATCTAGCTTATTGGTTGACAGGGTTAATATTGCTCATAAGAATCTGTCAAGTTCTTACTCGCCTATTCAAGCTAACCTAACGCCTATATGTCTATGGAGTTAGAATCAACAAGAACGCATTTATAATTCCTGTAAATCAACCAAGCAAGGCAATTAGGTATATGTCTATCCTAACCACGAATCCGTTCCCCGATGCCCGAGTTCAAGAACTTGCCCTACTCAATCCTATATGCAATATAGAATTCCCACTTTCGAGTTCAATTCTAGATTCGTAGATAATATTCAATTGGTGATCAAGCAATTAAATAATTAAGCGCAAGATTGAATAAATAAACTAATATGATAAATCAAGAAGTCAAAATCAATATCCGAATAACAATAGTCATGAAAGAACCACAACCCTAGAACGTGAAGTTTAGCTCCATATAGACATGGTAGCCAAACAACAAATCATACAAAGAAACATAAAAATTACTAAGTTTGGTGGGAGAAAGATGGAACTTGATGAATTCCAGCCTCCACAGCTTTGTCGTGGCTTTTTCCCCCTTCCCAATATGTTTGATGACCTAAAAGAGGCGTTTTTGGCTTATATATTGCGTACAAAAGTCGTGGGCCAAAGTTCTCCTATTTCTAATCCAAATCAGCTTCAGGGATTGATGCTAGGGTGGATGCGTCGCATCCACCTCGTCCTCCACTTCTCAGCTTCGCATGCTAGGGTGGATGCTTCGCATCCACCTCGTCCTCCACTTCTCAGCTTCGCATGCTAGGGTGGATGCTATGGGCCGACTTCACTGCTAAGGGTGCACGAAATCTGATCTTTTTCTAGATTGGATGCGATGCATCCAATCTCTCTTCCTCTACCTAGAGTACATTTTCTTCATATTTTTGCACTCCAAATACCCTAATTTACCACACACAACTCAATTAGTCATAAAACTAATAATTAAATCATGTTGGGCATTTTAAAGATCAAATAACATCAAGAAGCGGTTAAAACATGGATAAAGTAATATCAACACATATCGAGATATGCCAAACATTACTACCCCACACTTAAACCTTTGTTCGTCCTCGAACAAACCATCCTATAGTGGACGAAACAAAATTAAGCTCTTATCATTCAAAGCATACTGCACCTATGACCATGGTTATTTACAACAATTAGGCTCTAGACTATGCATCACATACACTTCCCTTTACTTATGCCCTTCTTTAAACACATTCGAACAAAGACAACATGCTCACAATAACCCTAACCTCAAAAACCGACTCAATGTCACTATGCACTCATGGCTTGAACACCCAACATCATAGAGAAGTCTAATAACGTTACCTATCCCTCGTGAAACCATGTGCCCTCACAACAAGAACAAGAGAGCGAGTTCAATCCACACATTCGAATCTCATGATCAAATATATTTTAATGACTCACATATATCAAAGAAAATCGCTCACTCTCACAAAGAAGTCACATGCATGAAATTGGTACCATAGGCTTGCCCTTAATGTAAATCTCTACTAATGTAAGCTCGCTCGATCTAAAATCAATTAGGACTTTTTCATGGTTGTACTGTGGGCTAAGGGACGGGTAGGATATATTTAAGGAATAGTGACTCACCCTCCTAAGCACTTTAATACATCACAAAATTACTTTAAGCGTATTTTCTTCAACACCACTTCAATTTCACAAACAATATCACCCCCAAAACAGTCCCTTTTTCTTTAAGCACTACTTTAGTTCATACCCACTAGCAAGAACAAGACAATAATTTATTCATTTCTATTTTTCTTCTTTTTTTTTTTTCCAGATTTTTCTTTTCCTTTTTTTTTCCTTTCAATTTCCGCTAGTGGTGTATTATTTTACAAAATAAGTGCACCCTTCTTTCTTTCATTGGTTCCACTCAAAAGCCACCCCACACTTAGTACCTTCTTACTTCTTTTAGCGCTCATCTAATAATTAAAGTGCTTTAAGAGGTAAAAGAATCAAAACAATGTCAATTAAGAATAAAAAGGGTATAGGCTTGTAATGTGGGTACCAAATAAAAGGTCTACAGACCCAAAAGGGTTAACTATGGATAGATTTTATTTGTGATAAGCAATAAGCTCATAAAGATCAAAGAAAGCCTAAAATCATTTTTCAAACCGAGCATCACCTAAAATTTCGCTTCAACTCACATACCGGGCAAGTTCTATACACAAGTACAATACATGGACAACACAAAAACCTCACCACACATGGCACATGACTCACTAAGGACGATCACATTCCGACTCTCAAGCAATGCAAGTATTCACGGAGCCACGAGATATTAAGTATTAAACACAAGGTGAACATAAGTCATGTAAACGAAACATAGGCACCACAAAACATGCTATCCAATTTAACAAGGCATCATCAATAAATTTAAATCATACAGAAGATACTACACATGCCAAAGTATAAATATGTTACTATCAAACAAGTCAAGGGCGCCTAGGTTCATCATTCTTGCTCCTTTTATTCCCTAAATTCCTAATCTACTCGGAAAGAAAAAAACTACTCGGTTCAAACTACATCCCATGGAAAAGAACCGAGGCACAAAGAAAAACCACAGGGGATTATTACTACCTAAAGAAAGCTAAAAGACATATTTTGGATTTTTGTTTAGACTTTAATCCCTCAAGAAAACTGTCTAGGAGATCAATCATCAGGAAAAGTCCAATTTTTTTACTTTTTTCATTTTTTTTCCACAAAAGCTACTACACTTAAGAATGAGTACTATAACTAAGCTAAAATAGCATAGAAACTCATCCAAACGATCTCCTCACCCCACACTTAAAATTTTGTAATGTCCTCAATGCACACTATAAATAATAAGAGGGTAAACGAGACTCCCTGGTAGGCCAAAGGCTGAAGCAATAGCGGCTCACGAGGTACTCAGACTTCCCCCAGGCATCGTCTTTTGTGTGGGCACCCCACACTTAGTCCTCACCATCTAGCTCGCTTTTGCACTCTTCTAATGGCTTTGCTTCCTATTCTCATAATCCTACAAAACAAAAATAAATACTACAAAATAATAAAAATAAAATAAAATAAAATAGAAAGTAAACAAAAATAAAAGAAAGCAGTAAAGCTGGGTTGCCTCCCAATAAGCGTCTGATTTAACGTCGCGGGACGACGTGAACCGCTTTTTGCCTCTACCTCGAACTTATGAATTGAGCCCCTAACATGGCATCCAGTCTGCGGCTATGCTCAGTGGTGGGGCTACAAAGATAACCAGGCCAAGTAATAAATTTTTCATTCTACACGTCTCGGCCTTTAGATGAGGAATGTAATTTTTGCTTTTTGGCACAACAAATTCAAAAATATAGGCACTCTCATCCTCACCCTTTGACCCCCTCATTGGCTCAGATGGCTCGATTACTATCTTACTATCTAAACACAATGTGAAAAAATGATTAGAATGAGGTTTAATATGCCTTAACTCATGAATTGTACTACTATTTACATCCCCATATATACACACACTCAAGTCTCCCAAAGTAATGTTATCTATTCCCTCACATGACTCTAGAGCATTCTTCTCAACATTGGTATCCTCAAGAAAAACATGGTCTAATGATTGGTATTCTCGTTTTAGCTCCTCAATTTGGTCTAGAAGATTTTTTTCAGCTTCACACAACTCGTCATTAAATTGTTGGCCATTACATGCATCAACCTTTTCATTCAAATTTGCATCCAAGTTATGCATAGCCAAGCCAAAATTATCAATTTTATGTGCAAGATCATCTCTCTCCTTAGACCAATCATTCACCAATGTTGTCAGAAGACAACGTCGTTCCGCATATTCCCTTAATCGAGAATATTCGTAACAATACCAACCCTTACTCCCATATTCAAATTCAGCTTTCCAAGAGTTCAGGTCATGACAAGCCCAAAATGACGGGCCATATAAGTCTTCCGTCAACCAAGAGTCTTCATCAATAACCTTACCTCCATATATTTCATCCCTAGATGTCATAATGAAAGAACTAGAAACACACTAAGAGAAAAATTAAATAGTTATAAAAATAAAATATTTACAAAAAGAGAAGAAAAAAAAACTTGTAAAGATAAAAGTAAAAGACTAATATAGAAAAATAGTTAATTTCTAAGTCCCCGGCAACGGCGCCAAAAACTTGTTGGGACCAAACGCACACGCAAGTATACGCGGTCGTCAAGTAATAAAGTGACTAAAAGTCGGATGTCGAACCCACGAAGACTTATGATTAACTATTAACTAAATTAGACTATCCTAGTTATCTAAACAAGAATTAAACCTAAAAATACTTTATTCTAAACTAATTAAATAAAAAAATATAAATAATGAACTTTGAACAGAGAAAGAGCAGATTTTTTATGATATCAATATAATGAAAACGATCTAGGGTTATGGGCTATCTAACAATCATATTGTATTCTTAAATTGAATTGACCGACTAATTTATCTAGCTTATTGGTTGACAGGGTTAATATTGCTCATAAGAATCTGTCAAGTTCTTACTCGCCTATTCAAGCTAACCTAACGCCTGTATGTCTATGGAGTTAGAATCAACAAGAACGCATTTATAATTCCTGTAAATCAACCAAGCAAGGCAATTAAGTATATGTCTATCCTAACCACGAATCCGTTCCCCGATGCCCGAGTTCAAGAACTTGCCCTACTCAATCCTATATGCAATATAGAATTCCCACTTTCGAGTTCAATTCTAGATTCGTAGATAATATTCAATTGGTGATCAAGCAATTAAATAATTAAGAGCAAGATTGAATAAATAAACTAATATGATAAATCAAGAAGTCAAAATCAATATCCGAATAACAATAGTCATGAAAGAACCACAACCCTAAAACGTGAAGTTTAGCTCCATATAGACATGGTAGCCAAACAACAAATCATACAAAAAAACATAAAAATTACTAAGTTTGGTGGGAGAAAGATGGAACTTGATGAATTCCAGCCTCCACAGCTTTGTCGTGGCTTTTTTCCCCTTCCCAATATGTTTGATGACCTAAAAGAGGCGTTTTTGGCTTATATATTGCGTACAAAAGTCGTGGGCCAAAGTTCTCCTATTTCTAATCCAAATCAGCTTCAGGGATTGATGCTAGGGTAGATGCGTCGCATCCACCTCGTCCTCCACTTCTCAGCTTCGCATGCTAGGGTGGATGCGAACTCCTCCACTTCTCAGCTTCGTATGCTAGGGTGGATGCTTCGCGTCCACCTCATCCTCCACTTCTCAGCTTCGTATGCTAGGGTGGATGCTATGGGCCGACTTCACTGCTAAGGGTGCACGAAATCTGATCTTTTTCTAGATTGGATGCGATGCATCCAATCTCTCTTCCTCTACCTAGAGCACATTTTCTTAATATTTTTGCACTCCAAACACCCTAATTTATCACACACAACTCAATTAGTCATAAAACCAATAATTAAATCTTGTTGGGCATTTTAAAGATCAAATAACATCAAGAAGCGGTTAAAACATGGATAAAATAAGATCAACACATATCGAGATATGCCAAACATCAGTATGGGAAATAGGAATTAGTACCATGTTTTTGTTTGGTTTTGGCATACTTACTAACAATCGTACTCACTCCTTCAATTTTGACATTCTATTTTTTTTAGTTAGTTAAAAAAAAATATCACTTTCCCTATTTGGAAATAATTTATCTTTATGTAATAATTTATAGCAATACAAAATATATCTGTCTTATTTTACATCACAAATTTAAAAAATTTATCTCTTTTTTTAAATTTTGTGCTCAGTCAAATAGATTCACATAAATTGAGACGGAGAAAGTATAATATTTTTTACTCATTACATAGGATAAGGAAGGAAAAAAAAATGGAAAAGGAGTCCAATATGAGAAATTGAATTCATAACAACAAAGCGAAAGTTAATATAACCAACCAATTAACTAAATTAAGGGCCCGTTTGGACGTACAATTTGGTTGAAGATTTTTTCAAAAAAAAAAAAATCATTTTTTTTTTCAAAATCAGCGTTTGTTCATAAAATTTTCAATTTTCACTTGAAGATGCATTTTGAAAATTTTCGAAAATTTGAAAAACTGCAAAAAATTATTTTTCAAAATTCACTCACAAAACTTCAAAAACAACCCAAACTGAAATTTATGTCTAAACACAACTCTAAATTTCAAATACCATTTTTACTTTAAAAAAAAATTTCAAACATTTTTTCGAATTTTACAATTCTTATGTCTAGACGCCTACTAAGATTCTCCTTGCTACCCTTTTGCAATCTTCATTTTGACTTATTTTTTAGTTTTTTTGAGAAAATATATACGAATTGCAATACTTTCTTTGTTTCCATACAATATTTCCATTTTAATTTTATGTGACACATTTTGAATTGACAGAGTTTGAAAAATAAAAAATGCTTGTTGACAAATCAACTAAATATATGTAGTACAAAATAATAAAATTTTGCGTGTAATACCAACAATTAAATTACTAGTGGAATTTTACCCGTTCATGTTTCTCCCTAATTGAAGAATGTGTATTTTATTTAGTGTGTCCCAATAAGCCATGCCAGAGAGGATATAATTAATAAAAATGATACGATTAAATAGTTTTAAAATATAAAAACATATAATTTTTTGCGACATACTATAACATGATGTATCACAATAAATGAGAAAGATGAAGTCAACCATGTTATTATTACAAACTCAATTGATTAAGTAGGCAAGAGTATATGTGTTTGTCATAATCTTCACTTAGAAAATTAAATCCGTAAAGATTAGATATTTGTGGGTTACTTGAAATACGCTTTTATATGATATTATTTTAATATTTTATTTGAAATTTCCAATAATATTTCACTTAAATCGAAGTGAACGATCTTATTCGAGAGACAGACAAATACATAACATTGGAGTGGCACAGCCTTTTTAGGCTGTTTTGTTGTTGGACTAATAGATTTTTTTGGGTCAAAACTGTTCAAGCTGTTGGCTTTATTTGTTGCTGCTGGCACAGACTGCAAGATGTTCGTCTAATTTGCTTGAGACGTTGATTGTTGCGATAAATATTTAAATTAATATTTATGAACGTGCGTTACACGTACGTGATGATTTAAATATTTATTTGTATGAAAGAACAATAAAATTTAATTAATAAGAGAAATTTATATATTTTATATCTATATATAAATATAAAACTGAGCTTAGGAGAGCCTATGTGACACCTCTCTTGTATTTGGAAAAACATTTATCTTTTTTGTCAATTTTTTACCTATTTCTCTTATTTTTCTATTAAATATCTATTCAATGTAACCGTTGCAATACTTCCCCTAGTGATATATAAGGTTACAACGATTGGAATGAAATTGCAATGTACTGTTGTTGAATCTTTCAATTTTTACCTTTCAGTTACAGTTCCGCTTTTAAGTTCATTTTCTTATTCAAGATCCTTACACAAATTTTCAGTTATACAAAGGTTCTCATCTTTTCAATCTTCTTTTATCCTGACTCATCTTCCTTTTTTGCTCCACATCTTCTCTCCAATTCTTTACCAACTAATTCTTTCTTCCAAAATTTCTAATCAGTAATGGTCACCAGCCTGAATTTTACATCCTTTAAGTTATTAAATCGTCACTTTCATTTAACATTTTGTTACCAATATCAATTCCATAACCCTGCCTTCTCATGCTATAGTGGTATGAATAATCACCGAGAGTACAAGTTCAAAGTTTAAAAAAGTTCTTCAACAATTTTCCCTTGAAGTATATTCTCTGTAAAGTTAATATTTCTATTACATCTTGTTTGGATGGTTGTTACGAAAATAATATATCGTATCGTACTGTATTGTATTGTATTGTACTGTATCGTTTGATAAATACAATATTTGGATAGATTGTATCGTTTGCTGTCGTTTTATGATATCACACACCAGCAATATGAAGAATAAACTTGCAATATTATAAAGAAAAATTATGACACATGGTAAAATTACAATATAAAAAAGTAGGGTAAATGATAAAATAAAATTATTTAATAATAATGAAGGGTGAGATTGAGATAAAAAGACAAGGTAACGACGCGACCACACCAAATCGGTTGTTACATAAAGTGGCATATTTCGTCGTTATGTAACGACGGATTTAACGATACGACACAACAAAATTTAAGTAACAATCAAAACAAACATCATATTTAAAGTAACAATACAATATAATACAATGAGTAACAACCGTCCAAACAAGCTGTTAGTGATTTGAATGCTTTAATTTGCTAATTTTGAATATTATTTTAAGATGTATGATGATTGACTTATTTTTTGAAATATGAAAGATTGATATGGAAAAATACTTGATGAGAATTTGACTATTTGTTTGTACTTTTTCTAAAGTTCTCTTCCATTTTGGAGCAAGAATACACGCGTAACGATCCGGCCGGTCATTTTGAGTATTATAATCCCTTTCCTTCATTTACTGCTTAATTTATGCTTTATAGTTGTTTTATGACTTACCGAGTTAGTGGGTTCGGGTCTGGAAGGAATTTGGAGTGAAATGAGACACTTAGTCTCATAATTAAAAATTTAAGTTAGAAAAATGGACCGGATATGGACCTATGTGTAAACGACCTCAGATTTGAATTTTCTTGATTCCAACAGCTCTGTATGGTGATTTTGGGCTTAGGAGCATGTCCGAAATATTATTTGGAGGTCCGTAGTAGAATTAGGCTTGAAATGCCGAAAGTTGAATTTTTTGGAAAGTTTGACCAGGGGGTTGACTTTTTGATATCAGGGTCAAAATCCGATTATGAAAATTTGAGTACCTCCGTTATGTCATTTATGACTTGTGCGCAAAATTTGAGGTAAATCGGACGTGATTTGATAGGTTCCGGAATCGTTTGTAGAAATTAGAAATTTCAAAGTTCATTAGGCTTGAATTGGGGTGTAATTCATGGTTTTAGCGTTGTTTGAGGTGATTTGAGGGTTCGACTAAGTCAGTATGATGTTTTAGAACTTTTTGATATATTTGGTTGAGGTCCCGAGGGGCACGGGTGAGTTTTAGATGGTTAACGGATCAAAAATTTGGACTTGAACAACTGCTGGAATTTTCTGATATCTGATGATGTTTTCCTTCTACGCGATCGCGTGAATGCATCTACGATCGCGTAGGCTTAGTTGGTAAGTGGGGGTTTTTGTTCTACGCGATCGCGTAGCTCTGGGATTTTGTGACTCGCGAACGCGTGAAGAAGGTCACGTTCGCGTAGAGTAAGTGGAGCGGAAATAGAAGTCACGCGTTTTGTGCTTTGCAATCGCGTGGACGAGTCCGCGATCACGTAGGTCTGTGATGTTGTGCTTCGCGATCGCGTGAGAAAATTTGCGATCGGGTAGAGTAAAATCTGGGCGATGGAAAATTGTTCTTCGCGATCGCGTGGGAATGTTCGCGATCACGTAGAGCAAATGTCTGGGCAAAGAGTTTTCCCATTTTCAGTTTTTGACGGATTTGAGCTCGGAAAGAGGTGATTTTTGGGAGTGTTTCAAGTAAAAATAACAGGGTAAGTATTCTTAACTCAATATTGGTTAAATTACCCGAATCCATGGTTATTTTTACCATTTAATTGGTGAATTAAGTTAGAAAAGTCTGAAAACCCTCCTAGTTTAAATTGAAGATTTGAGGGTCGAGTTGGAGTCGGATTTTGATAAAAATGGTATGGTTAGAGTCGTAGTTGAATGGGCTTCCGAATTTTATAACTTTTGTCGAGTTCTGAGACATGAGCCCCACATGCGATTTTTGAGCTAAAATTCGGACTTTTATGGAAAATTAGCATCTTCTTATGGAATTAATTTCAATAAAATTTATTGACTGAAACGAATTATTTGTGACTAGATTCGAGGCATTCAGAGGCCGATTTGTGAGGCAAAGGCATAGTAGAGTAAAGAATTTCACGCCCTGCGGTAAGTAACAGTTTTAAATCTGGTCCTGAGGGTATGAAACCCCGGAATTTTATGTCATGTGATTATTCTGGAAGTGACGCACATGCTAGGTGACGTGTGTCACGACCCAATTTCACCTATATGTTGTGATGGCGCCCAATACTACAGCTAGGCCAGCCAACTTAATAAATTAAGCATATATTGACAAAATTTAAAACCAAAAAAATAATAAAATACCAAATTCTACCAATGTGCGTGCCAAGACCTGGTGTCACAAATGTATGAGCATCTAGTAGATTATACAAAACCTCAAAATTGTCTGAAATAAAAATAGACAGAATAAAAAATACAAGGAGAGATACTAGTAGCTGCAGAACGGCTCAGAAAGACAACTCACCACTATGCCCCTGGATGACGTGGGTGTAAGACAATAGGTCCCCCACTAGTACCTGCTTCAGGTCCTGCACAAAAAGTGCAGTAAGTATAGTATGAGTACGTAAACAACGTGTACCCAGTAAGTATCAAGCCTAATCTCGAAGTGGTAGAGACGAGATGGCCGACTTTGACACTCACTATGAGTCAATAATAATAACTGAAATACAACTAGAATATCTAAATCAGCATGATTCACAGAATTTATAATAATTTATTTAACCAGCGGAAATAATCATATTCCTTCAAATGTAACAATTCTCAATATATTAATTAAATTTCTTAAATTTAAATAATTTTTAATTTATCAATTAATCTCATTTACAGGAATAACAATTAATTCTTTAACAAGCAGGAATAATAATTCATTAAATTTTAAGGATTCTCCAATTTATCAATTAGTTTCGCAAGCTTGAAATAACTATTAAAGTATCGTGTAATTATTATTATTAAGCACGATTTCTGCCGAGGACGTACGACCCGATCCAGAGTGTCGTGTACACTGCCGAGGGATGTGCGGCACGATCCATAGATGCATCTATCCTGCCGAGGCATTCGGCCCGCTCCACAAAAAAGGAGGACATTTTTTTATGTACCTCCGGAAGGAGAGTATATTTATTATAAGATAAATTCGGGAGGAAGAACAATTTCGTTTAACAATTAATTAATTTAAACAGAAAATCAAGCATATGAGATTTCCATCCTTTAATATCTTTATCTAACAATTCACAATATATTCATATATATAAATTAATATTAATTAATCAAGAAATATAATTTACACAAATAATTCATGCTTTGAGTCCTAAACTACCCGGACTTTAGCATTTAAGTCCTAAACTACCCGGATTTTAGTATTTATAGTAGCTACGCACGGACTTTCGTCACCTCGTACATACGTAGCTCCCACAATTAGCAATAATTATTCAATTTAATTCCTATGGGATAATTTCCCCCTCACAAGATTAGATAAGAGACTTAACTCGTCTCAAAGTCCACTTTCCGATTATCGCGTCGCGTAAAAATTCTCAATTCAATGCCGAAAAATCCGAAACTATCCAAAAAGTATATAAAATAATTAATATATGCTCAATAATTCGAAATTCATCTATTAAATAAATTACCCTATCCAAAATGGTAAAATTTCTAAAATTACCCCGGGGCCACGTGCCCGGATTCCGAAAATTTTCGGATGAAAACGTTACCCATTATCTCAAGAACTCAAATATATAATTTCTATCCAATTCCATAACTATTTTCATGATTAAAATTCCATTTTTATAAAAACCTAAGTTTTTCATCTAAACCCTTGATTTTTATGATTTACTAGTTATAATCTACCAATAATCTATATATTTAACTCAAATGGTGTAGAATTAACTTACCTTTCAATTGCTAGTTGAAACCCCCTTCTCAAAAGCTATGAAATTGCCCGAAAATGGAGAGAAAACGGGCAAAAATGGTGGATTCCCGTTCTTTTAGGATTTCTGCCAAACATGCGTTTTGCACCTGTGGACTGTGTATAGCACCTGCGCCTTTCGCACCTACAGAAAATCCTCGCAGGTGCGAGTTTCACACACCTGGGCCAATGTCGCTTCTGCGCACCCTTCTTCGCACCTGCGCGTTCGCATGTGCGCAAATCCTCCGCATCTGCGGTCCAATGCCCCCTCCCCCTTTTCTGCTTCTGCGCACAAGGACTCGCATCTGCGAGGTTCGCTCCTGCGAGCTACTGCCGCACCTGCGGCTGGCCAAGTGCAGGTGTGATTCTGACAGTAGCTGGGAGCTTCAGTTTTGGCTCCCAACTTCCAACTTGGTCTGAGTCTCGTCCGATTGACACTCGGGGCCCCCGGGACCCTGTCCGAACATACCAACAAGTTTAAAATCATAAAACGAACTCGCTCGAACCCTCGAAATGCGTAAAATAATATCAAATATAAGAATCATACCCTAAACCAAATTAATTCAAACTTAAGAATTTCAAGTTCTTCAATTTACTTCCAATGCACCGAAATATACTTAAACTACTCAGAATGACACAAAAATTTACGTGCAAGTCTTAAATCTCTATACGGAACTATTCCCAAACTCGGAATTCCAAACAAACTTCAATTACTCAAAAACTTATCCCAAACCAAATTTAAAGAATTTTAAACCTTCAAATAGTTAATTTTTACTATTAAGCGTCAAAATGCTCCCGGGTTATCAAAAATCCGATTCGGACATACGCCCAAATCCAAAATCATCATACGAACCTATTGGAATGGTCAAATCTTGATTCCGGGGTCATTTTCTCAAAATATTGACCGAAGTCAAACTTGTCCATTTGAAGCTAACTTAAGGAATCAAGTATTCCGATTTCAACCCACACACTTCCAAATCCCGAACCAACCATCCCCGCGAGTCATAAATTAATAAAAGTATGTTCGAGGAGTTTTATTTTAGGGAACGAGTTTTTAAAAGTTAAAATGACCGGTTGGGTCATTACAACGTGCGTGTGAGCGTGCACCGAGAGGATTGTGACTTGGTCCGTCCCGTGAAACTGTAAAGTTGAATAACTTGTTGTTAGCTATATGCTCTCTATGTGTTGAAGAAATTTGACTGTAAATCATGTTAGAAATCATGCTTAGGCTATGTGATAGTACTGTTGGGACCCACAGAGGTCACGTACTTATTGAATTATTTGCTAATTTCTATCTTATGGCCAGTCATGATTTTACTTGCGTATCATACCTTAGTCTTTCTTGATATTTGTTGATGCATTATGTTATCTTTGTTTGGGCTAATCTTTGTCATTTTTGAGAGCCCGAGAGACTAGAGAGGTTAAGGACTGAGTAAGGCCGAGGGCCTATCGGTGAGGTAAGGATATTGTTGCCTAAGAGGCTGTACTTGCTTTGTATTTTTTGTTGCACTTGGTTGCTATATGTCATTGTTGTGAAATCTCTGAAAGATTTTATATCCAAATTACATGAACTTGAACTGTATAAAATTGATTTGACTTAAATTGTCGGATTTGAAAGCATGTCTATTCTTTGCTGGAATTATTGAAAGTAAACTATAACTTTATAGCTCGTCATTACCTTCAGTTCCTTAGTTATTATTGTTACTTGCTGAGTTGGTTGTACTCATACTACACCCTGCACTTCGTTTGCAGATCCAAGTATTCCCGGACATAGCGGGTGTTGATCATTTCGCGCAGTTGATTTTCAGGAGATTTTGAGGTAGTTGTCGTGTTCCGCAGACCTTGTCTCTCCTTCTCTATCTCCTTGTTTACTGTATTTGGTCTCAGACTGTTATAGACCATGTTTTCCAGACTAGTATTCATATTAGATGCTCATGTACTCAGTGACACCAGATTTTGGGAAGTGTTCGTATCAGTATTTGTGGGATTATGTATTGTATTTAAAATATTATATTTTTAGACTTAAAAGAATTTATGGTTCATTGAGATTTTCGACTTACCTAGTATTGAGATATGTGCCATCACGACAAGTTAGAATTTGGGGTCGTGACAACACGATGTTTCATCGGTATTGTAGTTTATTCAAAGCGATTTCATCCGTCATTGTTAAGTTTATGTATGTCCATCCATGAATATGTAACTCCATCAATATTATAGTTAGTCCATGATGTTTTGGCCAGTTATTGTCGAGTTTCTTTGTATTCATATTTAATTCTATGTTTTACTGTGCTTTACCAGAAAGCCAAGCAACTTTCTTGAACCCCTTCATCGATTTAGGTAAGAAGACTGTGCATTTTTCTTGCTTTATTATCTTTTGGGTGTTCAGAAAAATTAACAAACTTTTGTCTGGATTTTCTTTAGTTTTTGTTGTAAATTTAATTATTGCGGAGAAAATAATTTGTGCTTGAATATTTTTGCATTTGATTGTTTGGCGTTTTCATCTAAAGTTATGATTTGCTTGAAGCTTCTTCTCTTTAGTTATTAGAAATTTAGTTTTTGCAAAGTACTTTATATGTTGATGTTATAAACTTGTACCCTTACATTATCTTCTGGAAAAAAAGAAGAAGTAAAAATATCATAGTTTTGCAAAAACCTATTTTTTGGTTATTTATGATTTAATGGGTTAGAAATTTAGCATTTTATAAATTAAATTCCTGAAATACTTAAATTGGTATTATTACATTGTTATTCATATACTCCCTATCTTTTTATTTTCTGTCACGACCCAAATTCTCCTATAGGCCGTGATGGCGCTTAACGTCGCCGCTAGGCAAGCCTACGATGATTTTACTACGAGATTACTTCTTTTAATAGGCTTACAAGTAATTAAATTCTATTTATTTAGAATTTTGAGAAATAGAGAGTCAAATAAATAAAATGAAAGCTTCTGAATGCAAGCATAAATATGTAAATACCCAAAATCATAAAGTCTACTAAAGTGTATGCCAAAATCTGGTGTCACAAGTGTTTGAGCACTAGTAAAATATATAAAATTCTAACTACCGTCTGAAATAACATAGACTGAAAAATAAGTACAAAAGAGAGACTCTAAGGGCTGCAGAACGGTTCGGGAAGCAGCTCACCACTAGGTCTCGGGATATTTGGGATGCGCGCCTGTAGGACCACCAAATGCACCTGCCTCAGATCCTGCACGATTAGTGCAGAAGTATAGCGTGAGTACATAAACAGCATGTACCAAGTAAGTATCAAGTATAACCTCAGAGAAGTAGTGACGAGGGGTCGATATCGACACTTACTATGGGCTGATAGTAAAAAAATACGGGATTCTAAATGAGCACCGGTTATGTATAAAATAACAATAACTCAATAATAATGTAACGACCCCGCCGGTCGATTCGAGAGTTATAGCTCCGTTTTCCTCATTTCTACTTCTTTTTATGTTATTCAGCTATATTATATTATATCGGGTTAGTTGGTTCGGGACCGGAGTGGTTTCAGAGTGAATTGAGACACTTAGTCTCTTAAGTAGAAACTTAAGTTGGAAAAGTCAACCGGATATTGATATATGTGTAAACGATCTCAGATTTAAATTCGGATGGTTCCATTAGCCCCGTTAGGTGATTTTGGACTTAGGAGTGCGTCCGTAATGTGATTTGAAGGTCCGTGGTAGAATTAGGCTTGAATTGGCGAAATTAAAAATTTGGTGATAGTGGAAAATTTGATATCAGGGTCGGAATGAAATTCCGAAAGTTGGAGTAGGTTCGTAGTGTCATTTTTTATGTGTGTGCAAAATTTGAGGTCATTATGACATGGTTTGGTTGATTTCGGCATCAGTTGCCGAATTTGGAAATTTAGAAGTTCTTAGGCTTGAATTCGAGGGTAATTTGATGATTTGATGTTGTTTTGAGTGATTCGAAGGTTCGACTAAGTTGGTATGTTGATATATGACTTGTTGGTATTTTTGGTTGAGGTCCCGAGGGTCTCGGGGTGATTCCGGGTGGTTAACGAATTTGTCGAAGTTGGAAAATGCAGCTGAAGCTGTTGCTACTGCTATTTTCGCACCTACGGAAGAAAGAGTCGCAGGTGCGAGGCCGCTGGTGTGCGTGTGGAGTTCGCAGGTGCGGACAGTTTTGGGCCAGGCAGGATGCGCAGGTGCGAGACCTGGGGCGCAGATGCGGAAAGGGGAATGTTGGGAAGGCTTCGCAGAAGCGGAGGAAATGCGCAGGTGCGCTTTCGCAGGCATGAGAATTTTCTGCGCAGATGCGGAAAATGTGAGGCCAAGGCTGAAGCGCAGGCACGAAGGATTTGGCCGCACCTGCGAGCTCGCATGTGCGAGGCCTGAAGCGCTGGTGCGGAGGATGGCGAATTAAGTGGAGTTCGCGGATGCAGCGCCTTGACTGTAGGTGTAGTCCCGCAGGCGCGGAAAAAAGCCCCGCACGTGCGAAAAACCTAGGCAGAAACCTTAAATAGAACCCTTCGCGAATTTGGCTCATTTTCACCATTTTCAAGTCGGTTTTTGGAACTTTTGGAGTGATATTTGAAGGGTGATTCAAGGGCTATCAATGAGGCAAGTTGCTTGAGCCCTAATACTCGTATATATGGTGATTTCCCATTGTTTAATCATGTAATTAGTGAAAATGAGGGGTTAGGGCTTGGAATTGTTGGAGAGTAATTTAAGGATTTGAAGGACCAAACGATATCGGATTTTGATGAATTTGGTATGGTTAGATTCTTAAGTGAACAAGCTTTCTAGTTTTGTGAATTTTTTCGGATTCGAGACGTGGGCCCGGGGCCCGGGTTTGAGCCAATTTTGAGTTTTGGTCTAATTTTGTAGCTTTTCTTGTGGAATTTTATTCCATTAGCACGTATTGATGGTATTGTACTATTGTGAATAGATTCGGAGCATTTGGAGGCCGAGTCCAGAGGCAAGATCATTGCGGGGTAGAGATTTGACCGGTTAGAGGTAAGTAACGATTGTAAATCTAGTCCTGAGGGTATGAAACCCCGGATTTTGTATCATTCTACTATTGTTAGTGATGCACATGCTAGATGACGGGCATGTGGGCGTGCACTGTTGGGGATTGTGACTTGGTCCATCCCATAGCAACTGTAAAGTTGCATACTTCGTTGAAACTATATGATACTTATATGTTTTAGAAAAGGTTTCTATAAATTGGGCTGAATGCCATGTTTGGGCCTTGTGCCAGTGTTGTTTGGACCGTTATGGGCCTTTTCTTACTATCCTCTCATTGTTTTCGATTGAAAATCTATACTAAGTCATGGTTATACTTGTTTACTGCATAACTCAGTTTTCTGACTCTATTTTGATGCAACCTGTTTTTACTGAAATGCCCGAGTGGCTTGAGAGGTTTATGACTGAGTGAGGCCGAGGGCCTGATATTTGAGGATATTTATGGGATCGGGTTGCACTCCGCAGCATGTTTGATATCGGCTGAAGGCCTGAGTGATTTATGCCATGATTTGGCTTGATATAGCGCTTGGGCTGAAGGAGCCCCTCCGGAGTTTGTACATACCCCTAGTAAGCGCAGGTACCTACTGAGTGCGAGTGCCGAGTGCCGAGGTATGTGTGACTGGGAGGCATGAGTGATTGTGAGGTATGCCCGAGTGGCAAGAGTGATTGTGAGGTATGCCCGAGTGGCAAGAGTGATTGTGAGGTATGCCCGAGTGACACGAGTGACTGTGAGGTTTGCCCGAGGGTCTGTATATGAGTGATGTTTTGCCCGAGGGGCTGTTTATGATTTTATCATTTTTCCTCACCTTTGCATTTTTTTCCTCTGTCTGAAAACTATTGAAAAATATATTTAAATGATTTTTGCTGGAACTGGGTTTAAACGAGATGTGTTGATTCAAATCCTGATTTTAAAAGCATGTGGTATTTTACTGAGATTTCCTAATATGAATGTTATATGCTTTATTGCTCGTCACTACTGCTCAGTCTTTATTTATTGTTATTACTTACTGAGTTGGCGTACTCACGTTACTCCTTGCACCTTGTGTGCAGATCCAGGTGTAGCTGGACACGGTAGCGGTTGTTGATTGTTCTGATTGCATATTTTCCCGGGGATAGCAAGGTAGCTTCCTGGCGATCGCAGCCTTGCTCTTCTCCCTCTTATCTTACTCTAGTTGTATTTAGCTATTTTCCAGGCTGAGTTAGCCTTGATATTGTTAGACAGATTGTAGTAGATGCTCATGAGTAGTGACATCCCGATGTCGGGCTTTTCCTTTCGCACTTTTATTTTGATTGGAACTCCTTTACGAAGGTTTTTGTGTTAAATAACATTGAAATTATTTTTGAAATGAAAATATTGGTTTGTTTTGGAAATGAGTCGGCTTACCTAGTTCCACGATAAAAGCCATCACGACAGGTGTTAGTTTGGGTCGTGACAGATTGGTATTAGAGCCTAATTTACATAGGCCTTGCGAGTCATGAGCGGGTTTAGTAGAGTCTTGTGCTTCGGTACGGATACGTCTGTACCTATCTTCGAGAGGATGCATAACCTTTAGGAAACTCCACATTCTTGAATTCTTGTCGTGCAAATCTGTTGATTCTAGTAACTAAACATCTGTTGTTTCATTCTCTCATAGATGGCGAGGACTCGTGTTACCGGTCAGGAGGGCCAGCCACCAGTACCACCAACTAGGGCTGCGAGAGGCCGATGCCGCGGTAGAGGCCGTGGTAGGGGCAGAGGTACAGCCCGTACAATAGCTGGGGCAGTACCTGTAGATCCACCAATTATCCCAGATCAGGACCATGTTCCAGTTGTTGATGCACCAACTCAGGCACCACCTGTGCCTATTGTGATTCCAGGCCTTTAGGAGGCCTTAGCTCAGATTCTGACAGCGTGTAATGGCCTTGCTCATGCGGTCTCTATTTCGAAGGTCGCAGCCACTTCTCAGGCCAGGGGAGGCACTCAGACTCCCGTCGCTCGCACACCCGAGTAGGTTGTTCAGGGACTGCAGACACCGGAGGCACCACGAGCCTAGCCAGTTGCTGTTGCTCAGGATTATATGGTTCCTGCTATGCCTGAGGATGATCAATGTAGGTTGGAGAGGTTTGGGAGACTCCAGCCACCACCTTTCAGTGGCACAGAGAGTGAGGATGCTCAGGACTTTTTGGACAGGTATCAGAGGATACTCCGTACTGCTGGTATTATGGAGACTTGTGGGGTCTCATTCACTACCTTTCAGTTTTCTAGGGCTGCACTCAGATGGTGGGATACTTACGAGAGGTGTAGGCCTGTTGGTGCAACACCCCTTACTTGGCAGCAGTTCTCCGTGGTCTTTTTGGAGAAGTTCGTGCCTCGATCCCGCAGAGAGGAGCTGCGCAGACAGTTTGAGCGGCTTCGCCAGGCTGATATGTCTGTGGCACAGTATGAGATGCGGTTCTCTGAGTTGGCCCATCATGCTATCTAGTTGGTTCCCACTGACAGGGAGAGGATCATGAGGTTTATTGATGGTCTCACTTATCAGCTACAGTTGCTTATGACTAGAGCGAGGGTTTCAGGTGCTACTTTTGATGATGTTGTCGACATTGCTCGGCCAATTGAGATGGTTCGTGGTCAGGAGAGGGTTGAGAGGGAGGCCAAGAGGCCTCGTGGTTAGGGTGGATTCAGCGGTGCTCCTTTTGGGGGTCAGTTCCAGCACGGTAGAGGTCGGCATTTCAGACAGGCTCAGTCAACTCGGCCATTTCATCGGGGTGCATCATCTGGCCATGGTTCTCACATTTCTCATCAGGGCCTCTCATCACTTAGTGCCCTTCCAACTCAAAGTTCATCCCGTGCTCCACCTGTCCAGGGCTCTTCCATGCCAGGTTCTTCTACCAGTCATCCCGGTGCTAGGGGTTCCCTTCAGTTCCCGCCACCAGCACCAGAGAGTTATTTTGAGTGTGGAGAGCTTGGGCATATGTGGAGGAATTGTCCTCGTCATCATGGAGGTCTATCTCAGCAGAGGAGTCTGCCTCCGACTTCAGCACCAGTTACCTCACCACCTGCCCAGTCAGCTCGGGGTGGAGGCTAGTCAGCTAGGGGTCGCCCTAGAGGGGGAGGGAGATCAGGGGGTGGCCAGGCCCGTTTCTATGCCCTCCCTGCCAGACCAGATGCTATTGTTTCAGATGCTGTGATTACAGGTATTGTCTCAGTCTGTCACCGAGATGCCTCAGTATTATTTGACCCTCGTTTCACGTATTCATATATTTCCTCGTATTTCGCCTATTTTCTGGATATGCCCCGTGAGTCTTTAGTTTCACCTGTACATTTATCTACTCTTGTGGGTGATACTATTATTGTGGACCGCGTATATCGGTCATGTGTGGTGACTATTGGGGGTCTGGAGTCCCAAGTGGACCTTTTACTGCTCAGTATGGTCGACTTTGATGTGATATTGGGTATGGATTGGTTATCTCCATGTCATGCTGTTCTAGATTGTCACGCTAAGGCGGTGACATTAGCTATGCTGGGAATTCCGAGGGTTGAGTGGAGCAGTTCTGTAGATTATGTACCAAGTAGGGTGATTTCACATTTGAAGGCTCAGCGCATGGTTGAGAAGGGTTGCCTATCTTATTTGGCTTTTGTGAGGGATGTTAGTGCAGAGACTCCTGTCATTGATTCTGTTCCGGTGGTACGTGAATTTTTGGATGTGTTTCATGCAGACCTGTCGGGCATGCCGCCTGACAGGGATATTGACATTGGTATTGATTTGGTGCTGGGCACTTAGCCCATTTCTATTCCACCTATCGTATGGCACCGGAAGAGTTGAAGGAATTGAAAGAACAACTTCAGGAACTCCTTGATAAGGGGTTTATTCAGCCTAGTGTGTCACCTTGGGGTGCACCGGTTCTATTTGTGAAGAAGAAGGATGGTTCCATGAGAATGTGTATTGATTGAAGGCAGTTGAACAAGGTCACAGTCAAGAACAAGTATCATTTGCCTCGTATTGATGATTTACTCGACCAACTTCAGGGAGCGAGGGTGTTCTCCAAGATTGATTTGAGGTCCGATTATCACCAGCTGAAGACTCGGGATTCAGATATTCTTAAGACAGCTTTCAGGACCCGATATGGCCATTATGAGTTCTTGGTGATGTCGTTTGGGATGACCAATGCCCCAGCAGCATTCATGCATTTGATGAACAGTGTATTCCAGCCCTATTTGGACTCATTCGTTGTTGTATTCATTGATGTCATCCTGGTGTACTCTCGTATCCAGGAGGAGTACGCTCAGCATTTAAGGATTGTATTACAGAGATTGAGGGAGGAGAAGCTTTATGCAGAGTTCTCCAAGTGTGCATTTTGGCTCAGTTCGGTAGCATTCTTAGGACACGTGGTGTCCAGTGAGGGTATTCAAGTGGATCCGAAGAAGATAGAGGCGATGCAGAGTTGGCCTAGACCGTCCTCAGCTACGGAGATTAGGAGCTTCCTTGGTTTGGCGGGGTATTACCGTCGCTTTGTAGATGGATTTTCATTTATTGCATCTCCTTTGACCAAATTGACCCAAAAGGGTATTCCATTCAGGTGGTCGGATGAATGTAAGGAGAGCTTTCAGAAGCTCAAGACTGCTTTGACCACAGCTCCAGTGTTAGTTCTGCCATCAGCTTCAGGTTCTTACACCGTGTATTGTAATGCCTCGAGGATAGGCATTGGTTGTGTTTTGATACATGAGGGTAGGGTGATTGCCTATGCCTCGCGCCAGTTGAAGACCCATGAGAAGAACTATCCTGTCCATGATCTTGAGTTAGAAGCCATTGTTCACGCCTTGAAGATTTGGCATCATTATTTGTATGGGGTTCATTGTGAGATCTATACTGATCACCGGAGTCTGCAGTATCTGTTAAAACAGAAGGATCTTAATTTGCATCAGCGGAGATGGTTGGAGCTTCTTAAGGACTATGATATCACTATCCTGTACCATCCGGGGAAGGCCAATGTGGTGGCTGACGCTTTGAGTCGCCGGGCAGAGAGTTTGGGGAGTTTAGCATATCTTCCAGCAGTAGAGAGACCTTTGGCATTGGATGTTCAGGCCTTAGCGGGCCAGCTTGTCAGATTGGATATTTCGGAGCCTAGTCAGGTATTGGCTTGTGTGGTCTCCAGGTCTTCTCTTTATGACCGTATCAGGGAGCGTCAGTATGATGACCCCCACTTGCTCATTCTTCAGGACAGGGTTCAGAGAGGTGATGCTAGGGATGTGACTATTGGTGATGACGGTGTGCTGAGAATGTAGGGCCGGATATGTGTGCCTAATGTAGATGGGCTTTGAGAGTTGATTCTTGAGGAGGCCCACAACTCGCGGTATTCCATCCATCTGGGTGCCGCGAAGATGTACCAGGATTTGAGGCAACACTATTGGTGGAGGCGGATAAAGAAGGATATAGTTGGGTTTGTGGCTCGGTGTCTCAACTGTCAGCAGGTTAAGTATGCGCATCAGAGACCGAGTGGCTTGCTTCAGAGATAAGAGATCCCAAAGTGGAAGTGGGAGCGGATCACCATGGACTTTATAGTTGGGCTCCCACGGAATTCGAGGAAGTTTGATGCTATTTGGGTTATTGTGGATCGGCTGACTAAGTCTGCGCATTTCATTCCAGTTAGTACTACTTACTCTTCAGAGCGGTTGGCTCAGATTTACATCCGAGAGATCGTTCGCCTACATGGTGTCCCAGTTTTTATCATTTCAGATAGGGGTACTCAGTTCACATCGCAGTTTTAGAGGGCCGTGCAGCGAGAGTTGGGTACTCAGGTTGAGTTGAGCATAACTTTTCACCCTCAGACGGACGGGCAGTCCGAGCGTACTATTCAGATATTGGAGGACATGTTGCGTGCTAGTGTCATTGACTTTGGTGGCTCATGGGACCAGTTTCTGCCACTCGCGGAGTTTGCATATAACAACAGTTATCAGTCGAGTAATCAGATGGCTCCGTACGAGGCTTTATATGGGAGGAGGTGTAGATCTCCGGTTGGATGGTTTGAGCCGGGTGAGGCTAGGCTCTTAGGTACATACTTGGTCCAGGACGCATTAGATAAGGTGAAATTGATTCAGGAGCGGCTTCGCACAGCGCAATCTAGGTAGAAGAGCTACGCGGATAGGAAGGTCCGTGATGTGTCTTTTATGGTTGGTGAGAAGGTTTTGCTGAAGGTATCACCCATGAAGGGTGTTATGAGGCTTGGGAAGAGGGGCAAGTTGAGCCCCCGGTTCATTAGGCCTTTTGAGGTGCTTTAGAGGATATGAGAGGTGGCTTATAAGTTTTCCTTGCCACCTAGCTTGTCGAGTGTGCATCCAATGTTTCATGTTTTCATGCTCCGGAAGTATATTGGAGATCTGTTCCATGTTTTGGATTTCAGCACGGTTCAGTTGGAGGGTGATATGACTTATGATGTAGAGCCGGTGGTTATTTTGGATCGGCAGGTTCGAAGGTTGAGGTCAAAGGATATAGCTTCAGTGAAGGTGCAATGGAGAGGTCAGCCTATGGAGGAGGCCACCTGGGAGACTGAGCTAAAGATGCGGAGCAGATATCCACGCCTATTCGAGACTCCAGGTATGTTTCTAGACCCGTTCGAGGACGAACGAATGTTTAAGAGGGGGAGGATGTAGCGACTCGGCCGGTCGTTTCGAGAGTTATTGCCTTGTTTTTCCCATTTCTACTTCTTTTTGTGTTATTCAGCTATATTATGTTATATCAGGTTAGTTGGTTCGGCACCGGAGTGGTTTCAGAGTAAATTGAGACACTTAGTCTCTTAAGTAGAAACTTAAGTTGGAAAAGTCAACAGGATGTTGACCTATCTGTAAACGATCTTAGATTTGAATTCTGATGGTTCCGTTATCTTTGTTAGGTGATTTTGGACTTAGGAGTGCATCCGGAATGTGATTTGGAGGTCCGTGGTAGAATTAGGGTTAAATTGGCAAAATAGGAAATTTGGCGATTTCGGTCGGCTGTGAAAAATTTGATATCGGGGGCGGAATGGAATTCCGGAAGTTAGAGTAGGTTCGTATTGTCATTTGTGATGTGTGTGAAATATTTGAGGTCATTCGGACATAGTTTGGTTGGTTTCGGCATCGGTTGCCGAATTTGAAAATTTAAAATTTCTTAGGCTTGAATCCGAGAGTAATTTGATGATTTGGTGTTGTTTGAGTGATTCGAAGGTTCGACTAAGTTGGTATGTTGATATATGACTTGTTGGTATTTTTGGTTGAGGTTTTGAGGGCCTCGGGGTGATTCCGGGTGGTTAACTGATTTGTCGAAGTTGGAAAATGCAGCTGAAACTGCTACTACTGCTATTTTTGCACCTGCGGAAGAAAGAGTCGCAGGTTCCAGGCCGCTGGTGTGCGTGGGGAGTTCGCAGGTGCGGACAGTTCTGGGCTAGGTAGGATGCGCAGGTGCGAGAAGTCTGTCGCATCTGCAAGCCCACAGGCGCAAGACTTGGGGTGCAGATGCGAAAAGGGGAACGCTGGGCAGGCTTCAAAGAAGCGGAGGAAACGCGCAGGTGCACTTTCGCAGATGAGAGAATTTTCTGCGCATACAGAAAATATGAGGCCAAGGCTGGAGCGCAGGCGCAAAGGATTTGGCCGCACCTGCGAGCTCGCATGTGCGAGGCCTGAAGCGCTGGTGCGGAGGATGGCGAATTAAGTGGAGTTCGCGGATGCAGCACCTTGACCGCAGGTGCGGTCCCGCAGGCACGGAACAAGAGCATGCAGGTGCGAAAAAGCTGGGCAAAAACCTTAAATAGATCCCTTCGCGAATTTGGCTCATTTCCACCATTTTCAAGTCGATTTGGAGCTTTTGGAGTGGTGTTTGAAGGGTGATTCAAGGGCTATCAGTGAGGTAAGTTGCTTGAGCCCTAATACTCGTATATATGGTAATTTCCCGTTGTTTAATCATGTAATTGGTGAAAATGAGGGGTTAGGGCTTGAAATATTTGTAGAGTAATTTAAGAATTTGAAGGACCAAACGATGTCGGATTTTGATGAATTTGGTATGGTTAGATTCGTGAGTGAATGAGCTTTCTAGTTTTGTGAATTTTGTTGGATTTCGAGATGTGGGCCTGGGGCCCGGGTTTGAGCCAATTTCGGGTTTTGGTCTAATTTTGTAGCTTTTCTTGTGGAATTCATTCCATTAGCGCGTATTGATGGTATTGTACTGATTGCGAATAGATTCGGAGCATTTGGAGGCCGAGTCCAGAGGCAAGAGCATTGCGGTGTAGAGATTTGAC
The DNA here is from genome assembly GCF_000715075.1 of Nicotiana tabacum. Classification (NCBI taxonomy): domain Eukaryota; kingdom Viridiplantae; phylum Streptophyta; class Magnoliopsida; order Solanales; family Solanaceae; genus Nicotiana; species Nicotiana tabacum. The sequence goes on along the minus strand of NC_134088.1, from coordinate 79,271,905 downwards.
CGATTCGAGGTAAGTAACGATTGTAAATCTAGTCCTGAGGGTACGAAACCCCGGATTTTGTATCATTCTACTTTTTTTAGTGACGCACATGCTAGGTGACGGGCGTGCACAGTTGGGGATTGTGACTTGGTGCGTCCCATAGCAACTGTAAAGTTGTATACTTTGTTGAAACTATATGATACTTATATGTTTTTGAAAGAGTTTCTGTAAATTGGGTTGAATGCCATATTTGGGCCTTGTGCTAGTGTTGTTTGGATCCTTAGGGGCCTTTTCTTACGATCCTTTCATTGTTTTCGATTGAAAATCTATACTCAGTCATGGTTATACTTGTTTACTGTATAACTCAGTTTTATGATTCTATTTTAATGCATATAAATATAGTTTTGGGCCGAATGCCCTATTTTTACTGAAATGACCGAGTGGCTTGAGAGGTTTATGACTGAGTGAGGCCGAGGGCCTGATTTGTGAGGATATTTATGGGATTGGGTTGCACGCCGCAGCATGTTTGATATTGGCCGAGGGCCTAAGTGATTATGCCATGATTTGGCTTGATATAGCGCTTGGGCTGAAGGAGTTCCTCCGGAGTCTGTACATACCCCCAGTGATGAAGGTACCTACTGAGTGCGAATGTCGAGTGCTGAGTGCTGAGTGATTGGGAGGCATGAGTGACTGTGAGGTATGCCCGAGTGGCAAGAGTGATTGTGAGGTATGCCCGAGTGGCAAGAGTGATTGTGAGGTATGCCCGAGTGGCACGAGTGACTGTGAGCTTTGCCCGAGGGGCTGTACCTGAGTGATGTTTTGCCCGAGGGGCTGTTTATGATTTTATCATTTTTGCTCACCTTTGCATTTTTTTCCTATGTCTGAAAACTATTGAAAAATATCTTTAAATGATATTTGCTGGAACTGGGTTTAAACGAGATGTGTTGATTCAAATCCTGATTTTAAAAGCATGTGGTATTTTACTGAGATTTCCTGATATGAATGTTATATGCTTTATTGCTCGTCACTACTGCTCAGATTTTATTTATTATTGTTACTTACTGAGTTGGCGTACTCACGTTACTCCCTGCACCTTGTGTGCAGATCCAGGTGTAGCTGGACACGGTAGCGGTTGTTGATTGTTCTGATTGCAGATTTTTCCGGGGATAGCAAGGTAGTTGCCTGGTAATCGCAGCCTTGCTCTTCTCCCTCTTATCTTCCTCTAGTTATATTTAGCTATTTTTCAGGCTGAGTTAGCCTTGATATTGTTAGACAGATTGTAGTAGATGCTCATGACTAGTGACACCCCCATGTCGGGCTTTTCCTTCCGCACTTTTATTTTGATTGAAACTCCTTTACGAAGGTTTATGTGTTAAATAACATTTATCTTTGAAATGAAAATATCGGTTTACTTTGGAAATGAGTCGGCTTGCCTAGTTCCATGATAGGCGCAATCACGACAGGGGTTAGTTTGGGTCATGACAAATAAGCAAAAAGTAAATAAACCTTTCGCACATGGTAAGTTCCAAATAAATTTCCATCTTATAATATTTTGCCTCTCAAGCCAGGGAAGGATATCAAATAAATGATTACACATCGAGTGTTATCACGCACGATTATGCCGCGGTCATACTACCCGATCTAGAATAATATATATACTATCGAGGGTCGAGCGACACGAACCATAGATGCATCTATCTACTGATGAGGCGTTCGTCCTACTCCACAAGAATAGAGGATACTTTATAAGCATTTGACTTAAACGTTATTGAAGGCTAATACACAATGTAATACAATTTCCATTAACGGTCTTTCACAATTCATTTTGCAAGTTCCAATATAATTTAGGCACTTTAATTAACAAGTAGGGTGCAATTATCTCAAACAACTTATAATTTGGGTCCTAAGACTACCCGGACATAAGCATAATTAGTAGCTACGCATGGACTCTCGTCACCTCGTACGTATGTAGCCCCCACAATTAGAAGCAAACATTAATTCAAATCACCTATGGGGTAAATTTCCTCTTACAAGGTTAGACAAGCGACTTACCTCGTCTCAAGGCTCACTTTCCGGTCATAATTTCACTCTAAAGCGTCAACTCGGTGCCGAACAATTCAAAACTAGTCAAATGTTATATAAATTAATCAATACATGTTCAAAAGTTCATATTCTAACTATTAGAGTGATTACCCAACCCCAATTGAAGGATTCCTAAAATTCATCCCCGGGCCCACGTGCCCAGATACCGGAAATGTTTGAAGAAAGTTTTTACCCATAACCTCACAAACTTAAATATATAATTTTCACTCAATTCCCTAACCATTTTTGTGGTTAAATTCTATTTTTATCAAAATCTAAGTTTTTCATCTAAATCCATAATTTTCATAATTTTACATATTAAAATCTACCCTTAATCTATATATTTAACTCACATTGTATAGGGATTACTTACCTCAAAGTGCTAGGTGAAAACTCCTCTCCAAGAGCTCCAAAATCGCCCAAGAGATGAAAGAAATTGAGCCAAATAGCCTAAGTCCTGCATTAAATAAACCATTCTGCCTCCAGCGATTTTTGCACTTACGGCTCCTCGGCCGCATCTGTGAAAAGTGCCTCGCAGATGTGGTCCTCCCCTTCAGCTGGCTTCCATGATTCTGCAACCAGCGGCTCGCTTCTGTGGTGAGATCGTCGCACATGCGCCTCCCCCGCTTCTACGATTGTCTTCTTTGCACCTGCGCTTCCGCAAGTGCGGTCCTCTTCCCCTATTTTGCGGTCCCTGTGCAGCCTTTACTAGGCTACTTCTGCAGTTACTGGCTCGCTTCTGCGAGCTTGCACCTGCGGCTGACCTTCCGTAGGTGCGATTACACCAGAAGCTGGATGCTTCAGCCATTTCCTCTAAGTCCAAACTTGGTCCGCGCTTAGTCCGATTAACACCTGGGCCATGGGGGCCTTCGGGGCCTCGCCTAAATATAACAGTAAGTTTGAAATCATAAAACGGACTCGCTTGCACCCTCAGAACGCATAAAACAATATCAAAACTAAGAATCACACCCCAAACCAAATTGAATCAACTTATGAACTTCAAGTTCTTCCAACATACTCCGAATGCGCTGAAACATACTTAAACTACTCGGAATGACACCAAATTTTGCGTGCAAGTCTTAAATCACCATATAGAACTATTTACCTGCTCGAAATCCCAAACAGACCTCGCTAGCACCAAAATCTACTCTAAACCAAATTTAAAGAATTTTAAAACCTTCAAGGTGCCAACTATCAATATTAAACGCGAAAATACTCCCGGGTCATCCAAAATCCGATTCGAGCATACGCCCAAGTCCAAAATCATCATACGAACCTATTGGAACTGTCAAATTCCGGTTCCGAGATCGTTTACTCAAAATATTGACCAAAGTCAAACTTCGCCTTTTAAAGCCAAATTAAGGAACCATGTGTTCCGATTTCAATCTGAACCCTTCCAAACCCCGAACTAACCATCCCCACAAGTCATAAAACAGTAAAAGAACATACGGAGAATCTTATTTAGGGGAACATGAATCTAGAAGGCAAAACGACCGGTCGGGTCGTTACATTTTCCAACCTGATACAGCATTAGTCCTCCACGAGGCTTTCAACTCTATCAAGACTATTCAAGATTAAATTTAGAACTTGTATATAGGACAAACACTTCTCATAATGACAATCCTTTTCAATCACAGAACATTCGAGGAAAATTGATGTACAAAATACAAAGGTATTGCTTGGTTCCAGTGTCATTTGTTCAAAAACTTTAATATAGACGAATACGCTATTTCCAGAATACTTATTGTGCCAAATAAGAACAACTTTTTATAGATTTTCTAAGGGGATGAAGAGACCGTCTTTGTTTCCATACTGAAATAGAGCTTTTTTGTTTTGTTTTATTCTATAGACTTGAGGAAATGTTGCCATACCTTCTTGTGAAATTGTTCCCTTAAATTCGAGCAATGTATATGCCATCTTTTGTAAGAAATTTAATCTTTTTTGTTTTTATCTAAACAATTTATTTACAATACTAGATACTTGAGGAAATTCTATGATGTTTTTTCGTAATATATCAATTAATTACTTATGTAACTACCATTCAAAAGATCCCACGTACATGATTAATTTAGAGAATATCTTATAGTGATTTTGACCGCACAATTAAACATAAGAATCTCTGACACTCAAATATTTAGGCCATTTAATAAAAATCTTGATCATGTTTCATGTAAAGAATCAAATTTTGTATGTTCATTTATTACCAATATGCATTAACAACAATCACATATAAATAGGAGGCAAGGGTGAGACGACTTACGTTACATGATTTTTCTCTCTATAAAATGATTTTTCAGATATATTATTTCCGTATACATTTTATTTTATTTTATTTGCACATTTATCTAAGATCTTTTCTAATATTTTGCACTATAATTTTTTTTACCTCTTTTATATCAACCAAATTTATAAAATAAAATGTTTTATCGCGCGAAGCGCGGATCAATTAACTAGTTTTATGTATAATAATACAACAATCATCTAAATGCCAAAAATATTATTACATTAGCATAATATATAAATTTAAAATAAAAGAACATCATCAAAACTTCCACAAATGATCAATTTTGTCATGTTAGTTAGATAATTATATATTATAGTTTAAAAGTATTTAATGTGATGGTATCTTAACGAACACTTCTTTGTGGACAATATTTTTTTGTGTATGTTTCCTCCTAATGTATTGGTTGCTCTGGCTTAATCAGAACTCTTATTGTCGATCTTGATATCCCTCTTGAAAGTACAACATACAGTTATTCGTACAAGAAAATATATTGTGGTAAATATAGTCCAATATTTAGGATGTTTGTCCTAATGCTTTGTTTATTATATTTGTAAAACATAAATATACTAAAAATTATTTTCACACAAATTTAAAAGGATATTCCTTAGTTTCGAAAGACGAAAGTTGAATTTCGGGATAAACATATATTTAGAAGCACATTAACCAGTATCATAATTTGTGCATATATGACGTTATTGTCAAAACTTCTATATACCATATGTGTGCTATTACATAAGCTACTCGGCGTATATGAATTTTTCAGTAGCATGACAGACATAATTTTCTTCAAAATTAACCTATATACAATAGAAGATCAATTTTATCTTAGTTTATTATATATATGGTGACACTAACATATGTAAGAAATAAGAAACTTGAAAACAAACATGTATGGTAGAAGCCATTTGGTATTAAAGTATTTAAGTATTTTTCTTAGTAGTAATTATTGGTATCATTTTCTGCTGAGTCAAAAATTAAAAAATATTTTGGTTTTACTATAAAATTTTGCAATCAACCTTTTATTTAGTTGATCAACATATTCATTTCTGCTAGCTAAGATATCTTTTTAATTCTATCATGCGATTTGCACAAATTACGTTTTAATCTAATGATAGAAATATTTCTCTTATTAAATGTACAACTATTATCATTGGGATTGATAACCAAGTGTTTATAAAGAAGCAAATCATCTTTTATTGGATGCTCTTCTTCATTTCCGACACGAAGCAAGAAGACACTGAATATTGGATCTATTATTACTTTATATTTCTTGTTCGTTAAATTGTTTTTGTTTGAGGCCAGAAGTATAGCTTTGGCAAGCTAGCTTTTACAATCTCTGCTTTTGTCGATTTTGGAACTACTGGTAGTACTTGACAGAAATCACCTCCCAAACTATTAATTTTTTACCAAACGATTCATTAATATCCAATATATCTCTAGAACTCCGGTCAATTATTTTGATCGTTTGACACTTAGCCATAAGTGCTTCATCCCATATTATCAATATTTCTTTCCTTATAAATTTAGCACCATTGCTCTGCTTTGATATATTTGTGATGGTTACATAAGTTATTTGAAAAGGTATATCAAATCTAAAGTGGGTGGTCTCACAATAAAATCGTTGTTGGTACACCACTTGCTATTATTGTGAAAGTGTCATGCCGATATGATATTTATAAGTAATGCATGACATATAAATATTATTTCGATTCCGCCGGAGGCATCTACAAAGAATACTCTCGTTATACCAGAGTCGACTCTTTATAATATAGTCTTGAAAACTTGTTCTTGTTTTGGATTTTGCTTTGATTGTGCTTCCTCAGACACTTGTATAGCATTTTGATTCTTAATAATATACTAACCTTTTTACTTTGTGTTCTAACGCTCTTTTTATGGAATAAATTTATATACCCTAATTTTTTTTTTTTAACTTGAATAAGAATTTTACTCATATAATGAATTTAAAAAATAATTGAATTGGATTCTCTTGTTAAATATTTAATTAAAAGATTTAATAATTTAGTTTTAACATAAAAAATAATCTATTCTATGTTGAATCAGATCTTAATAGTAGTTCTGTAACACTTCATAAATTCAGACTAGGTGTGGACGTGTTAAATGAGTATTAATGTGACATCTTAGACATATGATGTCTTATCGGGATGAGTATGGGTGAAAAGAGTTATTTTGGAATCAAGACGAAGAGTGAGGTGCATAAGATTCAATAAAATCGACTAAGTTTATAGAAGGTTTGTATTCTAGAATGATTTCGTGATAATAAATTGGGAATTTTGGAAAACCTAAAGCATGAAAGTTGTATCCCTTTTAAATCACTTTCAAACGATATATTGTGGATCCCTAACGAATTTCTGAGTAAAATATTATGTGCGTTTTACTACACAATGCGCAGTATGCGCGCCCAGGTGCGCACCCGGATGGTACCGTGCACGGCCGTGCACTTGTGGCAGTGCTACTGCCTTTCTGCGCGTTAGGTGCGCGGTTGGGCCTTCATGTGCATGGGAGCGCACCCGGGGGATCATTTTTAAAGCCCTATTTCGTCCCCCACACCCCAAAACACAAAAACTTGTTATAGAAAGGGAAGCTCTCAAGAATCTAACCTCCCCCAAGGTCCCTCCACCATCCAAGGTGAGTTCTAATGGTGATTCTAAGTTAATTTTAATTCTTTAACACCTTATTAACATATATAAACCCTTCAAATCATTAGATGTTGGATTGGGATATCATTGTTCAGAGAAGAAACCCTAGAACTCGAATTCAAGAGGATTAAACTTCAAAAAGGTAATGTCTTCGCCCTCTAATTGATTATACCATTGGATTAATGATTATAGACTCTATGTTCATGAGATATGAGTTAATGGGTTTGATAGAAAATTATGAATGATTATAGGTTTGGGTTGTTGATTGTTGATTATTACTTAAGGGTGTTGTTTATCTTATGGATGATGAGCAATGGTATTGATTATAGCAAGTTAAAATTTTAGAATTTTTCTAGGAGTAAGATAATGAGATGTTGGGTGTAGAAACACCATTAGTGAGGTCTATAAAACCTTATGTCCACCAAGTGTTTAATAAAATACCTAAGTGACCAAAACATAAGTATTATTACTAATATGAAATCGCTTTGACTTGTATTGATATAGATTAAAGTTGAAAGGGTTGGCGAATATTGTATTACGCTCAAGAGGAGGAAGTTAAGTCATGTGAGACTAACTCTCCATGTTTGGGAATGTTAATGATTCTCCCTACACTATGTTTCTTTTATGACGTTACTAAGTGCCTCAGAAATATAATTAAGCCTAGATCATTGAATAGTTGCAGAACTTCTATTCTCTAGCTTCGTAACTCGTTCATGACTTTCATTCTGAACATTGTGAGCTTAGTGAGTAATATAAAGACTTGGGTTTGATGCCCGTGAGTCTTAGTCTAGATTACTCAGCATGTAATAAACAATTAAAATTTTAGTTTTCATAATCAGTTCAAGAATACATGTCTCGGTCTAGTTTATATGCTTTATGCATATTTAGGCCTGAGGCCATAGTTTATGCTTTATGCATTTTTGGGCTTGAGGCCATAGTTATGTATACGTATACTTGGGCCTGAGGCCGTAGCTTGTGCACATATATACTGGGCCCGAGGCCGTAGTTTATTCAGATAAACAGGTTTTTCATCATTCAGAAGAGGGAGTATTCATATCCTTACTTCCTTTGTTAAGTTATCATTTATCAGTTATCATTTCAGTTATCAGTTATCAATGCAGTTTTAGTTTCAACAGTTATCATTTTAGTTATCAATTATCAATTCTTAGTTATCAGCTCAGTATCAGTTTCAATATTTATATTTCTTTCTTTAAGTTGCTTTACATACCAGTGCAATTCAAATGTACTGACGTTCCTTTTGCCTGGGACCTGCATCTCACGATGCATGTAATGATTTATAGGTTGATAATTCAAAGCGCTAGGATCCTCGTACCGGCTATTTGGTGAGCCCCAGTTCATTTGGGGCATTACCATTACGTTATAGTCTTTATGTATTTACAGACAGTTAGTGTTTTCAGTACTTCATTAAAGGCTTCATAGACTAGAGTAATAGTTAGACAGAGTCGCAGGCTTTTTATGTTAAGCTATGTTGGCTACAAATATGTTTCAGAATTGTATTAGTATTTTCGCACTTTAATTTATATCATCCAGACTTTCGGTATATCAGTATGTGTTAGTTTATCTTCCGCATTCAGTATGTTATGATACCACATGTTGATTCAGTCAGCAATTGGTTAGCTCGGTCGCATGTAGTCAGGCACCGGGTATCGTGTTACATCCAGGCTCAGGTTCGGGCGTGACAAAGTTTGGTATCAGAGCACTAAGTTCAAGAGTCCTAGGGAGTCTAGGAAGCCGTGTCCAGTGGAGTTTCATTTATATGTGTGTGTCAGCCACTCATATAAATGGTTAACTACCAAGACATTCAGGATTGTCTCATTTCTTTCTACTCTAGATCGTGCCATAAAGCTTAGAGAAATAGGTAATCTTCTCTTACTATCGAATTTCATATGTATCGAATGCCCAAGAGGCGGGCAAGAAAAAATCCAAGGCCCTAGAGAGGGTGATTTCCCATTGGGGTATATTTATTAAGTACATGTTGGTACCAAACGAGACTTGAGAGGATGTTGAGAGTGGAATACAATGGATAGTAGTTCATATTAGAGCATAACCTTATCAGAAAGTACAAAAACAGTTGTCATGTTTTATGGTTATCAGTTTACCTCAGTTACCAGTTATACAGTCTTTTACTTAGCAGGTTTATGGTTATTCAGTATGCCAGTTATCAGTTATTCTGTTACCAGATCTCCAATTTCCAGTGTATCCAAATTCTGGTGACTTATGAGTATACAATTATGCCTATGGGTGCTAAAAGAAAATGCAAGTAACAGTGATTGTAGCAAAATCTTGGCATGTTTTAGGTCTGGATTAAGACCCAAGATTCACCAGACGGTGCATGAAGTGATTTATTAGATGATGGTATACTCTGAAGGACAAGTTTGTGCATGGTGGTGTATCCATATGTATTTTACCTCATGAAACAATTTCATTTTTAATTCTTGGAAATGGAGCCACATGTTGAATGATGATAGTTCAGATGTCAGACCCCATAGTGTAATAGGTTAAGAATTTAAATGCAGCGAGCATAAAGTTTGGACAGAAAAAAGGGCCTAAGGGAAAAATACCTAGGAGTCAGAAACATTGGTCATTACCAACGATGTGTTTTTTGTACGGCTCATGCATATGACTAAGAAGATATGATGTACGAAATGAGAACCAAGAGCAGCCTATATTGAATTTCAGGGAATGATTTTAAGTTGTTCATACTTATTCAAATCAGAACTAGAAGTACCGCGTTAGTTAGTTACTATAAGAAGCAGCTATTATTGTGAGATAAAAGATATGACAGCTCCCCCTTAGGTTATGTGACTAAGTGTTTACCATAGATATTTATAGTCTGGTATGATTTTGAAGTGCATAGAAAGTTTGGGGTTAGATATTCCGATTTCATTTAAGCCAAATGAAATTTTCCTAAGTGTGATTCATGTACATAGTTAAAAAAAAAAGATAGTATGCGACCGTAGAATATGGTCAGATGTTGATGGAAGTTAGGAATAACCTTATGCTTAACTTTAGTTATTCAAAGCAGAACAAGAAAATATGATGCTAGCAGGTGGTTAGTAAAAGAATATTAAGTAAGTTTTGAGTAGATACATTAAATTAGCAATTTTAACAGAGCTAGTAGAGGTAAGATTTGATTCACTTAGCCAAGTTAATTGTAGTGAGTGGATGACAGTTTGAAATATCTAACACGTGTTAGAATCCAAAGAGTTTAAGTTAAACTCGAAGTACAGTGACAGTGGAAAAAAAAAATCAGCTAGCAGTAAGAGTGCAAACTACAGAAGAATAGCCTTTAAGAGTTATCAAAAAGAGGTTTCCCCAAGATTGACAGAGTGAGCAGAGTTATATCATTAAGATTGTATATGATAGTTGTGAATACATTAGCTTTCTGTTTATGTAAGTAATCTAGTTTTTTCTAGTAAGGAAGATTGCTCAGAAGTAAGTCGAAAGATGAGTCGCCATTGATGTAAAGTGCAAAGAATTGCAAAAGATAAGGAAAGTTGTTCGGATCCCAACAAAAGAGAAGGATCTGAAAGTAGAAGACCTTAACCTTTGGTCTAAGGGGGAGATGTGGAAATCGTTAGTAAGTCCGGTTGGAGATTTGAAACCCGCATAGTTAGCATGGGATATAAAAAACAATAACATTATTCCCAGTTGTGTATCACGAGGGTAGTGTCATTGCACGAGACTCTAATCTTTGGAGTATTGGTCAAAGACTTAGGTCACAACAATGCTGAAAATGTTGTCAAGAAGTACCTTAAAAATATAATCAAGTATGGGAAGTATAGCTCATGGTTTAGGAAGACAAGAGAACTGTGGTGAAAGAAGTTCACCACTTAGCCAAGCAAGGAGTTCGACTTTCGGACTCCGAAGATGGTAAAGTTTTTGTCCAGAACAGGACTTGTTCCTCATTAGTAGTCGAAGTGAAGGATAAATAGATTAATGACCCTACTTGTTGCAGCTGAAATATGGGATACAAAAGCATAAGATGATGGCTTTTGAACAAGGGGGAGATGGTGGTACTTTGAGGCATAAAGACAGACTGTGTGTTCCATACGTACATGGGCTCAGAGAGCGAATTATGTCAGAAGCCCACAACTCCAGGTATTCTATTCACCCAGGTTCCACCAAGATGTATCATGCTCTTAAGGAGATTCATTGATGGAACGACATGAAAAAGAACATCGCAAACTTTGTGGCCAAGTGCCCGAATTTTCAGGAAATGAAAGTCGAGCAGCAGAAAGCCAAGTGTTTTGCCACAGTTTACATATATTCTTGAGTGGAGATGGTAAATATGAACTTTATAACAGGATTGTCTCGCTTATTTTGGAAGCATGATTTGATTGGGTTATTGTATATCAACTTACCAAGTCAGCGCACTTCTTGCCAGTAAATATCACAGATTCAGCAGATGATTATGCCAAGTTGTACATTCAGGAAATTGTTAGAGTGCATGGATCTCCGTTGTCCATCACTTTATATCGTGGTGCTCAGTTTACATCGAACTTTTAGAAGTCCTTTCAGAAAGGATTAGGCATAAGTTTTTCATCCTCAGAAAGATGGACAGGCAGAGCGCATTATTCAGACACTTGAGGATATGTCCTTGATTTTAAAGGTAAGATGATCACATACCATTCATTGAGTTTTCTTATAATAAAAACTACCATTCTAGTATCAATATGGCACAATATGAAGCTATGTATGGGCAAAGGTGTAGATCGCCAATTAGTTGGTTCATAATTGGTGAAGCAAAGTTGTTGGGAACAAATTTGGTCTATCAGGCTGTGGAGAAATTCAAGTTGATTCAAGAGCGTTTGAAGATGGCTCGGAGTCACCAAAATTCCTATTCAGACGTGTGGCATACAGACCTAGAGTTTCAAGTTGATGATTGGGTGTTTCTGAAAGTTTGGCCTATGAAAGGTGTTATAAGATTTGGGAAGAAAGGAAAGCTCAGTCTCAGATACATCGGGTCGTATAGGATCCTAAGAAAGATTAGACAAATAGCTTATGAGTTGGAGTTGCCACCAGAATTAGTGATTATACAACTAGTATTTCACGTATCATGTTATAACATTCAAGTTTTTAGTACTTAGATACTCATGTCAGTTCAATACTCAGATACTCATGTTAGTTCAATACTCAGATACTCATGCCAATCTAGTACTCAGATATTCATGCCAGCTTAGTACTGAGATATTGATGTCAGTTCAGTATTCAAATATTCGTGCTAGTTCAATATGCACATATCCATGTTAGTTCAGTATTTACGTATCCATGGCAGACCAGTATTCACATATATATTTCATGTTATGCGCATTATGATGCCCTGTGAGGCTTGTGTTATGCTATGGTAGATGGAAGGTGTTTTGGAGAAATGATGAAGGTAACTAACCTTTTCATTCAGACCTTATTTTATAATCTCCACGCCCTTCAATATTCAGTCAGCTCAGTATTCAGTCAATGCAATAGTCATTCAGTTCAGTATCTCAACAGTTCAGTAATCATTTATTCATTCAGTTTAGTATGCAAGTGGTCATGAAAGTTCATGTTTCCACCAGACCCGTTTAAGGTCCAGAGTTAGCCGAAGTTACAGTCAGGACAATCATTCGAGGACGAATGATCCCAAGGGAGAGATAATGTAACACTCCATAAATTCAGACTAGGTGTGGGCATGTTAAATGAGTATTAATGTGACATTTTAGACATATGATGTCCTATCGGGATGAGTATGGGTGAAAAGAGTTATTTTGGAAACAAGACGGAGAGTGAGGTGCATAATATTCAATAAAATCGACTAAGTTTATAAAAGGTCTGTATTCTAGAAATATTTTGTGATAATACGTTGGGAATTTGGAAACACATAAAGCATGAACGTTGTATCCCTTTGAAATATATTTCAAACGATATATTGTGAAGCCCTAACGGATTCTTGATTAAAATGTTATGTGCGTTTTACTATACAATGCGCAGTATGTGTGCCAAGGTGCGCGCCCGGATGGTATCGTGCGCAGCCGCACACTTGTGGCATTGCTACTGCCTTTCTGCACGTTAGGTGCGCGGTTGATCCTTCAAGTGCACCGGAGCGCACCCAGGGGGTCATTTTTAAAGACCTACTTTGTCCCCCACACCCCAAAACACAAAAACTTGCTCTAGAAAGGGAAGCTCTCAAGAACCTAACCTCTCCCAAAGTCCCTCCACCATCCAAGGTGAGTTCTAATGGTGATTCTAAGTTAATATCAATTCTTCAACACCTTATTAACATGTATAAACCCTTCAAATCATTAGATATTAGATTGGGGCATCATTGTTGAGAGAAGAAACCATAGAACTCGAATTCAAGAGGATTGAACTTCAAAAAGGTAATGTCTTCACCCTCTAATTGATTATACCATTGGATTAATGATTATAGACTCTATGTTCATGAGATATGAGTTGATGGGTTTGATAGAAAATCATGAATGATTATAGGTTTGGGTTGTTGATTGTTGATTATTGATTAAGGGTGTTGTTTATCTTATGGATGATGAAGAATGGTATTGATTAGAGCAAGTTGAGATTTTAGAATTTTCTAGGAGTAAGAGAATGCGATGTTGGGTGTAGAAACACCATTAATGATAGTTATGAAGCTTTATGTCCACCAAGTATTTGATAAAATACCTAAGTGACCAAAACATGAGTATTATTACAAATATAGAATCCCTTTGACTTGTATTGATATAGATTAAAGTTGAAAGGGTTGGCGAATATTGTATTACGCTGAAGAGCAGGAAGTTAAGGTATGTGAGGCTAACTCTCCATGTTTGGGAATGTTAATGATTCTCCCTATACTACGTTTCTTTTACGACATTACTAAGTGCCTTAGAAATATAGTTAAGCCTAGATGTAACGACCCGGTTGGTCGTTTTGAGTGTATTAGCCCCGATCCCCTATTTACTATTTTCCCCGTATCTATTTCTGCTTATGTGACTTGCCGGGAGGTCTTGTTTATGGTTTCAGAGTGATTTGGGATACTTAGTCCCTAAAATAGAAGCTTAAATCTTAGGATTTTGACCGTAGTCGTAATTATGTGAAGACGACTCTGGAATGGAGTTCTATCAGTTCCATTAGCTCCGTTGGGTGATTTTGGACTTAGGAGCATGCCCGGACTGTGAAATTGAGGGTTGTAGCTAATTTAGGCTTGAAATGGCGAAAGTCGAATTTTTGGGAAGTTTGACCGGGTGGTTGACTTTTTGATATCAGGGTCGAATTCTAATTCCGAAAGTTGGAGTAGGTCTGTAATGTTGAATATGACATGTGTGCGAAATTTGAGGTCAACCGGATGTGGTTTGGAATGATTCGGTATCGTTTGTAGAATTTGGAAATTTTGAAGTTTATTAAGTTTGGATTGGAGAGTGATTCGTGTTTTTGATGTTATTTGAGGTGGTTTGAGGATTCGACTAAGTTCGTATAGTGTTTTGGGACTTGATGGTATGTTTGGTTGAGGTCCCGGAGCCCTCGGGTGAGTTTCGGGTGGTTAACAGATCATTTTTAGACTTTGGTTGATGGTTGATATTTGATGGTGTATATTTTCTGGTTTCCTCTTATGCGTTCGCGAAAGGTTAATGTGAGTTGGGAAGATTTTGTTCTTCATGTTTGCGAAGAAGAGGACGCGAACTCGAACGTGTGCATCGCAAACGCGTCGCGTTCGCGAAGAGAAGTGAGGCAGCTGGGGACCCCAGGTCTTTGGTCTACGCATTCGCGAGGTATGGGCCGTGTTCGTGATGAGATGATCTTGTAAAGCTTCGCGTTCGCGAGGAGTAAACTGGGAGGCAGTCTGAGTTGGCCTACGCGAACGCGAGAGGACGGTCGCGTTCGCGAAGTAGGAAATCTGGGTAGACAGTATTAATTTTAGAAACGAGGGTTTGAACCCATTTTACATATTTTGAGCTAGAAAACACGGAATTGGGCGATTCTTGAAGGGATTTTGTGGAGTTTATTTGGGTAATTGATTCCTACTTGGTTTTTGTTAAATCTCATGATTTCATCTTTAGTTTTATCATCTAATTTATGATTTGGGGGTGAGAAATTGGGGAAAAAGAGGAAAAACTCTTGAGTTAGAATTTTGAGGTTTCGAATGGGATTTTGTTATTGGATTTTAGTAATTTTGGTATGGTTAGGCTCATCAGTGAATGGTCTTTCGGATTTTGTGACTTTTATCAGATTTCGAGACGTGGGCTCGGGGGCCGGTTTGAGTCCATTTCGGATTTTGGCTTATCATTTTGTATTTTTCTTGTGGAATTGATTCTTTTAGCCTATGTTAATTATATCGTACTGCTTGTGGCTAGATTCGGGTCATTTGGAGATTGATTCGCGGGGCAAAGGCATTGCGGAGTAGGATTTTGTGCGGTTTGAGGTAAGTAACAGTTTTAAATCTGGCCCTGAGGGTATGAAACCCCATATTATTGTATTATGTGAGTATTTTGGAGATGACGCACATGCTAGGTGATGGGCGTGTGGGCGTGCACCGTGGGAATTGAGACCTGGTCCATTCCGTGAAACTAGAAAGTTGAATAAGCTTGTTGTTAGCTATGTGCCCTTTCTGTGCTATAGAAATTTGACTGTGACTCATGTTAGAAATCATGCTTAGGCTATGTGTTGGTGTTGTAAAGACCCCCAGCGGTCGTGATACCTGTTGAACCTTCCTACTTATTGATACTTGTACTCAGTCACAGTTTACTTGTTTATTTTATCTTAGTCTCTATTGTTCATTATTGATGCATCATAACATTGTTGTTTGGGCTGATTTCATAATTATTGAGAGCCCGAGAGACTGAAAAGATTTATGACTGAGTGAGGCTGGGGGCCTTATTGTGAGATATTATATTATAGCATGTAAGTTGTCCGTGCGGATCCAGATATTATACTATAGCATGTGAGTTATCCGTACAACACGTGAGTTATCTGTGCGGATCCATATATTGATACTATAGCACATGATTTGTCCGTGCAACACGTGAGTTGTCCGTGCAGATTATAGCGTTTGGGCTGTAGGAGCCCCTCTGGAGTCTGCACACCCCTAGTGAGCACATGTACCTATTGAGTGTAAGTACTGAGGGCTGAGAGCCGAGTGACTTAGTTGTTGTAACAAGTTGAGTGACTATTGCCCTGAGAGACTGTACTTGCTTTTTCATTTGTTGATGCACTTAGTTGCTATCCGTCATTGTCGTGAAATTTCTGAAAGATTCTATATCCGGATTTACCTGCACTTTAACTGTATAAAACTGATTTGATTTGAACTGCCGGATTTGAAAGCATGTTTATTCTTTGCTGGAATTATTAAAAAAGAACTGTATTTGTATAGCTCGTCACTACTTTCTCAGTTCCTTATTTATTTCTGTTACTTGCTTAGTTTGTTGTACTCATGCTACACCCTACACTTCATGTGCAGATTCAGGTGTGTTTGATCACGGAGGTCGTTGAGTTCATGCGCGATCGAGTACTGGAGACTACGAGGTAGCTGCCGACGTCCGCAGACCTTGTTTCTCCTTCAATGTTTCTTTCTTTGTTGTACTGATACTTAGGCAATGTTTGTATTAGATTGGATATCTAGATGCTCATAACTCAGTGACACCCCGATGTCGGGCTATTTTTCCGCACTTATGCTTTGGGTTTTACCCCGATTTTTAAATATATTAATTCATTTCTATTAAATATTGAAAGTGTTTTGGTGATGTCGGCTTGCCTAGTATAATGATAGGCGCCATCACGACGGGTTAGGGTTTGGGTCGTGAAAAGTTGTTATCAGAGCCTAGGTTACATAGGTCTCACGAGTCATGAGCAGGGTTAGTAGAGTCTGGCGGATCGGTACGGAGACATCTGTACTTATTTTCGAGAGGCTGCAGAACTCTTAGGAAAAACTTCACATTCTTGAATCCTTGTCGTGCGAATCTTTTGATTCTGTTGACTAAACATCTGTTGTTTCATTCTCTCTCAGATGATGAGGACTTGTCCTACGAGGCAGGACGGACAGCCACCAGTACTACCAGCCAGGGCCGCGAGAGGCTGAGGTCACGGTAGAGGCCACTGTATGGGCAGAGGTACAGTCAGCACAACCGCTAGGGCAGTACCTGCAGACCCTCCAGTTGCCCCAGCTCAGGAGCAAGCTCCAGTTATAGACGAGCCTGTGGGACCAGCTTAGGCACCACCCGTGCCCATTGTGATTCCAAGCATTCAGGAGGCCTTAGCTTAGATTCTGACCGCGTGTACCAGTCTTGCTCAGGCGGTCTCTATTCCGGCCGCAGCAGCCACTTCTCAGGCCGGGGGAGACGCTCAACCTCCTGCCGCCCGCACACCAGAGCAGGTGGTACAAGGATTCCAGACACCGGGGGCACCACCAGCCTAGCCAATTGCCGCTGCTAGAGATTATGTTGTTCCTGCTATGCCTGAGGATGAGCAGGGTAGATTGGAGAGGTTTGGGAGGCTCTAGCCTCCAACCTTTAGTGGTATAGAGGGAGAGGATGCACAAGGTTTCTTGGACAGGTGTCAGAGGATACTCCGTATGGCATGCATTCTGGAGACCAGTGGGGTCTCATTCACTACTTTTCAGTTCTCTGGGGCTGCCTTCAGTTGGTGGGAGGCTTACGAGAGGCGTAGGCCGGTCGACGCATCACCCCTTACATGGCAGCAGTTCTCCATTCTTTTCCTGGAGAAGTTCGTGCCTCAGTCCCGCAGAGAGGAGCTGCGCAGTCAGTTCAAGCAGCTTCGTCAGGGTGATATGTCTGTGATGCAGTATGAGATGAGAGTTTCTGAGTTGGCCCGTCATGCTATCTGGTTGGTTCCCACAGACAGGGAGAAGATCAGGAGGTTCATAGATGGCCTCACGTTTTAGCTACGATTGCTTATGACTAGAGAGAGAGTGTCTGGTGCTACTTTTGACGAGGCTATCAACATTGCTCGTCAGATTGAGATGGTTCTCAGCCAGGAGTGGGTTGAGAGGGAGACCAAGAGGCCTCGTGGACAAGATGGATTTAGCGGTGTTCCTTCTGGGGGCAGTTCCACCACGGTAGGGGTCATCCTTTCAGACATGCTCAGACGGCTCGCCCAGTTCACCGTGGTGCATCATCTGGCCGTCACACAATCATCAACATGGTCAGTTATCATTCAGTGCACTACCAGCGTAGAGTTCTCACCATGCCTCGTCAGCTCAGGCTTCCACGAGTAGTTCCTCGGGGCATCAGGAGCAACAGTTCCGTCAGAGGAAGAGTTGTTTCGAGTACGGAGATTTTGGTCACATTAAGAGAGATTGCCCTAGGTTGTTGAGTCGGCCGATGGCACCAGCACCAGCAGTTCCACCACCCGTCCAGCTAGCTCGGGGTGGGGCTCAGTCAGCTAAGGGTCGCCCGAGAGGGGGAGGCCGATCAAGGGGTGGCCAGGCTAGTTTTTATGCTTTTCCTGCTAGACCATATGCCATTGCTTTAGATGTTGTGATTACAGGTATTGTCTTAGTTTTCCACAGAGATACCTCTGTATTATTTGACCCTGGTTCCATTTATTCATATGTGTCTTCGTATTTCACTCATTTTCTGTATATGCACCGTGAGTCTCTAGTTTCATCTATTCATGTATCTACTCCGGTGGGCGATACTATTATTGTGGACCGTGTATATCGGTCATGTGTGGTGACTATTGGGGGTCTGAAGACCAGGGTAGATCTTTTACTGCTTAGTATGGTTGATTTTGATGTGATATTGGGTATGGATTGGTTGTCTCCATGTCATACTTTTTTAGATTGTCACTCTAAGACCATGATGTTAGCGATGTCGGGGTTGCCTAGAGTTGAGTGGAGCGGTTCTATAGACTATGTTCCCAGTAGAGTGATTTCATACTTGAAGGCTCAGTGGATGATTTAGAAGGGTTGTCTATCCTATCTAGCTTTTGTGAGGGTTGTTAGTGCAGAGGTCCCTGCTATTGATTTTGTTCTTGTGGTGTGTGATTTCCCGGATGTGTTTCCTGCAGACCTGCCAGGCATGCCGCCTGACAAGGACATTGACATCGGTATTGATTTAGTTACGGGCACTCATCCCATTTCTTTTCCACCGTATCATGTGGCACCAGCGGAGTTGAAGGAACAGCTTCAGGAACTCTTTGATAATGGGTTTATTAGGCCTAGTGTGTCACCTTAGGGTGCACCAGTTCCATTTGTAAAGAAGAAGGATGGTACTATGAGAATGTGCATTGATTATATGCAGTTGAACAAGGTCACAATCAAGAACAAGTATCCTTTGCCGTGTATTGATGATTTCTTTGACCAGCTTTAGGGAGCGATGGTGTTCTCCAAGATTGATTTGAGGTCAGGGTATCACCAGTTAAAGATTCGGGACTCAGATATTCTTAAGACAACTTTTAGGACCCGATATGGCCATTATGAGTTCCTTGTGATGTATTTTGGGATGACCAATGTCCCAACAACATTCATGCATTTGATGAACAGTGTGTTTCAGCCTTATCTCGACTCGTTCGTTATTGTATTCATTGATAACATCCTGGTGTACTCTCGTAGCTAGGAGGAGCATGCTCCGCATCTGAGGATTGTGTTACAGCGATTGAGGGAGGAGAAGCTTTATGCAAAGTTCTCCAAGTGTGAGTTTTGGCTCAGTTCATTGGCGTTCTTGGGGCACGTGGTGTCCAGTGAGGGTATTCAAGTAGATCTAAAGAAGATAGAAACGGTGCAGAGTTGGCCCAGACAGTCCTCAGCCATGGAGATTCGGAGCTTTCTTGGGTTGGCGGGCTATTACCGTCATTTTGTGGAGGGTTTCACATCTATTGCATCTCCCTTGACCAAATTGACCCAAAAGGGTGCTCCTTTCAGGTGCGAGGAGGAGTGCGAGGAGAGCTTTCAGAAGCTCAAAACAGCTTTGACCATGGCTCCAGTTCTAGTCCTACCATCAGTTTCTGGTTCTTACACAGTGTATTGTGATGCCTTGTAGATCGACATTGGGTATGTTCTGATGTAGCATGGTAGAGTGATTGCTTATGCCTTGCGCCAGTTGAAGTCCCATGAGAAGAACTATCATGTTCGCGACCTTGAGTTAGCAACTATTGTTCACGCCTTGAAGATTTGGCGGCACTATTTATACGGGGTCCATTGTGAGATTTACACTGATCTTCGGAGTTTGTAGCTTCTGTTCAGACAGAAGGATCTTAACTTGCATCAGCGGAGGTGGTTGGAGCTTCTTAAATACTATGATATCACCATTTTGTACTATCCCGGGAAGGCCAATGTGGTGGCTGATGCCTTGAGTCGCCGGGCGGAGAGTTTGGGGAGCTTAGCATATCTTCCAGCAACAGAGATACCACTGGCACTAGATGTTCAGGCCTTAGCTAGCCAGTTTGTTAGATTGGATATTTCTGAGCCGAGTCGAGTATTGACTTGTGTGGTCTCTCGGTCTTCTCTTTATGATCGTATCAGGGAGCGTCAGTATGAGAACACCCATTTGTTTGTCCTTAAGGACACGATCTAGCACGATGATGCTAAGGAGGTTACTATTAGGGATGATGGTGCATTGAGGATGCAGGGTAGACTATATGTGCCCAATGTAGATGATTTACGTGAGTTGATTCTCCAGGAGGCTCACAGTTCTTGGTATTATATTACGCGGGTGCCGCGAAGATGTATCGGGACTTGAGACAGCATTACTGGCGGAGGAGAATGAAGAAGGACATAATGGAGTATGTAGCTTGGTACCTAAATTGCCAGCAGGTGAAGTATGAGATTTCGGAGTGGAAATGGGAGCGGATCACTATGGATTTCGTTGTTGGGCTCCCATGGACTCAGTGGAAGTTTGATGCAGTTTGGGTGATTGTGGGCCGGCTGACCAAGTCAGCTCATTTCATTCCTGTGATGACTACCTATTCTTCCGAGCAGCTGGCTTGAGTGTATATCCGCGAGATCGTCAGGCTTCATGGCGTACCGTTATCTATCATTTCTGATCGGGGTACGCAGTTTACATCACGGTTCTGGAGGGTCGTACAACATGAGTTGGGTACTTGAGTGGAGTTGAGCATAACATTTTACCCTCATATGGACGGATAGTCAGAGCGCACTATTCATATATTAGAGGATATGCTCTGTGCGTGTTTGATAGAGTTTGGGGGTTCATGGGATCAGTTCTTGCCACTAACAGAGTTTGCCTACAACAACAGTTATCAGTCGAGCATCCAGATGGTACCGTATGAGGCTCTGTATGGTAGGCGGTGTAGGTCTCCAGTGGGTTGGTTCGAGCCGGGTGAAGCTAGATTATTGGGTACAGACTTGGTTTAGGATGCTCTGGAGAAGGTTAGGGTGATTCAGGATAGACTACGCACAGCCCAGTCCAGACAAAAGAGTTATGCTGATTGGAAGATTCGCGATGTTGCATTTATGGTTGGAGAGCAGGTCTTGCTCCGGGTGCCACCCATGAAGGGTGTTATGAGGTTCGGTAAGAGGGGCAAGCTGAGCCCGAGGTTTATCGGTCTATTTGTGGTATTGCGACGTGTTGGGGAGATTGCTTATGAGCTTGTCTTGCCTCCCAGTCTAGCAGGAGTTCATCCAGTATTCCATGTTTCTATGCTCTGAAAATATCACTACGATCCGTCTCACGTGTTGGATTTCAGCTCAGTCCAGTTGGGCAAGGATTTATCTTATGTTGAGGAGTCGGTGGCGATCTTAGATAGGCAGGTTCGAAAGCTAAGGTCGAAGAATATTGCTTCTATGAAGGTTCAGTGGAGGGGTCAGCCGGCCGATGAAGCGACTTAGGAGATCGAGCATGATATGCGCAGCCGTTATCCTCATCTTTTTACCACTTAAAGTATGTCTCTATGCTCGTTCGAGGACGAACAATTATTTTAAGAGGGGGAGGATGTAATGACCCGGCCGGTCATTTTGAGTGTATTAGCCCCGATCCCCTATTTACTATTTTTCCCGTAGCTATTTTTGCTTATGTGACTTGTCGGGAGATCTTGTTTTTGGTTTAGGAGTGATTTGGGACACTTAGTCCCTAAAATAGAAGCTTAGTCGTAATTATGTAAAGACGACTCCGGAATGGAGTTTCGTCGGTTCCATTAGCTCCGTTGGGTGATTTTGGACTTAGGAGTGTGTCCGGACTGTGAATTTGAGGTCTGTAGCTAATTTAGACTTGAAATGGCGAAAGTCAAATTTTTGGGAAGTTTGACTGGGGTTGACTTTTTGATATTAGGGTCGGATTCCGATTCTGGAAGTTGGAGTAGGTCCGTAATATTGAATATGACTTATGTGCAAAATTTGAGGGCAATCGGACGCGGTTTGGTATGATTCAGCATAGTTTGTAGAATTTGGAAATTTCGAAGTTCATTAAGTTTAGATTGGAGAGTGATTCATGTTTTTGATGTTATTTGAGGTGGTTTGAGGATTTGACTAAGTTCGTATAGTGTTTTGGGACTTGATGGTATGTTTGATTGAGGTCCCGGGGGCCTCAGGTGAATTTCGGGTGAGTTTCGGGTGGTTAACAGATCATATTTCGACTTTGGTTGATGGCTGATATCTGCTGGTGTATATTTTCTGGTTTCCTCTTATGCATTCGTGAGAGGAGACTCGCGTTCGCGAAGGGTTAATGTGAGCTGGAAAGATTTTGTTCTTCATGTTCGCGAAGAAGAGGACGCGAAGGTGTGGTATGCGTGTGCATCGCGAACATGTGAATGGTGTCGCGTTCGCGAAGAGAAGTTAGGCAGCTGGGGACCCCAGGTCTTTCGTCTACGTGTTCGCGAGGTATGGGCCGCGTTCGCGATGAGTTGAGCTTGTAAAGCTTCGCGTTCACGAAGTGTTGATCGTGTTCGCAAAGAGTAAACTGGGAGGCAGTCTGATTTGGCATACGCGAACGCGAGAGGACGGCAGCGTTCGCGAAGAAGGAAATCTGGGCAGACAGTATTAATTTAAAAACGAGGGTTTGAACTCATTTTACATAATTTGAGCTAGAGAACACGGAATTGGGCGATTCTTGCAGGGATTTTTGTGGAGTTGATTGGGGTAAGTGATTCCTAGTTGGTTTTGGTACAATCCTATGATTTCATCTTTAATTTTATCATCTAATTTTTGATTTGGGGTGAGAAATTGGGGGGAAAAAGTAAGAACTCTTGAGTTAGAATTTTGAGTATTTGAATGGGATTGTATTATCGGATTTGAATAATTTTGGTATGGTTAGGCTCGTCAGTGAATGGGCTTTCGGGTTTTGTGACTTTTATCGGATTTCAAGACGTGGGCCTGGGGGCCGGTTTGAGTCTATTTTGGATTTTAGCTTATAATTTCATATTTTTCTTGTGGAATTGATTCTTTTAGCCTATGTTAATTATATTGTACTGCTTGTGGCTAGATTCGGGGTGTTTGGAGATTGATTCGAGGGGAAAAGGCATTGCGGAGTAGGATTTTGTGCGGTTTGAGATAAGTAACAGTTTTAAATCTGGTCGTGAAGGTATGAAACCCAGGATTATTGTATTATGTGAGTATTTTGGAGGCGATACACATACTAGGTGACGGGCGTATGGGTGTGCACCGTGGGAATTGGGACCTGGTCCATTTCGTGAAACTAGAAAGTTGAATAAGCTTGTTCTTAGCTATGTGCCCTTTCTGTGCTATAGAAATTTGACCGTGACTCATGTTAGAAATTATGCTTAGGTTATGTGTTGGTGCTGTAAAGACCCCCAGCGGTCGTGATACCTGTTGAACCTACCTTCTTATTGATACTTGTACTCAGTCACAGTTTACTTATTTATTTTATCTTAGTCTCTATTGTTCATTATTGATGCATCATATCATTGTTGTTTGGGCTGATTTCATGATTATTGAGAGCCCGAGAGACTGTAGAGATTTATGACTGAGTGATGCCGAGGGCCTTATTGTGAGATATTATATTATAGCACGTGAGTTATCCGTGCAGCATGTGAGTTGTTCGTGCGGATCCAGATATTATACTATAGCACGTGAGTTGTCCGTGCGGATTATAGCGCTTGGGCTGTAAGAGCCCCTCCATAGTCTGCACACCCCCAGTGAGCATAGGTACCTATTGAGTGTGAGTATTGAGGGCTGAGAGCCGAGTGACTTAGTTGTTGTGACGAGTTGAGTGATTGTTTCCCTGAGAGACTGTACTTGCTTTTTCATTTGTTGATGCACTTAGTTACTATCCGTCATTGTCGTGAAATTTCTAAAAGATTCTATATCTTGATTTACCTGCACTTTAACTGTATAAAACTGATTTGATTTGAACTGTCGGATTTGAAAGCATGTCTATTCTTTGCTGGAATTATTGAAAAAGAACTGTATTTGTATAGCTCGTCACTACCTTCTCAGTTCCTTATTTATTTTTGTTACTTGCTTAGTTGGTTGTACTCATGCTACACCCTACACTTCATGTGCAGATCCAGGTGTGTTTGATCACGGAGGTCGTTGAGTTCGTGCGCGATCGAGTACGGGAGACTACGAGGTAGATGCCGACGTCCGCAGACCTTGTCTCTCCTTCTATGTTTCTTTCTTTGTTGTACTGATACTTAGACAATGTTTGTATTAGACTGGATATCTAGATGCTCATGACTCAGTGACACCCCGATGTCGGGTTATTTTTCCGCACTTATGCTTTGGGTTTTATCCCGTTTTTATAAAAGACTCTGGTTATTTTTAAATATATTAATTTATTTTTGTTAAATGTTGAAAGTATTTTGGAGATGTCGGCTTGCCTAGTATCACGATAGGCGCCATCACGATGGGTTAGGTTTTGGGTCGTGACACTAGATCCTTGAATAATTGCAGAACTTCTATTCTCTAGCTTCGTAACTCGTTCATGACTTTCATTCTGAACGTTGTGAACTCAGTGTATAATCAATAAAGACTTGGGTTTGATGCCCATGAGTCTCAGTCTAGTCCTATTCAGTATCCCAGTATCATGTAACTCAATATGATTCAGTATTTCAGCATCACATATTGCAGTATGATTCTCAGTTCCTGAATTCAAATCCTTGAATGTTGAACACATGTATTTGGGCTTGAGGTCGTAGTTTATATGCTTTATGCATATTTGGTTCTAAGGCTGTAGTTTATCCTTTATGCATTTTTGGGCCTGAGGCCGTAGTTATGTATACGTATACTTGGGCCTGAGGCCGTAGCTTGTGCACATATATATTGGGCTCGAAGCCGTAGTTTATTCAGATAAACAGGTTGTTCATCATTCAGAAGAGGGATTATTCATATCCTTACTTCCTTTGTTCAGTTATCATTTATCAGTTATCATTTCAGTTATCAGTTATCAGTTATCAATGTCGTTTCAGTTTCAGCATTTATCATTTCAATTTCAGTTTCAATAGTTATCATTTTAGTTATCAATTATCAATTCTTAGTTATCAGCTCAGTATCAATTTCAACATTTATATTTTTTTCTTTCAGTTGCTTTACATACAAGTGCAATTCAAATGTACTAACGTCCCTTTTGCCCGCGGCCTGCATCTCATGATGTAGGTAATGATTTACAGGTTGACGATTCAGAGCGCTAGGATCCTCGTACCAGCTATTTGGTGAGCCCCAGTTCTTTCGGGGCATTACCATTACGTTACAGTCTTTATGTATTTACAAACAATCAGTGTTTTCAGCACTTTATTAGAGGCTTCATAGACTAGAGTAACAGTAAGACAGAGTTGCAGGCTTTTCATGTTAAGCTATGTTGGCTACAGATATGTTTCAGAATTGTATTAGTATTTCTGCACTTTAATTTATATCATCAAGACTTTCAGTATATCAACATGTGTTAGTTTATCTTCCGCATTCAATATGTTATGATACCACATGTTGATTCAGTCGGCAGTTGGTTCGCTTGGTCGCATGTAGTCAGGCACCGAGTGCAGTTTTACGTCCAAGCCCAGGTTCGGGGCATGACAAGTTCATCTCTTGTTTTGACTATTTTATCTTAATTATAAATTTATCAATCATAAATTTTATTTTCAAAGAGTAAAAGATTGATATGATATTTCACTTTTAGATCTTTATATTTGTAGAATCATTAGTTGTATTGACTCTTACCAACCATTTTTTCCCTCTGTTTCACACATTTATATTCTTAAATATTTTCTTAGTTGTTGTTTAATAATTGGGTATTTTTCAATATTACATGAAAAATTGATTAAAAAATATTATTTGAGTAGGGAAATAGTTCAAATATAATATAAAAATATATTATTGTGGGGGTATTTTTTTCTCTCAATTTCAACTATTTATGGATTCCATTTAATATTATTTTATTAAACCTACCTACATATTTTTAATAAGAATTTAATAAAATTAATTTTAAAATTTTAAATATTAAAAATTAGCATAGAAGGTATTGTAGTCCAAAAATAGGTTATTGCAGTTATGTTCTTTCCCTTTGAGTTCTTCCGTTTAATATTTTTGGGCTATTTTTATATATTAATATTGTATTTATGCTTTTATAATAATATAGGCTCCTATTTTTCTAAATGGATTTGGACAATATAATACATTCTCAAATTAAATTAGTAATAAGATATTATAATATGTTTTCAAATTAAATTGGTAATAGGAATTTTTTAGAAGTATATCCTAAAAGTATTAGGATTGCATGATTAAAAATATTTACTTGTTCAATTTTATATGAATTAGACAGCCCGAAAGTAATTATATTAATAGAATTTCTAAAGGTAATCATGTAGGATTCCTAACGTGTGGTATTATATCCTAAAACTAATAGGATTATAAGGCCAAAATCTAGAATTCCGGTTATGTCCTTTTATTATGAGTTATTATGCTTAATATTATAAGGTTATTTTTGTAAACCTACATTGTATTCATGCTTTTAAGATAATATAGATTATTAATTTAAATTTTTAAATATTAAAAATTAGCATAAAAGGTATTGTAGTCCAAAAAATAGGTTATTGCAGTTATGTCCTTTCCCTATGAGTTCTTCCGTTTAATATTTTAGGGCTATTTTGATATATTAATATTGTATTTATGCTTTTATAATAATATAGACTCCCATTTTTTCTAAATGGAGTTGGACAATATAATGCATTCTCAAATTAAATTAGTAATAGGACATTATAATATGTTTTCAAATTAAATTGGTAATAGGAATTTTAAGAAGTATATCCTAAAAGTGATAGAATTGCATGATTAAAAATATTTACTTGTTCAATTTTATATGAATTAGACAGCCCGAAAGTAATTATATTAATAGAATTTCTAAAGGTAATCATGTAGGATTCCTAACATGTAGTATTATGTCCTAAAACTAATAAGATTATAAGGCTAATATCTAGAATTCCGGTGATGTCCTTTTATTATGAGTTATTATGCTCAATATTATAAGGTTATTTTTGAAAATCGACGTTGTATTCATGCTTTTATAATAATATAGATATATAGATATAGATAGATAGATTAATTAATTAAATTTTCAAAAATTACTTCTTTCATTTAAGGTTCTTACATATTATTTAAGAAGGATTTTTAATAATATTAATCACAAGAGGATTTGAGGCCTCATTTGTTTGCACTTAATGGAGGTATGAATCTTAATCATTCAGATCTCAGACATTAAGTGCGTTTGTTTTCAAAGTCTGAATCTTAATTATTCAGATCTTAATCGTTAAGTATTTTTTTTTACGTCACAACCACTTAATGAGTCTGAATAGGTCTATATCATTAAGATCTATAACAGAGACTTAATTTCATTAAGATGCTATCATCCATATTCATTATTAACTGTCATCACCGCCTACCATTATCAAGTACCACCATGCCACCCACCACCACCACCATCCTCAATCATAGCCACCACCATTATCGACTACCACCACCCACCATCCCCACTACTCCCGCTATCATCATTAAGGACAACCAACACTCATCCACCTTAACTACCACAACTAACCACCCCATCACCATCAACAACCATAGCTGGCACTACCCATCATTACAAACTACCACCACCCACCACCATCTTTTTCAATCACAACAACCACCATCACCCGCCATTATTAAATATCACCACCCACCACCACCATCCTCAATCATAATAGCTACCACTACCAATCACCACTAGCTACTACCCTAAACTACCACCAACCATCGCTTTTAGTCGGCATTCACAAGTACTACCGATAGCCATCACCACCAGCAACTGTCATATTTTAAAAAGCTATATATTTTAGTGATGTAATATTAGATTAATTAGTATTTTATTTGAATTTTATGTTTATTAATTTTTAAATAAACGTAAATTTTATATATTCAGATGTTAAAAATCAAACAGTCTTAATCATTTAGTATTCAGATCTTAATACACATATTGACATTCAGATGTGTATTCAGATTCAGATGTCTTAATCTTAATACACATTTTAATATTCAGACGTGTATTCAGATTCAGACGTCTTAATCTTAAAAAAAAACAAATGAGGCCCGAATACCTTTTATATTTCACTAAAAGATCTTACTTTATTAACACTCAGTAATAAGAACATCTGGGGTAGATTTGAAACAATCAAAAAAAGTAATAAATATATATTTTTTAAATTTTTCTAAAATGTTAAATATTTTAAAAACAAATTTAATTCGTCAAGCAACTAATAATTGAAATTGGAAGAATTACTCCTTAAGAAGAAAATATGCAACGCTTAACCATAATTAAGTGACAAACTTTGTACATATATATGTTGTATTAATTGATTTGATGAAAATACAGAAGAAGATGAAGTGCAAAAAATCAATGTATTTGCACTTTTTCCCCTAATAGAGTATTAGTTTTAGTAGAACTTATATCTATAATTTAACTTCTAGTTATGCGAAAATTAGCTTTTGAATTGACAACGAGTCTATAGAAGAGAATCTATTTGCCATTTTGAAGCTTCAGTTGACACACTTGCTAACAATAATTTGATGGGTCTGGTGACTAGAAATAAATATAAATGCCTTCAAAAATAAATCAAAAGTGTTTAGAGTTGATGAACTGGGTAATTCCAAACATAAATTTGCCTATTCCTTTTAACCAATGTCTGAAATTTATATCCCTTCATTCGCTGTCTCTTTTGATACTCCCCAGCAAATTCATACTTGATACTTTAGTGCTCATCCAAGGGTAAATGTGTCTATTTGTGCAGTGTGTAAAATCATTGGTATTGATTTGGATCATATATTATAGTTAAACGATCTTTAAGAAATACTTATATAATTATATTAAGTCAGACATACTTTACAAAGTAATAATTAGTGCACTAATATGCCATAATCAAGCGTTAAGTAGGGTTTCGGCAGGTTTAGCGGTAGGAGAAATCAAGTCAAAATCTTGAGGTTTTAGATTCAAGAAAACTTGTCAGGACCCCATGCTGACAAGTGACAACTAAGTGACAAGTTGAGGTAAAACTATACTCCCCGTTTCCCCGTTTCAATTCATGTGAGCCTATTTGACTAACACGATATTTAAAATAAAAAAAGAAGACTTTTGAACTTGTTGAATAAAATGAGGTACATATATTTTGTGTGACTATAAATCATTACATAAAGGTAAATTATTTTCAAATAAGAAAATGAGTCATTCTTTTTAGCATGGACTAAAGATGAAATATGTTCACGTAAATTAAAACGGGGGGAGTAATAAGGAAAATGGTCATTCTTTTTGGCACGGACTAAAGAGAAATTATGTTCACATAAATTGAAACGGAGGGAGTATTAATCCCTCAGTTTTAATTTATGTGAACATATTTCCTCTTTAGTCCTTGTCTAAAAGAATGACCAATTTCCTTATTTGAAAACAATTTACCTTTATACAATGATTTATAGTCACACAAAATATATGTGCATCATTTTACACAAGTTTAAAATTTTTTTCTCTTTTCTTAAACTCGGTGCCCAATCAAATATATTCACATAAATTGAATCAGAAAAAGTACTAATTAATCACGACTAATGATAATTCTTATTTATTCAACATTTTATATATA
Organism: Nicotiana tabacum; assembly: GCF_000715075.1. NCBI lineage: Eukaryota > Viridiplantae > Streptophyta > Magnoliopsida > Solanales > Solanaceae > Nicotiana > Nicotiana tabacum. The sequence continues at coordinate 79,241,896 of NC_134088.1, read as the reverse complement.
TATATATATATATATATATATATATATATATATATATAATTTTGAATTAAAATAGTACTTATTTTGAAAAGTATTTTTGAACAAAGTATTTTTTTGAAAAAATACTTTTTTTTTTCAAAGTTAAAGTGTTTGAAAAACTGCTTATGCTTCTGCTCAAAAGTATTTTTTTCGTCTCCACAAAACATCTCAAAATTTTCAAAACGTATTCTTTTCGAGTAAAAAAAAGTATTTTTGATCTCCAAAAACCTTACCAAACATGCTCAGAAATTTGTATCCCTTCATTCGCTGTATCTTTTGACACCCACCATCAAACGCTTCTTGATGCTATACTATAGTGCTAATCCAAGGATAAATGTGACTATTAGAGCAGCGTTAAAATCATTGGTATTGATTTGAATCGTACATCATAGTTAAACAATCTTTTTTATGTGAACCTATTTTCTCTTTAGTCAATATCAAAAAGAATGAATTATTTTTTTATTTGAAAATAATTTACCTTTATGCAATAATTTATAGTCACACAAAATATATATGCCTTATTTTACAAAACAAGTTCAAAAGTCTTCTCTTTTTTCTTAAATATCGTATTAGTCAAATGAATTCACATAAATTGAATCAGAGAGAGTACTAATTAATCACGACTAATGATAATTCTTATTTATGTAACATATATATATATATATATATATATATATATATATATATATATATATATATATATATATATATATATAATTTTAATTTTAATTTTTTTTGAAAAAAATAGTACTTATTTTGAAAAGTACTTTTGAATAATTTTTTTTTTAAAGTATATTTTTTTTCAAAGTTGAAATGTTTGGCCAAACTTTTAGAGGAAAAAAAATGATTTTGAGTAGAAACAGAAACAGTTCCGGAGAAAGCAAAAAAAAAAAGTACCTTTTTCCAAAATCACTTTTTTGAAAATCACTTTTGAGAAAAATACACTTAGAAGTAATTTTTAAAAGTTTCGCCAAACACTAATTGCTGCTCATATGTGCTTTTCACATAAATTAGTCAAACACAAATTTCTTCTCACCAAAAGTACTTTTGAGAAAAAAAATATTTATCAAATTAAGCTGATTTTTGCCGTTTGGTCAAACGGGCTAAGTTTGACCAATTCATTTAAGTAATATTTTTTGTAAGCAAATTGTGTTTGGCCAATCTTTTCAAAAAGTACTTTTGAGTATCAAAATTACGAAAAAGGACAGTAAAGATTTAGTTTGTAATTAGTATTATTTAAAAAGTGATAAGATTTTAAATATTTATTCTAAGGGAATACAACTAAAATATAAAACATAAAGTAACAATACAAATTATAAATTTTAATCAATAAAAAATATTGTTATTCCAAAGCAATAATATTGGATACCCAGTATTACTTATTATTTACATGTTAATTTAAATATATCAAAATACATCAATCAATATAAAGAAAAAATTTACTCTTATAACTCACTATATAAAAGAAGAGATCTATTTATAATATAGAGAGAATATTCCAAAGAGGAATAGGAGAAAGAGAATAAAGAAATGATGGAAATAAAAAAGAAAAAAAAGTTATGGTAGAAAAGAATTAACTTAATAAGGGATAATTTAAAAACATAAATTTATTACAAGGATATTTTTGTGTTTAATAAATTAATTTTTTGCTTCTGTTTCTTGGAAGAAATTAGAATTTGTAGCTTCTTACCAAGAGCAACAAAACTGCTTTCGCTCAAAAGTTTTTTTTTTTCGTACTGACCAAACATCTCAAAATTTTCAAGGATAAATGTGACTATTAGAGCAGTGTTAAAATCATTGGTATTGATTTGAATCATACATCATAGTTAAACAATCTTTTAGAAAATGTATAATTATATTAAGTCAAACACACTTTACAAAGTAATACTTAATAGGGATAATGATACGCCATAATACTAAATCCACCATGCTCTTACAATAGGTTGAGATTTAGTTTCAATTTTTAAAAAACAATCAAGATCTCGTGCAGACAACTAAAGTTAAGTAATAAATAGAGATAAAAAAATAATTAATTATGGTTAAAAAAATACTGCTAAATTTTTATATACACAACATATTTTATTTTTTTCATTACTTTGATATTTGTACGGGGTACAAGTAAGTACTTTTTTCGGAGCAATACTCTTCTGTGAAATGATTAAATATGTCAGTTTCAGCAAAGTAATGGATTAACTGAGATCAGTACAATAAAATGATGGATCAAAGCTCGATTAAGCTAAGATTCAAAAATGAAAGTGCAATTTCCTCGTACAAATACGTCAATAGATGGCTAACTTGGTAATTTGAATCAAATATGAGAGCAATTTTGTAGGAGGACAAAATTTCCCTCGAGTGGGGTCCCACAAGCCCTTCGTACAACAGGCACTTTCTTCTCGGCTTTAACGAACGAAGTCCCCTTGTCCTTGTGGATAAACTCGTCGAGTTCTGATCCTATGTAACTCAGCTCTACATCCTCCTCTGTATCCTTTTTGTCTTTTTTTATTTTTTATTTCTGTCCGATATGCGCTTTAAAGTCTGGCTAATCTAAATTTAGATAAAAAAAGTCCCATTTAGGGAGGAGGGAGATAATAAAATGCTCTCTATCAATATTAAATTCGAAAACCTTTAATTAAGAATGACGGGGCATTTACATCACAAGTCACAACCTTTAATGGTTTCTCTTTGTCTTTCTACTTTGTAAGCTAGGGTCGTTGAAACTAATGCCACAAACATATAAAAGCAATAGAAAAGAGTTAGGTCAAATGGATAAACTTAATTGTTATTTTAAAATAAAGGTCCTGTACTGCCTAGATATTTTTGGAAATAGTACCCATAATATGTAAACAATTCCATTTGAAACCAGTTTCAGAACTAACATAATCCTCGATTTCTTTTTATCTTCATAAAACAGATCATGATCTTTGTGTATTTATGAAATGATAAGTTGTTGCAAAATTAATATAAATAATTTTCTTCAAGAATGTATCTTACATTTTTTTTGCGAATACGATGTTTATTTGAATATAAAATTCAATCCTAAAAGTACAATATTCCACTTTTTTTTTTAACTATTCAAATTTCCGAATATATCTAGAATTGGTGTAAGTAAATAACTCGATCAAAATTGTCCATTTCATTGTTTCAACGTTGTGAGGAAGAAAATGACATACTAACAAGATAATTCTATTAAAAAGGATTAGCAAAGTATTACATACATATTGCAAAACACGTATATATACATTTAAAATGTTGGTCCACTCACACTCTCACGAATAATGTATGCAAAAATTATTGGCAATATCAGAAATGACACTCTAAATTAAATTATCTATATATTATTTAAACATTTGCTTACAACTTATATCACATGAAGAGCCACTCTTGGCATATCATGACTGGTAAGATAGACGCAACAACAGATATATTATATTAATATATATAACAGTGTGCAGTGTATATAATAAGCTTTTCAGGCAGCTCCCACCACAAATAAGCTTTTCAGGCAGTTCCCACCACAATATATATAACAAAAAGAAAGTAAACACCATTGTTGTAGCAGTTGCTTAGCTGCCTTTTCACCTCAGTCTTCACTCTTCACTCTCTTTTTTCAACTTTAGGGTTTCTACTTTTAAGAATTCAAAGTCTCAATAACTGGTAACTTCCTTAGATTACTATTTGTTTCTTTGCATTTTCAATCTCAAATCTTTTAATATCTGGGTAGTAGTGGTTTTAATTGTTGGGGTGTGATGTTATGTGCTTCTTGTCTAATTATTCCAAGAATTGTGATTTTTGAATATATTCTTATTCTCTTTTATAAATCTTAACTGTTTGAGATGATACCTCATGTATTATATTGTCCACCCATATATGTGATTTACTTGTCAAATTGAAATCTTGCTATTATTTCTTGTACCCTTTTGTTTTCTTGATTCACACAATCTATAAAGCTTGTTCTTGATTTGTACAGGAAGAGGAAAAGCAAAAGTCTGAAGTTGTAATTGATAAGTAGTTGATTGGGGGACATTTTCTGAAGTGGGGGTGTGTTTATTTCTTTCTATGTTAGGAGCTTACTGTAGAGAGTGTGTTTTGGTTTGGTGGGCTTGGTGTTGTTAGTTAGTGAAAAAGAATTAAAGTAAATGGTGTCAAGATCTTATTCCAATCTCTTAGAGCTGGCCTCCGGCGAGGCTCCGTCGCCGTCTTTTGGCCGAATGAGCCGAAGGATTCCTCGTATTATGACCGTTGCGGGGATAATGTCTGATCTGGATGATGATGGATCAGAGAGTGTTTGCTCTGATCCATCATCATCTTCAGCTCAAAAAGATAGGATAATTATTGTAGGTAATCAGCTGCCAATTAGAGTACAAAGGAAAACTGATGGCAGTAAAGGATGGTTATTCAGCTGGGATGAGAATTCACTTCTTCTCCAGCTGAAAGATGGACTGGGAGATGATGAACTTGAGGTTATATATGTTGGTTGTCTTAAGGAAGAAATCCACCCAAATGAACAAGATGAGGTTTCACAAATACTCCTTGAGACATTTAAATGTGTCCCCACTTTTGTACCACCTGACCTGTTTACTAAGTTCTACCACGGATTTTGTAAACAGCAACTTTGGCCATTGTTCCACTATATGTTACCCCTTTCACCAGATCTAGGCGGTCGATTCAATCGCTCGCTGTGGCAGGCTTATGTTTCTGTTAACAAGATTTTTGCTGATAGGATTATGGAAGTGATCAACCCGGAAGATGACTTTGTGTGGGTTCATGACTATCATCTAATGGTGCTACCTACCTTTTTGAGGAAGAGATTCAATAGAGTAAAGCTTGGATTTTTCCTGCATAGCCCATTTCCTTCTTCTGAGATATATAAAACTTTGCCTATTCGCGAAGAGATCTTACGAGCTCTCTTGAATTCAGATTTGATTGGGTTCCACACTTTTGACTATGCGAGGCACTTCCTCTCGTGTTGCAGTCGGATGTTAGGTATTTCTTATGAGTCAAAAAGGGGTTACATAGGCCTCGAGTATTATGGCAGGACTGTAAGTATAAAAATTCTGCCAGTGGGTATTCATATGGGGCAGCTTCAGCAAGTCTTGAGTCTTCCTGAAACGGAGGCAAAAGTCTCGGAACTCGTGCAGCAGTTTAATCATCAGGGGAGGACATTGTTGCTGGGAGTTGATGACATGGACATATTTAAAGGCATCAGTTTGAAGTTATTAGCAATGGAACAACTTCTATTGCAGCACCCGGAGAAGCAGGGGAAGGTTGTTTTGGTGCAGATAGCCAATCCTGCTAGAGGCAAAGGAAAAGATGTCAAAGAAGTGCAGGAAGAAACTTATTCGACGGTGAAGCGAATTAATGAAGCATTTGGAAGACCTGGGTACGAACCAGTTATCTTGATTGATAAGCCACTAAAGTTTTATGAAAGGATTGCTTATTATGTTGTTGCAGAGTGTTGCCTAGTCACTGCTGTCAGGGATGGCATGAACCTTATACCGTATGAGTACATAATTAGTCGCCAAGGAAATGAAAAGCTGGATAAGGTTCTGAAACTGGACTCTTCTACACCGAAGAAGAGCATGTTAGTTGTGTCTGAGTTTATTGGGTGTTCTCCTTCTTTGAGTGGAGCAATCCGAGTAAATCCATGGAACATTGACGTAGTGGCTGATGCAATGGACTCTGCTTTAGTAATGCCTGAGCCAGAGAAGCAACTTAGGCATGAGAAACATTACAGGTATGTTAGCACCCATGACGTTGGATATTGGGCTCGCAGTTTCTTGCAAGACTTGGAGAGAACGTGCAAGGATCATGTAAGACGAAGATGCTGGGGTATTGGATTCGGCTTAAGTTTCAGGGTTGTTGCACTTGATCCGAATTTTAGGAAGCTTTCGATGGAGCATATAGTTTCAGCATATAAAAGGACAACAACAAGGGCCATCCTTCTGGACTATGATGGAACTTTGATGCCTCAAAATGCAATTGATAAGAAGCCAAGTGCTAAAACCATTGAAATCATCAAAACTTTATGCAGAGACAAGAACAACATGGTTTTCATAGTCAGTGCTAGAAGCCGAACAACACTAGATGGCTGGTTTCCAACTTGTGAGAAACTTGGAATTGCAGCTGAGCACGGCTATTTCTTGAGGTATTTTGTCTGATGTTCTAACTTCTGTTTCTTTGTGATATGTTTTTTCACAATTTTATGCAAATGGTTCTTTGGAATTTACAGGACGAGTCAAGATGAAGAATGGGAAACATGTGTACCACCAGTGGAATGTTGTTGGAAAGAAATAGCTGAGCCTGTTATGCAACTTTACACTGAGACTACTGATGGATCAGTTATTGAAGATAAGGAAACATCAATGGTCTGGTCTTACGAGGATGCGGATCCTGATTTTGGATCATGTCAGGCTAAGGAACTTCTTGATCACCTAGAAAGTGTACTAGCTAATGAACCGGTCACTGTCAGGAGTGGACAGAATATAGTGGAAGTTAAGCCCCAGGTATGTGTTTTTCTTTCTTGGGGAGGAGGTTGGCTTGTACTGGTTTTTGTGAAAACACTTCCATAGCTTGCTTGCATAATGTATGAGTTAAAGCTAACCATATTTAAAAGATGGATGCTTTTGGGTATAACTTGGTTTGTTCGTTAGAGGCATGGCAATGCATCATTTATGAGGTGAAAGACTGGGTTTCAATCTTAATTCTGGATTTTCACTGGTAAACTGTAGGAAGTTTCCCTATTTATAACTCAAACTGGTTGCATATGATTAGTAATGAAACTAACACAAGGTTCTAAATGACGATAGAGCAACATTTCCATAATATCGCCAGCATCTCTATTTGTAGGTTTGGAACTCATCAAAAGAATGAAATCTACATCTTTTGTTGACAGAAGCCAAACCCTAGAATTCACTTGCTTTTATTTGGTTCCATGAAGCAGATACAAACTCTCTTTGCGATAGAAAAAAGGATGTAAGTAGTATCAATTCTCCATGTTATTGTCTCTCTTCTTAGGGAAAAGAGCTTTTGCGAAAAAGGAAAAGGAAACATTTATTAGAGTATCATTTATGTGTGTTTCTTCTTTTGTTTCTTTTTGTTGATTTAAATGCCTGGGAGATGCGCCGAGATCATACAACCATAAGAATTTTATATAGAAACTGTATAATTGTGGAACAATTCTAAACCATATAATTGTAAATTCAACTCTGCCCCTAGACATTGCAATCCTTGAGAAATGATTAATTTCTGGTATTGCGGATGTATGTCCTCAAACGTGTTCCTTTCTGCAGGGTGTATCCAAAGGGCTTGTTGCCAAGCGCCTGCTCTCCGCAATGCAAGAGAAAGGAATGTCACCAGATTTTGTCCTCTGCATAGGAGATGACCGATCGGATGAAGACATGTTCGAGGTGATCATGAGCTCGATGTCTGGCCCGTCCATGGCTCCAACAGCTGAAGTCTTTGCTTGCACTGTCGGCCGGAAACCGAGCAAGGCAAAATACTATCTTGATGACACTACCGAGATAGTGAGACTGATGCAAGGTTTGGCCTCTGTCGCCGAACAAATGTTACCTCTGTAGAGTTCACTAGGCCAGGAGAAATGCTGTATTCTATCATATGCAGGCCAGAGAAGGTCTCTCAGTTTTCTTGTTTTAATGAGTTGTAAATTAATGGACTATAGAGAAGTTGCATTAGAAGTATTTGACTTAATTTCTTCTGTTTTTTGCCCTTCCTGGATTTAAGTTGATCTCTTTCTAGTAAGTTGTACATGAGTGTTTAAGCTACAGTCTGTTGTTTCTTTTGTTGTTTTATGATCTTCCATCATAACCAAACAAGGGGAAGAAAAATCAACCCCTACCTTATTTTTTTCTTTCCCCCCCATTAGTTTGCAAACTATAGGGAAGGGATTTTAGGCATTATAACAATAATAAAATAAGATACCTGATCAGTCTACTGAATTTCGTTTTTTCCAGCTGTAGCTAGTAAGTTTTTACTTGGTCTTTCTCTTTGCTTTTGCTGGCATTAAGATTTCGATATCGGTTAAATATGACAAACAATGTTTGTGTTTTAGTTTCTACATCTGTATTGCACATTACAATTACCTGTGAAGAGATGAGTTGGACTTTTCCAAATTCCACTTGATGATCAGTCGGCTCTTTTGTTTTTCAGTTTCTTTAAAATAAAAGCATTTGATGCTCTGCTTCTTTATTGTTTATTCAACATTTCCATAATACCTTCTTTATTGTTTATTTATCTTGTATTAAGTCAAGTCTTTGAAAAGGGTTCGGTGACTAAAATAAGAAATTAACTAGGAACTTCTAAACTCTGAATGGAATTATATTTTAGTTCCGTTATAAAGTTGAAGACTGTAATAACATAGGTCCAAATCAATTGAATGATCGTGGTAAATAAAAGAGGTTGATGTGTGGCGAGATCTAGCAGAGAAGAATTTAACAAACAATTGCTCTTGGCACTCTGCAACGCAACTTTATTTCCTATTGAAGAGCTTTTGAAGATATTGTAAATGACACTTGGATAGGTTGAAAATATTGTATACGGGTGAAACCGAGCTCATGGGACACCCCGGTTTCCAATAAGGTAAATAGAGTAAGAGACGTGACGATAAGAAACCGGAATCGAGGCAAAGGTCTCATCGAGCCAGGGTCCGGGGGCACAACGCTCACCCTCGGGAATATCAAGGCCATGACCCCGGGATCGGTCCAAATCCCAAAAGACTTCAGAGAGCATTGTCAGGCAACCGAACACGATTAATAGAAGGCCGTGGTATCCGTGACCAGCCGGGTATCACGGCGTGGATCTCGGCACGTACCAGCGGAAATCCGATAATTAGTTAAACGGAAGATTATTACCTTTTATGGAATTGTACCTAGAGTAAGACTCCCCTGCTATATAAAGAGGGTCTAATTATTCATTAGACACTGTAACACGCATATCAAGAAAATATACTATTATTTTCTCTGTTATTCAATGTTGGTCATTGTGAGTCCGGGATCGAGAGCAGATATATCATTAAGGCTGTTGTTAAGTCCGGAATCACCCTCCTCAAGTGGTTTGATAACTTATTACCTCCTTTATCCGTTTAATCTAACACAATTTATCGTTTGTATCGAATTAATCCACATATACTTAAAATCACAAATAAATTTAATTGTTATCCGTTTTTTAGGGTAAACAATTTGGCGCCCACCGTGGACCTAAGGATAATAGTGACAATTTGATACGAATTTCCATAACACACCCTATTTTTCACTTGTTCTTTGAAGTCTTTAATTTCAGGTCAAAGCTTAAAATATCGAATTCCCAATCTGCCCCTTTGAACGTGGATGCTGAGTCTGGACACCATGGCGAGAATAACAATGTGGTACCCAGTAACGAGGTGCCCCCTGTCGACCCCAACGGAGTTTCGGCCGCGGACCCGATCGACGCTAACTCACATGTGGCCATCAATGCAAACTTGCCTATCGATTCTGAGAACAACATCCGTGGGAGAGTCGGATCGGTAGCCTAAAATACACACGACAGTGAAGGTGATGGGATCAACTTGCGAGTAATCTTCAAAATGTTGCAGGCTCAACAAGCAGCGATAGCCCTGTTGCAGAACCAGAGCCGCGCCCCCATCAGAGTCGAGCCCGAACCATCCCGGGAAAACGCTCGCAGAAATGAACCAATCGTAAAACGTCACTCGCATGCTAACTTAATTTTCATTATAATATATGCATATTTTTTCAGCATATGTTTTCAGCCATTTCCGCCATTATCATAGTACATTGCCCGTTACAAAGAATATGACAATCACGGCCGCTGTTACACATTCTTCAATGGCACTCATAATTGGCATTAAAGAAGGGCATGATCCTAGGACCTAGTTCTCTAGGTGCAACTATAAATAGTGAGCTCTATTATCATTGTAAATGATACAAATTTTCTAGCAAACTTACACTACATTCTATTCAAAGCTTAATATAATTTTATCTTTTTGCTTTTTGATTTCATTGTTGTTGTGCCAGAAGCCCTTCTCCCGGAACTAATATAAATTTAACTAGACCGTTTTACGGGTAAACTATTTGGCGCCCACCGTGGAGCATAGACAGTCGTGTAATTAAGTTCGTCCTTACCTCTTTTACTAACGTATTTTGATTATTTATTCTTAGCGAAAAATTACAAAAAATGGCAAATAATGGTGTTAACAACACACAATCTTGAGGCCCAAGGAAACCAGACCCAGCACGAGGATTCAATCAGTGATACCCGCAATGAGGGGAGCGATGCCACGCCGGTCCACAGCAGCCGGTACCCTCGACATGTTCGGGAGGCGACTCCTGATGATGCTGAAAAAGAGCATATGCGGTAAGGGTCCTGCAGGAGCAACAAGAGGTCATTCTAGGCCATCTCACACGGCAGGATAAGGTTATGACATAACTAAAGGAGGCGTTATCGGGTGCTACCAATAACGCGAACGGACGAGGTCCAGTTCCGCCCGATGCTCCCCCAAATAAAACAATATAGAGGGTCGACAACAACACCCCGTGGGGCGAGGTCGGCTTCGATGGGGCCGGGTGGAGCGGATCCAGTCACAACAACGAGATCGATCCCTTCAAATGCGAAACTCATACGATTTATGAGGGAAGTAAACGCCAGCATGGACCAAATCCCGGGCTCACTACCGGTGCTGAAAGGACCGAACTCAAAGAAATACACTCAATTGCCGTACAAATTGAGCGCGTCACCAGAATTGATCCCGAAGCGGTTTAATATGCCCGACGTGCCAAAATATGATGGGACTTCGGACCCTTAGGAGCATATTACAACCTATACAATGGCAGTGAACGGGAACGATTTAGCTCCCACGAGATCGAATCAATTTTGCTAAAGAAATTCGGAAGACTTTCACGAGGGGAGCCTTGACGTGCTATTTGCTGTTGCCCGAGCATTCCATACATTCCTTTGAGATGCTCGCAAATCCATTCATTAAGGCCCATGCCGGGGCCAGAAAGGTGCAGGCCCGGAAGGCCGACATATTTAGAATTGCACAAGGAGAGTTCGAGTTGCTGCGGGATTCGTAACCCCATTCCAGAAGGAAAGGATGTTGCTCCTGGTTGTTTTGGACGAATGGGAGGCTAAAGGATTCACCAAGGGTTTGAATCCGAGAAGATCCGATGCTTCTCAGAAATTGAAGGAAAGCTTGCTCGAGTTCCAAGCGACGACTTGGGTGGATGTTCACAAATGGTACGAGTCCAAGATAAGGATTGAGGATGATCAGTTCGGCTTCCCTACGTCAGCTAAAGGACGGGTGAAGAATAAAGAGAAATCAAAAGACAATTTCGACACAGATAGACGGTCTTCGAGGGGTCGTGTTTTGCCCTATGAACGGGCCGAAGGATGCTGTAGAGGTTTCTAGACGACAGACAGGTTCGCTACCGATAGAAGAACTGATCGCGTCCAAAACAATAGATTGCTACAGGACAAGGAAACATAAGGTTATCGAGATCCTTCCTACCCTAAAATTTCAGTATACAACTTCAACGTCAGTGTAGTAGAGTTGGTGTCGGCTATGAGGAACATTAAAGAAATACGGTTCCCGAAGCTAATGAGGTCCGATCCCAGCCATAGGGATCCTAATTTGTGGTGCGAATACCATGGGACGAACGACCACCGAACTGGGGACTGCCGACATCTGCGTGAAGAGGTAGCGGCACTACTGAAAATGGCCATCTCAGGTAATTCTTATGTGATCGAGCCAAAAACAATTGCAGTAGCAACCGTGATAACATGGAGCCCTGAAAAATAGGAGAAAATCCCCCGCTCCAGACAATCAACTTGATTTTCGGAGGGGAACGAGATCAGCGAGGTTACCTTCTCAGCAACAAAAAAGATGAAGGTAGAAGTAACCCGTAGCAAGAGGCTCTGCGAAGTCGCTAAAGATGACATCACTTTTACGGAAGAAGATACAGACTGATTGTTGCTACCGCACAAAGATGCATTGGTAATTTCTTTAAATGTATTAGATTTTAAAATCAAACGTGTTTTGGGGATCCAGGAAGTTCGGCCAATATTATACAATGGAGGGTATTGGAACAATCCAAACTTACCAGAAGCATCATTCCGTCCACAAAACTCCTCGTCGGGTTCAACCTCGCAAGCATAACAATCCGATGAGAGAACTTGCTGCCCACAAATGCCGAGGGGGTGATGAATACGACCCTTTTCGAGGTTGTGGATGAAGATATGAGCTATAACATTATCCTGGGAAGAACATGGTTGCACGAGATGAAAGTTGTTCCATCAACGTATCATCAGTTGCTGAAATTCCCAACTCCCGAGGGGATTAAGCAGATTAAAGGCGATCAGCTTGCGGCAAGGGAGATGAATGCAATTTTGGTCTCCAGTAGCAAAGGGAAGGAGCATGCGACATAGCAATTATAGGAACCGGCGCCTGCTCCCGAATCAAGTGAAGTTAGCCAGGGGGAGGAGGCGTCAGAATCTTATCAGGTGCGAAGATATTTTTAGGTACCAGAAGAGACGTACGCAACGAAGTCCACAACAGAAGAGCTTGAACAAGTCGCATTGTTTGAAAAGTTCTTGGAGAGGAAATTCCACTTGGGGACAAGACTGCACCCCGAACTCAGGTCAGAATTTATTGAATTTCTTAAATTTAATGCTAATTGTTGTGTATGGTCGCATGCGAATATGACAGGTATCCCGACGGAAGTGGCCATACACAAGATAAGCTTGGATCCTAGTATCCCTCCGGTAAGACAAAATAAACGTCATATTACCGAGGCCAGAAATAAATTTGTCAAAGAAGAGGTAACTCGCCTACTTGATATCACTTCGATCCGAGAGGTAAAGTATCCGGACTGGTTAGCTAACGTAGTAGTAGTTCCTAAGAAGAACAATAAATTTCTTATGTGCATAGACTATAAGGACTTGAATAAGGCATGCCTAAAGGACTTATTCCCATTGCCAAACATTGATCAAATGATTGATACAACGGCCGTGCACGAGTTAATGCATTTCTTCGATGCTTACTCCGGGTACAACGAAATTAAGATGAACCTGGAGGATCAGGAAAAAACTTTGTTCATAATGAATTTCGACACATATTGCTATAATGTGATGCCCTTCGGGCTAAAGAACGCCTGAGCCACTTATCAATGGCTCGTAAATAAGATGTTTGAAAAATAGATAAGGAAAACCATGGAAGTTTATATAGACGATATGCTTGTTAAGTCTTTAAATACCAGTGATCATCTTAAGCACTTGCAAGAAACTTTTGACATCCTAAGGAAGCATAACATGAAGCTTAACCTCGAGAAATGCGCATTCGGGGTCAGCTCCGGCAAGTTCCTATGATTTCTGGTATCACAAAAGGGAATTGAGGTAAACCCCGATAAAATCAAATCCATCGAAGACATCCCGGACCAGCTATCAAGCGTAAAAGCGGTTCAAAGGCTCACAAGGAGATTGGCCGCTTTGAGCAGGTTCATTTCCCGATCATCAGAGAAATGCCACCGTTTCTTTGCGCTACTCAAAAAGAAGAACAACTTTGAATGGACCCCGGAATGGCAATAGGCTTTGAGGGATTTGAAAAGGTACTTGTCAAGCCCTCTGTTACTATCTAAGACTGAGGAAGGTGAACAATTGCTAATCTACCTAGCAGTCTCGAAGGTAGCGGTAAGTGCCGTTTTAGTCCTTGAGGATGAAGGTACACAATCTCCCATTTATTATGTTAGTAGAATTTTAACGGGAGTAGAAACTCGCTATCCGCATTTAGAGAAGCTGGCCTTAGCTCTCGTAGTCACCGCTCGGAAGCTAAGGCTTTGCTTCCAATGTCACCCGATAGTTGTGGTGACCACCTTTCCCCTGCGGAATATCCTTCATAAACCCGAACTATCGGGTAGGTTGACCAAATGGGCCGTCTAAATGAGTGAATTTGATATAGAATATAAACCTAGGACTGCGATTAAGTCACAAATTTTGGCCGACTTTGTGGCCGATTTCAATCCGGGATTACTGCCTCTAGCAACCAAAGAAGCAGTGATGGTGTCAGAATCCACATCGGAGTTTGCAACCTATTCACGGATAGAGCTTCCAACGTAAAAGGGTCAGGGCTTGGCATAGTATTAACCACGCTTTTGGGAGAAACCCTAAGGCAGGCCATAAGAACGGTTCCTTTAACTAACAATGAGGCAGAGTATGAAGCTTTGATTGCAGGACTCGAATTGGCCCGAGGACTAGATTTCAAGGTCATAGAAATCAAATGCGACTCCCAGTTGGTGGTAAATCAGGTCTACGGGATCTTCGAAGCCAAATAAGAGCGCATGCAACAGTACATAGCGAAGCTTCAGACTCCGCTTGCTCGGTTCCAGGAATGGTCAATTACGCATATCTGAGGGAAGAAAATGCAGAAGTAGACATATTAGCTAACCTTGGCTCATCGACAGAAAAGAAGGGATCAGACTTCGATACGATCATATATCTTATGCACTCAGTTCTGGATGCAGACAATTATTATGAGGTAAACACGACTAATTTGGTCTAGGACTGGAGGAATGAGATTATCGACTACCTCGAGCATGTAAAGTTACTTGAAAATCCCAAGGCATCTCGGGCGCTACGCGCCAAAGCAGCGCGGTATAGTTTCAAATGTGGCTAATTGTATAGGAAATCTTTCCAAGGCCCGTTGGCCCGATGTTTGGGAGCCTCCGAAGCTAATTATTTTATGCGAGAAATCCATGAAGGGATCCATGGAAATCATTCGGGCGCAGATTTCTTAGTATTAAAACTGGTAAGGGCAGGGTACTATTGGCCCCGAATGGAACAAGACGCCAAAACTTTTGTAAAAAAAATACAATCAGTGTCAACGCTACGCACCATTGGTACATCAACCAGCAGGACCATTGTACTCGGGTTTATCTCCATGACTGTTCATGAAGTGGGGGAGGGACATCGTCAGACCGCTGCCATCGACCCCTGGTAAGGAAAGGTTTCTTTTGATTTTAAGTGACTATTTTTCTAAGTGGGTTGAAGCAGTTCCTTATTAGAAGATCGGTGAACGAGAAGTGGTGGATTTATTGTGGGAGAACATAATTTGCAGATTTGGAATACCAAAAGAGATAGCCTGCGATAACATGCCACAGTTTATTGGCGCAAAGATCACAAAGTTCCTTGAAGACTTGAAAATCAAAAGGATCACATCTTCGCCATATCACCCGAGCGCGAATGGTCAAGCAGAATCAACAAACAAAGTGATTATACAAAATCTCAAAAAGATATTGGAAGCAGCTAAAGGTAAATGGCCTGAGGAACTACCTGGAGTACTATGGGCGTACCGAACAATGGCAAAATTGAACACAGGAGAAACTCCTTTCTCCCTTGTGTACGAAGCAAAAGCCTTGATCTCGGTGGAAGTAGAGGAACCTACCCTGAGGTATTTTCAGGCAAATGAAGAAGCAAACAACAAATCAATGTTAGTCAATTTGGAGCTGCTCGATGAGCGCAAGGACTTGGCGCATAGAAGGATGGCAGCTCAAAAGCAGAGAATAGAAAGATATTATAATCGAAGAGCCAACCTCCGTTATTTCAAAGTGGGATACTTGGTTCTAAGGAAAGTAACTCAAAACACCAGGGAACTCAACACAGGGAAGTTAGGTCCTACATGGGAAGGCCCCTATCGGGTTTCAGCTGTCACTGAGAAAGGTTCATACGAATTGGAGAACCAATATGGAGAGAAGTTGCCATGAAACTGGAACGTGGCACACCTCAAGAGATACTATTGCTGAAGAACATCACCTGTACTGAAAGTATGTGCTGCACTCTTTTTCCCTTCGTCTAGATTTTGTCCTAATTGGGTTTTTTTGGCAAGGTTTTTAACGAGGCAATAATGGAAAGCATAATACGAAGAAGGTTTTAACAACAACAATAAGACCTTTTAATAGCAAGGAACATAAGCAAAGAACCACTTCGGAGCAGTTAGATAATCTTTTGCTCGGTAGCAAAGTTCCCACCGGGAAGTTAGGTTTGCTACCGAACAAAGGTTACCCGACCATTCACAAGTGCAAACCACTAGGGGATTGTTAGATAGTCTTTGTCTCGATAGCATAAATTCCTAAGGGGAAATGAAGTTTGTTACCGAACTGAAGATTATCTAGCAATTCATTAGTGGAGTCCTCGAAGGTACAAAACTTCCAGTGTTCAAATTTGCATTCTTCGCATTCGAACACTGGGGGGAGGGAATGATATGAGGATACGGAAATAATGACTGCCACGTCAAACGGAATACAAAAATCGGAAACATAGTTGTATCATTGAGACCGAGGACTGCACGACCAACCCTGTAGAAACAAGTTGTACAAATAGCCACAAGAAATAAGCAATTTCTTTTTAGCATAACGAATGCTTATGTACTTTTTGAAAATGGAAGGAATAAAGTAAAGTCCTTTTATTTCTATCTTGTTTCTTGTCTAAACGATGAATTGATTTGGTCATTTGAAAGTTAAATAAGTACTTCAAATGCTAGTATTGTAATGAACAAGAGATGCCCTCTTCAAGAGCACCATAAACATAATAGGGCCCCCTCTTATGAAAACCCTCACGATAAAGGGTTGATTTCAGAAGAACTTGTTCCCGGAATACAAATGCTTTCGGGGAAAAATACACCCAAAGCCTTGCATAATCAAACGCAAACAGTAAAACTTGCGCAAAACATTTAAGTAAGAAAGAATGCAAAGATTAAACTTGCATAAATATTCAAGCAAAAGAACGCAGAAAGACTCATGCAGTACTTAAGCAAAATGTGTTTTTATTTACAACAAATGTGCCAAAACGGCACAAGTACAAATGTTGGGAAAAGAAATAAAAAGCTAAGCTACTGCATCTCCGGAACCCGGAGGAAGAGAAACATCCATGCCAGCAGGGTAGTGGGTAGATCCACTACTGGCTTGATATCTTGACCTTTATTATTTTGGCCCTCAACATCTTCGCCTTCCGGTTCCTCTTCAGTTCCCGAGGATTTAGAACCGGAACCAGAAGAACCGAAAGCATCAGGCCTAGCTAGGAGACCCCTTTTAGCAGCTGACTCCAGCTCACGGGCTTTAGCGATTTTGGTATCAAAGACAATGATACCCACTTTAGCCTCTTCCAAGGTTTTTCTCCTCATGCTGCACATAACATATGTTTTTTCAACAACGAGGAAAGTCGCTCAGAACTTGAATTCTTCTTTAAGTTGGTCAACCTCGACAGAAAGATTTTCCTGGGCGGATCTAACGAACTTGAGGCTAACATCGAGTTCACGGACGGTGGAGCTGAAAAGTCTATTATGCTCAATGGTATTCTTATACTTCTCCTCCAATTGGGTATATTTAGCCCCGACAGCAACAAACTTTTCAGTTTTGGAGTTCAAGGCTTTTTCTAAATTATTTAATATTTCAGCAGAGGCAACCTCGCGTTCGGATGCAGCAATAACAACACTATGAACTTCGGCCCAAGCCTCTTCAAATTGAACCCTCAGCGGGGCGATATCTTGGCTAAGGGTCTCTACTTCTTTCTTGCTTTACTGCAAATGAGCCTCTAACACAACAGCCTCACCATCTTTGGCTTCCATATCTGAGAGGCGAGCAGCAGTTTGATCTCGCTCGACTAAAAGTCGATCCCACTCAGAGGTAAGATCCTCCTTTTCATGAATCAACTTTTGGAGGCCTTCAGAAGCAAGGAAATTGACCTACGAAATCAGAAAGGAAAACTCAAAATACTACTAAATCAAAGACAAAAGAAATGACAAGGGAAGTGAAGAGTATACCGTTGCGGCATTGTGCATAGCATTGTTCAACAAGCACTCTCCCAAGAGAGCCTGTATCTTTTCCCAATCATTTTCTGAAGCCAAAGGCTTCAGATAGTTAGCAAGTTCCACCAACCGGGATAGCAAATTGCATCTGGTAGAGACCGAGAGAGTAATGCTCGTCCTCTTTTGTGAATCTTCTGAAGGGGCGGCATAAGTTTTCCCCAAATTCCCATGAACATGGGACTGGGGAAGATAAACATCCTCTTCTCGGATAGATGCAGCCGATAGAGATGATGTAGCAGTTGCTGGTGGAAGAGTTGGTGAAGAAGGCGATGAAGCTGATGGTGTTGAAGGGTGAGAAGAAGCTGTGTCAAACTTAGTGCTGGTTGTCGGTTGCTTATCAACCGAAGAAGGCAGGGACCTGGTACTCAGCCCCACAATACCGGGTGTGGCGAATGGGATCCGAAAATGGGAGTTGGCATTTTCCACCATCTTAAACTCCCCCAGAGCGCCGAGGCATCATCCTCGGTTGGTGTAATTAACTCAACAGATTGAGCAGTTTGTTGAGTTAAGGAAGGTCGTCGTCTTCTGTGTAGAGAAGCCCCCTCCTCGTCGGCTTCTCCATCATCGTCAATCATCACGGTATCTATGGCCGGCCTGGGCGTAGGGCTCGTCACCACAACTTTCGGAGATGACTCGGGGGAAATATTATTCGCCTATTTATTCTTTCCCCCGGCCGCGGAGGAACGCCTTCTTTTTGGTTGCTTGTTCTCCGACTAGGGACTCTGAGAAGAAGCACTCGCACCAGATGCAGGCTCGGAGATGCCTGTCTATGAAAAAGCTTTCTACAGCAGCCTCACCGTATCAGCAGGATCGGCCAAAACGTCCTCCTTGGGGACAATAACTGAGCCCTGGGGTAGACCTATATTCAACAGGAGATAAGAATCAAACAACTTCCTTATGATATAAGGTAAAGACAAGATGAGTTCAACTTACCTTGATTTTTGGCCTTCTACCCGTATTTCAAGGGCAACCTTTTCCATGTGTGGATTTCAGGTGTAGTAACGTCCAAACTGTATTGAACCCATTGGTCCAAGCCCTCAACCCTAGGGGGAACTCACCGAGTCGCTGAGACAGGTAAAAGAAGAAAAGTCAATAATGATGAGGAATGGTCTTTAATAGAAGAAAAAGCAAACGATATACTTACAAGCACGGTTCTATAATTCCAGGAAAGATGGAGCCGAGGCCGGGATGATGTCACTAATGGTGACTAAAATGAACCGTTTCATCCACCCACGGTCGTTATCATCATCCATGCTGGTTAGCAGTGCATTGTGGCCTCGCTTGCTGAAGTTAATCATTCCCCCATAGAAGATCTTAGGGGAATAGAGGTTCATCATGTGAGCTAGGGATAACTCCTCTCCGGATTCTTGGCACAGGCGCCGAAGACAAGCAATCGCCCTCGACACGGAAGGACTCACTTGTTCCAAACCCACCTAGTAGTGAACACAGAATTCCACAATGACAGAGTCAAGCTATCCACTCAGAGAAAACGTCCCCAAAGTGAAGGGATATGTATAGAAGTACATAAAACCCTTCTTGGCTAAGGTTACCCGCTCCGCCAGATCAGGAGCGATAATGTCTAAATCCTGTCAATGGCAATTTTCCTTCACAACAGGAATACTGGAAGGACGGATGAAAGAAGGGTATCTGCCAACTGTCCATGTACGAGGGTTAATTTCTCTTCGAAGTCTTTAGTTGTGACGAGACGTCTGGGGATAATGGTGCTTACTGTAGGAGGAGCAACTTCATCGGCTTTGCTTTTGTTCTTTGAAGAACTAAGGTTTTTTGAAGAAGAAGCCATTCTATGTTAGAGAAGAAGGAAAAGCTCTTCTCTTATGAAGAAAATTAAAGAAAGGTTGAAGAATAGAGTACAAGTTGAATGAAGAGAGTTTGAGAGAGTTTGGAGAACTTTGAGGTGTGAAATAAAGGAGGTTGATGCGTATAAGTAAAGGTTTAGGAGACTAAACTCATGGCCATAATTACCTCGATAGCTGGCAAAATTATGCTAAATCGTGGGATGACGCGTGTTCGGGGCATTAAATGCGAAGAGACATGCGTCTAATCAACTGTTAGAAGCTTTTTAGAGGGGGTCAGTAAAATTCCCGCCAAAAGAATGTCTCTACCAACTTCCTGGTGACACAAAGTTATGCCACCGGAAAGCAAGGGGACTATCTATATAGGATAAAATATGTTATTTTAAATGATTGCATAAGGAAGTGACACGTGGAGCCGAAGGTAACGAATAGCTAAAACAGAAGGCAACTATTCCGTTTGTTACAGGAAAGAATGATACTCTTAAAAATGAAATAAATGACTGTCACCCGGTAGTATTTAATGAAGAATATTCTACAACATTTAGTACATTTCTCATTACAAAGAATATGACATTCACGCCCGCCATTACACTTTCTTCAATGACTCTCATAATTGACATTAAAAAGGGCTTGATCCTAGGACCTTGTTCCCTAGGTGCAACTATAAATAATGAGCTCTATTATAATTGTAAAGGACACGAATTTTCTGGCAAACTTACACTACATTCTATTTAAAGCTTAATATAATTTTATCTTCTTGCTTTTTGATTTCATTGCTGTTGTGCCCGGAAGTCCTGCTCCCGGAACTACTATTTCTGCTATTTCGTCTCCATCCCAGGGCTAAATATTGCATATTTATCTAATTCTTCTATTATTTCAGGATCAAATTAATTCACTTATCTAGAAATCACGTATAAATTCAACTGTACCGTTTTACGGGTAAACAAATAATTAATAAGGAAAACGAAGTTCAAGTTCAATTTTGAGAATAAATTAAATATAACATAGTCAATTTTGGGAGTAGAAATAGAGAGTACACTCGGTATGCTAATGAGTGAAGTGTCCTAAATAATATTAAAGCACTCCGAAAATTCGTGAATATATGCATATTGATGGTAATTAAGCCAACTTTAGTAGATATTGAATGTGTGTGTGACGATATGCCAATTTTGATCAGCGTTTTCAACTATATGCACTTATATCCCCTCTAAATTCATCTTGATAAATAAGTCTTAGGATGTTTATGTTGCATGGTCCTAAGAAAATAAAGAACATCCAAAATAGCAATAAAAAATATCATGTTATGAAATAAAAGCAATTTAGTAAAACATGAACAAGAAATAGAGATAGAGAGAAGGAAGAGATTTTCTTCTTCAATTGTGTGTATTTTCCTATCTATTACAAGGCCTTTATATAGGTATAAAAAGTGAAGAACAATATGTCATTGAATATGTCATTAAGCATTTGAGATGGAGATCATGGAGGAAGATAATGGAGGAAGAGCAGACATCCACCATAATTTGATTTTTCTTATAACACTCCCCCTTGGATGTCTATAGATAACGTGCCTCATTAAAACTTTATTAGGAAAAAACCTCTAAAAAAAATTCTAGTGAAGGAAAAAGAGTACACATGTTTATAAATGCATCTTTTGGGACAAAACCTTTTGGTTTATACTCCTTAGGAAAAAGGATGTTTACACATGTTTAAAAACCTTCAAGGAAAATCCAGTGGGACAAAACCTTGTAAGGGAAAAAGAGTACAACGCGTATTAACTCCTCCTGATGAGAGCATCAATTCACATCATTGAGCCTTCGCATCCCAATCTTGTACACTATTTTCTTGAAGGTTGACGTCAGTAGAGATTTGGTGAACAAATTAGCCATATTATCACTTGAATAAATCTATTATACATTGATATCACCATTCTTTTGAAGATCATGTGTGAAAAATAACTTTGGTGAAATGTGCTTTGTCCTATCTCTTTTTATGAATCCTCCCTTCAATTGGGCTATGCATGTTGCATTGTCTTCATACAAAATTGTGGGTAGTTTGTCACATTTTAAACAATATTTGTCTCTAATAAGATGTATTATAGACCTCAACCATACACATTCTCGACTTGCTTCATGAATATCAATTATCTCAGCATGATTAGATGTAGTAGCCACGATTGATTGCTTAGTCGATCGCAAAGATATGGAAGTGCCTCCACATGTAAACACATAGCCTGTTTGAGATTGAGCCTTGTGTGGGTCAGATAAATACCCAGCATCGGCATAACCAACAAGACCGGGACTGCAATCATTGCCATAAAATAATCTCATATCGGTAGTTCCTTTTAGATACCACAATATGTGTTTGATTCCATTCCAATGTCTCCTTGTAGGAGCAGAGCTATATCTTGCTAAGTCATTAACTGAAAAAGTTATGTCAGGCCTTGTAGTGTTAGCAAGATACATTAGTGTACCAATTGCACTAAGATATGGTACTTCAGGACGGAGAATCTCTTCATTCCTTTCTTGAGGTCGGAACTGGTCCCTATTCACATCAAGTGATCGTACAATCATCGGAGTACTTAATGGATGTGCTCCATCCATGTAAAACCATTTCAATACGTTTTCTATGTAGGCAGATTGATGAACAAAAGTCTCGTTTGCCAAATGTTCAATTTGCAAACCACGACATAATTTTGTCTTTTCGAGATCTTTCATCTCGAATTCCTTCTTTAAATAATCAATTGCCTTTTGGAGTTCTGTAGGAGTTCCAATAAGGTTTATGTCATCAACATATACAACAAGTACAACAAACTCTGATGTTGTTTTCTTTAAAAAACACATGGACAAATGACATCATTTATATAACCTTCTTTTAATATATACTCATTAAGGCAGTTATATCATATTCTTCCTGATTGCTTTAGACCATACAAAGATCTTTGCAATTTGATTGAAATATTTCCCGGGACTTTGAATTATGTGCGTCAGGAATTTTAAATCCCTCGGAAAGTTTCATGTATATCTCATTATCAAGTGAGCCGTAAAGGTATGTTGTAACCACATCCATTAAATGCATGTCAATATTTTCATGGACAACAAAACTAATGAGATAACATAACGTTATAGCATCTATAAGAGGAGAATACACCTCTTCATAATCAATACTAGGCCTTTGTGAAAATCCTTGTGCAATAAGGCGTGCCTTATATCTTTGTACCTCATTTTTCTCATTCCTTTTACATACAAAGACCCATTTATAGACAACAGGCTTAACACCATTAGGTGTTCGGACTACAAACCCAAAAATTTCACGTTTCGCAAGCGAAGTTAATTCTGCATGGATAAAATCTTTCCATTTTGGCCAATCGTTTCTCTGTCTACATTCATCGACAGATTTTGATTCAAGATCCTCATCTTGTTGCATTATTTCAACAGTGCCATTATAAGTAAAAACATTATCAATAACAATATTATTTCGGTTCCATCTTTTTTCCGTTGAGACATAACTTATTGAGATCTCTCCATTCTCATCATTTTCAGGTACCTGAACCTCCCTTAAGGTCTTATCATCTGTTATGTCTCTGTGCTCTTCTTGGGCCACTACCTTCGTATTACGATCACTTTGATCATTTGCTCTTTTTCTTTTTCGAGGATTTTTATCCTTAGAACCGATTGGTTATAACGACCCGACCGGTCGTTTTGAATATTTATGCTCCTTTCTACTATTTGAAGTCTTGAATAGCTTCATACGATATATTATGACTTGTGTAAATTGTCGATTTTTGTTTTCAGGTAGTTCGGAGTTAGTTTGGAAGAATAAAATTCAAGGTTTAAAGCTTAAGTTGAAAAGGTTGACCGGATATTGACTTATATATAAACGACTCCGGAATAGAGTTTTGATGATTCCAATAGCTCCGTATGGTGATTTTGGACTAAGGAGCGTGTCCGAAAAATTATTTGGAAGTCCGTAGCTAAATTAGGTTTGAAATGGCTAAAATAGAAATTGAAGTTTGGAAGTTTGACCGGGGAGTTGGCTTTTTGATATCAGAGTCGGAATCCAGTTCTGAAAATTTTCATAGCTCCGTTATGTCATTTATGATTCGTGTGCAAAATTTGAGGTCCGTTAGAATTGATTTGATAGGTTTCGGCATCGAATGTAGAAGTTGGAATTGGTTAGTTTAATTAAGCTTGAATTGGGGTATGATTCGTGATTTTAGCATTGTTTGAGATGATTTGAGGTTTTGACTAAGTTTCTATCATGTTTTAGGACTTTTTGGTACATTCCGACGGGGTCCCGAGTGGCTCGAATGAGTTCCGGGGTGAGTTTTGAACGAGTCCGGGCATTTTGGCACTCTGACGATGTAATGCAACAGTTGAAGTGCGGAGGGCACATTTTAGAGTGTAAAATTGCGGCCGCAAACTCCCAAAGTGCTGGGGAAGTAGGAATTGGGCGGACAATTAGTATTGAATGGTTGTACTCTTAATTGAATGGGTTATCGGATTTTGTAAATTTTGTCGGATTTCGAGATGTGGGACCACGAGCGATTTTTGAGTTAAATTTCAGATTTTGTTGGATAATTAGTATTTTCATATGGAATTAATTCCTATAATTTGTATTGACTGAATCAAATTAATTGTGGCTAGATTTGAGGCGTTCAGAGGCCAATTCGCGAGGCAAAGGCATAGCGGAGTAAGAAATTACATAGTTCGAAGTAAGTAACATCTCTAATCTTGGAGCTGAGGGTATGAACCCCGATTATACGTGTTATGTGATTTTTTTGGGGGTGACACACATGCTAGGTGACAGGCGTGTGGGCGTGCACAATGTGAATTATAACTCTATTACTTCTGTGGTACTGTGTAATTACCTGATCTTATCTGTAACCATTAAATCTCTACGTACTAAAGCCATTGAGCTGCGATCCATATTAGAAACCATGTCGAGACGACATGCCTATTCTGTTGAGACCCACTGAGGTCATTTCTGCTGTTGAGTTATCTGCTTACATTGTATTTACATACTCAGTTATACGGATTCATATACATATCATATCAGTCTCTATTACCATTTATTGATACATCACATCATTATTTTTGGGCTGATTCTTTTCATGATACTGAGAGCCCGAGAGACTGGAGAGATTGATGACTGAGTGAGGCCGAGGGCCTGATTGTGAGGATGATTATGAGATCGGGCTGCACGCCGCAGCAGGCCATATTGGCTTTATATATATTGTTATTTATGGGATCGGGCTGCACGCCGTAACACGGTTGACTAATTTATGCCATGATTGGCTTGTTATAATGCTTGGGCTAAAAGAGTCCCTCCGGAGTTTGTACACACCCCCAGTAAGCACAGGTACCTACTGAGTGCGAGTGTCGAGTACGAGTGCCGAGTGATTGGGAGGATTGAGTGACTGGGAGGATTGCGTGACTATGAGGATTGAGTGACTGGGAGGACTGAGTGACTAAGAGGACTGAGTGAAATTATACTCTAAGAGTATGCATATGGTTTTGTCACTGAGTTATATCGCATTGACATGCACATTTGACATACATGCATAGAGATGCATTTTCCTCATGTTGTACGGTATCATGTCTATAACGACCCGGCCGAACGTTTTGAGTATTATAATCCCGTTCCCCCATTTACTTCTCAATTTATGCCTTACAATTGATTTATGTCTTATCGAGTTAGTTGGTTCGGGTCCGGAAGGAATTTGGGGTCAAATGAGACACTTAGTCTTATAATTAAAAATTTAAGTTAGAAAAGTTGATCGGATATGGACCTAAGTGTAAACGACCTCGGATTCAAATTCTGATAATTCCAATAGCTTCGTATGGTGATTTTGGACTTAGGAGCCTATCCGAAAAATTATTTGGAGGTCCGTAGTATAATTAGGCTTGAAATGCTGAAAGTTGAATTTTGGGAAGTTTGACCGAGGGAGGGGGGTTGAATTTTTAATATCGAGGTCAGAATCCTATTCTAAAAAATTAGAATACCTCCATTATGTCATTTATGACTTTTGTATAAATTTAAGGTAAATCAGACGTGATTTGATAGGTTCCGGAGTCGTTTGTAGAAATTAGAAATTTCAAAGTTCATTAGGCTTGAATTGGGGTGTAATTCATGGGTTGAGCATTGTTTGAGGTGATTTGAGGGTTCGACTAAGTCCGTATGATATTTTAGGACTTGTTGGTATATTTGGTTGAGGTCCCGAGGGGCTCGGGTGAGTTTTGGATGGTTAACGGATCAAATATTTGGACTTGAACAGCTGCTGGAATTTTATGATATCTGATGATGTTTTCCTTCTACGCGATCGCGTGAATGCGTCTGCGATCGCATATGCGTAGTTGGTCAGTGGGGGTTTTGTTCTACGCGATCGCGTGGGGATATCTGTGACCGCGTAGGGTTAATATGAGGTAGTGGCATTTTGTGCTATGCGATCGCGTAAAGTGGGACGCGATCTCGTAACTCTGGGATTTTGTGACTCGCGAACGCGTGAAGAAGGTCGTGTTCACGTAGAGTAAGTGAAGCGGAAATAGAAGTCACGCGTTTTGTGCTTCGCGATCGCGTGAAAGAGTCTGTGATCGCTTAGGTGTGTGATGTTTTGCATCGCGATCGCGTGGGAAAGTCCGCGATCGCGTAGAGTAAAATCTGGGCGATGGAAAATTGTTCTTTGCGATCGCATAGAGCAAATGTCTAGGCAGAGAGTTTAAGTTCTGAACTTAGTCCCATTTTCAGTTTTTTACGGATTGGAGCTCGGGAAGAGGCGATTTTCGGGAGTTTTTCAAGGAAAACAACGGGGTAAATGTTCTTAACTCAATATTGGTTAAATTACCTGAATCCATGGTTATTTTTATCATTTAATTGGTGAATTAATTTGGAAAAGTTTGAAAACCCTCTTGTTTTAAATTGAAGCTTTGAAGGTCGATTTGGGGTCGGATTTTGATAAAATTAGTATGGTTAGACTCGTGGTTGAATGGGCTTCCGAATTTTATAATTTTTGTCAAGTTCCGAGACGTGAGCCCCACGAGTGATTTTTGAGCTATTTTTCGGATTTTTATGGAAAATTATTTTTTCTTATGGAATTAATTCCAATAATTTTTTTGATTGAAACGAATTATTTATGACTAGATTTGAGGCGTTTGGAGACCAATTCACGAGGCAAGGACATTGCAGAATTAGAATTTCATGGCTTGAGGTAACTAACAGTTTTAAATCTGTTCCTGAGGGTATGAAATCCCGAATTTTGTTAATGTGATTATTTTGGAGGTAACACACATTCTAGGTGACGGCGTGTGGGCGTGCACCAAGGGGATTGTGACTTGGTCTGTCCTGTGAAACTGTAAAGTTGGATAACTTGTTGTTAGCTATATGCTCTCTATGTGTTGAAGAAATTTGACTGTAAATCATGTTAGAAATCATGCTTAGGCTATGTGATAGTACTGTTGGGACCCATAGAGGTCACGTACTTGTTGAATTATTTGCTAGTTGCTATCTTGTGCTCAGTCATGATTTTACTTGTGTATCGTACCTCAGTCTTTCTTGATATTTGTTGATGCACTATGTTATCTTTGTTTGGGCTGATCTTTGTGATTTCTGAGAGCCCGAGAGGCTATAGAGATGGAGGACTGAGTAAGGCCGAGGGCCTGTTAGTGAGGTAAGGTTATTATGGCACATGAGTTGTCCATGCAGGATATTATAGCACGTGAGTTGTCCGTGCATATTATGGCGCTTGGGCTGTAGGAGCCCCTCTGGAGTCTGTACACCCCCAGTGAGCACGGGTACCCATTGAGTGTGAGTGCTGAGAGCCGAGTGATGAGTTGAGTGACTATTGCGTGAGAGTCTGTACTTGCTTTGCCTTTGTTGTTCCACTTGGTTGCTATCTGTCATTGTTGTGAAATCTCTGAAAGATTTTATATCCGGATTACATGAACTTGAACTGTATAAAATTGATTTGACTTAAACTGCCGGATTTGAAATCATGTCTATTCTTTGCTGGAATTACTGAAAGTGAACTATAACTGTGTAGCTCGTCATTATCTTCAGTTCCTTAGTTATTATTGTTACTTGCTGAATTGGTTGTACTCATACTATACCCTGCACTTCGTGTGCAGATCTAGGTGTTCCCGGACATAGCGAGTGTTGATCATTTCGCGCAGTTGATTTTCTAGAGATTTTTGAGGTAGATGCCATGTTCCGCAGACCTTGTCTCTCCTTCTCTATCTCCTTGTTTACTGTATTTGGTCTCAGACTATTATAGACCGTATTTTCCAGACTTGTATTCATATTAGATGCTCATGTACTCAGTTACACCAAGTTTTGGGGAGTGTTCGTGTCAGTATTTGTGGAATTTTGTATTGTATTAAATTATTATATTTTCAAACTTAAGAGAAATTGTGGTTTATCGAGATTATCGGCTTGCCTAGTATCGAGATAGGCGTCATCACGACAGGTTGAGAATTTGGGTCGTGACAATGTCATTCATGACTTCTCATACATATTGGCATATGGGCATAGTGATGCATTTTCTACTGGCTATCTGGAAAGAAAATGAAACATTTTATTTTTTATTGAAAGGATTTTTCGAAAAACTATTATTTTCAAACTTATTCATATTTTTGGCAACTTCGGTAAAAGACTTGAGTTTTCACTGATACACTTGAGAGGCAGAACAATTTTCAGAAATCATGATTAAGCTGAGCATTTTATCTCTGAATTACTTCTTTTATTACTTGCTTTACGTTGTTATGGACTGTTGTTGGCTATTGGTGTCGGACCCGACCTTTATTCCAGCTCGTCACTACTTTCAACCTAAGGTTAGGTTTGTTACTTATTGAGTGCATGGGGTCGGTTGTACTCATACTACACTTCTGCACCTTGCGTACAAATATTGGATGCTGATGTTGCTATGATCGACGGGGGCTGGATTTGAAGACATACCTGTATTCCGGTCGTAGCTGCCTCTTGTTCATGGTAGCCTTAGATTTATATAAAAAATTTGTTTATGTACATTTCGAACAGACAATGTATTTATTTCATACCAGCTTTATAAATTCTAATCTTAGAAGCTCATGATTTGTACTACCAGTCCTTGGGAAAAGTTTTGTATAAAAGCGGTGTATTATCATTTCTTATCTTAATAAATCTCATTAAGTTTGATAGTGGTTAATTGTCTTACCTGGCAGTTTGGGTTATGTGCTATCACTACTAGGTGGATTTTGGGTCGTGACAAGTTGGTATTAGAGCTGTAGGTCCATAGGTTCTACAAGTCATGAGAAAGTGTCTAGTAGAGTCTTGCGGATCAGTATGATGACGTCCATACTTATCTTCGAAAGGCTACATGGCATTTAGGATAATTTCTCATCTTTCTTTCCTCATCGTGCAGAATTGATTCAGCTTGAAACATAACTCTTTGAAATCCTTCCACGTATTCATGTGTGCATGTGAGCGCTCGATATCGGTTGTGCATCGCCGACTTGTGATTCCATGAACGAGGTTCGAGATGTGTATTTTGTGTTTTGGTAATGGGCTAGTCTGGAGGACTTGAGGCTAGGTTTTGACCGCAGCTTACGCTCGGTAGCTTCAGTTGTGTGAACTTTTATATTTGGACTTATGCGTCCGGTAGTACCCCTATGAGTGGAATTTGTGGCTCGGCGGGCGGTGGAATGACTATATGATGATTATGATGCGACTGTGGAATATGTTCAGATGGTTTGAACGTGATGAGAAGAGTTTCTCGAGATGTAAAAAGGGGGGGGGGCATTGGGTGCTTGATTTCCGCCTTGATTTGATGTATAGTCTCGAGTTATGAGTGTGTTGAAGGATCTTTCACGTTGTGAAATTATGGGATAAATTAAATTCTCATGTCTTGTCAATGAGTTTGGACTTAGAAAGATTAAGTGATTGCATAGAAATTGTGGCTTCCAAAGGGTATAGGAAGATGCCAATTTGAGAATAAGCAGGTGGGTTATCTCCTACGGAGTAATCTACGTTGGTGTATTCCTTATAATGTTGAGCGGATAGTTTCTTTTCTTCCAGCGGGGTGTATGTGTTGAGATTTGAATTTGAATCTGGTTGAGAAAGCTGACTTGACTGTCAAGAGAATGAATGCAAGCTTAGCATATGATTGAGGTGTTTTATAGTTGGTGTTGCATGAGCTTGCGAAGAATTTTCGTTGAACTGACTGCGGTATTATGATAGTAATAGAGTATGGGTATTGTGAGTTATAGAGTGTTTTAATCTATGGCTTTGAGCCAAGTGGGGGAGCTGCTATTGACAATTCAATTTCATGGTTATATGTTAAATTTTAGTTTTGGTCTGAGACATACTTGTGGATCAGTTATGACTGCAGAGGTTGAGATCAGGGATGACTCGACCAAGGAAATTCCTTAATATGGGTTACATTACACTTTATGAAAATATGAAAATCATGGAATGATTAAGTTGTTATTTGAAGGATGTAGTACGCACTGAGTATGAAATTGATTGGTGGTGTTAAAGCAGGGTTACTTCTTTGAGTTTTATTGTACTAATGGGGCATGTGTCATTCGGCCCGTTCGGGCGGTGCAATTTGGATTTGAGCAAAGTGGGTGACTCTCGAGAAAGTTCTAATGGGTTCAAGATTTATATATAGCATATCGAGAATTATTTTTCGAATTTGTGTATGGATAGAATCTGAGATTTACATTTAATGGAGCCGGACTTGCGGTAATTCTGTATGACTATGGATTCTACATTGCAGTATAAGAAAGGTAAAAGAATAATTTTAAATTCACATAAGGTATTTTCAGAGTGGGCATTTTGGTTGTGGTACTTATAGGGGTTCTTAAGAAGAATACAATGACTTATGGGCCTTAGGGCGGTGTGGTTTTATGTTAGGATGTCTTGTAGTGAGCTTTGGGTAAGGATTGTGGAGTTCTGACAAGGAGAAGTATCAACTTGAGGATAATTCAGAAGAAACTCGGAGAAAATAGAACGACTGGGTAGTAGGCTAGACCAGTATGGTAATGGTATGATTGGTTCTTTGGTTACCTATGATGTGGTGAGGCTCTACAAATGTTTTAGTGGCAATATTCTTGGGTTTGGTGACATGCGTGGCTCGGTCGAGTTAGAGGAATTCAGTTCTAATAGCTTGGTTATGTGCAAATGGATTTCAAAGTGTTCTTGGTGGTTTCTATCATGGTTCGAACCAGATATTTTTCTACCGGTGTGGGGGACATGTTGTGCATTGTGATTTCCTCCTGGAAGGAAGCAAGATAAAGGTTTCTAACTAACCGGGTATGTAATTTGTTGGTGACTCAGAGTTGATAATGAGATTCTCGTGCTTTTCACATGATGTCATGATATATGTGGTGTGTCGTGCGGGATTAAGATTTACATGTACAAGATGGTAGTTCAATCTTGAAGGGAAGGTCACGAAGTTTGGGCAGAATGGTCAGTTTCAGTTATTTAGATGAATGTTATAATTGCTCGGTAATTTCGGAGAAGGGTGCGCATTTCAGAAGGGGCATTGTGTTTTGACTTACGGATGTTCATCGGTATTGCAGTACTCACATGGTTCATAGACTGCTGATATTCAAATTATTGCTTTGTGGTGCAGAAGAATTATGGAAGTATTCCTCATAGGATGATCGTGCATAAAAGATGTGTTAGTCATTCGAATGCTAGAATTGGGATCAGTTATGATGATTCATGTGTCCTATGAATTTAGAGACTGGGAGTTCTCAGAAGCATATTGTTTCAGGGTTGTGACCTGTTTGAGGTGAATATTTTATTTAAACTCAGTAGAGGCGCTAGTTGCATTAATTATTCGTGATAGCTACGCGCTATGAGTGTGCATATATGTGAGGTTTGAGCCCATGTGCGGGCATCAGGGCAAGCATTCATTCTCGGAAGAATACTTAGGCTATGATATGCCTAGAGTTGACTATTAAGCATAAAGTTATAACGTTTCTCGTATTCGTACCTTTGTGGAGAACTATCTGGGCTATACTTGAGGTTATAAAGAGGCTAATTCCCTCAGAAACCTTGGTAGTTAGTATTTTTGCATTAACTTGCCGATTTGAGTTGTGATAGCAGACTTTGCACATGCCTACAGTATGGTGTGTTATTTATACCAGTCCAGGAGCATGAGAATCTTATTTCATTATCATATACATGTGTACTTGTTTAATTGCTCCTATATCATATGCTGGGACTGGAGGCCGATGACCATGACAGGCGATTTATATTATTGACACGTGAGTTGTCCGTGCAGATCTACATATTGGTATCATTAACACGTGAGTTGTCCGTGTTGCACATGAGTTGTTCGTGCAGTGTGTGAGAATTTTATTTCTTTGATAATTTATCTGATTTCATTGCTTTCCTTCCTCTACAAAAAAGAATATTACTGAAGTATCATATTTAAGGAATTGTGCACATGTGCCTACGATTATCCTCTTCACGAAATTTGAGGAGTTGTTTGTAAATATTAGGTTATGGTGGTGCTAGCTGAACTTGTGAAATGGTTCTCTTCTTTCAGATGTTTTTCCATTTTTGGGTGCACGAATTGCACAGTTTTTGGCTTGAGATATATTGGTGTGGCATGTATGTCGAATAGTTGTGTTTGATAATATAAGGCCATCAGACCTAGAATGTGTACTATCAAATTTTATTACGATATACTTGGGAGGATAATAGCGAAAGTCGGCTCAGAAAGTGATTATGGTTCTAGTTAGGAGAGAGAGCTTCATGTCTAGTTGATCTGATGAGCGGCTATGAGTTTTCGAATGTTTCTTTCGTTATCGGCGGTGTACGAAGGTTTCGAAACCAGGTTCTGTTGAATGTGGTGTTCTATACTAGTATTTGGCTGCTTTTGAGTAGTTACTGTGATCGAGAATTACGCTACGAGTATGCAAGTTGTGTAGTATGATATGTGATTATATCTGGGGTTATAGTTATTGCTTGATACAGCTTGTTCAGACTTATACAGTATGTAGATGTGAGATTCGGGTCTTGTAAGAAATTTTGAATGTTGGGATTGAATTCCAAGGTTTTTGAGCTAAGGTGAAATTAATGATCTTCATTTATGTTATGTCGTCAGGCCTATATGAAATAGGGTGGCGTGGGATCACCCCGGGGTATGTGCGTGGTAAGGTGGAATAGTGATTCGATGGCTTGGAAACAACTCTTGGCACGTTCGAGGATGAACGTATGTTTAAGTAGGGGAGAATATAACGATCCGACCAATCGTTTTGAGTATTTACGCTCCTTTCTACTATTTGAAGTCTTGAATAGCTTCATACATTATATTATGACTTGTATGAATTGTCGGTTTTGATTTTCAGGTATTTCGGAGATAGTTTGGAAGAATGAACTTCAAAGTTTAAAGCTTAAGTTGAAAAGGTTGATCGGATGCTGACTTTTGTGTAAATGACCCCGGAATAGAGTTTTAATGATTATAGTAGCTCTGTATGGTGATTTTGGACTTAGAAGCGTGTCCGAAAAAATTATTTGGAAGTCCGTAGTTAAATTAGGCTTGAAATAGCTAAAATAAAAATTTAAGTTTGGAAGTTTGATGGGGGAGTTGACTTTTTGATATAGGAGTCGGTTCTGAAAATTTTCATAGCTCCGTTATGTCATTTATGACTTGTGTGCAAAATTTGAGGTCAGTCGGTATTGATTTGATAGGTTTCGGCATCGAATGTAGAAGTTGGAATTCATTAGTTTCATTAAGCTTGAATTTGGGTATGATTCGTGGTTTTAGCGTTGTTTGAGGTGATTTGAGATTTCGACTAAGTTAGTATCATGTCTTAAGACTTGTTGGTACATTCGGAAAGGGTCCCGATTGACTCGAATGAGTTTCGGGGTAAGTTTTGAGCGAGTCCGGGCATTTCGACACTCTAATGATGTTATGGAATAGTTGAAGTGCGGAGGGCACATTTTAGAGTGCAAACGTTTGGTCACAAACTCCCAAAGTGCTGGGGCAGTAGGAATTGTGCGGACCGCACATGAAATTCTGCGGTCCGTAGAATTCTTCTCGCGGCCGCAGAAAGGTGATTTCGCAGGTTCGCTTGTCCGACTTCGGAAGCTTATATCTTTTAATCTACAGGGAATTTGGAAATGATTCAAAAATGAAAGTTGTATCCCTCTGAATCTAGTTTTCAGAAATGTGTAGCATTAATAATGTGGATATTTGTACAAAAAGATATGGGAATTTTACTGAAGCCTGGTAGAGGAGTTGGAGCTATCACTGTGAAGTGCGGCCGCACAATTTGGATTGCGGCCGCAGAACATGGAAATGTGCGGACAGCACTTGAAAATGTGCAGATCGCACATTGGGAGATCAGACGTGGTACTATATAACCGAGGGTTAAAGTATTATTTCACATTTGGACGTTGGGCGCTCGATTTGTGACGATATTTCGTGGAATTTTCAAGAAATTCATCGGGGTAAGTGATTCTAACTCAGATTTGGTTAATATACATGAATAATATCATTGTTTTCATCATTCAATTAGTAGTTTGAGATGGAAATTTAGGAAAAATTGTAGAAATTTCATAAAACGAATTTTTGGGACTTGAATGTCGATTCGAAGTCGGATTTGAGTGAAACTAGTATGGTTGGACTCGTAATTGAATGGGTTGTCGGATTTTGTGAGTTTTGTCAGATTCCGAGACATGGGCCCCATGGGCGATTTTTGAGTTAAATTTTGAATTTTGTTGGAAAATTAGTATTTTCAAATGGAATTAATTCTTATAATTTGTGTTGATTGAATCGAATTAAATGTGGCTAGATTTGAGGCGTTCGGAGGCCGATTCGCGAGGAAAAGGCATAGCGGAGTAAGAAATTACATGTTTCGAGGTAATTAACATCTCTAATCTTGGAGATGAGGGTATGGACCCTGATTATACGTGTTATGTGAATTGTTTGGAGGTGACGCACATACTAGGTGACGGACGTGTGGGCGTGCACCATATGAATTGTAACTCTATTACTTCTGTGATACTGTGTAATTACCTGATCTTTTCTGTAACCATGAAATCTCTATGTACTAGAGCTATTGAGCTGCGGTCCATATTAGAAACCATGTCTAGACGACATGCCTATTCTGTTGAGACCCACTGAGGTCATTTCTGCTGTTGAGTTATCTTCTTACATTGCATTTACATACTTAGCCATACGCATTCATATGTTTATCATATCTCAGTCTATGTTTCCATTTATTAATACATCACATCATTATTTTTGGGCTGATTCTTTTCATGACACTGAGAGCCCGAGAGACTGGAGAGATTGATGACTAAGTGAGGACAAGGGCCTGATTGTGAGGATGATTATGGGACCGGGCTGCACACCGCAGCATGCCATATTGACTTTATATATATATATATATATATATATATATATATATATATATATATATATATATATATATATATATATATATATATATATATATATTATTTATGGGATCGGGCTGCACGCCACAGCAGGCCATATTGGCTTTATATATATTATTATTTATGGGATCGAGCTGCACGCCATAGCATGGTTGACTGATTTATGCCATGATTGGCTTGTTATAGCACTTGGGCAGAAGGAGCCCCTCCGGAGTCTGTACACACACCAGTGAGTACAGGTATCTACTGAGTGTGAGCGCCGAGTGCGAGTGCCGAGCGATTGGGAGGATTGAGTGACTGGGAGAACTGAGTGATTAGGAGGACTGAGTGAAATGATAATCTGAGAGTATGCACATGGCTTTATCACTGAGTTGCATTGCATTGACATGCACATTTAACATACATGCATAGAGATGCATTTTGCTCATGCTATACGGTATCATGTCATTCATGACTTCTCATACATATTGGCATATGGGCATAGTGATGCATTTTCCACTGGCTATCTAAAAATAAAATGAAACATCTTATTTATTGTTGAAAGGATTTTTGGGAAAACTATTGTTTTCAAACTTACTCATATTTTTGGCAACTTTGGTAAAAGACTTGAGTTTTCACTAATACACTTGAGAGGCAGAACAATTTTCAGAAATCATGATTAAGCTGAGCAGTTTATCTCTTAGTTACTTGTTTTATTACTTGCTTTACGTTGTTATGGACTGTTGTTGGCTATTGGTGTCGGACCCGACCTTTGTTCCAGCTCGTCACTACTTTCAACCTAAGGTTAGGTTTGTTACTTATTGAGTACATGGGGCCGGTTGTACTCATACTACACTTCTGCACCTTGCGTGCAGATATTGGATGTTGATATTGTGTGATCAAAGGGAGCTTGATTTGAAGAGGTACCTGTATTCCGGTCGTAGCTGCCTCTTGTTCATGGTAGCCTTATATTTATATAAAAAATCTGTTTATGTACATTTCGAACAGATAATATATTTATTTCATACCAGCTTTGTAAATTCTAATCTTAGAAGCTCATGATTTGTACTACCAGTCCTTAAAAAAGTTTTGTATAAAAGCGGTGTATTGTCATTTCTTATGTTAATAAATCTCATTAAGTTTGATAGTGGTTAATTGGCTTACCTGGCGGTTTGGGTTATGTGCCATCATGACTAGGTAAATTTTGGGTCGTGATATTGGTCTGCCACGTTTCAAGCATGGGTTAAACTCATTTGCATTAATTGATTGTCCTACCGGGATATCAACTCGAATTGGAGCATTAGCAGCTGAAATATGTGACTTAGTCACCCTTGGCAGGTCAGTGAATGCATCTGGCAGTTGATTTGCAATAATTTGCAAATGTATTATCTTTTGAACCTCTTGTTCACATTGATTTGTTCGAGGATCTAAATGAGATAGTGATAATACATTCTAATATATCTCCTTTCTCAACTGCTTATTTTCTCCCCCTAATGTAGGGTATACGAATTCATCAAAATGACAATCAGAAAATCTTGCCGTAAATAAATCTCTAGTCATAGGCTCCAGATATTTTATAATAGAAGGAGATTCATATCCAGCATATATCCCCAACCTTCTTTGGAGACTCATCTTTGTGTGTTGTGGTGGAGAAATTGGAACATATATCGCATAACCAAAGATTCTAAGATGGGAAATATTTGGCTCCTGAACAAAAAATCAATTGCAATGGGGAGACTTTATGATAATTTGTGGGCCTTATCCGCACAAGTGCTGTTGCATCCAAAATAGCATGACCCCATACTGAAATGGGGAGTTTTGTTCTCATAAGCATTAGTCTAGCAATTATTTGGATGCGTTTGATCAATGATTCCGTTAGATCATTTTGTGTATGAACATGAGCAACCGGATGCTCAATTGTTATCCCAGTTAATATACAATAATCAGTAAAGGCCTGAGATATAAACTCACCAGCATTATCAAGACGAATTATCTTAATTGTATAATCTAGAAATTATGCTCTTAGTTTTATTATTTGAGCCAGCAATCTCGCAAACGCCATATTGAGAGTTGATAATAAGCACACATGTGACCATCTTGTAGATGCATCTACCAAAACCATATAATATCTGAATGGTCCACATGGAGGGTGAATGAGCCCACATATATTACTCTGTATACGTTCCAGAAATGTAGGGGATTCTATCCTATCTTTAATAGTTGATGATCTAATAATTAATTTGACTTGAGAAAATGCAGCACAAGAGAATTCCTTAAATTGAATAATCTTTTGGTTCTTCATTGAATGTCCATGTGAATTTTCAATTATTTTATGCATCATAGTAGATCCAGGATGACCCAACCGGTCATGCCAAATAATAAAATTATCTTAATTAGTAAACTTCTCATTTACTAGTGCATGTGTTTCAATCTTGATAATACTTGTATAATATAAGCCGGAGGAAAGAGCGGGTAACATTTCAAGCACATATTTCTTACCCGACTTTATTGTAGTAATATAAAGATATTCAATTTTTTTTCATTATTTGTAGTCTCAATGTGATATCTATTTTGTCGAATATCTTTGAAACTTATAAGTTTCTTTGAGACTTACTATAATATAATGCTTCATTAATAGCCAAATTTGTTCCTCAGGGTAGTAATAAATTTACTCTTCCTGAGCCTTCAATTAATTTTGTACTGCTAGATATTGTATTAACATTGGCTTCTTTCATCACCAAATAATAAAAATATCTCATATCTCTTAAAATAGTATGAATTATAGCACTATCCAAAAGACATATATCATCTTTCTTGATCTTGGATCTAACTGAAGACTGGAAAATTTTCATAAATAAATAAAAAGTACATTATAAGAAATACGAAAGACTATAAATAAAATAAACATTAGAAATTATACGAGGAATGTAGAAACTAGCATATATGATGTTTTAGGAAAGTACATTAAGAAGAATAAACTACATAAAGACATAATTTAAAAATAGTAACTTTTCTTAAGGCTTTATTCCCCAGTAAGATAATCACTTCTTCAGTCAATATCCTCAAAGAAGTCTCCAACTTCTAAATGAGTAATATTTGTAAGGCCTCCAAAATAATCATCTTTATATGCAATATTTGCCTCCGCATCATCATATTTATTTGAGGGACCTGCTTTATCATCATTATTTTGAAAAGTCAAGTATGCCTCCATATTGTTATCTTTTCTTTTATTGGATACTTGATAAAGTTTGACAAAATGGTCAGGTGTAGGACAAACACGTGCCCAATGACCTTTCATACCACACCTGTGACAAATATTAACTCTGCCTTTTAAAGGATTATTTTGAGGATCCTTATTGTTCTTTTTTTTATTTACACCATGATGACGACAATTATTTCGTCCCTTTCCATATTCATGTCCACGTCCACGACTATGGCTACAGCCATGACCACGACCATGATAATAATTTTGTCTTCTTTCAGACTTTTGAGTAGTTGCTACCATATTCACTTCGAAAAATGGTGCAAATTTAGTAGGATGTGCTTCATGATTTTTCATTAAAAGGGTATTATATAGCTCATCCACCAGGAGGAATGAGATTAATTTAGAATATTTCTTTAAACCCTTTTCACGGTATTGTTGCTGCAATACCATATTTGAGGCATGAGTAGAAAGAGTCTTTTTCAGTAATTCCTCATCATTCACAATTTTCCCACATAATTTAAGTTGGAAAGTTATCCTGAATACAACAGAATTATATTCACTTACAATTTTAAAATCTTATAACCGTTAATGAATCCATTCATATCGAGCTTTTGGCAATATCGTTGCCTTAAGATGGTCATATCGTTCATTCAAACTGCTCCATAATTCAAATGGATCTTTTACGGTTAAGTATTCAGTCTTTAACCCTTCATCGAGATGATGATGAAGAAAAATCATAGCCTTTGCTTATCTTGGCTTAATGTTTCATTTCCTTGTATAATAGTATTTTCAAGAGTTTTTGCAGCAAGGTGAATTTCAGCATCAAGGACCCATAATAAATAATTCTTTCCGGAGATGTCAAATGTCACAAATTCAAGCTTTGATAAATTCGACATAATGAAAACTATCATTAAAAAAAATATAAATTAGAAGCAATTTGGGTAATTATGAAACAAGAAAAATAAAATATAATAATAATAAATCATGTAATATGGTATTCATATTTATATAAACAGAATTCAATAAATTTTTGAATTAATAAAATTAACCGAAAATTTCTATGGCAAATTCTTAATTGAATTCAGAGAAAAATAAATAAAAAGAGAGGTAAAACTCAGCTGTAGTTATGGCAAAGTCTTGTTACTGAATGATTTAATATACGTATTCTATATTTTTTTTATAATATCTTAATAACAATTTTATAATGATCTTACAGTCTAAATATGACATCTGTATATATTTTTCAATTTTGAATAAAATGCCAATCTATAATTATTTTAAAATTTGTTGGTAGTACACTCAGAAAAATAACTGCATAATGTCTTACACCACAGATTAATGGATGCGTCACTTTTATGTGGTTACCAGAATAATTAAGTATATGTAATGGAGCTTACATAAGCATAGAATTGATTAGTTAAAAATATTTAAAGAATGGTAACATCTAAATTAGTTGGTATATGTACAGATTAGCAATCAACTTTAGGAAAATAAAAATTCTCCAGACGTAATAATAATATTATGACAACTTTAAAAGAAACATACGAGAAAGCAGAGTGGTGGTAGCTAGTGTGTGTCGGATCGGACTTGAGTAGAAGCTAATTCGTGCTGATAACATGTTATGAAATAAAAATAATTTAGTAAAACGTGAACAAGAAATAGAGATAGAGAGAAGGAAGATATTTTCTTCTTCAATTGTGTGTATTTTCCTATCTATTACAAGGCCTTTATATATGCCTGAAAAGTGAAGAAAAATATGTCATTGAATATGTCATTAAGCATTCGAGATGAAGATCATGGTGGAAGATAATGGAGGAAGAGTAGGCATCCACCATAATT
Organism: Nicotiana tabacum; assembly: GCF_000715075.1. NCBI lineage: Eukaryota > Viridiplantae > Streptophyta > Magnoliopsida > Solanales > Solanaceae > Nicotiana > Nicotiana tabacum. The sequence goes on along the minus strand of NC_134088.1, from coordinate 79,201,791 downwards.
TGATTTTTCTTATAACAGATCAGACGTATTTGACAAAATAATTTTAGTATATTGTCCAAAAGCCAAAAAGAAATTAACGAATTGAATTAAAAGAGATGATTAAATGAGTAGAACGTGTATTATGCTATATGGTTCTAATACTTTAATCTTTGAATTGCCCTGCACTATCAATTTATCCTATATTTTATGATGGGCATGTCACCTTACTGAGTTTTTTAAGGCAATAAATATTTATTAAATAATAAAGCCAAAATAGAGTTACATCAGAAAAATATTCATATTCTCCAAATGAAGCATCACAACAAAGAATAGAACCTAATAAGAAGGATTGGAATTTGGAATTCGAAGTTACACGAGTTGTATACTATAAAACTATTCCAGCAAGAAAATGAGGTGCTTTATTAGCATCCAGCCTAGTCCAATGGAAGCACAAATTATGGAATTGATTCTTCAATGACAAATAATCCCCAATAAAAATACTAATTCAAACAAATTAAGCACGATCGAATTAAGAGCAGTAAGCACCTCTTTGACAATCGAATTCAACAATCACCTTATCGATATTTAAGCCCATGAAAGTGCTACATATTTATTCTTACCATCTTCAGATTTTTGATTAATGTGACCAACTTGACTCTTATTTCTACTTAGCTAATATTATTTCTGTCTAAAATATTAGTCGTTTCAGCATTTCAGCAAGTTAAATTTGTTCAATATTTTTTGACATTTTGAAAAAATAAAAACCATTTATTACTTCTTTTTCTTTCAAGTTTATCCTTGTTACGCTAATTCCTTTAAGGAAAACATAAATGTACAAAAGAATATCGGCTATTCGATCTGATCACTACTCTATACATGTCCTAATTTGTTTCCCTTTGAGCTAAGCCAAGGGTAACTTATCAATCACAGGGTCGTCATCTCAATTCCTGTGTCATCGCACTACTGTCACTGGCAAAGATACGTTAATAAAATCATATGGTGTTATTTGACATTTCCTCGAAAACTTTAACATTATATATATATATATATATATACTACTATTACTAGTAGGTTAGCATTGTATACATCTTTTATTTTCCTTTTATGTCCCTACTAGTTAATTGACATACATTAATAACAGAGGCCTTTTTTGTCTTTTTGACAAAAATCAAAATCCATCACAATTTTGCACCGCTATGCCGTGTCCCTATCTCCCTAATTTCTCAACATCTCTCTCCTCTTCAGAAACTCTCCTTCTCCCTCCTCTCCCCAACGCCATAGACACTCAAGAAATTGAACTTATTAAGCTTTTTCTCTTTCTCCTTCTCTCATTATGCAATGTGCCAACTGGAATTTAAGAATACGTGCCACCAATCTCAGTAAGAGAACCCAAAATCAGTGATACAAGAATGCCAACTGTAATTTTTGGATCGTGCGAGCAAGTTCGTATTATGTTTTTACAGTTGTGTGCATATTTAGTTTGGAGTCCCGAGGGCTCAGGTGAGTTTCGGATAGGCTACAGAGTGATTTTAGACTTAGAAAAACAGTTGACGCATTTTATTTTTGCGAATGTGTAGGGCCTCTGTCAGGTTCGCATTTACGATGAAGTGTTGGGGGAAATGGTTCGCATTTGCGATCAAAGTGGTCGCAATTGCGGAAGTCCAAGTTCACATTTGCGAATAAAACCATCGCATTTGCGATGGCAGCAGAGATGTGGAATTTTTGCATTTGCAAGAATTTTTTTCCGCATCTGCGGGGTTCGCAATTGCTAACCCCAGGTCGCAATTGCGCCTGGACAAAAGAGGGGGAAAACGGAATTAGGCTCATTTCTTTTAAAATCTCAACCTAAACACCCTAGAGGCGATTTTCCCAAGAGATTTTCTTCCTAAATACATAGGTAAGTGATTTTAATCTATTTCTTTTCAATTATCCATTACATTTCATAAGTTTTTAACATCAAATCTAAGATTTTCATGGTAGAAATTAGGGATTTGGGTAGAATTAGGGATTTTTATAAATTTGGAATTTAGACATTGAATTGATGTCGGATTTCGAAACAAATTATATAACCTAGCTCGGGGATGAATGGGTATTCGAATTTTGGTCCGGATTTCGACTTTGACCAAGCGGGCCCGGGGTTTTACTTTTGTTGACTTTTTCAATAATGATTTAAATTGAACCTCTTTCACTCATGGGTAGTTTCTAAAGCTTATTTTGGATTGTTTAAATGATATTTGGTTAGATTCGATTGGTTTGGAGGCGAATTTTAGAGAAAAGGCCCTGCTTGAGCTTTGATTTGATTGCGGAGCGAGGTAAGTGTCGTGGTTAACCTTGACTTGAGGGATTAGGACTTGTTTGCCTATTTGCTATGTGATTAACATGTGGGTACAACGTATATGTAAGGTGACGAGCGTTTTTGCGCTGTTGTGGGATAAAACATGCGGGTGGAACTTGTTTCCTTGTGATATGTTGCCTCTTTGTTTATGATATCCATGCTTAGATTAGATTATTACTTAATTGATCATTCCTTCTGTAATTATTGCTTAGTTGGTAAAGGGTGAGTATTTTTGAAAGTTGAGATTTGGTATCTTGGAATCATATTGGACGTAATGCACATTCTCCGCACTATTCATCTGCCGAATTTATATTGTCTTTACTACATGATAAGGGAGAGTGTTAAAGCACGAAGGGTGATACCGTGCTATTTTATTATCTAATTATTGATTAATACATAGTGAGGAGGAGAATTAAAGCATGAACAGTGATGTCGTGCCTTCTATATCATCCATTCATTGTTACATGATGAGATTGAGAATAAAAGCACGAAGGGTGATGCCGTGCCATCTATATCAATTATTCTTTATTACGTGGGCAAGTCGAGAGTAACGCACGAAGGGAGACGTCATGTCATTTTATTTTTACATATGTCATCATTTCATGGTAATGATGAGAGTAAAGGCACGAAGGGTGATGTCGTGTCATCTTCATAGCGTTATGTTTATCTGTCCTCATTGGTTGATGATTTATTTGGCTATCTTGTATTGTCATACCTGTTGTAGTTATCGTATCCTTTCCCCCTTTCGCATATCCCCTCCCAATTGTACATTGTTAAATCTCTGTTTTGTTGTTGTTGTACATATATACATGTTTGTACAAGTTTAATTACGTGAGTGTCCTGTCATAGCCTCATCACTACCTCGTCGAGGTTAGACTCGACACTTATGGAGTACATTAGATCGGTTGTACTCATACTACACTTTTGCACTTCTTATGCAGATTTTGGTATTGGTCCTAGTGGTGTGTGCGTTGTGTCAGCTTGGATCATTGCATACAGAGACTTGAGGTAGATCTGTTGGCGTCCGCAGACCTTGGAATCCCCTTCCTCTTCCTTCTTTTACTATTCATTTCATTTGAAACAGTTGTATTTATTTTAAACTCTATTTGTAGCACTTCTAGTAGTTCGTGTATTCGTGACTACAGATCCTTGGGAGTAGATGTTATTACATGAATTATGCTGGTGTTGTATTAGTTTGAATTCCTATCTCTCGATATTTATCATCAATTTGTTTGAATCTGTTAAAATTTGGCTAATTAACTATCTCACGTCGGCTTGTCTTGCAAGTGGATGTTAAGAGCCATCACGAACCTGAGGTTGGGATTCCGTGTCGTGACAAGGTTATATCAGAGCACTAGGTTTCCTAGGTCTCACGAGTCACGAGCAAACTTAGTAGAGGCTGGAGGATCGGTACGGAGACGTCTGTACTTATCTTCCAGAGGCTATGATGTTTAGGAAAAATATCACTTCTTTCTTACTCTGTCGTGCGATTTTATTTTATGATTGATGATTGAACCCTTCTATTCTTGTTCTCTTGCAGATGGCGAGAACACGCACTGCATCTACAGCCGGGCAGGAGCCGGAGCCCCCAGTGGCAGCTACGACCAGGGGCAGAGGTCGAGGCCGAGGCAGAGGCAGAGCTCAGCCTAGAGCTCGAGCAGCAACATCCGCAGTGGAGCCTCAGGTGGAGTTTGAGGAAAAGGTTCCAGCTCAGACTGTACCCATCGGACCAGCTCAAGTCCCAGAGGGGTTCATAGCCATTCTAGTGTTTTAGGATACTCTAGTCCATTTGGTGGGCCTTATGGAGAGTGTGGACCAGACCGGTACCTTTCCGATGGCACCAGCCATCTCTCGGGCTGGAGGAGGAGCACATACTCATGCCACTCAGACCCCGGAGCAGGTGGCTCCCCAGTATCAGACTGCACTAGTCCCGCCAGTTGGAATAGTTCAACCGGTTATTGCGGCACAGGCCGGGGATAAGCCCGTTTTGTCTTCTGAGGCTATGTAGAGGTTGGATAGGTTTACCAAGATCTTTCTTGTTCATTTCATTTGTGCATCCTCTGAGGACCTACAGGATTTTTTGGATCGTTGCCACGAGGTGTTGCGCAACATATGTATAGTTGAGACCAATGGGGTCGATTTTGCGGCATTTCAGATAACTGGTTCCGCCCTGAGATGGTGACAAGATTATATGTTGACTTAGACCAGCTGGGTCGCCTGCACTTACCTGGGATCAGTTCTCTCAACTATTTCTAGAGAAGTTCATTCCTGTCAGCCTGAGAGAGGAATACCGCAGGCAGTTTGAGCGTCTCCAGTAGGGTAGTATGGCTGTTACCCAGTATGAGACTCGATTTATGGACCTAGCTCGCCATGCCACTATGTTTCTTCCTAATGAGAGGGAGAGAGTGATGATATTTATTGATGGGCTCACTTTCACTGTTAGGCTACAGATGGCCAAAGAGACCGGGGGTGATATTTCTTTCTAGAAGGATATAGATATTGCTAGATAGATTGAGTTGGTTCGTGCTCAAGAGAGGGGGACGATGTCAGATAAGAAACCTAGTCATTCCGATAGTTTCGGTGGTGCCTCATCTGGAGGCAGGGGTACTTTTGGTAGAGGCCATCATCCCAGGCCATTTCATTTAGTGCTTCAGGCATCTCATAGTGCTTCAGGGAGTCGTGGTCCTTATGTGTCTCATCTTGAGCAGCTAGCCTACAGTGCACCACCAGCTCCTATTAGTGAACCTCCTATCCAGAGTTACTAGAGTGGCTACCCAGGTCAACAAGGCCAGTTCCAGGGTCAGCAGTAATAACAATTGAGGGCTTGCTATACTTGTGATGATCCGAGGCACATTGCTAGATTTTCCCCCGGTCATAGGGTAGCGTACAACAACAGGGTTCTCATGCCATGATTCCGGCACTGGTTGCTTAATAGCCCGCTCAGGCAGCTAGAGGTAGGGGTCAGGCAGCCTGAGGTGGAGGTCAGAACATTAGAGGTGGAGGTCAGGCCGTTAGAGGTGGAGGCCAGCCAGCTAGAGGTCATCCCAGAGATTTAGTTTAGAATGGTGGGGCCCAGCCCCGATGTTATGCTTTCCCAGCTAGGCTTGAGGCTGAGTCATATGACGTCGTTATCACAGGTATTGTTCCAGTTTTCCATAAAGATGCTTCAGTTCTATTTGATCCGGGATCCATTTATTCCTATGTGTCATCCTATTTTGCTTCATATCTAGTTGTACCTCGTGATTCTTTGAGTGCTCCTGTGCATGTGTCCATGCTTGTGGGGGATTCTATTATTGTTGATCGTGTCTATCGCTTGCGTGTGATTTCTATTGGGAGTCTTGAGAGTAGCGTAGATCTTCTACTTATTGATATGGTGGATTTCGATGTTATCTTGGATATGGATTGGTTGTCTCCTTATCATGCTATATTGTACTATCACGCCAAGACTATGACCTTAGCCATGCCGGGGTTGCCTCGACTAGAGTGGAGGGGGCTCCTGACCACTCTACCAGCAGAGTTACTTTTTATATAAAGGCTCGACGTATGGTCGAGAGATGTCTAGCTTATTTGGCCTATGTCCGTAATTCCAGTGCGGAGGTTCCTTCCATGGATTCAATGTCAGTTATTCATAAGTTTCCAAAGGTGTTTCCTGCAGACCTATCGGGGATGCCACCCGACAAGGATATTGACTTCTGTATTGATTTGGATCTGGGCATTTAGCCGATCTCTATTCAACCATACCTCATGGCCCCGCCAGAGTTGAAGGAGCAGTTGCAAAATTTGCTTGATAAGGGCTTCATTAAACCTAGTGTCTCTCCCTAGGGTGCGCCCATGTTGTTCGTGAAGAAAAAAGATGGATCGATGGGGATGTGTATAGACTATCGGCATTTGAACAAAGTCACTATCAAGAACAAATATCTGTTGCCGAGGATTGATGACTTATTTGATTAGCTTCAGGGTGCCAAAGTATTTTCGAAGATTGATTTGAGGTTTGGCTACCATCAGTTGAAGATAAGGGCAACCGATGTCTCTAAGACGGGATTTCGGACTCGATATAGGCATTATGAGTTCCTAATGATGTAATTTGGGGTTGACAAATGCCCCGGCAGCATTTATGGATTTGATGAACCGGGTGTTCAAGCCCTACTTGGATTGTTTTGTGATTGTATTCATTGATGATATCTTGATATACTTCCACAGTCGAGAGGAGCATGAGCAACATCTTCTAATTGTACTTCAGACTCTGAGAGATAGCCAGTTATATGCCAAGTTTTCAAAGTATGAGTTTTGGTTGGACTCAATCACCTTTTGGGGGCATGTTGTATCGGCAGAGGGCATAAAGGTGGATCCTAAGAAGATTGAGGCAGTTCATAACTGGCCTAGACCTACTTCACCTACAGAGATCCGGAGTTTCTTAGGGTTGGCAGGTTATTATCGTCGGTTCGTGGAGGAGTTTTCCTCCATAGAAACCCCAATGACCAGATTGACCCAGAAGGGTGCCCCATCTAGATCGTCGGATGAGTGTGAGTTGAGCTTTCAGAAGCTCAAGACTGCTTTGACTACAACGTCAGTATTGGTATTGCCCATAGATTCAGGATCCTACATGGTGTATTGTGATGCATCTCGTGTTGGGCTTGGTGCAGTATTGATGCAGGATGAAAGGGTGATTGCATACGTGTCGTGGCAGTTGAAGGTTCAAGAGAAGAATTACCATATTCATGACTTAGAGTTGGCAGTCATTGTTCATGCGGTGAAGATTAGGAGGCACTATCTTTACAGCGTGTCATGTGAAGTAACCACAGATCATCGGAGTCTACAATATTTGTTCAAGCAGAAAGATCTCAACTTGAGGCAGAAGAGGTGGTTGGAGCTGTTAAAAGACTATGATATACCCATTTTGTATCATCCCGGGAAGGCCAACGTGGTGGCCGATGCCTTCAGTAGAAAGGCAGTGAGTATGGGTAGCCTTGCGTATATCCTAGTTGGTGAGAGACCGCTTGCAGCAGATGTTCAGGATTTGGCCATTCAGTTCGTGAGGTTAGATGTTTCAGAGCCCAGTCATGTGCTAGCTTGCATAATCGCTGGGTCTTCCTTGTATGAGCGCATCAGAGAGTGTCAATCTGAAGATCCTCATTTGCTTGTCCTTAAGGATACGGTACAGCATGGTGGTGCCAAGAAGGTTACTGTTGGAGATGATGGGGTTTTGCGGATACTTGGCCGTATTTGCGTGCACAAAGTGGATGGGCTTCGTGAGCTGATTCTTGAGGAGGCCCACAGTTCCCGGTATTCTATTCATCCGGGTGCCGCCAAGATGTATCAGGACTTGCGACAACATTATTGGTGGAGGAGGATGAAGAAGGATATAGTTGCATATGTAGCTCAGTGTCTAAACTATCACCAAGTAAAGTACAAGCATCAGAGACCTAGTGGTTTGCTTCAGAAGTTAGAGATTCCTGAGTGGAAGTGGGAGCGTATCACTATGGATTTTGTTGTTGGACTCCCACAGACTCAGAAGAAGTTCGACGCGATATGGGTCATTGTGGATAGGTTGACCAAGTCGGCACATTTTATTCCAGTGGCAGTTACCTATTCTTCAGAGCGATTAGCTAAGATCTGCATCCGCGAGATCGTCCGTCTTCACGGTGTGCCCGTGTCTATCATTTCTGATCGAGGTACGCAGTTCACCTCGCACTTCTGGAGGGCCGTACAACGTGGGTTGGGCACGCGGGTTGAGTTGGGCACATCATTTCATCTCCATATGGACGGACAGTTCGAGTGCACTATTCAGATATTGGAGGATATGCCTCGCGCTTGTGTTATGGTGACACTCTCATGAGCTTATATATTGATAAGGTGATTGTTGAATTCGATTGTCAAAGAGGTGCTTACTTCTCTTAATTCAATCGTGCTTAATTTGTCTGAATTAGTATTGTTATTGGGGATTATTTATCTTTGAGGAATCAATTCCATAATTTGTTCTTCCATTGGACTAGGCTGGATGCTAATAAAGCAACTCATTTTCTTGCTCGAATAGTTTTATAGTATGCAACTTGTTTAACTTGGAATTCCAAATTCCAATCTTTCTTATTAGGTTCTATTCTTTGTTGTGATGCTTCATTTGGAGGATATGGATATTTTTATGATGCAACTCTATTTTGGCTTTATTATTTAATAAACATTTATTGCCTTGAAAAACTCTGTAAGGAATATGGTTATTTCAAAAATTTGTACCATGACATTTTAGAAAATCAGTCCTGCTTTAGTTTTTGGATAAAAAGACAATAAAACCCCTCCTATTAATGTGTTGTTAGGGTGCTGCTAGGGACATAAAAGAAAAATAAAAGATGTATACAATGCTAACGTGTGTGTATATATATATATATATATATATATATATATATAAAAATACGAGGGTACCACTATAAAAATAAAACCTAAATAACATTAAAAAGGAAGTAAAGTTTAGTTTTTACAGGTCCGAATATACAACTATACAAGTCAAACTGTGACAATAAATCCATATCGCTAGTGCAAATCCTTGCATATGTCAGTGGCTGCCTTTGATAGCAATGCAACACCAATGTCATCGACTTATCATGACGGCTTGACTGCCAGCGCCACCCATTTTTCTCGTCCAATCTTACATCTTTTGTATATATATATGTTTCGTCCTAACTCCTAACACTGCCATATCCCATATTCTCAATCCAAAACAACGCCAATGTTACTTCACCTAATATAGCTAGACCTAGTATCAGTATAGTCGACACATTTCTTCCCATTCCTTCGTGTATAGCTAGTTATTTTCTATCCATCTTTCCCATTTCTCAAATTTGTCATCACATGTTTCAACTAATTATGCAGGACAAGAAAATGTACGTAACAACTAATTAATGAGATGATGAATTAATTGAATTGAATATCCACCCATCTGTATCCGTGTCTAAGTGTCTCTTTCTCCAGAGCAACACATCAGAAATTGTTAACGCTAAATGAATGTCAGAAAATGCTTGGCAGGTCATTATCCATGATGAGAAAACTTGATGTCAAAATGACAGTCGTCGGATTTTCTCAGCCGTGTAAACCTCGGCAATTCCAACGAAAGTGTAAAAGACGAAAGCATTGATGGGCGTGCTCGGTGTTCCCACTTCTGATTTAAGGAGTCTTGGGTAAGATGTATTAAGAAAAATAATTTATATATTAGCTTTAGTATTATGTACTGTAATATTTTGTTTGTTACTCTCTTCGTTTTAATTTGTGGAATCTATTTGATTGGTTAGAGGGATTAAGAAAAAAAAATGACTTTTGAACTTGTGTTGTAAAATGAGGTACATATATTTTGTGTAGTTATAAATCATTGCATAATGATAAATTATTTTAAAATATGGAATTAAATCATTCTTTTTGGCACGGACTAAAAAGAAAATAGGTTCACATAAATTGAAACGGAGGGAGTAGTATTTTTCAACCTATATATAACTAATGCTTGTATTAGTTATACACCTTATTGGTGTCACGACCCAAAACTCTAACATGTCGTGATAGCGCCTATCATGGTACTAGACAGGCCGACATCTCACACAATCCACATTTTTAAATTCCAAATATATTGAAATAAATTTAAATAAGTGAGAATCTCGTAAAAACTAGATATAAACATCGTAACTCAGTTCAAAATTCTCCCAAAAGACCCGGTGTCACGGAGTACATGAGCATCTACATAATAATACGGTCTAACCAATGGAACACTATCTAGGAAAGTAGAAGAATATAAACAAGACCGAAAGATAAAGGAGGAGAGTCAAGAACTGCGGACGCCAAGGAAACTACCTCGAACTGTCAGGATCCAACAACCGCCACATCCGCAAACACCTGAATTTGCACACAAAGTGCAGGGTGTAGCGTGAGTACAACCAACTCCGAGTGACTGATAAAAAGAGTATGACGTCTCTATTGCTACATGCCACAATGTGAAAACCGTATGTGATGCAACACAGTGAAATCCCAAGTACTCGCACTCTCAGAGTACTTAATCTGCCTGTCTTAATTCTCGCTCGTCACACTCAGTCACTCGGCACTATACGATACCTGCTGCAGCGTGTAGCCCGATCCACATATAGCCATAAGGCCCATTGCGGAGCGCAATCCGATCCGCATATATATAGCCACAAGGCTTATTGCGGCGTGTACCTCGATCCACATATATATAGCCATAAGGCTTGTTGCGGCATGAAACCCTATCCACACACACACACACACACACATATAGTACCAACTCTCCTGTCTCTCGGGCTCACAACACTCTCCAATCTCTCGGGCTCACATCACTCACAGCACGACACTCATGCCCCAACTCAATCACCAATCTCTCGGGCTCACAACACTTATACTAAGCAACTCTAATCAATGATACGAGATGTGACAATATACGATTACAGAGACTGAGGTATGACCCGTAATGCTGAATCTGACCGAGTATACAACTGTAATTAAACAGATAACTCAACAGCAAAGAACGATCATTGTTGGTCCCAATAGTACCAGCATATAGCCTAAACACGATTTCTAGCATGAGTCACATCGCAAGTGCTCTAACACATAGAGTACAACAAAATATTCAGATAAAATAGCTACGTAATTCTAGGAAATCGACTAAATCACAATTTCTACGATGCACGTCCATACGCCCGTCACCTAGTATACGCGTCACCTCAACATAAATCATATAGCATGAAAATTCGGGGTTTCATATCCTCAGAACCAAGCTTAGAAGTGTTACTTACCTCAAACAGTGCAAAGCTCTACTCTAACAAGCCCTTGCCTTGTGAAACGGCCTCCAAATACCTCGAATCTAGCCATAAACAATTCGATACAATCAACACGAGCCAAAGGAATCAATTCCATAAGAAAATGCTAAGTTCTTAACCAAAAGTCAAAAAGTAAACTCAAAAGTCGCCCCCCGGGTCCACGTTTTGGAATAAAAAAAATTCACAAAATCCGGAAGCCCATTCAACCACGAGTCCAACCATACCAAACTTACCAAAATCCGACACCAAATCATCACTCAAATTTCCAATTTAAACTCTCCAATCCCTAGCCTCAAACTCCCAATCACACCTCAAAAACACACAATCTACGTAGAAAAATCAATGGAAAAACATAATTATTGAGTAAAAATAACCGTAAGTGACTTACCTCAAGAATTCCTTCGAAATCCCTCTCAAACATCGCCTAATCCCGAGCTTGTAATGTCCAAAATGATGAAAAAATTACGGAACCCTCGATTTAATACACTGTCCAGGCTTTCCGCACATGCGACAACTTACCCGCACCTGTGGCTTCGCGGGTGCAACCAAAGCATCCGCACCTACGATGCGATTGGCTTCGCGCCTGTGGACCAAATTTTCATGCATGCAGACTCGCGCCTACGAGCACACTACCGCTTATGTGATGCCATCTCCCTTTTCCATTTCCACTTCTATGCTCATCACTTCGCACCTGCGACTTCGTAGTTGCTGGAAAGTTCTTCGCACCTGCGAGCACTGCCCAGTTCCACTCCTGGCCGCTTCTGCGGCAGGCGCGCACATGCGGCTTCACACCTGCGATCAAAACCTTCGCAGGTGCGATTGCACCGGACCTTGTGCTTCAGCAATCTCCCAAACTCCAAATTCGATCCGTTAACCATCCAAAACCAACCCGAGGATCCCGGGACCTCAACCAAATAAACCAACAAGTCCTAAAATACAATATAAACTTAGTCGAGCCTTAAAAACCATATCAAACAACGCTAAAATTACGGATCGCGTATCGATTCAAGCCTAATAAATTTTTTAACTTCTAACTTCTATATTCGATGCTGAAACCTATCAAATGACGTCTGATTGACCTCAAATTTTGCATAGAAGTCACAATGGATACCATAGACCTACTCCAACTTCCGAAAACCCAATCGGAGCCCGATAACCACAAAGTCCACTCTCGGTCAAACTTAATTTTTTTTTAACTTTCGCCATTTCAAGCTTAATTCAATTACGGACCTCTAATTTACAATCCAGACACACTCCTAAGTCCAAAATCACCCAACAGAGCTAACAGAACTATCAAAACTCAATTCCGGAGTCGTTTACACACAAGTCGACATCCTGTAAACCATTTCAACTTAAGCTTCCAACCTTGAGATTAAGTGTCTCATCTTATTCCGAAACCTCTACGGACCCGAACCAACTACCCCGGCAAGTCACATAGCAATTAATAACATAGCAACCCCGACAAGTCACATATTCAGTACTATTCTTATACACCTACTATATTCAACAGTATTATTAGAGATAATTATTATTTCGATTATCTTGTTATCATATTGTTGATATAATTGAATAGTAGTAATTATTTTGGACTTTTTTTGCCGTTTTATAATACGAGTAATTATTTAAATTTTATTTGAAATTTTGTCACAACTAAAAAATGGTCATGACCAACCCATGACCAACCCTTATAATGGTGTTAATAAAATTTTTGACATGATGTATTTCCCCTTATATAAAAGGTATAACTCAGCCTCATAATATTTTATAAATTTCCATGCTCCACATATCCATACCTATAATCGATCATATCAACTCAACTGATAAGCTTTAAATTTGGATAAAAGTACATACTTAGAGCCTGTTTGGTAGAAACCTCAAAAAACTATTTATTTTAAAAAGTACTTTAGATCATAAATATTTTTCAAAAAAAATACTTTTATAAAGTGGGAGTTTGTGTTTGGCCATTTCATTTGAGTAGTTTGCAAGAAAAATTGTGTTTGGCCAATCTTTCAAAAAATTATTATTGAATATCAAATTACGAAAAAAAGACAGTAAAATTTAATTTGCAATTAGTATTACTTAAAAAATGGAATTAAATATTTATTATAAAGGAATTTAATTAAAATATAAAACATAAAGAAAAAATATAAATAAAGATTTTAACCAATAAAAATATAGTTATTCTAAAGAAATAATATTTAGTATCTGATATTTGTTTTAAGCAAATATACTACTAGGTTATTCCCCTAGTAGCTATTATATATAATAAATCCCAAACTGAGTAAAACTTACATAATGTTTAAGTAACCTACAAACAAACAATACACAAAAGAGCTGCAATGGCTATTGCTACCAAATACAATGTAGCAGTAGCGTAATGAAAGATGGAAAATACAAGGCTAGTAATTTGAGACATCCAAATGATGCCGACGACTGTGAATGCACACACCAGTTGCCAACAATTTGTTGTAGCACCTACAAAGCTCGGTAGCCTCAAAATTCAACGGTCTTTCAAACAGTATTGGATTGATTTGCTTAGTCTTTATAAGCTTCCATTTGTTCCACGCACTTTCACTCACAAACTTCATTTCCCACACGACCGTAGGACCCGGAACACTCGGCTCCCCTTCACCTTCGGGCAACGGAATCGCTACCTGTCACCAGGCACCATTTGTTTCAATCCAAGGAGTATGTATGTTTAAATCCAGTAGTTGTAAAGCAGAGCATTTTAGACATTGTGATCTTGGAGCTGAAAATTCCAACATCGTTGTTGATACATTGATTATGAATTTGAGATGAAATCATAATAGAGATAGAGCTGCCTGCTTGATACATGAGGACAATATAATGTCTTCTCATCTCCAGATTGAGCATTCATGCACACTAATACCACTGGATAATGATATGACTCTATACTGTCAATACCAAAAATAGATGTAAGCAGCAGTTTTTCTTCTATTTCATGTGAGTAGATATCCTCAGTTTGATATACCAGTACCAACAATTCATACACAAATAATCCAATCATATGTGCAGCCATATACTGTGTATAAATACAGTCATATTTAGTCTAAGTCGTATCTATGGGATGCCTACTTGACTCCATGGTTCTGTATGTTGTTAAACCACCTCCAGAATGAGCATGATAACATGCTAATACCACTGAGAAATAGTCTAACACCACACAAACATTACACAGTAGTCAAGCTCAGGCCATGTGATAATTGTCTGTGTAGGTACATCTGATTGATGTCCAAGCCAAGCTGCTTGTGATGTATAGCAGGATAACTTTCATTTTTCTAATCCTGATGTGTGCTGATATCTGTGTTGTTTCTGAGTACGTACAGCGGATTGCTGACCACTTCAAGCTTATTGAACTTGATCTGTATAGCATGATTGTGCTGTCATTTGTGTTGCTGACATTTAGTTCTTGTAATGTGCTGAAAAACCCCCATAATGGGCATTGCAATATGCTAACACCTCTGGGAGTTGATACTAGCTCATATAGGTAGTAAGAATCTTCAGAGGAGCAGCAAACATATGTTGTGTAGAAACAGTAAGGCTTGACTGATATTTTACTGAGTATTTGTGATGTCAACACCCTCTGTATACTTGCCAAAGCAATCGTATCCTATCTATGAAACCTGCAAAATGAAGCAACCAAGTTAGGATGTAATGTTGTGCTCCCAGGTTCCTGTGTGTGCTGAGAACTTTGAGGATGACTGGCTGGTAAGTGATGAGGAAGGGTTGTTGTTGGTGCTGGATTGTGAGTCTCTTGTTGGTTATTTTCAAGTCATTCCCACATCGCAATAAGCAGTGGCAACTCCAACTAGAAGTTAATAACAGACCAGACATTGAACAACAGTACTGGTTCTGCTGAAGACCAATCATTTCTGTGATTGTCTTCTGTGCAAAAGCAGTGCAGGTTGAGCATTCTTTGGTATATGTATGAAACTAGTATATACTATTGCCTCAGTTTTCTGAGCCTGTTATTAACACCTGATTATGCCAATATTTGTTGAGAGCAGTACTGGTGCTGCAACCAGGCATATTACAATCAACACTACTCAAGCATCTACACCCTTCAAGCCTGGTGTATGTAAGCCCAGTAGAGTGAGAGAGGCAACAACTATAACCAAACAAATATGTCTCTGCAGAAGCAGTGCAGGTTGAGCATCCTTTGGTATCTGTATGAAACTAGTCTTTGTCTCAATTTTCTGATCCTGTTATTAACACCAGACATTGAACAACAGTACTGGTTCGGCTGAAGACCAATCATTTCTGTGATTGTCTTCTGTGCAGAAGCAGTGCAGGTTAAGCATTCTTTTATACTATTACCTCAGTTTTTTGAGCCTGTTATATTTGTTGAGACAAGTACTGATGTTGCAGTCAGGCGTATTACATTCATCACTACTCAGGCATCTACACCCTTCAAGCCTGGTGTATGTAAGCCCTGTAGAGTGAGAGAGACTACAGCAATAGCCAAGCAAATATGTCTGTGCAGAAACAGTACATGTTGAGCATCCTTTGGTATCTGTATGAAACTAGTCTTTGCCTCAGTTTTCTGATCCTATTATTAACACCTGCAAAATGAAGCAAACAGGGTTATGAAATGTGTTTGTGCTCCCAGACTGTTGTGTTTTCTGGTGATACTGAAGAGGTTTTGGCCATAACCAATCAATCATCTACACCCTTCAATTGACATGTATTTAACCTGTAGATTCAACAATTATTATATACCTTGGCAAATGGCTATGCCAACATATTGTTGAGAGCAGTACTGGTGCTGCAGTCAGGCATTTACAAGTATTCACAACAGAATGTGTAGATCCCTAGAGATGTGCAGAAATAATTTGACCATGCTATTGCCTCAGTTTTCTGAGTACATTGACTATAGCTTGTTGGATATTATAGTCAAAACTACTCAAACATCTATACTCTTCAAGCCTGGTGTATGTAAGCCCAGTAGAGTGTGAGAGACAACAGCTATAACCAAACAAATATGTCTGTGCAGAGGCATGTCTTTGGTATCTGCAGCCAAGCATTTACAAGTGGTGTGTAAATCCTTGGAGATGTGCAGAAACACTTAGTCCATGCTATTGCCTTAGTTTTCTGAGGACATTGACTATAGCTTGTTGCCATATTACAGTCAATACTAGTCAAGCATCTACACCCTTCTAGCCTGGAGTATGTAAGCCCAGTAGAGTGAGATCTATAACTATAACCAAACAAATATGTACACCATACAAATGAGAGCAACTGCATGTTTAGGAAGGCTAGTTGGTGGAGTTTTACTAGCCTACTTTTCTTTAAAATCTTGCCTGTACTATTGAGATAACCTAATTTTAAGAAACAAGGCAAGGTTTTATATGTTGATCTCATTAATCGGGTTCTCTTCTCTTCACAATCCTAATTCGAAGGTTAGGAATTTGTGATCTGTCCATGTTGATTAATTTTTTTGCTGCAATTGGTAATTCATTAAACGACTGAAATATGTGTGCACTGCAAAAGTGAAAGCTAGGTTAGCAAACAAATCAGCAACACTATTCCCTTCCCTTAGTACTTGCTGAAAGACAACATTGTAGTTGTTCTTTATATGCTTGACCTTCCTTACTTCAGCACCTACACACCAAGGCGTTGCCCATTCGCCATCAATTATCTTCCTCATCACTAAGGAATCAGTCTCCATAATCAGTGGATGTAGCTGCCTTTCCACATAGTATGCCAACCCCTCTACAATTGCCTTTGCTTCTTCCACTATGTTAGTTGTCTCTCCTTTCTCCTTTGCTTTCACAAACACCAAATCGCCAGCATTTAAATATATCTTGATATTACTTATTATTTATATGATGATTTAAATATATCAAAATACATCATTCAATATAAATTTAAAAGCTACTCCTGTAAATCATTATATAAAAGAAGTAGAGAGACTATTCCAAAGAGGAATAGGATAAAGAAAATAAAAATATGATGGAAATAAAAAAGAAAAGAAAGGTAGGGTAGAAAAAAAAAGGAAAAGGAAAAGGAAAAGAAAAGGTAAAATTAATGAGAAATAATTTAAAAAATATAAATTTATTGTAAGGATATTTTTGTCTTGAATAAATTAATTTTTGCTTCTTGGAAGAAGCTATAATTTGTAGATTCTCCCCAAAAGTAAAAAACAAATGCTTCTAATGCTGCTTAAATACTTTTTTATTTTGGCCAAATATCTTCAATTTTTCACGAAGTATTGTTTTGACCAAAAAAGTATTATTGGCCTTCCAGAAGCTTAGCCAAATTAAAGCTCTCAACGAAACGTCTCGACATGCTCAATCTAATTTAAATCCTACTCTGAATTCATAAAACTGTACAATAAAGTCAAATTAAAGTTTCCATGAAAGTTGAGAAAGATGTTGTCCGAGATTAAGAAGGTGTTTGGATTGACTTATTTCAAGTGCTTTTGGCTTTTAAGCACTTTTCTAGTTTTTGTGGTGTTTGTCAATGATAAAAAAAATACTTAAAACACTTACATTTAGGCATGAAAAGTACAAAAATAAGCCAAAAGCCAAAAGTTGGGTATTATCAATTTATGACTTTTGGCTTTTAGTTTATAATATACTTTTGGTACAAGAATATATATATATTTATATATATATATATATATATATATATATATATATATATATATATATTATACCTAAAGGTGAAAAACAAACTAAAGATTGTATTAGGTTTTCAAGACGTTTGCTATGGTGTTGGATGATGGGTGGCAAATGTCCTTAAAGGACATATATGTAACATAAAATATAAAAGATAAAAGATTTGATGTTAATTTTACATCATTAAACATAAAAGATATGCCGGGCTTTGAGGAAGCTTAACTTATACTTTAGTGAAGCATTTTAAGAATGTATTGGCCCAGGCCTGTCACGACCAAAACTCTAACCCGTTGTGATGGCGCCTATTGTGATACTAGACAAGCCGACCTTTTCAAAATACTTTTAAAATTTAACAGAAATGAATTAAGACATTTAAAATAATCAGAGTCTTTCATAAAAACGGGGGTAAAACTCAAATAAAACATAAGTGCGAAAAAATAGCCCGACATCGGGGTGTCACTGAATCATGAGCATCTAGATATCCAATCTAATAGAAACAGCGTCTGAGTATCAATACTGAAAAAGAAAGAAAATATAGAAGGAGAGACAAGGTCTGCGGACGTCGGCAGCTACCTCGTAGTCTCCGGTACTCGATCGTGCACGAACTCAATGACCTCAGTGATCAAACATACCTGGATCTGCACATGAAGTGCAAGGTGTAGCATGAGTACAACCAACTCAAAAAGCAACATAATTAAATAAAGAACTGAGAAGGTAGTGACGAGCTATACAAATACCGTTCATTTTCAATAATTCCAGCAAAGAATAGACATGCTTTCAAATTCGAAAGTTCAAGTCAAAACAGTTTATACAGTTACAATGCAGGTAATCCGGATATAGAATCTTTCAGAAATTTCACAACAATGACAGATAGCAACTATTTGCATCAACAAATGGAAAACAAGTACAGCCTCTCATGGCAACAGACGCTCAACTTGTCACAACAGCTTAATAGCTCGGCTCTCAGCACTCAATAGGTACATGTACTCACTGTGGGTGTGCAGACTCCGGAGGGGCTTCTTTCAGCCCAAGCGCTATATCCGCAAGGACAACTCACGTGCTGCACAGACAAATCACGTGCTATAAAATCAATATGTGGAACCGCACGAATAACTCACGTGCTGCACGGACAACTCACGTGCCATAGTATCAATACCTCACAGACAGGCCCTCGTCCTTACTCAGCCATCAACCTCTCTAGTCTCTCGGGCTCTCAAAAATCACAAAGATCGGCCCAAACAAAGATAATATAGTGTATCAACAAAATCAAGAAGAGGCTGAGATATGATACGCAAGTAAAACCATGACTAAGTACAAGACAACAATTAGCAAGTAATTCAATAAGTACGTGACCTCTACGGGTCCCAACAGTACCATCACATAGCCTGAGCATGATTTCTAACATGATTTGCAGTTAAATTTGTATAACACAGGGAGAGCATATAGCTAGCAACAAGTTATTTAACTTTACAGTTTCACAGAATGGACTAAGTCCCAATTCCTACGGTGCATGCCCACACGCCCGTCACCTAGTATGTGCGTCACCTCATAACTAGTCACAATAATCCAATAGTCTGAGGTTTCATACCCTCAGGATCAGATTTAAACTGTTACTTACCTCAACCCGTGCAAAATCCTATTCCGCAATGCCTCTGCCCCTCGAATCCGTCTCGAAATGCCCTGAATCTAGGCACAAGCAGTACGAGATAATTAACATAGGCTAAAGGAATCAATTCCACAAGAATAATACGAAATTACAAGCCAAAATCCGAAATTGGTCAAAAGTCGGCCCCGGGCCCACGTCTCGAAATCCGACAAAATTCACAAAATACGAACACCCATCCACTCACGATTCCAATCATACAAGAATTTCTTGAATCCAACCTCAAATCTGCTTCCAAAACTCAAAATTTTAGCCTATGAAGTTTCTACCATTTTCCCCCAAATTTACAACTCAAATCCTTAATTAGATGATGAAAATAGCAATAGATTCATTAAATATAGTCCAATCCAAGTTAGAATCACTTACCCCAACAACCTTCTTGAAGAAAACTTGAAAAATCGCCTCATACCGAGCTCTCAAAGTCCCAAAATCGAAATGGAAATCAAACCCTCGAAATCCCATTTTCTGCCCAGTTCTTCCGCATCTGCGGACCCACTGTCGCACCTGCGACGCTGTACCTGTGAAATTACCCCCGCAGGTGCGGAAATGACTTAAAGGTCTGGGTCCGCATCTGCGATGAAGGGGCCGCACCTCCGTGTGTGCGCCTGTGGACAAAGGTTCGCTTCTGCGACCTTCCCCTCCATCTCACTCTCCGCATCTGGAGAGCTTCGAGCGCATCTATGGGCTCGCAGATGCGGAAATGTCCTCGCACCTGCGACCCCTGGCCATCTCCTCAACTCCTGCTTCTGCGCTTCTTCACCTGCACATGCGAGCACGTACCTGCGGTATCCCCATCGCAGGTGCAAAACCACCAGATTACAAAAACCTTCAGCCATTAGCCTAAGTTCAAATTCAAACCGTTAAGCATCTGAAACACCCCCGAGATCCCCGAGACCTCAACCAAATATACCAACAAGTCCTAAAACACCATACAAACTTATTCGAGCTATCAAAACACGTTGAACAACAACAACAACAACAACACGAATCGCCATCCAATCCAAACTTAATGAACTTCGAAATTTTCAAATTCTACAAACGATGCCGATTCATACCAAACCACGTTCGGTTGACCTCAAATTTTGCACACAACTCATATCCAATATTACGGACCTACTCCAACTTTCGGAATCAGAATGCGACCCCGATATCAAAAAGTCAACCCCCTGGTCATACATCCCAAAAATTCGACTTTCGTCATTTGAAGCCTAAATTAGCTACAGTCGTCAAATTCACTGTCTGGATATGCTCTTAAGTCCAAAATCACCCAATGGAGCTAACAGAACTGACAAAACTCCATTTCTGAGTCGTTTTCATATAGTTCCGACTACAGTCAAAATCCTAAGACTTAAGCTTCCGATTTATGGACTAAGTGTCCCAAAACACTCTGAAACCAAAAACAAGACATCCCGGCAAGTCAAATAAGCAGATACAGATACGGGGAAAACAGTAAATTGGGGATCAGGGCTAATACACTCAAAATGACCAGCCGAGTCGTTACATCCTCCCCCTCTTAAAACAATCATTCGTCCTCGAACGAGCATAGAGACATACCTGAAGTGGTGAAAAGTTGAGTATAACGACTGTGCATTTCATGCTCGGTCTCCCAAGTTGCCTCCTTGACCGACCGACCCCTCCACTGAACCTTCACAGATGCAATATTCTTCAACCTCAACTTTTGAACCTGCCTATCTAAGATCGCCACCGCCTCCTCAACATAAGATAAATCATTGTCCAACTGGACTGAGCTAAAATTCAACACGTGAGACGGATCACCGTGATACTTTCGGAGCATAGAAACATGGAATACTGGATGAACTCCTACTAGACTGGGAGGCAAGTCAAGCTCCTAAGTAACCTCCCCAACATGTCCCAATACCTCAAATGGACCGATAAACCTCGGGCTCAGCTTGCCATTCTTCCCGAACCTCATAACACCCTTCATGGGTGACACCCAGAGCAAGACCCGCTCTCCAACCATGAATGCAACATCACAAACCTTCTGATCCGCATAACTCTTCTGTCTAGACTGGGTTGTGCGTAGTATAACCTGAATCACCCTATCCTTCTCTAGAGCATCCTGAACCAAGTCTGTACACAATAATCTAGCCTCGCCCGACTCGAACCAATCCACCGTAGACCTACACTGCTTACCATACAGAGCCTCATACAGTGCCATATGGATGCCCGACTGATAATTGTTGTTGTAGGCAAACTCCGCTAGTGGAAATAACTAATCCCACGAACCACCAAACTCCATCACACACGTACGGAGCATATTCTCTAATATCTGAATAGTGCGCTCGAACTGTCTGTCTGTATGAGGGTGAAATGCTGTGTTAAACTCCACCTCGAGTACCCAACTCATGCTGCACGGCCCTCCAGAATCGTGATGTAAACTGCGTACCCCAGTCAGAGATATTAGATATCGGTACGCCAGGAAGCCTGACGATCTCGCGGATATACACTCGAGCCAGCTGCTCGGAAGAATAGGTAGTCATCACAGGAATGAAATGAGCTGACTTGGTCAGCCGGTCCACAATCACCCAAACTGCATCAAACTTCCGCTGAGTCCGTGGAAGCCCAACAACGAAATCCATAGTGATCCTCTCCCATTTCCACTCCAGAATCTCTAACTTCTGGAGTAACCCACCTGGTCGATGATGCTCATACTTCACATGCTGGCAATTTAGGCACCGAGCTACATACTCCACTATGTCCTTCTTCATCCTCATCCATCATTAAAGTTGCCTCAAGTCCTGATATATCTTCGCGGAACCCGGATGAATAGAATACCATGAACTGTGAGCCTCATGGAAAATCAACTCACGCAAACCTTCTACATTGGGCACATATAGCCTTCCCTGCATCCTCAATGCACCATCATCCCCTATAGTGACCTTCTTAGCATCACCATGTTGGACCGTGTCCTTAAGGACAATCAGATGGGGGTCATCACACTGACACTCCCTGATACGATCATAAAGAGAAGACCGAGAGACCACACAAGACAACACTCGACTAGGCTCAGAAACATCCAATCTAACAAACTGGCTGGCAAAGGCCTGAACATCTAATGCCAATGGCCTCTTTGCTGCTGGAAGATATGCTAAGCTCCCCAAAATCTCCGCCCGGCGACTCAAGGCATCGACCACCATGTTGGCCTTCTCGGGATGGTACAAAATGGTGATATCATAGTCCTTAAAAAGCTCCAACAACCTCCGTTGACGCAAGTTAAGATCATTCTGCTTGAACAGATGTTGTAAACTCCGATGATCAGTGTAAATCTCACAATAAACCTCGTACAAATAGCCCGCCAAACTAAGAAAGCTCCTAATCTCCATGGCTGATGACGGTCTGGGCCAACTCTGCACCGCCTCTATCTTCTTCAGGTCTACCAAATACCCTCACAGGATACCACGTGTCCTAAAAACTCCATTGAACTGAGCCAAAACTCACACTTGGAGAACTTTGCATAAAACTTCTCCTCCCTCAATCGTTGTAACACAATCCTCAGATGTTGAGCATGATCCTCCTAGCTACGAGAGTATACCAGGATGTCATCAATGAATACAACAACGAACGAGTACAAATAAGGCTAAAACACACTATTCATCAAATGCATGAACGATGTTGGGGCGTTGGTCAGCCCAAAAGACATCACAAGGAACTCCTAATGGCCATATCGGGTCCTGAAAGCTGTCTTATGAATATCTGAGTCTCGAATCTTCAGCTGGTGATACCCTGACCTCAAATCAATCTTGGAGAACACCATCACTCCCTGAAGCTGGTAAAAAATATCATCAATACGCGGCAAAGGATACTTGTTCCTGATTGTGACCTTGTTCGACTGTCTGTAATCAATGCACATTCTCATAGTACCATCCTTCCTCTTCACAAATAGAACTGGTGCACCCCAAGATGAAATGCTAGGTCGAATAAACCCCTTATCAAGGAGTTCCTCAAACTGCTCCTTCAACTCCTTCAACTCAGTCGGTGCCATACGGTACGGTGGAATAGAAATGGGCTGAGTGCCCGACACCAAATCAATACCGAAATAAATATCCCTGTCGGGCGGCATGCCCAACAGGTATGCAGGAAATACATCCGGGAAATCTCGCACCACTGGAACAAAATCAATAGCAGGGGCCTCTGCACTAACATCCCTCACAAAGGCCAGATAAGATAGACAACCTTTCTCAACCATCCGTTGAGCTTTCAAGTATGAAATCACTCTACTAGGAACATAGTCTGTGGAGCCGCTCCACTCAACCCTCGGCAACCCCGGCATCGCCAAAGTCACGGTCTTAGTGTGACAATCTAGAACAACATGACATAGAGACAACTAATCCATACCCAAAATCATGTCAAAATCGACCATACTAAGCAACAAGAGATCTACTCTGGTCTCCAGACTCCTAATAGGCACCACACATGATCGATATACTCGGTCCACAATGATAGTATCACCCAATGGAGTGGATACATAAATAGATGAAACTAGAGACTCACGGGGCATATCCAGAAAATGAGCGAAATACGATAATACATATGAATAAGTGGAACCAGGGTCAAATAATACAGAGGCATCTCTGTGAAAAGCTGAGACAATACCTGTAAACACAACATCTGAAGCAATGGCATCTGGTGTGGCAGGGAGGGCATAGAAACGTGCCTGGCCACCCCCTGATCTGCCTCCCCCTCTCGTGCGACCCCTAGTTAACTGAGCCCCACCTCGAGCTGGATGGACGGGTGGTGGAGCTGCTGGTGTTGGTGCCATCGGCCGAGTACTCTGATGTGGAGTCCTACTCAACAACCTAGGGCAATCTCTCTTGATGTGACCAAAATCTCCGCAATCAAAACAACCCCTCCTCTAACAGAGCTGCTGCTCCTCGTTCCCAGAGGAACTACCCGTGGAAACCTAAGCTAACAAGGCATGGTAAGAACGCTTCGCTGGTAGTGCACTGAATGACGACTGGCCCTACTGATGACTGTGTGACCTGTGGCCAGATGATGAACCACGGTGGACTGGGCGAGCCGTCTGAGCATGTCTGAAAGGACGACCCCTACCGTGGTGGAATGCCCCCAGAAGGGGTACCGCTAAATCCACCCTGTCCGCTGAAAAGTGAGGCCATCTATAAACCTCCTGATCCTCTCCATGTCTGTGGGAACCAACCAGATAGCATGACAGGCCAACTCCGAGAATCGCATCTCATACTGCGTCACAGACATATCACCCTAACGAAGCTGCTAAACTGCCTGCGCAGCTCCTCTCTACGAAACCGAGGCACAATCTTCTCCAGGAATAGACCGGAGAACTGCTGCCATGTAAGGGGTGTTGCATCGATCGACCTACGCCTCTCGTAAGCCTCCTACCAACTGAAGGCAGCCCCAAATAATGAAAGGTAGTGAATGAGACCCCACTGGTTTACAGAATACCTATTATACGGAGTACACTCTGACACCTGTCCAAGAAGCCCCATGAATTATCTCCCTCGGTACCACTGAAAGATGGAGGCTGGAGTCTCCCAAACTTCTCCAATCGACATTGCTCATCATCAGGCATGACAGGTACCACATAGTCCTGAGCAGTTGCAACCGGCTGGGCTGGCGGTGCCCCCGGTGTCTGGAATTCCTGTACCACCTGCTCTGGTGTGCGGGCGACAGAAGTCTGAGCACCTCCCCCAGCCTGAGAAGTGGTTGCTACGTCCGGAATAGAGAACAACTGAGCAAGACTGGTACACGCGATCAGAATCTAAGCTAAGGCCTACTGAAGGCCTGTAATCACTATGGGCACAGGTGGTGCCTGAGCTAGTCCCACTGGCTCATCTACAACTAGAGTCTGCTCCTGAACTAGGGCAACTGGTGGATCTGCATGTGATGTCCTACCTGCGGTGGGAGCTACACCTCTGCCCCTACCACGGCCTCTACCGTGACCTCAGCCTCTCGCGGCCCTGACTGGTGGTACTAGTGGCTGTCCATCCTGCCCCGTAGTATGCAACCTCACCATCTGTGAGAGAATTTGAACAACAGAAATTTAGTTGCCAGAATCAACTGATTCGCATGACAAAAATTCAAGAATGTGATGTTGCCTATGGGTTTGGGAGCCTCTCGAAGATAAGTACAGACGTCTCCGTACCGATCCGCAAGACTTTACTAAACCTGCTCATGACTCGCGAGACCTATGCAACCTAGGCTCTGATACCAACTTGTCATGACCCAAAACCTAACCCGTAGTGATGGCGCCTATCGTGATACTAGACAAGCCGACCTTTCCAAAACACTTTTAAAATTATACAGAAATGAATTAAGAAATTTATGTTAAATAACCAGAGTCTTTCATAAAAATAGGGGTAAAACCCAAATAAAACATAAGTGCAGAAAAATAGCCTGACATCAGGGTGTTACTGAATCATGAGCATCTAGATATCTAGTCTAATACAAATAGTGTCTCAGTATCAATACTGAAAAGAAAGAAAACATAGAAGGAGAGACAAGGTATGCAGACGTCGGCAGCTACCTCGTAGTCTCCGGTACTCGATCGCGCATGAACTCAACGACCTCCGTGATCAAACACACCTGGATCAGCACATAAAGTGCAGGGTGTAGCATGAGTACAACCAACTCAGCAAGTAACAAAAATAAATAAAGAACTGAGAAGGTAGTGACGAGCTATACAAATACCGTTCATTTTCAATAATTCTAGGAAAGAATAGACATGCTTTCAAATCCGGCAGTTCAAGTCAAATCAGTTTATAAAGTTACAATACAGGTAAGCCGGATATAGAATCTTTTAGAAATTTCACAACAATGACAGATAGCAACTAAGTGCATCAACAAATGGAAAACAAGTACAACCTCTCAGGGCAACAGACTCTCAACTCGTCACAACAGCTCAATCACTCAGCTCTCAGCCCTCAGTACTCACACTCAATAGGTACCTGCGCTCACTGGGGGGTGTGCAGACTCCGGAGGGGCTGCTTTCAGCCCAAGCGCTATATCCGCACGGACAACCCACATGCCGCACGGAAAACGTACGTGCTATAATATCAATATGTGGAACCTCACGGACAACTCACGTGCCATAGTATCAATACCTCACAGACATGCCCTCGGCCTTACTCACTCTCTCGGGCTCTCGGAAATCACAAAGATCGTCCCAAACAAAGATAACATAGTGTATCAACAAAATCAAGAAGAGGTTGAGATATGATACGCAAGTAAAACCATAACTGAGTACAATACAAAAATTAGCAAGTAATTCAATAAGTACGCGACCTCTGCAGGTCCCAACAGTACCATCACATAGCCTAAGCATGATTTCTAACATGATTTGCAGTTAAATTTGTATATCACAGGGAGAGCATATAGCTAGCAACAAGTTATTCAATTTTACAGTTTCACGGAACAGTCCAATTCCCAATTCCTACGATTCCCTCCCACACGACCATCACCTAGCATGTGCGTCACCTCCAAAATACTCACATAATCTAATAGTCGGGGGTTTCATACCTTCAGGACCAGATTTAAAACTGTTACTTACCTCAAACCGCACAAAATCCTATTTCGGAATGCCTTTGCCCCTCGAATCTGTCTCTAAATGCCCCAAATCTAGCCACAAGCAGTACGGGATAATTAATATAGACTAAAGGAATCAATTCCACAAGAAAAATACAAAATTACAAGCCAAAATCCGAAATTGGTCAAAAATCGGCCCCGGGCCCACGTCTCAAAATCCGACAAAATTGACAAAATACGAACACCCATCCACTCACGAGTCCAACCATACAAGAATTTCTCGAATCCAACCTCAAATCACCTTCCAAAACTCGAAATTTTAGCCTATGAAGTTTCTACCATTTCCCCCTAAATTTACAACTCAAATCCTTAATTAGATGATGAAAATAGCAATAGATTCATGAAATATAGTCCAATCCGAGTTAGAATCATTTACCCCAACAACCTTCTTGAAGAAACCTCGAACAATCGCCTCACACCGAGCTCTCAAAGTCCCAAAATCGAAATGAAAATCAAACCCTCAAAATCCCATTTTCTGCCCAGTTCTTCCGCATCTGCAGACCCGCTGTCACACCTGCGGAATTACCCTCGCAGGTGCGAAAATGTCTTAAAGGGATGGGTCCGCATCAGCAATGAAGGTGCCGCACTTGCGTGTGCGCGCCTGCTGATAAAGGTCCGCGTCTGCGACCTTCCCCTCCATCTCACTCACTGCATTTGCGGAGCTTCGAGCGCATCTGCGAGCTTACAGATGTGGAAATGTCCTCGCACCTTCGACCCCTGGCTATCTCCTCAACTCCCGCTTCTGCGCTCCTTCGCCTGCACTCGCGAATACGCACCTGCGGTCTCCCAACCGCAGGTGCGACCAGATTACAGAAACCTTCATCCATTAGCCTAAGTTGAAATTCAAACCGTTAAGCATCCGAAACACCCCCGAGGTCCCCAGGACATCAACTAAATATGCCAACAATTCCTAAAACACCATAAGAACTTAGTCGAGCCCTCTAAACACGTCGAACAACAACAAAAACACGAATCTCCCTCCAATCCAAACTTATTGAGCTTCGAAATTTCCAAATTCTACAAATGATGCCGAATCATACCGAACCACGTCTGATTGATCTCAAATTTTGTACACAAGTCATATCCGACAATACGGACCTACTCTAACTTCCGGAATCGGAATCCAACTCCGATATCCAAAAGTCAACCTCCTGGTCAAACTTTCCAAAAATTCGACTTTCACCATTTCAAGCCTAAATTAGCTACATACCTCAAATTTACAATCCGAACACGTTCATAAGTTCAAAATCATCCAACGGAGCTAACGGAACCGACAGAACTCTATTCCGGAGTCGTCTTCATACAGTTTCCATTACGGTCAAAATTCTAAAACTTAAGCTTCCATTTTAGGAACTAAGTGTCCCAAAACACTCCGAAACCAAAAAGAAGACCTCCTGACAAGTCAAATAAGCAGTAAGAAATATGGGGAAAACAGTAAATATGAGATCGGGGTTAGTACACTCAAAACGACCGATCGGGTCGTTACAAGGCCTAAAATGAACAATATTGTTAGTGGTTTTTGCATTTACAACAATAATAAGAATATAATCTATATATAATGATTAGTTGACAACAAATAGGAAGAATAAGGGATAACGACTAATAAGATTATCAGTATGACCTTATGCAATATGAAAAAGAATCAAAATTGTCCTTGTACTATTCGATATAGAATAATTATACTCTCCGTTAAAAGTAGATATCAAAACTACCCATGCCGTGACCAATTTGACTCACTTATACTATATTCGACTAACATACTTATTATTTATATATCTTTTAAATTCAAATTATTTTTTTACCCTAATAAAAATAGACTTGTCCAAATTAATATTCGCCTTCTTTACTTGTCCCCTCCCCTCCCTCACTTTTGTTTTACTTTTTTTTTAATTGTTTTCCTCTTTTTTCATTTTCTTACTCTTTCATTTTCATTTCAATTCAACCTTAATCAGTGGCAGACTCCATCAACACGACCCCTCAACCACTATAGCACCATTGCTCTACCACCCTTTTCTCTACTATTCCTCTCTCCTTAAGTAATATTTCGTTAAAACGTTTCCTTTAATCCTAAATCACCATTGCTCGTTTGTCCTTCAACTCTATCTCTTTGTCTCTCTAGATTCTTATTCTCTTCTTTATGTTTTCAACTTCTCCAACTTTAGCCATAAACATTGCTCCATCTTCTTCACCCCTCACTATTGTTGGAATACCAACCTATCTCCTCTAATACCGCCTCTCCACTGCCACACTTTCTCATTGTTCTTCCACTGAAGATCTCCCTCACCTCCAAAAATCAACCACCATACTTTACAATCAATCAATATCTTCAATCCTCAGTAGAAATTATTGAAAATACTGTTATACTTCTAAACAACAAGTTTCACCAATTTCAAGGTTGAGATTCGACAGGAACAAAAGATTCCAGAGAAAATGCCCAATTGTGTTTGCCATTGATGGAGTTTGAAAACAGAGAAAAAGAAAGAAAATAAAATGAATGAGAAAAGCTTAAAGATGTTGAACTATGTGAGGAAGAAGAAGATAAAATAAAGTAATATTTAAATAGGGGGTAGGGGTCGGGTGTAACAACAGGGGGGTCTGTTAAAAAAGAGAGGTAATATGTTATTGGAACATATGGCATTTTTATTAGGTCAAAAAAGTTTCAAAAATTAAAAATACAAAAATTAAGTCTATTAGTCGAAAAGAATATAAGTGAGCCAAATTGGTCATGGCAGGGGTACTTTTTTCGTATGCAATATTATGAATACTAATTTACTTCAAGAATAAAAAAAACAAGAGTTGGTCACTTTGCTATATTTTTATCTTTTTTCGTCTTTTCTTTAGTTGGGGGGTGGGGTCGGAGAGGGGTTGTGGTGGCTGATGTTTAATCAAAAAAATAATTTTTAAGGTCAAAGAAAATAAAAGAATAACTCGGGTTTTTAATAATTAATTTTACTCCATTTTTCTTAATATAAAAGAGTAAAAATAAAGAAAAACAAGATTGAGAGAATAAGAAAACAGGAATCTTATAGATAGTCAAAGCTTTCTTCCAATAGGTAAGAACAAGCTCTTCCAATATCAGAAAATTGTTAGTATATTGACAATTAATAATGTTACTTTTTCATTTTCTCGATGGGGATACAAAATATCGTAAGGGGATTTATATAAGGATATAATTTGTAACTGTTTTTTCCCTATTTAATTCTTGCTCATTACTAACATTTATAACATTGATTATACAATACATGGGTGATTCATAACTATAACAATCCAACGAGTCGTTTTGAACATTTGCACTTTGCTCGGTAGTTTGAGAGCATGAGTAGCTCCGTATGATATATTATGACTTGTGTGCATCGTCGGTTTCGATTTCGGGTGATTCAGAATTAGCTTGGAAGGATGAATTTCGTGTTTGAAGCTTTAAGTTGGAAGAGTTGACCAAGTTTGACTTATGAGTATTTGACCTCGGATCGGAGTTTTGATTAGTTCTGTTAGGTGCGGATGGTAATTTTGGACTTGGATATATGCCCGAATTTGTATTTGGATAATTCTAGAAGGTTTCGGCACTATTTGGCGAAAGTTTAAAATATGAAGGTATGGAATGTTCATAAGTTTGACCGGGAGTTGACTTTGATGATATCGGATTCGGATTATGGTTTCGGAAATTGGAATAGTTTCGTTATGTCATTTGGGACTTATGTGCAAAATTTGAGGTCATTCCGAGTTGATTTGATTTGGTTCGGCACGAGTTTTGGAAGTTGAAAGTTCAAAAGTTCATTAAGTTCGATTTGAGGTGTGATTCGTGGTTTTGATATTTTTATGTGTGATTTGAGGCCTCAAATTAGTCCGTATTATGATATTGGACTTATTGGTATGTTTAGACGGGGTCCCGAGGGGCTCGAGTGAGTTTCAGATAGGTTTAGGTTGTGTTGCGCTTGTTTTTGATGTTTCGACGTTGTTTCTTCAAGCATAAATGGTATCATATAAAGGAAATGAGCTCTAATTTGTGTTTTTATTATTGAAGAATTAGATCCGTATCATAATTACGGAGCCATAACAAAAAGAATCATCGATTTTGGACATTGTATGAGGGAGTTATGCTCATTTTAATGTTAGAGAAGAGAGATAGTGCTAGTGCTTCGCAGATGCAAAGTTGGGTCCGCATCTGCGACACCGTAGGTGCGATAAATGGTCCGCAAAAGCAGAAATGACAACTGAAAATGCACAGGTGCGAAGTTTTTGTCGCAAAAGCGAAAATCTATATGTATAAAAAATATCAAACTGCGTTCTTTTGGTATTTTGAGCATATCTTGAGTTCTAGAGCTCCGATTGAGGTGATTTTTGCGGCGTTCTTCTCGTCTTTTCATGGGGTTCAGTATATAGCTACAATTTGTGTATTTCAATTTTATCACAGAAGTTTAGTTTTTAATTAATCCATATTTTGATTGGAGAATTGAGATTTTTTTTTTATCAAAAACGTTTCTAAAGTGAATACTACCTCCGTTCCAGTTTATGTGAACTTATTTCCTTTTTGGTCCGTTCCAAAAAAAATGACCCATTTCTAAATTTGAAAATTATTTTGCCTAAACTTATAATTCTACCCTTAATGAGAAACTTTTATAACCACACAAATACTCTGGGCCCCTTTTTGAATTGTTGAGGACCACAAATTCTAAAAGTATTTATTTTTTATTAAACTCCGTGCACAGTTAAACAGGTTCACATAAATTGGAACGGATGGAGTAATTGAGTTTTGAACATCGATTTGGAGTCGGAATTGGATAAAATTAGTATGGTTGGACTCGTAATTAAATGAATTATCGGATTTTGTAATTTTGTCGGGTTCCGAGGTGCAGGCCCGGGTTTGACTTTTTAGTTGACTTTAGGCTTTAATTTAAAGATTCAACTTTTATCGATTGAGTATATTCCTTTGGCATTATTTGATGTTGTTAAGTTGCTTTGCTAGTTTCGAGCCGTTCTGAGGTCGGTACGCGCGGGATGGCATTTCTAGAGTATTTTTTGGCTTTCTCTGTATTGGATTTGACTTGTTTGAGGTAAGTATTTTATCTAAACTTGGTTGAGACACTAGTTGCCTGAATTATTTGTGATAGCTACGTACTATGGGTGTGTATATGTATAGGGTTTGAGCCCATGTGCGAGCACCAGGGTATTTATTCATGCTCGGGGTAGTGCTTAGGCTATGATATGCCTAGAGTTGAATGTTAAGCTTAAAGCTATAGTATTTCTCGTAACAACAATAACTACCCTTATTCGTAACAATAATATCCGCCTTTATCGCTCCGTAATAACAATATCCACCCTTATCGCTTCGTACCCTGCCACAATAACGATATCCATCCTTATTTGTCCATGCCCCAATACAATAATAATAACAATCAAAATTGCAAGGCAAAAATCACGTGCCAACACTCAATCAATCCACCCAACATGTCCACATATGCCATAATCATAACAATTTAAGACAATAAATTATCATCAAGAGGTATATTCTCATAAGTCATCAATGAAATACACAAGAACATGAAAATAATATAGTGCGGATGTGTGCTCAAGATATAAGACATAATTGCGGCTAAATCAATTTAGCAATAATTCCAAAAATGCTCATCTTGGCTAATTAGGAAATAGAAATCCAAAAACACGTTCTCTAACATGAAAAGATGAACTCGCGTAATCATACAAAGGATCGCACATATATCACAGAGAACGCACATTCAAATCAAGACACAACACAAGAGCCACAAGTATGGGTAAAGAATAGCAACATTAAAGGTGCCCAACTGGGGTAGGGATAACAAAAAAACATGCACAGTTCAAGCAAATACAAATTGCACCAACCCTACTCACAAAGAGACATGTACCAAATAATATATGTGCTCAAATACTCATACATGACTGTAAGCATGTGCCCAACATGATCTGATTCCGTATTAATTACCAATTAACATGTTCGAGAGAACTTTACAAGAATTTAATATATGTCAATGCATGATGACAACTTTCTTTTTACATAAATTTGGTACACTACCGATAACTCCATAAACATGAGATATCAACCTATCATAGGTAAATCCATCTTGATAACTATATCATCAAATAACAATAGAGGCATAGAATCGCATATTAGATGCAACGAAGGAAACATGTAAAATGCATGACAAGCATAAAGAATTCACTTGCATAATCAAGAATATCACCCTCTTACTCCATATTTCATCATAATAACAATATTCATCCTTATCACTTCTTACCCTGACACAGTAACAATATTCACTCTTTGTGAACTATTTGAGCCATATTTGAGGTTACAAAGAGGCTAATTCCCTAAATAAACTTGGTAATTACTATTTCTGTGATAAATTACCAATTTGAGCTATGATAGCACACATTGCACATGCCTACACTTTAGCATGTTAATATACCAGTCCAGGAGCATGAAATATGATATTTATACATCATTTACATATGTTCTTGTATACTTGCTTCTGTGTGATATGATTTGGACTGGGTGTCTGTGACCACGCATGGCAGATTGTGTTGTTATGCCTGTGACCATGTCAGAAAGATTATTATATCGTGCATGTGACTATGCCGGGCAGATTGGTATTATTAGCATGTGAGTTATCCGTGCGGATTCAGATATAAAGATTATTAGCACATGAGTTGTCTGTGCAGCGTGTGGATACGAATCCATCTCCCTAGGGTCATCCTCTCATGTTTCTCTCTTGATGGTGTACACGCGGATTGTGTGAAACCGACGGGTTTCTGGTTGATGTGAACTTTGGGGGAGTTGGTTACTATATTTGGATCGGGTTGTGCGTCACAACGGACTAATATTTGGTTATGACATTTCATCTTTACTTGCAATTTTCTCAACTGTTAACCTGATTTACTTGCATATCTTCCTTATATACTGGATTGTTGGCTGACCAGAATATTTTAAAATAAAGAATTGTGACATATCAAAGTGGTTTTACCTGATATTTCTTGATTTGATCATATATCTATTCTATACTTGTTGAAATTATGAATTGAGTGTTAACCTGATTTACTTGCATATCTTCCTTATATGCTGGATTGTTGGCTGAGAAGAATATTTTAAAATAAAGAATTGTGAGTATCAAAGTGGTTTTACTCGAGATTTCTTGATTTGATCATATATCTATTCTATACTTGTTGAAATTATGAACTGCACAGGTGTTAGTGAGCATCATCTATAGTTCTTGCTTCTTTTACCTCACCGAGGTTATTTAGGATACTTATTGAGTACATGGGGTCGGTTGTACTCATACTATGTTGATCTTTGAGTTGATGTTGTTGTGTACGGCGGGAGATGACATTGAAGATGTACTTGCATTCTTGTTATGGCTATCACTTATGCTTGGTAGCTTTAGATTCGAATTCTGTTCATTTACATTTCAAACAGATGTTGTAATTATTTTAGTTCAGTTTTGTAAAAATCTAAGTCCTAGTGGCTTATGACTTATACTACCAGTCCTTGGAAAATTGTATAAAAATTTTGCTATTTCATTATGACTTTTATCATTATCACTATATAGTGTTTTATTGTTATTTGGCTTACCTAGCGGGTTGGGTTAGATTCCATCACGACGGGTTAGATTTTTGGTCGTGACAATAATGATTAAGATAATAACAACCAATCATGCATAATCAGGGATTATGCTGATTATTTTCCATATTCGTGGCTATTAATGAACTTTCCATCTTGGTGGCTTTTAATATCCTTCCAACTTTATGGCTTTTAGTATCCTTAGTTATCCACTCTGTACATGTGTTCTCCTTTTCAGTTAATAGGCACGGTATCTTCGTAGATGATCCTGTGAGTGTTATGCCTTCTCCGTTCTTCATTCTCCTTTATTGCTTTGATTCTTATGCCACCTTCCAACATATCATTGATCCACGTAGAGAGTTTATTTTATACCAATATAAATAGTCCCTCTAATTTCTGAATATTCTCAAATGAATATTCAGGAAATGGAGAGTCTATTTATAGCAGGAATATCTTATTGCCTTTTCCTAATATCTTTATGATATATATTAGAAGTGA
Organism: Nicotiana tabacum; assembly: GCF_000715075.1. Lineage (NCBI taxonomy): Eukaryota > Viridiplantae > Streptophyta > Magnoliopsida > Solanales > Solanaceae > Nicotiana > Nicotiana tabacum. The sequence goes on along the minus strand of NC_134088.1, from coordinate 79,166,702 downwards.
AGAGACATATGCAGAAATGTATTGTCACCTTTTTCATTTAATGCTCGAGACACATATCTTATCATGATTGGATTTGCAGTTTGCAAAGGCTTTTTAGGGTTTCTGTGGCTTTGTCAGTTCGACATGACAGTTCCATAATGACGGTCCGTGATGACATTTTTCCTTATAAATACCGTATCATCAACCTTCTAAAACTACTTCTACTCTCTTTCGTTTTTACTTTCTTCACTGACTCCTCTCAGCAACTCTCTTTTCCTTTATGCATCTGTTTTCCCTTAACAATGACTTCCCATCTTCAAACTTCTCATCATCCTCTGATCCTTATCGTACCATTATTGTAGATGATCTCCCTTCTACGATGGCTTCGGTAAGGAGTAGAGGCATAGGTGGTAGGCTTCATAGCCTAGGTTCTATATCAAGTCAAAATACTTCTTCTTTTAAGAAGAATTCTTCAAAATATGATTCTTCTTCTAAAGAAAAATCTACTTCACTCCTAGATCTTCTTCCAGAACTAGGGATAAAAACTAACCACTATCGGAACCCCTAGTTTCGGAACTCGTTCCCCAAGAGTTTTCTTTTATTTCTGACTACGAAGCATGGAATAATGAGGTTACTTCCATAGCAGCACTCGACCTGGTAGACCCTTATTCCTCTCTCATAAAATCTGGTCATCTTCCTTTTGTACATAGAGTTTTTTCGGAAACATGATTTCCCAATCATAACTCCTGTAGTTTATGACCTTATAACCACCTACCGTGAAGGTTATTCATTTATCTATACCTATCTTTTTACCATAGGATTTAAAACTCCAATATACCCAGTGATTCTAGAATTTTGTCGCTACTTCAATGTTTTCCTCGGGCAGATAGGCCCGATAATATGGAGGACAGTAGCATGACTTTCTATTCGTCGCGCTTAGTTTCTGCCCCTTTCACTTTTCAACATATCCTTCATTTATATTCTCCGAAAATCTTTTGTGCGGGTATTTGTACACTCGCAGCTAGGAGTAAACATGTCTTGGTTGGCCTTGAAGATGATCGTGACCAGGGCTACTATGATCAGTTAGTTGCTGTCCCGATCTGTGAGTTGGTGGGAGAAGAAATATGCCTTTTCCCAAAAACTAGAATTTTGCACGTAAGTATTTTCTTTTAATTTTGCTTTCTGATATCCTCTTTCCCTTCCTTCTTAGAATACTAACTGTCTCGTGCACTTTTTAGCAATAATGTAAGTCTTTGGTGAACTACCGACTTCCGTGGTTGGGTAGAACTAATGTTGTCTGTTGCTCCTATGGAGTAAAGAACCTGGAAATTTCTCTCCCAAAAATTTGGGTGGAAAGTCAAAACCCACGGTATGCTACTTTATTTTACCATGCATATTTTTTTCTTCATTGTTTATATAACATCCTTTCCTTTTTTTATTATAAAGATTTGGAATCTGCGAAGTTTGTCTCTCTCCCGCTCATGCAGTTGGACCCAATGTCAACGCTGCTTAGGTGCGGATCTTACATGTGTCATCTTCGAAGAGGAATAATAAAGAACCCATTGCCTATGATGAACAGGAGAAAAAAGAAAGTTCCTCGGTGAAGAAGCCTGGAGCCTAAAGATGTCCCTCTAGTAATTTCAGAGGAAGAAGTTGTTGATCCCACTATGGACTCTCCTTCAGTCCCCATGGAAAAACTCTTCGCTTAAGGATTTGAGGGTGAAAAGGAAGACTTTGGCTTTGTTTCTGAAGAGCTAACTCTTGTCACTCTTCCACTGAGCCTCGTTGCTCCTGCTGCTACCCCTAGAGATGAAGTCGGCCCTTCAACTGGGGGCAGAATGAAATAACTTATAATCGAAGTACCCAAGATGTCAGCCTGCTGAAGAAAACCAACCAAGCTACAGTGTGGTTGAAGCCTCTGATTGGGCCTCTTGACAGGAAAAAACTTGATTTTCACTTCTCTATTACTCTGATGAATGATGTAATTCATTTTGCTCTTAAGGTATTTTTTCTACCCTTAACCATTTCATTTCTTCCTTCCTTAGGTTTATAACATCTTTCGTTTCGACTAGTAGATTAATTTAATAGGTACAAAGCTATTGAGGAGATTAGCTTGGACTAACAAGCAAGTTGTAAAATTGGCCACGAAGGCTGATAACTGGAAAAAGCAGTTTGAAAAATATTTGGACTCTTTGGCATGAGATTTGTGAGCCCGAATCGATTTTCGTTTTCAGCATTTGGTTGATGAATTCAAAAGAGAAAATTGGGGGTCTTTGTCTAAAGTTTCATAGAGTGAATTTTTGAGTTTTGAACATTGATTCGAAGTCAGATTTGAGTGAAACTAGTATGGTTGGACTCGTAATCGAATGGGTTATCGTATTTTATAAGTTTTGTCGAGTTCTGCGGTGCGAGACCAGGTTTGACTTTTTGGTTGACTTTGGAGCTTTTGATTAAAGATTCGACCTTTATCAATTGGGTTTATTTCCTTAGGCACTATTTGATGTAATTGAGTTGCTTTTGGCTAGTTTCGAGCCGTTCGGAGGTCTATACATGTGGGATTGCATTTTTGGAGCATTGTTTGGCTTGCTCGGTATTGGTTTGGCTTATTCGAGGTAAGTAACACTTCTAAACTTGGTGATGAGAGTATGAATCCCTGACTATACATTTTATGTGTTTGGTATTGAGGTGACGCACATGCTAGGTGACGGGTGTGTGGGCGTGCGCCATATTAATTGTGGCTCAGTTAATTCTATGGTACTGTGTAGTTGCCTAATCGTGTCTTTATCACTGAAATTTCTATGTGCTAGAGTAATTGAGTTGTGATCAATGCTAGAAACCATGTTTAGGCTATATGCTTATTCTGTTGGGATCCATTGAGGTCATTTATGTCATTGAGTTATTTTCTTAAATTGCATTTACATACTCAGTCATATTTATTTATTTACATATCACATCTCAGTCTCTGTTATCAGTTGATGTCACATCATGTTGTTATCATTATTTGGGCTGCTTGGCATGCAATTTGTGAGATCGAAAGACTAGAAAGATTAATGACCGAGTTGAGACCTGAGAGTCGGATTGTGAGTGATATTGATGGGATCGAGCTGCACGCTGCAGCATGTATTATTGATTCATGATGGGATCGAGTTGTGCGCCGTATCATGTATTATTGATTCATGCCATGATTGGCTTATTATAGCGCTTGGGCTGGATATGCCCATCTGGAGTCTGCACAACCACAATGAGCGCGATTGTTATTGATTCACGATGGGATCGGGTTGCACGCCGCCATAGGATTTGTTAGTATTTGGGCTGGATCTACCCTGTACAGTGATGAGTGACTGAGTGTGGTGAGTGATTGAGCGTGATGAGTAGGAGTGTGAAATTGTGATATTGAGTACTCTGAGAGTGTGAGTGCATGAGTTCATCACTGAGACACATTGAATCTGACATGCATACTTGACATGCAGGCATGGAGATGCATTTCCTCATGTTAGACCATTTTGTGACATTTGTGACTTCACATGCACGTTGACATGTAGGCATAGAGATGTACTTTCCTCATGCTATCTCAAATTGAATCATCTTATCTATTGTCGAAAGTTTTTGGAAAAAATAATCAAAGGTTTCTAACTTACTCATATTTTGGTAATTTCAGTTAAGGATTTGGATTTTACTGTTATACCTGAAAAGCATGACTATTTTCTATGACTATTTCTTTTACCGCTTTTATTATATTGTTGTGAACTGTTGTTGGCTATTGGTGTTGGACTCCGACCTTTATCCTAGCTCGTCAATACTTTCAATCTAAAGTTAGGTTTTTTACTTATTGAGTACATGGGATCGGTTGTACCCACACTACACTTCTGCACCTTGCGTGCAGGTGTTGGATGTTGATGTTGCTATGTATGGCGGGAGTTGGATTTGAAGATGTACCTGCGTTCTGGTCATATCTGTCTCTTGTTCTTGGTAGCTTTAGAATTTTTAATCTGTTCATGTATATTTTCAAACAGATGATGTATTTATTTCATACCAACTTTGTAAACTATAAATCTTAGAAGCTCATGATTTGTACTACCAGTCATTGGGAATTCTTTGTATAAAAGTTCAGTTGTATTATAATTTTATCTCTTAATGAATCTCATTGGAATTGGTTTATTCTTAATTGGCTTGCCTAGTGGGTTGGGGTAGGTGCCATCATAACTAGTTGGATTTTAGGTTGTGATAAGTAGCGGGTTGGGCAAGAGTGGGTTGCTCTAGTGGTGAGCACCCTCCACTTCCAACCAAGAGGTTGTGATTTTGAGTCACCCCAAGAGCAAGGTGGGGAGTTCTCGGAGGGAGGGAGTCGAGGGTCTATCAGAAATAGCCTCTCTTCCGTAGGGTAGGGGTAAGATCTACGTACACACTACCCTCACCAAACCCCACTAGTGGGTTTATACTGGGTTGTTATTGTTGACAAGTAGCAGGTTGGGTTTAGGTACCATCAGGACTAGTTGGATTTTGGATCTTGACAAGTTGGTATCAGAGCTCTAGGTTCATAGGTTCTACGAGTCATAAGCAAGTGTCTCGTAGTGTCTTGCGGATCAGTATGATGACATCCATACCTATCTTCGAGAAGCTACAGGACATTTAGGATAAATTTCCTATCTTTCTTTCCTTATCATGCGACATTGATTCAGCTTGAAGCATAACTCTTTGATTCCCTTCTACTCACGCATATGTGTATGTAAGTTCTCGGTATTAGCTGCACATCGACAACTTGTGGATTCCATGGATGAGGTGCAAGATGTGTTTCTAGTATTTTGGTGATGGGCTAGTCTAGAGGACTTAAGGCCAGGATTAGACCGCAGTTTGGGCTCAGTAGTTTCAGCTATGTGAGTATATGCTTTTGGACTTATATGTATGATAGTGTCCCTATGAGTTGAATTTATGGCTCGGTGGGTGGTTGGATGGCTGTATGGTGAAGTATGACGTGACTACGGGATGTGTTCAAATGGTTTGAATGTGACAAGAAGAGTTTGTTTGGGATATAAAAAGGACTATTGGTTGCTTGATTTCTGTCTTAATATGTTGTATAGTCTCGAGTTATGATCGTAATGCGGAATCTTTTATGTTGTTTATTTGTGGAACAAAATAGATTTTTATGTCTTATTGATGAGTTCAGACTCAGGAAGACCAAGGGACTGCGTATTAATCGGGGTTGTGAAAGGGTATAGAGAGATGTTAGTTTGAGGCTAAGCAGGTGGGTTATCACCTAAGGGGTAATCTACGGATGTGTGATCCTTATGATGTTGTGTGGAGGCTTTCTTTTCTACTAGTGGGTTATATTTGTGCGATTTGAGTTTGGATAGGTTATCATAGTTGACATGATCGTCACGAGGATGAATGCGAGATTTACAGATGATTTGAGGTATTAGATGGTTTGTGTTCCATGAGCTTATGAATGACTAAGTTGACTTTCGGTGCGAAATTATAACAGTAATAGAGTATGAGTATTATGAATTATCGAGTGTTTTGTTCTATGGCTTTGAGCCAAATGGGGTAGTCTTCTATCGACGATTTGATTGCATGGTTATGTGTTGTACTGGTTTCGGTTTGAGGCATACTTGTGAATCAGATATGACTTGCGGAGGTTAAGATCGAGGATGACTCGAGTAAAGGAATTTCTAGATATGGGTTATGTTACAGTTTATGGGTTTATGAGAATCATGGACTGATTGAGTTGTTATTCGTGGAAGATATAGTGCGCATGGAATAGGAAATTGCTCGGTTGTGTTAATGAGGGATTACTTCTTTGGGTGTTGTCGTACTAATGAGGCAAAGGTCATTCGGCCCCTTTGGATAGTGCAATTGAGATTTGAGCAAAATAGATGACTCTCGAGAAGGTTCTCATGGATTCAAGATTTATATATAGCAATTGAAATTTATTCGGATTTGTATGTGGCTAGAATCCGAGATTTACGTAGGATGGTGTCGGGACTCGCGGTATTTCTGTATCACTATGGATTCTACATTTCAGTATCATGAGGGTAAAGGAAAAAAAATTAGGTTCACATAAGGTCTCTTCATAGTGGGTGTCTCGATTGTGGTACTTTGGGGGGTGCTTAAGAGGGAATATAATCACTTATGAGCCTTAGGGCAGTGTGGTTTTATACTAGGATCTCTTGTGGTGAGCTTTGGGTAAGGATCGTGGTGTTCTAGCACGGAGAAGTGTCAACTTGGGGGTAATTCAGAAGTAGCTCGTAAAAATAGGATAGCTTGGTAGCTGGTTAGATTAACACGATAATGGATATGATCGATTCTCTGGGTACTTATGATATAGTGAGTCTCTTCGAGTGTTTTGTGGAAATACTCTTGGATTTGGCAGCGAGTTAGAGAGGTTCAGTTCTGATGGCTTGTTTAAGTGCAAATGATTTTCGAAGTGTTCTCGATGGCTTCTACCATGGTTCGAGGTGAATATTTCCTACTCGCATGAGGAGCATATTGCGTATTGTGAGTTTTTCCTGGATTAAATCAAATGGAAGGTTTCTAGCTGACCGGGTATGTACTCTGCTTGTGACTCAAAGTGATTATGATATTCTCGTACTTTTCATATAATGGCATGATAGTCGCGATGTGTTGTGTGGGATTGAGATTTACTTGTGCAAGGTCACGATTTAGTTTTTAAGGAAGGTCATAAATTCTTAGACAGCACAGACAATTTCTGATGTTTCGATGAATATTATAACTACTTGGTATTACTTGAGGAGAGTGTACATTCAGAAGGCGCACTGCGTTTTCACTTACGGATGCTTCATGGGTATTGCAGTACTCGCCTGGTTGATTGACTATTGATATTCAGATTTTTTCCATATGGCACGGAAGGCTTATAGAAATATTTCTCGTGGGATGATTGTTCATGAGAGATGTGTTAGACATTCGAGTGCTGGAGTTGGGACAGCTATGGTGATTCACTTGTTCTAGGAATTTGGAGACTCTGAGTTCTCAGGAGTAGATCATTTCGGACTGTGAAAATGTGGCCAAAACTCGCCATATGATAGTATGTGTCATGGTTAGGTCATTGAGGACTTTTGGAGGGTTATTTATCTATTTGTGGATGACCAGAGTTGATTTGGGACCCATTGGTGAGCACAATGAGGATGTGTATTCTACACCAGGTCGGATTAGATGACTCTGTACTGCTATTGTTAAGGGATGTACCATTCGGCTAGAATTGATCTCATTCGTATCTGGTATGTTCTATGTATTACTATTCTATGCTACGAGGGGTTGTGATTTGTTGGTTATATTCACACATGGTGTGGTTCTGTTTGGGCCTCGTAGCGGAATCCGAGTGAGATGGTGATTGGGGTGTGGAATGGGTGATTGCGCCTTGGTTATGGCCTTTTTCTGGTTGTGATATATTGTGTTATTTGCTTCCCTATTGTTATGGTCATGTACTTTGGGTACTAGACGTAAAATTGCGTATGGTTGTTGATTTTGAGCATTGTGACTTGAGGTATTTCATGTGGACCAATGTTTGGATGGGGTCACGCATTGTAGCAAAGTTACGTTGAGATATGATCCTTTGTGATAGATTTGTGTGTTTTGGTTCTACGATGTGTGATTAGTTCTTAGCATTGTGTTGTGGTGTTACTCGTTGAGCTTGCAAGACAGTTCTCTTATTTGAGTCATTTTTTTTATTTTTGAGTGCTTTTGAATCGTTGTGTATTGGTGCACGAATTGCACGGTTTGTGGATCTAGGTAGTATTAGTGTGGCATGTCAGTAAATTGCCTTTTATTTGATGAGATGAAGTCTTTGGGCCTGAAGTGATTGCTATCGAATTTGATTATAGTGTGTTTGGAAGAGTAATATCGGAGTCCGGCTTAGAATTTGGGGCTATGGTTCTAGTTAGACGAGAGGGCTCCATGACTTGTTGATCTGATGAGTGTTTATGATTCTTTGCGTGTTACTTTCATCATTGGCAGTGTACGAAGGTTTTGAACAATATTTTGTTTGATATGAGGTTTATTACCGGTACCGATAATATTTGAGTTACGTCGCATATCATGTGATTGCATCTTGGGTTATGGTTATGGCTTGATATAGCCTGTTCAGACTTATACAGTGTGTAAGTGTGAGATTCGGGTCTTATAAGAAATTCCAGATGTTGGAAATTGGGTTCCAAGGTTTTTGGGCAAAGGTTGAATCAAGGATCTTCAGTTAGGTTATGTCGTCAGGCTTATATGGATTAGGGTGACGTGGGATCACCCCCGGGTATGTGCATGGTAAGGTTACACGGCAGTTTAATGGCTTTGGAACGACTATTGGCACGTTCGAGGACGAACATAAGTTTAAGTGGGGGAGAATGTAACGACCTGCCCGGTCGTTTTAAGCATTTGCATTCCGTTCAACTAATTGAAGTCTTGAGCAGCATTGTATGATAAATTATGACTTGCGTGAATCGTCGGTCTTGGGCTTCAGGTGGTTCGGAAGTGACTTGAAAGAATGAATTTCATGATTGAAGCTTTAAGTTGGAAGAGTTTACCAAGTTTGACTTTTTAGTATTTGACCTCAGATTGGAGTTTCGATGGTTCTGTTAGGTCTGGATGGTGATTTTGGACTGGGGCGTATGCCCCGATTTGCATTTGAATATTTCTAGAAGATTTCGACACTAATTGGCAAAGGATGGAAATTTGAAGGTTTGAAAAGTTCATAAGTTTGACCAGGAGCTGAATTTGATGAAATCGGGTTCGGATTGTGGTTTCGGGAATTGAAATAGTTTCGTTATGTCATTTGGGACTTGTGTGCAAAATTTGAGTTCATTCTAGGTGGATTTGATAAAGTTTTGGCACGAGTTTTGGGAGTTGAAAGATCTAAAGTTCATTAAGTTTGATTTGAGGTTTGATTCATTGTTTCGATGCTGTTATGCGTGATTTCAGGCCTCGAGTAGGTCTGTGTTAGGTTATGGGACTTGTTGGTATATTCGGACGGGGTCCTGAGGGGCTCGGGCGTGTTTCAGATTCATTTAGGACCATTTTTCATCATGTTCTCATTGTTGGTTGCTACTGGTTTCTGATGCCTCGACTGTCCTTTGCGATAGCGAAGATTGTTAGGCGATCGCGTAGAGGAAATCTAGAGCCGGGCATTGTTTTCGTCACGGTCACAATTGGATGGCCACATTCGCGTAGAGTTGTGATGGTCTTCATCGCGTCCGTGTCTGCTTCTACGCATTCGCGTAGTGTTTGGGGCTGAGCTACGCAGAATGCTGGTTATCTCTTCGAGTTCGCGAGGTTGGTTCCACGAGCGCATAGTTTTGTCAGTCTTTTGTATCGCGTTCACGAATCTGTTGCTGCGATCGCGTATTGCAATTTCAGGAGCAATGCTTCTTCTTCTTCGCGATCGCGATGGTATTTTCGCGATCGTGATTCATTGATTCACCCAGTGATTATATGTACTCTAATTTTGGGGGTTTCGGCCACTTTTACATATTTGGAGCTATGGAGCTCAGATTGAGACGATGTTTGAAGCGATTTTCACCAAATGGATTGGGGTAAGTGTTCTCTACTCGGTTTTGATTTTATTTCATGAATCTATTCTCGTTTTTGGCATTTGGTTGATGAATTCAAAAGAGAAATTTGGGGGGTTTTGTCTAAATTTTCATAGAGTATATATTTGAGTTTTGAACATCGATTCGTAGTCGAATTTGAGTGAAACTAGTATGGTTGGACTCATAATCAAATGGGTTATCGGATTTTATAAGTTTTGTCGGGTTCCGAAGCGCGGGCTCTGGTTTGACATTTTGTTGAATTTGGGGCTTTTGATTAAAGATTCGACATTTATCTATTGGGTTTGTTTCCTTAGCCATTATTTGATGTACTTGAGTTGCTTTTGGCTAGTTTCGAGCCGTTTGGAGGTCGGTACGAGCGGGATGGAATTTTTGGAACATCGTTTGACTTGCTCGGTATTGGATTTCGCTAATTTGAGGTAAGTAACACTTCTAAACTTGGTCATGAGGGTATAAATCCCAGAATATATGTGTTATGTGTTTGGTGTTGAGGTGACACACATGCTAGGTGACAGGCGTATGGGCGTGCACCATGTGAATTGTGGCTCGGTTAATTCTGTGGTACTATAGTTACCTAATCTTGTCGTTATCCCTGAAATTTCTACGTGCTAGAGTAATTGAGTTGTGATGCATGTTAGAAACCATACTTAGACTATATGCTTATTTCGTTGGGACCCACTGAGACCATTTCTATCATTAAGTTATTTACTTAAATTGGATTTACATACTCAGTCATATTCATTTATTTACATATCATATCTTAGTCTTAGTTATCAGTTGTTGTCAGATTATGTTGTTATCATTATTTGGGCTGTTTGGCAAGAGATTAGTGACCTCGAGAGACTGGAGAGATTGATGACTGAGTTGAGGCCTGAGAGACAGATTGTGAGTGATATTGATTGGATCGGGCTGCATGCCCCATCAGGTATTATTGCTTCATGATGGGATCGGGTTGCACGCCACAACAGGTATTATTGATTCAAGCCATGATTGGCTTATTATAGCGCTTGGGCTGGATCTGCCTCTCCGGAGTCTGCACACCTACACTGAGTGTTGTTTCTATTGATTCACGATGGGATCGGGATGTGCGCCGCAACAGGATTTGCTAGCATTTGGGCTGGATCTGCCCTGTACATTGCTGAGTGTGTTAAGTGATTGAGCGTGATGAGTGGAAGTGTGAAACTATGATATTCTATACTCTGAGAGTGTGAGTACATGAGTTCATCACGGTGACACATTGCATTTGACATGCATACTTGACATGCAGGCATAGAGATGCATTTCCTCATGTTACACGATTTTGTGACATTTATGACTTCACATGCACATTGACATGTAGGCATAGAGATGTACTTTCCTTATGCTATCTAAAATTGAATCATCTTGACTGTTGTTGAATGTTTTTGGGAAAAAAAATCAAAGGTTTCTGACTAACTCATATTTTGGTGATTTTGGTGAAGGATTTGGGTTTTACTATTAAACCTGTAAAGCGTCAATATTTTCCGTAACTGTTAATGAGCTGAGCATCATATCTCTGAGTTATTTCTTTTACCACTTTTATTATACTGTTATGAACAGTTGTTGGCTATTGGTGTTGTACTTCGATCTTTATCCCATCTCACACTACTTTCAAACTAAGGTTAGGTTTGTTACTTATTGAGTACATGGGGTCGGTTGTACTCATACTACACTTCTGCACCTTGCGTGCAGATGTTAGATGCTGATGTTGCTGTGTATTGCAGGAGCAAAATTTGAAGATGTACCTGCGTTCTGGTTATAACTGCCTCTTGTTCTTGGCAGCTTTAGAATTTTTAATATGTTCATGTATATTTCAAACATATGATGTATTTATTTTATACCAGCTTTGTAAACTCAAAATCTTAGAAGCTCGTGATTTGTACTACCAGTCCTTGGGAATTCTTTGTATAAAAGCACAGTTGTATTATCATTTCTTCTCTTAATGAATCTCATTGGAATTGGTTTATTGTTAATTGGCTTACCTAGCAGGTTGGGTTAGATGTCGTTACAACTATGTTACACCTTATATTTATCGTATGTGAAAGTACGCCATAAATAAATTGATGAAAGCTCAAAAAGGAGATGTTACATCCCGCATTTTCGTACATTAAAGTTTCGTCGTAAGTTAATCGACATAAGTCCGGGAATGAGATTATTTTGATATTTTAAGCATTATGCTATTTCAAATAAGTGATGAGTAAATTCGTGAAGGAGAAAGGGTAAGCAAATCGAAGAAAATGAGTTTCGTCGAAGTTTGGCGATTTGAGATAAAATACGGCACAAGCCATAATACCCCGTATTTATGGACTAGTGCCATACAAGGTACCACATGACCATTATAGTAAGGTGTATAAAGTGTGTTAAAAGTGAGTAATATTTCAAGTAATTTGAGATAATTTTTAATTATATGGGTAATTGATTAATTATTAATTAGTGTGGCAGCCCACTATTCAACTTAATGACTCTTAAATTGAATTGCAAGGTGTCACATTTTAAGAGATTTGGTGGCTAAAGTAAGCTTATTAGGTGGGGCCCACATCAATTCTAACAAAACGTTATCTCTAACTTAAAAGAGATGCATATTAACGTGAGATTTTCATTAGTATCTTCAACAATATTAGAAATTCAACAAGATTCTCAACAATTTCATATGAAGCTTAGTAACGTGACATTTTCTGATTCAACAAGAATTCAATCAAGAATTCAAGAATTCAAGCTCATAGCAACGTGACATTTTTTTGGCAATTCTAAAGAAGCCCGGTATAATATTTCTCAAGAATATCATACGAATTTTTCCCTACTCTAATCTTGCCGTCACGAATTTTGTCACAATTGTCGTGTGCTAGGAGGGTTGTCCAGAGAACCGGCTCAGGTATGTTAAGGCTAAACCTTTCTTCATGTTGGCATGATCTTGTAATTACATATTTTTGATAACGAAGCATAAATAGAAGTTCATACTTCCGAATTTATATACATTATCCTAGTCTCATAAATTACAGTATTCTCCTTATTGGGACTTCATATTAATTGAGTATTGTCTTATTCCAGTCAAGAGAGCAGAGAGCCTATATATACAGTATTACAATATTTTCATTACCATCGAGCTATAATCGATGGGATGGGCAACCTCTGATCAGATGGTAAGTTATATACCGAACCTACTATGGTCGAGTGCCTATGAGCGAGCCCAGAATGGCCGAGATACAGAGCCTAGTATGGCCGAGCACCTATGAGCGAGCCTACTACGGTAGAGCAGTTATATATATACCGAGCCTTATAAGGCCGGGCAATTATTTTACTTACTATATTGAGAGAGTTGAGTCAGTATCAGTAGGTAAGCATATCTTCATATTATCTTTGACTCCCAGTTACTTTCAGTTATTATATTATCAGTTCGATTATAGCTTTCAGTATATTGCCTTACATTCTTGGTACACTATTTCGTATTGACGTCCCTTTTCTGGGGCACTGCATTTCATGCGTGCAGGTTCACACAGACAGATGGGTAGACCTCCTCATTAGGTGTTGCTCGAGTTCAGCTTTATCGGTAAGCTCCATGCCCATCGGAGTTGCCGGGTCTAGAGCTTTATATACATCTTGTGTATATATTTATATATGTTATGAGTAGGTCGGGGTCCTGTTCCGATCACAATACATCCATCAGTAGAGGCTTGTAGACATATCCTGTCAGTTAGTGCATTATGCTGGGCTTGTAAGCCTTTTATGTATATTTTGTTGGTTTGCTAGCTGTAGTTATGGCGGCCTTGTCAGCCCAGGTTTATATTGATGTTTAGTCAGCATTCGCAATTGTATTGCAGTGTGGCCCATGGCCAAAGTATGACATTATATGTTCAGAGTCCCTTAGTCGCAAGTTGGTACGCAAGGATAGGTGAGGCACGGTCTCGCCCAGGTTCGGGGCGTGACAAAATTAGTATCAGAGCAGTTCTGTCCTAGGGAGTCTACAAGCCGTGTCTAATAGTCTTGTTTGTAGGTGTGTTGTACACCACACTTATAAGCAGGAGTCTACAGGGCATTTAGGACTGTCACTCTTTCTTCTTACTCTAGATCGTGTGGTAGAGCTCAGTTGTAAGAACTCAATTTTCTAAACTCTATCTAATTCATAATATGACGATGCCTACATCCAGAATGATAATTGGTAAGATATTGAATGTGGCTATAGAAGAGTTGAGTCAGAGGAACTCGATTTTTCATGATGCTTATGATGAGTAAATGTAAGGTCTTCAGTAGATCATGTGTGTACTAAGATGTGTAATCTTCTTGATAAGGATCCCTAAGGCAAGAATGCCTATACACTCTTATGGTAAAAAAGAATAAGAGAATCGAAAGGTAGACACAAGTTTCAGCAAGTAAAAGAAGCAAGGTGAAGAAGGGTACGAGGTACCCAGTTAATAAAGATTAAAAGTATTTACAATTCAAGCAGAGAAATATAAGCATTTTGAGTTACCTTCAACAGTAACAGAGGTATGTATAATTGGCCACACCCATCTCAGTTATGCCGTATGAGGGCTAACAGAAGTAGTATAAGATAATGACGGATATCAGGATCCGGCTGGGGTTAGAGTAACCCAGAATAGTGAATGGATTGTTTGTGTTAATTGATATTTCCGAAGGATATTGCAAATGTGCTAATAGATCTCCTTGTGAGACACCCAGATGGTGCATTCTAAAATAGTACAACTAGATATGAGTACTACAAAGATAGGAACTGGAAGCCTTGAAGGGATAAATATTACCTTAGTATGGCTCCCATCCCTAGTAGGGAGAGAATGTTAGGCAATTCGAAGAACCAGTGGATGGAGCAAGGGGAGTTAAAAGCAAAAGAATGTCTTGTTGAAGTTTTCAGAATAAAGTGATAGAAAGAAATGTTAGGAGGAAAAAAAAGAGTTAATGAAGCATTAAGAGTAAGATCTGATACATGGATGACAACGGAAGATTAAAAAAAATGAAATGAATGACAGTATTACAGAGTCTATAGTCAAGTGAAGGAAAAGACGAGAGGTGACAGGCCTTGAGACAACAAAAGAGTATAGGCCATAAAGTCATATCCTCATTTTGATAAATAAGCTCGTGACTCCAACGCGACTACTAGAAGGAAAAGTTAGACTCTAGAGTAATAGAAATTAGTATGGGCTGGTGAACAAGATAAATTAAACATGAATTAGGGACTGTGTAATTTGATAATAGTCGGTATCAGGAGAATTTCAAATTTCGTTCCGACGATAATAAAATAGACAACAGAAGGAGATTCATGAGAAATTCAAAGAACGGTCTTTCAGGAAGACGCTTCCCTAAAGCAAGCAATGCGAGCAAAGTTAAGCTTAAGGGACTGTATGTGCCAGTTATACTAAGTGTCACACTCGCGAGTAAGGAATTTTATTATCCTTGGTACAAAAGGATTACCGCAAGGTGAGTAAGGGTTATCGAAGATGTGAAAAGACGTCAAAGATGAAAAGGTAAAATATCTATAGGTAGATCGTCATGGCTCCAACTCTTAGTACTCCCCTAAAGGGGGGAATATAGAGTAATATGGCGTTAAGTCAGAATTAAGTGGTTCTAGTAATTATGAAATCGTAAAGGAAGAATGATATAAAAATAAGAAAGGAATGAGATTGCACTTATCCAAATCCTACAGATATGATACGATTCCAGAATATTAGGCAAGCACGATGTCAAGGAAAGGAAGTAAAGGTTCATGCCCGGAATGTTATTGATAAATAAGGAGCCAGTGCGAAAGGTAAGTTAGACAAAGGAAATAACCTAAGAAAGATTACGCGGAATATTGATATGAGAATGAGCCAACGAGTAGTTGACAGTTGATTCAGGAAGAACCTAGTTATGGCTAGACAGGAGGTTGTGGAAGAATCAGAAGATTGTGCAAGATAAATATAGTAAAACCCAATATACTGAATTCAACCTCGTAGTAAGGTCATTGTACTACTTGAGATATTTTTAGATAGGAGTCGGGATAGTTAAAGGTACCGTATAAATGTTACGAGAATAAAAGAGAGTTCCACTCGGAAGACAGTCAAAATATCAGTTTAGAAGCAACCCTACAAGCACATGGGCATGAAGGTAAGTAACAACGGATAATTATAGGCAAGGAAGGACATCAAAAGTTCTGTAATAAGCTCACAACTTTACAAGAGTCAGAAGGTCCTCCCTAAAGTACTACAATGAAAGACTAGCTGAGGAAGTATGGAAGAAGGCTTCAACCTAAGCTCAGTGACCCAAAGAGGGAATGGTCTTATAATAGCAAGTCTCACAACAGCGTTGTATGTACTCCCTAAGAAAGTGGCACCTACCGTGGCTAATGGACGAGAAGTAAAAAAAATAAAAAAAATAAAAAAATCAGAAGTGATATTCAAGATCATATGAGTTGTATGGAATTCCAATATGTATTGCCACTAAGATAAGTTAAGTATGCACGCAACAAGTGGCAGAACGACCAGAAAAAGTAATTTCTTGCGTTTAAAGAAAGCTGAGAAGGAATGAAAGGAATTATTCGGTCAATGATCCAGAGTTGGTTACGTTATGAACGCATTTAAGAGTTCGGAGTATTATCCATGCAGCATATATGTTGACAATCATACATCCATAGAAGGTTCTGGTATAGGTTAGAAGGAAGAATTGAGTCTGGGTCATAGACAAAGGATTGAATTGTTAAAGGATTGTATCATGGATATTCCATAGCGCCCATGAAAGGCTAAAAGTAATAACTAACACCATGAGCCGCAGATCGGAAGATAGCTTAAGCCTACATAAAGGTTGATCATAGGGAAGAGGAAACTAAAGAGTTACATCGACTAAGTAAATAAGGAGTTTGATTATTAAACCCAGAAAATTATGGACATAGTGATTGAGAACATTGCAGGATAACTCTTAATATCAAAGGTATAAGAGAGAGAGTACAATAGCCATATTCTGTAACTGTTCTATGATAAATCCAGTTAGAAGAGTACCAGTCTCATAAGAAGTCAGTATGAAGCTCCCACCGGATTGTGTATGCACCAGAGATGCAAGTATTATAATAAAGCTTCAAGTTGTGGATGTGAATCATACCTATGTAGAAGGGAGATTATGAAAGAAATAAAAGATGTGATGCGACATTTTAAGGTAAGTAAGGTAAAGGAAATAACGTATGAGATACTCAAATGCAGAAGGTTGTGAATAGTCCATACTTCGGATAGAAGGCTGGAAGCGCTGGGATTCAGTATTGATAGCGGCGTCTTCAGTGGCATATCTTCCAACCTATGGTTTCTAGGTACTGAGAGGCCTAGTTAAGAGAGTAAAGAAGAGTTAAAGACGATGTGATGTCTCGCTTGATGTTCCAGAACAACGTAAGTAAATCTATGGTGAAAGCAAGTTGAAGGGAGGTTACAAGTAATAAAAATAGATATATGTAGGTCACAAGATAAAGTATGATAGAGCGACAAGGTTTTAGAAAGACAGGAGTAAGGATAAGAAAAGTCAAGTAAGAAGGTGACGAAAATGGATAAGTCCTCGGGGCCACGCCCATGAAAACAAGAGAGCTGATGGTTTGTCTATGTTATAGAAAGTTCCGTATAGCCTGAATGAACTCAAAGGAGTCTAAGACTAGTAGCATTTAGAAGAGATGGAATGATGCCTTGGTAGTAGAATGAAGGTGTAATTGTCATAGATGAAGGATGACGTCTGGACCTTCGATTGAGTAATGATTTCATGAATTGTACAAGATTAAAATACCCACATAAGGTAAATCACGTTGGGATGCTATGAAATATGATTATGGATTGTAGATTAATATTGAGGTGAATCAACAATGGATGGACAAAATTCACAAAGTATGAGATGAGATTAGGCCATTATTCTGAAGATCAATAGTAATGAGGAAGCATTAAAGGACTTAGACTTATACACATAGGATAAGCAACGAGAGTAACCTGGAGTTTGATAGCAGACACCAGTTACGATAAATCGAAGTAAGAGTTATGGTATAGTATGCCCTATTTGAGGTTTTAAGAATTATGCTATTTCAAACAAGTGGTGAATAAATTCATGAAGGAGAAAGGATAATCAAATCGAAGAAAATAAATTTCGTCAAAGTTTGGCGATTTGGGATAAATTACGGTCCAAGCCATAATACCTCGTATTTATGGATTAGTGTCATACAAGGTACCACATGACCATTATAGTAAGGTGTATAAAGTTTGTTAAAAGTGAGTAGTATTTTAAGTAATTTGAGATAATTTTTAATTATGTGGGCAATTGGTTAATAATTTATTAGTGGGAGATTAACAAGTTAACAAATCAAGTGGAGAATTTGGTGGATAAGGTTGTAACATGGCAGCCCACTATTCAACTTAATGACTCTTAAATTGAATTGCAAGGTGTCACATTTTAAGAGATTTGGTGGCTAAAGTAAGCTTATTAGGTGGGGCCCACATCAATTCTAACAAAACGTTATCTCTAACTTAAAAGAGATGCATATTAACGTGAGATTTTCATTAGTATCTTCAACAATATTAGAAATTCAACAAGATTCTCAACAATTTCATATGAAGCTTAGTAACGTGACATTTTCTGATTCAACAAGAATTCAATCATGAATTCAAGAATTCAAGCTCATAACAACGTGACATTTTTTTGGCAATTCTAAAGATGCCCGGTATAATCTTTCTCAAGAATATCATACGAATTTTTTCCTACTCTAATCTTGCCATCACGAATTTTGTCACAATTGTCGTGTGCTAGGAATGTTGTCCAGAGAACTGGCTCAGGTATGTTAAGGCTAAACCTTTCTTCATGTTGTCATGATCTTGTAATTACATGTTTTTGATAACAAAGCATAAATAGAAGTTCATACTTTCGAATTTATATACACTATCCTAGTCTCATAAATTAGAGTATTCTCCTTATTGGGACTTCATATTAATTGAGTATTGTCTTCTTCCAGTCAAGAGAGCAGAGAGCCTATATATACAGTATTACAATATTTTCATTACCATCGAGCTATAATCGATGGGATGGGCAACCTCTGATCAGATGGTAAGTTATATACCGAGCCTACTGTGGCCGAGCGCCTATGAGCAAGCCCAGAATGGCCGAGATACAGAGCCTAGTATGGCCGAGCACCTATGAGCGAGCCTACTACGGCAGAGCAGTTATATATATACCGATCCTTATAAGGCCGAGTAGTTATTTTACTTACTATATTGAGAAAGTTAAGTCAGTATCAGCAGGTAAGCTACATGCCCTTCGGAGTTGCCGGGTCTATAGCTTTATGTACATCTTGTGTATATATGTATATATGTTATGAGTAGGTCGAGGCCCTGTTCCGATCATAGTACATCCATCAGTAGAGGCTTGTAGCCATATCATGTTAGTTAGTGCAATATGTTGGGCTTGTAACCCTTTTATGTATATTTTGTTGGTTTGCCAGCCGTAGTATTTATGGCGGCCTTATCGGCCCAGGTTTATATTGATGTTTAGTCAGCATTCACAATTGTCTTGCAATGTGGCCCATGCCCAAAGTATTACATTATATGTTCGGAGTCCCTTAGTCGCAAGTTGGTATGCAAGGATAGGTGAGGCACCGGGTGCCGGTCTCGCCCCCCAGGTTCGGGGCGTGACAAGCTAGTTGGATCTTGGGTAGTGACAATAAGCCTTGTTCTAACTCTCGCAATACTACCACAACAAAATATACCCGTAGAAGCGCATAACTGCCTGCCAAAATAATAGATTATGGAGTCTCTCTGTTCGGCAAGAACCATTACCTCATGTTGAACCGAATAGTGATATTTTCTCTTTAATATACCTTACATGAATCTGATCGCACTAATCTCAGGTCCAATAACCGTGTCTCACCTAGTACAAGCTGATTGGGCAATAAGACACCTCAAACACCATCTAAAATATCATAAGGCGCCATCAATGTGCCAACAAGCTACAACTGGAATATGACCCATACGGTGCCATCAATGTGCCAACAGCCCGCGTAATGAATAAAATGGCCGAACAAATGCTATGAACCTATCTCAGTGATGAGAAACAAGGCACAAACATAAGTATAAGGAACCGTACACAACATGTCACTGTTGCGGTATGCAACCCGATCCACACATGTCACTGTTGCGGCGTGCAACCCGATCGAAACAACATACCCGTGGCGACGTGCCACCTGATCCACAAATAACAATCAATAAGGAAATACCCATCAAGCCATAATGCCCATACCTACGAAATGCCCGAATATTGACCACAAGCATGCCAAGTGCATAAGTATAACCATGGGGAGACGAATAGTGCCATTGGCTACAAAAACTCAAGCACGACTAAGGTGAAATAAATGACATGCATCTTGAGAACCATCTTGCTCATATAATACCACAAGCTACACGGGATCACAAAACAAGTGCAAATGATCAAGCCGTATCACAACCCACATGGCACAATAGAATATTACATAGAATAGCTAATGACATGAATAACATCCAATGCCTGAAGACTCCTCCATAAGCAATGTTATGCTGAATGAACACATCTGACCAGATGTAGAGCAGACGCTCACAGTAGACCCTCCAACAGACCTCAAGTTGATTCTGATCATCCCATACTGGGCCAATAACCTTTCAAAGATCCACAATGACTCTATTCATGACACATACGATCAGTCGTCAAATCCGGAACAAACTCACATAGTCCACAACCAAAGGAATAAAGCGTCTCCTAGTCGTAACCTCTCCAGTTAGTTATACGTTTTTCTCGTGGGATATACTCTCACAACCTTCCGCGTCAGTTAGCAAAATCTGAACATCAATGGCCATCGACCATGCTATTTCTGGAATGCAAATTAAGAACCCACAAACCAATGCACAATGCATCTTCCATAGAAGACCGTCCTTAGGCGACCTAAAGATAATGCCAGCGTACTCTGAAGATCTGAATTTTTTCCCTTGCTCCTTCGAGCTCGTAACATTCCTATCAAAACCGAACCACAACCTTGATGCTCAACTTCCAATTTCCATAACGCTCACCGCACCCACCATGCCGGTACGCGAGTGTACAAGAATTTATCGTAGCCCCTGAACCATTAATAGAATAAACACTACCTTGACTAGAAACCTTTCACTTAACTCATTTCAGAAGGCGAATTGCAACACACAACCAATTCCTCATAATCGTGAAAGACACAAAACTCGAGTCGTGGTCTAAACCGCTATAACTATTCCGGGATCCATTTACACGTAACAAGGCCATCAAAATCAAATATCCCTTAAATCAATCAAATTATGGTGGTTGTCAAGCCCACACGTACAACCATAAACCACCTATACAACTTAACACACCGAAGTAACGGGTCATTTCCACAACCGTATTGATTCAAACCATTACGAACTAACTCGATTTCTTCCAATTTACTCTAGACTTGCCTTTGAAATAATAGTTCTATTCAAACACATAACGAACCTCAAACAACACTCATCCCGAGTGACCCAAATCACGAGACCACATAGTCTCAATACCCATGGGACATCTCATACCCTCCACGTGCACTCAATAGTATTTCCAACTTATTCACCCATTCTGAAAGACCTCCTACGAATCCGAAGTCGTTTCCTCCATCTCTTTAACATCCCACCGCAGACTCGGTGACATTCATAGAAATACTCCAAGTCTCTTTCACACATCGCTGCAAAATTAATTCCTTAGCCACACGACAAACTCAAAAATCCTTGGGCACCACACTTAACTTCTTGAACCCACTAGAACCATTGTTGAGAGTCACCCACTCTGACCCAGTCCCAAATATAACCAAACTCTAATGCTCGGTTAGCACATGAACACTCGAAAATAAGCAACCAGATGAATTCTTTTCCTTATACATCACATCCACAAGAAGCATAAACTCTAAGTCATCCCAAAACCTACACATGAATCGATAAGGCAAAATGTAGCATGCATTCCTCAAGTCCTTTGCTCAAATTACCCCTAATGTTTTCTTTTCCTAGTCATAAATAATCCATCAATGCATCGATAACCAGAAACCAAATAGGCACACAACCACGTGATTCAATCGTAGACGGTGGGCTCCCCACTTAGCTTTAAGCTACAATCACAAAAATGTAGAATCAACAATGATTCCTCCTTCTCAATTACCATGATCTCGCACCGTTAACCCACCAAATTCCTCGTAATCTCTGATTAAATGTTTCATGAACATTTTGAATTATCGGCCACAATCACACATTCGACCTCCTGCTGGGTAGTAAGTAGAACTCTTCATAGGAACTTCATCAAAATTGCCTAACTGCTAATCTGCTTATATGAGATAGCCATCCTGTGAAATTCCATACCGACATCTTCCAACGACGTTGCACTGGGTACAACTACAACAAAATTAGTAAACCCTCCAGAGCCCGTGCTCGGCCGCCAGCTGTAAGAGTTTGTTCATTCCCCATTAACAATAACTGAAAGTCCAATAATACGTTCCAAACTCAAAGTGACGTTGCATCCCATAATGATAATCAAGCTTTTACACCCCTCGTCATTCCAAGCAAGCTCATTTCCGTCATATTCAACCTTCCTCAGTATAGTAGCCCATCCCAAATAAAATCCATATACATAGTCACTGTCCACCATGATAACCAAATCACTCTAAACTTTCTCAAGGCATGTGGCTATCCTACCACAGAATCCATACGCTATTGTGCCACTCCCACTTCGGTTAAACCATCTCCTTAAGAAACTTCTCTACCTCTACTGTTCATATTTGACCCGCTAGCGATTCAACCACCGCGAGATACCTCCCACCATGTCCTTCCTCCTTTTTTGCTTCCAAAATACTACCTCAAATCATAATCCATCTTTGCAGCACCCGAACGGATAAATTGCTACCAACTCTGAGCCTCTATATAGATCGTCTTGCTCGAGCCATCAACATTAGAAGAACCAATTCGACTCTGAAGCATCCATACACCGCCATCCCTAATAACCGCTGCTTAGGCACCGTTCTACTACACCCTGCCCCGAAGGCAAGTTAAAGGAGACCCTAACATCGATGGGCCTTAATGGTTTCTAACAAGGACGGCGACACCACACCACAAATGAAAATTCTACCTCGTTCAAAAATATCAAGTCTCGCTACTCAGTCAACCAAGGCATGAACATCCATAGTCCAATTGCCTTTCCTCAGCCGGAATTAAATGTTGAACCTCTAAACAGTGACCCGAGTAATCCTCCATTTGAATCATTTACTGCCGCGGCACATAAATGAGCAACCTACCATTTGCACCAACATTGTGTGATAACAACGCATGAACGTCATAATACACTGTGCATAGCCTCAAAACCGAAGGCAACACTAGCACTGAGTGGAAACAACAAAGCATCATTCCACAAGGCGACGATAATAGCCCACTCGAAAACGCATGGAGAAACATCCTGAACCACATCTGCAGTACAACTACAACTCCTCGATGCCCAGTTGATAACAAGCGCTCAACATTGTATGAGAGTGAGTAGGAAGGAAATGAATGCATAAGCTCCAATGGAATCAAATCGCATGATGAGTAATCAAGAAGGAAAGTTCTCCTAACAGCCTTGTAGCCTCTTGAAGATAAGTACAGACGTTTCTGTACTGAACGCAAGACTTTACTAGACTTGCTCATGACTCGTGAGACCCAAGTGAACCTAGAGCTCTAACACTAAACTATCACGACCCAAAACCCGCTATAACTCGCGATGGCGCCCAACGTCACCATTATGCAAGCCGACGGTAAACTATCACGTTAATTGTTCATTTTATTACATTCGAAATCATAAATTTTATTCAGCAAGGAAATATACACATTTAAAATCATGGGTACATACATCCAAATCCATAAATATCAACTAGAATATCCAAAACCCGATGTAACAAGTGCATAACCATTTACTAAGGAGTACAATAATAATACAATATTTTGTCTGGAATGTACATAGACAGGATAAAGTAAATAATATGATGGGGACTTTGTGGGCTGCGATACGTAGCCTGGAATGCAGCTCACCATAAAGTCTCCTCGGCAGTTGCGCCTACGCACCAAGATGACCACCAAATGAACTTGTCAGATAATGCACATTTAGTGTAGAAGTATAGCAAGAGTCCATAAATTAACGCGTAACTAGTAAGTATCTAGCCTAATCTCGGAGAAGTAGTGATGAGGGATTGATATCGACACTTACTAGTCACCTGCTTACAATACATGTGCAAGAGAATAAAGTGAATATAACCTTTACCGTTTATCAAAATATCTTGTCAATAACTCAAGGTGATAAGTCTCGGTCTACTATATATTCCTAAATCGATTCCGATTATAAATTCAATTAATCAAACAAGCAGATTGGGTTCAAATAACTTAAATATTACATGATAGAGTCCCAAGTTTACCCGGACTTAAACATACTTTAGCTACGTAACAATTTTAATATCCACAGGGTAGTTTCCCCTCACAAAGTTAGACAAGAGACTTATCTTGCTCTGAAGTTTCAATAACCGGCTCCAAAGCCTCTCTAACTCCTCAATTCAAAGTCAAACGATCTGAAACTAGCCAAACAACATGCAAACCAATACAAATATACTCCAACACTCATAATTAATCAATTTATAACAATTTCCAACTCCGTTCGAAAGGTTAACAAAGTCAACCCTCGGGCCCACATGCTCGGATTCCAAAAATGTACGCAGATAAACATTACTCATAAGACCACGAACTCAAATACATAATTTATTCCCAATTCCATATCCAATTCCGTGGTCAAAATCCAAAAATATCGAATTATGGGTTTTCTCCTAAAATCCCACAATTTCTATAAAGTTTCATATTTAAATTCACATATAAACCATGTATTTAACTCACAAGGTGTAGAAATCACTTGCCTCATGATTGATGATGAAAATGGCACTCCAAAATCGCCCCAAAGCCGACTCCCTTGGAAGAAATGAGATGAAAATGAGCCAAACCCTCGATTTAAAATAAGTCTGCCCAGAATTCCCTTCTTCGCGATCACGGAAACACCCTCGCGATCATGGAAACACCTTCGCGATCTCTAAGGCCAAAAGTCCAGCTGCCCAAAAATCCTCCTTTGCGTTCGTGGTGGCCATCCTGGGTTCGCCCAAGAATTCCCTTCTTCGCGATCAAGGAAATACCCTCGTGTTCGTGGAAACACCCTCGCGATCGCTAAGGCCAAAAGTCCAGCTGCCCAAAAATCCTCCTTTGTGTTCGCGGTGGCCATCCCGGGTTCGCGAAGCCTCCACGTCCCACTGCTTCGCGTACGCGGTCCTTAAGCCACGTTTGTGAAGACTTAGCGCCTCTAGGCCCCAGCTCTTCTTCCTTCATCACTTTCATGACTCCCAGTCGCATTAGCATAGAGCACTTCAGCCCCATTTCCGCGTTCGCGACTCCTTTGTTGCATTCGCGATGCATAAAATCCTCCCCAACTCCAGCTTCTCTTCGTGATCGCGTCCCTTCAATGGCGATCATGATACTTACCAGGGACACCAGAAACCAGCAATCACAAAACCAAGGAAAATGGTCTAAAACCATCTTGAAACACACCTGAGGCCCCCTGGACCCCATCCAATCACACCAACAAGTCCCGAAACATGACACGAACCCGCTCGAGACCTCAAATCACACCAAACAACATCAAAACTATGAATCGATGATCCAAACCTTTCTTTAAACTTTCAAATATTCAAACTTCAATGAACACGTCTGAATCATACTTAAACATTACGGAATGATGCCAAACTTTACGTACAAGTCACGAATTAAGATATAAACCTATTCCAAGGCTCGGAACCCCAAACGGACATCAATAACACCAAAGTCTACTTCAAACCAAACTTAAGAAATTCCAAAACATTCAAAATGCCAACTTTCCATAATAAGCGTCGAGATGCTACCGAACTAGCCGGTACTCAACCCGAACATATGCCCAAGTTCGAAATCAATATACGAATATATTGGAACCTTCAAATCCCGATTATGAGGTCGTTTACTCAAATGTCAAACTTTGATCAATTCTTCCAACTTAAAGCTTCTGAATTGAGAATTTTCCATCCAAAGCAACTCCGAAATTTAATTTCGACTACGCATACAAGTCATAAAATATGAAATGAAACTACTCAAGAACTCAAACTGCCAAATGACGCACTAGAGCTCAAAACGACCGGTAGGATTGTTACAACGACAATATTGGCTAACCATTCAGGATATTTTACCTCACAAACAGAATCAATTTTCAAGAGTTTACTCAGCTCCTGTTGAATTACCTGATTTTTGAATGCTCCCTTTTTCTCTTATTTTGCTTCATCGACGAGTGCTATGGATCTTTATTTAGCTTATGAGTCATTAACTGATGGTATACCTGTTATGTATGAGTGTGACTAGGCAAATAATCAGCGTTAGCACATAGTATTTCAATTAACTTACTTTTCAGCTTCAGGCTTAATTTTGTCCCAACATAGACTTTTCTATTGGTCAATGGATGAATAATATAACAACTTCGAGCTCTTCCGTAGTTGTTTTAATAGTTTCATTCTCTTCTGAATCCTGGATCACATTAAGTCTTGCATCTATATCTGTTTCATTCCTTGCACCTTCAGTTGAGGTAGAAAGTACATTCTCTATAGATGAACACTATAATTGCTATTTCATCCCAGTCTTTGGTCGTTCCACTTGCCACATCAACCGTATCGGTTGCTCGTGCTTCTCGTTTATCTCCCCTGATCTATCGAATACCCCGTTGTGATAAAAATTTGATAACCTGATGTAAAGTTGATGGTGTTGCATCCATATCTTGAATTAACGGCCTTCCTAATATCACGTTGTAAGCTATGTCTTCATCCACCACTTGAAAAATTGGTGTCTTTCACTACACCCTCGGCAAATGTAGCTAGCATTATTTCTCCCTTTGTTATGACACTTGAATTGTCGAACCCAGACAAAGATTGAGCCTTGGGTATTATACGATCAATTGATTGCATCTCGTTGACCACTCTTAGTAGTATAATATTCACAGAGCTACCTGGATCAATCAAAACTCGTTTGGCATTAGTATCATGAACAAGCAAAGATATTACCAGTGCATCATTATGAGGGCTGAACAAGACATCCGCATCCTCATCGTCAAATGCTATGTTATCTCCCTCCAAGACTAGTCGAATACGCTTCATGTGGGTCACCGAGATTTCGGTTGTTCTTTTTGTTGTTGTGTACGTTACACCATTAACTTCCTCACCCCTAGTTATTACATTCGTCGTCCTCTTTGGTGATGGGGTTTTAGTGGTTCTTCCCTGTTTATCATATAATTCTGCTTACCTTTCTCACTAAATAGGTCAGTGAGATAACCCTTTTTCAATAAACAATCAACCTTCGCTTGCAGGAGCTTGCAATCTGCTGCTCCGTGACTGTGATAGTTATGGAATTCACACCAAAATTCATGGATTCTTTTGCTAGGTTTTGATCTCATCTCTTTGGGCCACCGTACCTTATCTCCCATGCCTCTTAACACTACTATTAACTCGGAAGTACTAACGTTGAAGTTGTAATCACCTATTTTTTATCGAGAATTTTGATCATTGTTTCTTGTCATATCTCGTTCCTTTCCAAATTTAGAAGAAGAACCTTCTTCCTTCTGTTATGATCTTTGATCAAACCGTGCATGTTCGGGTTTTGGCCTAAGATCTCGCCATGCAAGTCCCAGATAAGGTTCGTACCTATTTTCACCAACCGTCGTTCTGGTTCTGACTATCTAGATCTGAATCTCTCCTCCACTTTTGGTTGGGATACCGTATCTTCTTCTATTCGAAGTTTTGTGCTATACCTATTATAAATCATTCCAATTATGGAAATTCTCACAAACTCTCCTTAATTCTTCACGTGGCTTCTGAACTTCTTTCATTCAGGTTGCTGGCAAATGCTATAGCTGCCAAATTATTAGGTGCACAAGTAACATCATCCTTTCTCACTGGAAGAGATCCACGAACTCTCTAAGTAATTATGTATTTACTTTTTTACCTTGAAGATATCTTCCATTCATTTTTCTCCTTTTTGAGCTCCCAGATGTGCTTTTATAAATGAATCTGCAAGCTCAGTAAAATAGTCAATTGAATTTTCAAGTAAAATAGAATACCATATTAGTTCTCCTTTCGTAAGAGTTTCACCAAAAATAATTCACCAACACTGATTCAATTTCCTGCTTGGTTAAGTAGTTACCCTTGACTCCTGTGGTAAATGAGTAACATGATCTCGTGGGTCAGTAATCCCATCATACATAAAAATATCAAGCATTCTGAACTTTTTAGGTATTAGTAGCGATATTGTACTTGGTTTCCATGGCGGTTGTGAATATTTGTCTATATATACTCCTTTAATCACGGGTGGCACTCCTAGTATCTGTTTTATCTGCTCATTTGTTCCTTGAGCTGTATCTCCAAGGTTAGAACTAGTTTTTGTAAATTAGAATTATTTGGTGTACCTGACCCTACGGCTCCAGAAGTATTTGAATTTTCTCCACTTCCGGAGTTTTCGAGCCCTGAATGAGGATTTTTCACAGTTGTATTAACTGGTGGTAGTGCGTGAACAGCACTTGGTAATCCACATGCAAAAGCACGTAGAGCTTCACCGATCTGCTGCACAATGAATTGTTTCAAGTCATCTTGCACATTTGACAGTTCTTTATTTTGTTGTCTAGTATTACGATTAGCAGATCTTACAAGTGAATTTTTGCATGAACGATGTGGAGAATGTGTGTGTTATGTAGAGGAGTCCCTCCTTGCCCATCCTCTAGCTGAAAAATTTAATCAATTCCAGATATAATTTGTTGGTAAAAACAAAGTAGGTAAATGATAAGTGAAAAGATAAATAGATTTTCCGATGATGGAACCAGTTGGTTTAACCAAAAAATAATTTTTGTGATCAAAGCAAATAAAAGAATAATTCGGGTTTCTAATAACCAATTTCACTCAACTTTTTATAATATAAAAGAGTAAAAATTAATGAAAAGCGAGATTGAGAGAATAAGGGAAAAGAAATCTTATAGATAGTCGTAGCTTCCTTCCAATAGGTAAGAACAAGTTCTTCCAATACCAGAAAATAGTTAGTATATTGACAATTGATAATATTACTTTTTGATTTTCTCAATGGGGATACAAGATATGATAAGAATATTTACATAAGGATACAATTTACAACTGCTTCGCCCTATTTTTGCTTGTAATTTGAAAATTATGAAAGTAAGAAAATATATTTCTTATGATTAGTCATGAAGTCTACGAGAAAAATTACACATTTCTTTACAAGTTTTATTTGAATAAAAAGAAAAATTAAAATAAGAAGGTATTTAAATTAATATTTCCTTAAATCATTTAACAAATTTTGCAGGATTTAAGTTGAAAAAGAAGTCTCCGACTGGGAAAATCTATAACAATTTTCGTTAATATTTTGCTTGATTATTAAGGGACAAATAAGATACTTTATCGCTACTAAAAAATAGCTCTTTTCCAGCTAAAAAATCGACCTAATAGTGTCGGTTTTGAATGCGACCAAAGTCCTACCAACTTTAGTGGGTAAAAAAACACTGCTCAATAACAAAAATCGATCTAAATCGATCAATTTTTTTAATTTATACTCATTAATAATATTTAGATCGATTTTACTGAAAAACTAAAAGTACTAACCGAAATAGATTTATTTTTCTAAATGAGTTGGCAAAAAAATGAATCTTTTTTTTTAATATTAATTTTAATTTAATTTAAATAAAAATCCGATTGAAGTTTATCGGTTTCTTGTGAAATAATCTTTTCGGTACACAAAATTAATTTCTTACATTTTGGCGCATAACAAAATCAATCAACTTTAGTCTGTTTTGGTAAAAAAAAATTACAAAAACTTATTTTCAAAAATATTGACCGTAGTCAGTTAGTATTGTCTATAGATTTTTCAGTCGATTTTTGAAAATAAAAATGCCTTTTTGTAGTGATATTTTACTTGTTTAATTCACTTTTTAAATTATCAATTTTACTTCACTTTTTCTAATATAGTTGAATATCAAATAATGAAAATAAAATAATGAGAGAATAAGGAAAAAGAAATCTTATTGATAATCGCAGCTTTCTTCTAGAATAAGATCTTCAAATAGCAGAAAGTAAAAATGTAAGAATTTGATAGTATAATTTTGTGAATTCTTTGATGATCGTACAAAATATGGTAAGGGGGTTTAAATAAGGGTACAATATGTAACTACTTTTCCCTACTTAATTCTCTCTCGTTACTAATATTTATTACATTGTTTGCCCGTAACTAGAGTAATTTATAACGGTTATGGTAATAATAGTCAATCGCGCATAATCAGGGATTATGTCTTTTCCATATTCGTGGCTATTAATGAGTCTTCCTTCCTTGTAGCCTTTAATTATGCCACCTGCACCTATCTCTTCTTTTTCAGTTGTGAGATGTGGTATCTCTGTAAATAATCTTGTGGGTATTTTACCCATGCTTCTCCTAGCCTTTATTCTTCTTTATTGCTTTGACTCACATGCCACATGTCACCACATCATTAGTCCACGTGGAGGGTTTATTTTTTCACCACTCTGAATATTCTTAACTGAATACTCGGAAAGTGGTAAGTTTACTTATGGCGGGAATGTCTTGTCTCCTCTTCCCGATATCATTACGATTTACCTCAGAAGCGAAGAGACGTTCGTCTCTTCCATTTAATGCTCGAGACACCTGTCTTGTTGTGATTGGCTATACATTTTGCAGCATCTTTTTAGGATTTATGCGACTGTGTCAGTTCGACATGACAGTTCTATGATGACGATTAATAATGACACCTTTTTCTTATAAATACCGCACCATGCATCTTATAAATCTTCTTTGCAATTTTTCTTTTCTCTTTGTGCTTCTGCTATTCTTAACAATGGCTTCACGATCTTCAAACCCTTCTTCATCGTCCGATCCTCGACGGTCTATTATAGTGGATGAACTTCTTCCTTCTACAGCTCGGGTTAGAAGTAGGAATAGAGGTGGCAAGCATCGTAGCCTAGGCTCCATATCGATCTGGAGTACCACTTCTTCGTAGAAAAATTCTTCTAAACGTTCTTCTTCCTCCAAAGCTAAATCCACATCTAGCCCTAGATCTTCTTTCAAACACAAGAATCACAACGAACCACTGCCTGAACCTTTAGTTTCAGAGATCGTTCCTCAGTAATTTTCTTTTAAATATGATTGTGAAGCATGAAAGAAAGAAGTTTCTTCCGTAGCAGCACTTAAACCTGCTGATCACTATCTTTCTCTAATCAACTCTGATCTTCTCCCTTTAGTACGCCGAGAATGTCATGGAAACCTGACTTTCCAATCATAGCCTCTAGTGCCGATGACCGAATAACCTCTTATCGTGAAGGTTATTCGTTTGTCTACACTTATCCTTTCACCTTAGGATTCAAACCTCCTATTGACCCAGTGATTATTGAGTTTTGTGTTATTACAATGTTTGTCTTGGGCAAATAGGCCTGATAATGTGGAGGGCAGTAGCTTGCCTTTGCTACTTACCGAGTTTATTTTCTACCCCTTTCTCATTTCATCATCTCCTCCATTTGTATTCCCTAAAGCTTTTTTGCGAGGGTATTTTTACACTTGTGGCAAGAAGAAAAAGAGTCATGGTCAGTCCTGAAGTTGATCGTGACCGAGGTTGGTATGCTCGATTTGTGGTTGTTCCCACTCATGCCTTAGTGGGAGAAGAGAACATTCCCTTTCTCGAGAACTAAAACATTGCACGAGAGTATTTCCCTTTGTTTCTTCACTATACTATTTTGTCTTTAAAATACTAACTTTCTTACACATATTTTCTTGTTTTTCAGCAATCATGGAAAGTTTCGGTGAACTTCTCTAATGACCTGATCGGTCATTTTGAGCATTTTTATTCCGTTTAGTGGTTCGAGGGCATGAGTAGCTTCGTATGATTTATTATGACTTGCGTGTATCTTCGATTTTGGTTTTGGAGTCGTTCAGGATTGATTTGGAAGAATGATTCTCATTTTGGATGCTTTTAGAAGGTTTTGGCCATAATTGGCGAAAGTTAGCAATTTGAAGGTTTGGAAGGTTCATAGGTTTGACCGGGAGTTGACTTCGATGTTATCAGGTTCATATTGTTGTTCCGAAAGTTGTAATAGGTTTTTTATATCATTTGAAACTTGTGTGCAAAATTTGTGGTTATTCCGAGTTGGTTTGATGTAGTTCGACACGAGTTTTGAAAGTTTAAAGATAAAAAGTTCATTACGTTTGATTTGAGGTATAATTCATGGTTTTGATATTATTGTGTGTGATTTGAGGCCTCGAGTAGGTCCCTGATATATTTTGGGACTTTTTGGTATGTTCGGATGGGGTCCCGAGGGGCTCGTATGAGTTTCGGACGAGTGTCGAATCATTTTGGAACATGTTGGTTAATGCTGGTTTGTGGTAGGGATCTTGTGTGGTCACACCTGCGGAGTTATGGGAGCAGGTGTGGTGACCGCAGATGAGGAAAAGAGGGCACAGAAGCGAACAAGGCTGGAAAAGGGAAGACTGCAGAATCAGAATGTTGGGCGCATATGCGCGTTCGTAGGAGCGGATCTTTGATCGCAGAAGCGGGAAGGCAGATTGGTAGGGAGTTTGTGCAGAAGCGGGAAGTTGCTTGCACGTGCTATGTCACGGAAGCGAAAAGGTGTCCTCAGGTGTGGGTTGTCGGGGCTTCAGTTATTCCGCAGCAGCGGAGATTTTGTCGCAGAAGCGGCTGATGATCCGCAAAAGCGGAAATGCTTGGTAGATCTTATTTATTTTCAGAGTTTGTTAATTTTATCATATTTAGAGTTGGGGAGCTCGGATTTGGAAAATATTGGAGAGGATTATCAGCACATGGATTTGGGTAAGTATTTTTGACTCAATTGTAATTATATTACATGATTTTATCTTCAATTTTACCATTTGATTGATGATTCTTAGAAATTAGGGGGGTTTGGTCTATACTTTCCTAAAGTGTATTGAGTTTTGAGCATCGATTTGGAGTCGGATTTGAGTGAAATTAGTATGGTTAGACTCGTATTCAAATGGGTTATCTGAATTTGTGAATTTGTCGGGTTTCGAGGTGCGGGCGCGGATTGACTTTTTGGTTAATTTTGAGTATTTGATTTAAGATTCGACCTTTATCATTTGGGTTTGTTTCCTTTGGCATTATTTGATGATTTTGTGTTGCTTTTGGCTAGTTTCGATCCATTCAGAGGTCCATTCATGCAGAATGGCATTTCTAGAGTATTGTTTGGCTTACTCTGTATTTGATTTGGCATGCTTGAGGTAAGTATCTTACCTAAACTTGGTTGAGGCACTACTTGCCAGAGTTATTTGTGATAGCTACATGCTACCTATAGGTGGCGTACATGTGTGGGGCTAAGCCCATGTGCATGCACAGGGTATTTTCTATGCTTGGGGTAGTGCTTAGGTTATGATATGCGATAAATTGATTTCTAAGCTCCATGCTGTGATGTTTCGCTTATTTATACCCCTTGTTGTGAGCTATTTGAGCTATGTTTGAGGTTGCATATAGGTTAATCTCCTGATTTAGCTTGATAGCTACTATTTTGTGATGTATTCACCTGTTTTGAGCTATGATATCATACTTGTATTTGCGTACATCTTGGCATGCTACTTTTACCAGTCCAGGATTATGAAATTTGTTGTTCTTTGATCATGTACATATATTCTTGCATATCTATTTTATGTGTGATATGGTTTGGACAGCTAGCTTGTGACCTCGCTAGGCGGATTGTGATATTGTGCATGTGACCATGCCGAGCAGAATGTGATATTATGCATGTGACCACGCCAGGCGGATTGTGGTTATTAGCACGAGAGTTGTTCGTGCGGTTATTATATCATTAGCATGTGAGTTGTCCGTACAGCACATGAGTTGTCCGTGCGGATTCGGATATTGATATTATTGGCACGTGAATTGTCTGTGCGGTTAATGTTATTAGCATGTGTGTTTTCCGATATTCGAATGAAGTTATTCGAGACATGGTAGGTATGGCCCTAATTGAGGACAAGATTGGGGAAGAGAGGCTTAGATGGTTTGGACATGTGAGGAGGCAGAGCAGAGACGCTCTGGTCAAAAGGTTTGAGAAGTTGACATTGGAAGGCTTAAGAAGAGGTAGAGGTAGGCCGAAGAAGAATTGGGGTAAGGTAATTCGACAAGACATGGCGCAACTTCAGCTGACCGAGGACATGACCCTTGACAGAAAGGTGTGAGAGTCGAAGATTGTGGTAGTAGGGTAGTTTGTTTAGTGTACTCCCTATCATACCGGTAGTATTGGCACGTACTTTAGTATTCTGTTGGCATTAGATTTCTATGACTACCTGTCATTTCTTTCATTGCGGTCTTCTGATTATTTGTTATGATTTATGCTACTTTTACATGGCTTCTCTATGTTGTGATTCTTATTTTTCTCTTCTTTAATGTGGTGCTTATAATTCTCTGAGTTGAGGGTCTATTGAAAACATCCTCTCTATATCCACAAGGTGGGGGTAAGGTTGCGTACACACTTTCTTCCCCAGACCTCACTATGTAGGAGTATACTCGGTTTTTTGTTATTGTTGTCGTCATGTGTGTTGTCTATGCAATACGTGAGTTGTCCATGCAGCGTGTGGATATGGATCCAACCCCCTAGGGTCACCCTTTCATGATTCTCTCTTGATGGTGTACACGAGTATTGTGAGAAACCAATTGGTTTCTGGTTGATGTAAGCTCTGGGAGAGCTGGTTATTGGTTTGGTTCAGTTACTGAGATTTTGATGTGGGCCTGAGAGCCGTGATGTGAATTCCATTTGGATCAGATTACGGGCCACAACAGATTGATATTTTGTTATTGCATTTCATCTTTATTTTCATTTCCTTGGTTGTTACCTAATTTATTTGCATATCATCTGTATATGCTGGATTTTTGACTAAGCAGAATATGTTGAAAAAATTGAGATCCCCAATGTGGTTTTATCTGAGATTTCATGATTTGATCATATTTGATATTCTGTACTTGTTGGATTTATGAACTGTACAGGTGATAACGAGTATTATTTATAATTATTTCTTCTATTTCCTCGCCGAGGTTAGTTATGATACTTATTGAGTACATGGGGTCGGTTGTTCTCATTCTACACTTCTGCACCTTGCGTGCAGATCTTGGAGCTGATGTTGCAGTGTATGGAGGGAGCTGATATTAAAGATGTACATGTCTTCCAAATTTAGCTACCACTTGTCCTTGGTAGTTTTAGATTCAAATTTTGCTTATGTACATTTCGAATAAATGTTGTATTTACCTTCATATCAGTTCTGTAAATCTAAGTCTTAGTGGCTCATGCCTTGTACTACCAGCCCTTGTGATATTGTAAGAAAATTTAGTTATTTCATTTGTTGACCACTTTTATTTTATTAGAACTATGTTGATTGTTATTTGGCTTGCCTAGTGGGTTGGGTTAGGTGCTCTCACGACTAGGTGGATTTCGGGTCGTGATAACTTTTTGACTTCCATGATTGGGTATAAAAAATATTGTCTGCCGCTCCTATGGAGCAAAGATCCTACATGTTATATCCCTAAAGTTTGGGTGGAAAGTTAAAACCCACGGTATGTTACTTTACTTTACCGTGAATTTTTCACTTTTTCCTTCTGATTTTGACATCCTTTGTAACTTCATACTCGATGTCAACACTGCTCAAGAGCGGATTTTGAATGTGTCCTCTTCAAAGAGGAAAAACAAAGAATCTTGTGCCTCTGATGAGGCGAAAGAAGATGAAGGCTCCCTAGTGAAGAAGACTGGAGTCAGAAGATGTGTTATCTTCGATGAATAATCCAACGCTCCTCGGAACTAGCCTGCGGACTCCGTGCCTTTTCACCTAGTCGATGAGCCTGAAGATGCCCTTTTAGACATTTTGGAGGATGAAAACGCTGGTCTTGCCTTGAACCCCTCTTCAAATCCTGTCGAGAAGCTTTTTGCTGAAGGATTTGAGGGTGAAGAAGAAACGTTTGGATCTGTTTCTGATAAGCCACCTTTTGCAACCCTTCCTATGAGCCTCGTTGCTCCTATTGTTGCTCCTACTGCTACTCCTGCTCCTACTGCTACTCCTGCTGCAGGTTATGATTGAAGTCCCCGAGGGAATAAACTTACTAAAGAAATCCAACCGAGTTGTAGTTAGGTTGAAACCTTTAATTGGCCCCTTGAAAGGGAGAAATTTGAATCCCACTCCTTTATCACTTTGATGAATGATGTTATTCATTCTGCTCTCAAGGTATATTTTTATTCTCTTATCTGTTTCACTTATTCTTTCTTTAAGTTTATAACGTAGAGCTGTCAATATGGATCGAGCCAGGTTAGCCCAGCCCACGTGGGCTTTAGCAATTGACGGGCTGGGCTGGGCTAGCCCACCATTTTGATGGGCCTTATAATGGTCAGCCACCCCAGCCCTATGTGGGTTGCGGGCACCCACGGGACAGCGCATCAATTTTAGATATAATTTTATATTTTTTAAAGTTCTAACCTAAAAAAAGATAAATATTTAAAAGTTAAAAAATATTTTATTGGAAAATTTTCGCAAAACTTAATAACTTTTTATATTGTTCTAATATATCACAATAAACACTAAAGAGTAAAAGACAAGGCTATATTTCATTCACTAAAAGTCAAAACTCAAAACAAACTATTCAAGAGAATGTCCATGACGCTTATGGGATATCCAACACATCATCTTTATCAACATATTTGAATCCGCTTGTGACAAGGTTGTCTTAACATCTTCACTTTCATCTACATCTACAATTCATATGAAATATTAATTAGTTAAATATTAAGAATAATAAGATTTTAAAAAATAATAATATTCAAATTCACATTAAATAAATTACCAGTTTAAGTTTGGGAAAAGTCGTGCAGCTAATTTCGAGTAGTAACAAGTGTTTGGACATTTTTATGATGGATGCAACTTCTGTACTTTGTCAGAACACGCTCACCAATGCTAAATACTGATTCCGATGCTACAGTGGTAATAGGAATACTAAGTACATCACGCGTCATCACTAAAAGATCGGAATATTTTCTAGAATGATCTGTCCAATACATGACAACATCTATCTCTTGAAACATCTCAAGATCAAGCTTTGGTAGAAGCAGTATACTTTTTATATTTTATTAGGCCCATGGGCCATCCCAACCCCAGTCAAGTCTCACGGGCCACTGGCTTACTCAGGTCGGGCTTAAAAGCTTTCATTTTAAATGGGCTCCAAAAATTCTAGCCCAACCCTGCTAAATCACGGGCTGGGCTGGGCTGGCCCAACGAGCCAAGCCCATATTGACGGCTCTATTATAACGCTTTTCCCTTACCTTTTTGCATATCAACTTAACAGGTACAGAGATGATGAGGAGAGTGGCTTAGACTGAGCAGCAAGTCGTAGAGTTGAGCACGAAAGCTGACAATTGGAAGGAACAATTTGAGAGCCTCCAGTTAGAGAAGGACGTTCTGGCTGGTGAAAAAGAGACTTTGGAGCAACAACTAAGGATTACTACTGCTGAGTTAGCATTATTGAAGGATTCTGCCAATCAGGAATATAAGGAAAAGGATAGGATAGAAGCCACCTTTGCTTAGCAGCACTCAAGGGCTACTGAAGAGATTTTAAGTTTGAAAGAACTTCTGAATCAAAAAGAAGTGTACGCGGGTGATCTGTCCAAACATTGACTCAAGCCCAAGAAGATTTCCGCACCTCCTCCAACAAAGTTAAGTTCCTTGAAGCTACTATTGAACCTTCGAAGGTTTCTTATGAAGTTGTCGAGGCTGAAAAAGAAGATCAGAGGGCTGAAATTGAATAGTTGGAAAAAGATTACTAGGCTCTCAGGGATAAACTAACTCTAGATGTAAGTTGAGCCTTCCTGAACACGCGTCTTGAAACTTGATTGAGGCTAGCCAAGAAGGCTTTGATATCGAAGCTGAGATTGTGTCACAACCCGGAATTTCCTCCGTCAAGACCGTGATGGTGCCTAACATTCCACTTGCTAGGCAAGCCGACGTTAGAGAATTATTAAGCCAATCCTTATTCAATTCAGTAAATAACAGCAAATAAGCTAAACTTAAATACAGTGAATGCGGAATAATATAAAAAGTTCATTAATCACTACCACCCGGATCTGGAGTCACAATTCACGAACCTCTAGGATTTACTACAAGTAAAAGTTTGAAAGAAATACAACTGTTTGAACGAACGAAACAGTTAAAAAAAACTAAAAAGACTGTCAAGGACTTCAAGGTCTGCGAATGCCAACAGATCTACCTTGAGTCTCTGATGAACCAGTCTGAGCTGATATGCCTCTCGATCAGCTGGGACCAATACCAAAATTTGTATAGGAAGTGCAGAGTGTAGTATCAGTACAACCGACCCCATGTACTGGTAAGTGTCGAGCCTAACCTCGACGAAGTAGTGACGAGGCTTTGACAAGACACCTACATAATAAACTTGTGCAATTTAACAGTATATGTACAAATAACAACTAAACATGTATTATTGGGAGGGGAAACATTCTGAGGGGAATACGAGATAGAGAACTACAACATAATGGTAACTTGAACAGCCAATATACTATGAACCAATAAGAACAAGTAAACACAGTAAAGAACAAATGCACGGGATCATCCTTCGTGCTTTTACTCTCAACCTCACCATAAAATTAATAGAAACAGCATGGCATCACCCTTCATGCATTAACTCTCATAACATGGCACGGCATCACCCTTCGTGCATTAACACTCACAATATGATACGGCATCACCCTTCGTGTATTAACACTCACACTATGGTACGGCATCACCTTTCGTGCATTAACACTCTCGCTTACCATAATGCAATGAACCAATAACAACAGGGAGATACAATAACAAGTACAAGCCTTACTTTAACATTTGGTTCCACAATATCAACCTCAACTTCGGAATCAATACTCTATTATCACTAGAAGATCCGTAAACATGATAAGAACGATCAGTTTAACAATACTAGTCTAAACACGGATAACATGAACAAAGAAAGCAATAATTAAAGGAAACCAAGCCTCGCCCGCATACTTTAACCAGACTACAACGCATAAGTACTTGTCACCTCACATATACGTTGCTCCCCAACATTTAAACATGTAGAAAATAGACAAACAAGTCTTATTCCCTCAAGTCAAGGTTAACCACGACACTTACCTCGCTCCGAAGATCAAAATCAAAGCTCAACCACGGCTTTTCCTTTCAATCAAGCCTCTGAACCAATAGAATCTAAGCAATTTACCAACCAAAAGATTCAAATTAAGCCTTAGTAACTACCTACGATTGTAAAGAATTCAATTTAGGCCATTATTAAAAAAGTCAACAAAAGTCAACACCCGAGCACGCTTGGTCCAAATCCAAAATTCGGACCAAAACCCGATTACCCATTCACCCCTAGCCCGAGTATGTGATTTGTTTTGGAATCCAAACTCAATTTGAGGTCTAAATACCCAATTTATCAAATCCCTAATTTCTTCCCAAAACACCCCCAATTCCACCTTGAAAACTCTAAAATTTAGGCTGAAAACTAGTGAAATGTAGTGAAAGATTGAAAGGAAATATGTTAGAATCACTTACCAACGATTTGGGTAAGAAGGAGTCTTAGAAAAATCACCTCTAAGGTTCTAAGTTTTGAAATTTTGAAGAATGGACCAAAAATCATGTCTAAGTCATATTTGGTTCAGTTGTAGATGTCGCATTTGCGACCTGGGCTTCGCAAATGCGAAGCCCGCAAATGTGAGAAATCCATCACATTTGCGAAGACTCTCACACATCTGCAATCATCACATTTGCGATGAAAAGTTCGCAAATGCAAACATTGACTTGACCGCAAATGCGACCCAATGATCGCAAATGCGAAGAATCTCCCTCCCCAGCTCCCATCGCAAATGCGAAACTTTGTTTGCAAATGCGTACACTGGCCTTCCGCAAATGCTACCTCATGATCGTAAATGCGAACCTAGGTTGACTTTGACACACTTCGCAAATACGAAGATATGGCTCGCAAATGTGAGCCTGACAGAAGATGGAAATGTTCGCAAATGCGAATTATGATCTCGCAAATGCGAGATCACATGCCAGTTTCTAGAAATTGCAGACACGAGCAATTGTTGAAAGTCCAATTCACTCTGTAGTCTATCAGAAACTCACCCGAGACCTCGGG
The DNA here is from genome assembly GCF_000715075.1 of Nicotiana tabacum. Classification (NCBI taxonomy): domain Eukaryota; kingdom Viridiplantae; phylum Streptophyta; class Magnoliopsida; order Solanales; family Solanaceae; genus Nicotiana; species Nicotiana tabacum. The sequence continues at coordinate 79,126,854 of NC_134088.1, read as the reverse complement.
GCTCTATACCAACTATGCACACAAGTCTAAAAATATCATATGAACTTGCTCGCTCGATCAAAACACCAAAGTAACACCTAAAACTACGAATTGAACACCAAATCAAATCATTTTTTTCAAGAAAACTTTGAAACTCCTATTTTCACAACCGGACGTCTGAATCACGTCAAACCAACTCCATTTTTCATCAAACTTCACAGACAAGTCACAAATATGGTATTGGAGCTATATCGTGTTTCGTAACCAAAATACGGACCCGTTATCCAAAAAGTTAAACTTTGGACAAACATTTCAAATTCAATAAGCCTTTAACTTTCAAATTTCGCCAAAGTCCGATATCTCGGGCTAGGGGCTTCCGAATTCAATTCCAGGAATATGCCCAAGTCCCAAATCACAATACGGACCCACCGGGACTGTCAAACACGAATCCGGATCCGTTTGCTCAAAACGTTGATCGAAGTCAACTCAAATGTGTTTTTAAGGCAAAATTCTTATTTTTATCAATTTTTAACATATAAGCCTTTCGGAAGAGCACCCGAACTGCACACGTAAATCGAGGAAGGCTAATATAAGGTATTTGAGGCCTCAAAATACAGAATTAGGTTCTGAAACCTAAGATGACCTATCGGGTCATCACAGATTGCCTGGGCTATAGAAGCAATCAAAACTACTCAGCAACGTCAAAATTTCTCTACACCTGAGTATGAAAGTTCCAAGAGTGATTTAAGAAAAGACGGTTCAGAGGTTGATCCTGCTGATCCCCAACCTTCATCTTCTCCTCAAGTTGATCCTTCCGCTCCTTCTCAAGATGCTCCCTAGTTTTTTCTTTCAACAATTTTTCTGATATTACTTGGATATTTTTTGATGTTATTTGATTTGTTCCTTAGAAGCTTTTATGAACATCAAAATCAATGTTTAACTTTCAACATATTTTATGTATGTTTTTGCTCTTTAATCTTCGACCTTTTTCTTACATTATCCTAGTAGAATGAATGCTTTGATATGCTGTGACTAAATACACACGGTCTTATTTATAAAAGAGGGCACTTTTACATAAACGACACTGATGAAGATGACGTTTCATCTTCATATTGGTATAAAAATATGAAATATGACGTAATTTGTAGAAGTTTTATTTGATCTTTCAAAACAAATATTCATGTACATCATTTTCATAACTACTTTCTTTATTGTAGGTTTATAGGTACGGGTACAATTATCCCGTGACTATATTTGTAACCTTATCCTGATAGCTCTTGGGAGTTTTCTATTGAATCTTCAGTTTTCTGTTGATTCTTTAGTTCTTCACTCCCCATTCAATCTTTGAGCTTGAAAATTCAAAATTTTCTTCAAGATTTTTTTCTTTGGCCATTGAGCTATGTTTTTGGGTTATACTTCTTCCATATGCATAGTTCCCACAGTGTTTGAGGTTTAAAGTATGAAAACTTGAACACTGGATCAACTTTCCTCTATGGTCCTTTCCCTGAAAAATGAAATACATATGGGACTCTAGAGTAATTTCTTAAATGATGAATGCTAAACCCTTCCCGTCAGAATTGTTGTAACCTAGACTAAGAATAATTAAGTATTCTGTGTGCCTTTTGGGTCTAATGTCATTTTTTGGCTCAAACTAGCTTTTTTCCTATCATCTAAAATGGTTAGTAAAATTTTAATGAATTTTGAGGCACCTGGCCGTAAACTTGCTCAAAAGTAGTATTTTTTCAAGTGTACCGCATTCTAATTGGAAGGTATATAGCGATCCGACCGGTCATTTTGAGCTCGAGCGCGTCGTTCAGTAGTTTGAGGCCTTGAGTAGCTTCACTTCATGTATCATGACTTGTGCGTGTGGTCGGAATTGAATTTCAGAAAGTTCAGAGTTGTTTCGGATGAAAAATTCTCATTTCGGAAGTTTAAAGTTGGAAAAGTTGACTATGGTTTGACTTTTTAGTAAACGACTTCGGAATCAGAATTTGAAGGTTTCAATAGGTTCGTATGATAGTTTCGGACTTGGGCGTATGTTCGGGTTGAGTATCAGACCGCCCGGGTGCATTTCGGTACTTGTTGTGGAAAGTTGGCATTTGAAGGTTTCAGAATTTCATAAGTTTGGCTTGAAGTGGATTATGATGTTATCGATGTCTGTTTGGGGTTCCGAGCCTTGGGACATGTTCATATCGTGATTTGTGACTTGCACGTAAAGTTTGGCATCATTCCGTAATGTTTTGATATGATTCGGATGCGTCCGTCGAAGTTTAGAAGTTTGAAAGTTGAAAGAAGGATTTTGATTGCCGATTCGTGATTTTGATGTTATTCATGGTATTTCGAGCCTTTGGATAAGTTTGGAAAAGGTATTGGGACTTGATGGTGTGATCGGACAGGGTCCCAGGGGCCTCGGGTGAATTTTGGATGGATTTCGGATGGTTAACGGATTGAAATTCGACTTGGGAGATTTGGTGAAGTTGTTGTCATTACTGTTGCAGGTTTCCTTGTACGCGATCGCGAAGAGTTATTTGAGGAGACTAGTGAAAATGTTCTATGTTGTCACGAGATTAGGCCTGCAATCATAGTTCTGTGGTCAGTTGTTCTACGCGAATGCATGAGAGGAGACGCGTTCGCGAAGAAGGAAGGGAAGGCCTGAAAATTTCCACGCGTTGTTCATCGCGATCGCGTGAGGCTATCCGCGATCGCATAGGTTTGGGTTGCAGAACATCGTGTTCGCGACTGGTTGTCTGTGTTCGCGTAGGCCATTTTTTAGGGTAGTGAATTTTGGCCTTCGCGATCGCGAAGAGGACGGGGCCTGGGCGGATTGTTTTAAATCGGGGATTTGGCTCATTTTCACCTCATTTCTTCCGTGGGATTCGACTGTGGGGCCATTTTTGAGTTCCATTTCCATCATCAATCTTGAGGTAAGTGATTTTTGTACATTGTGAGTTAAATACATGGCTTATATATGGATTTAAACATAGAAATTAGTAGAAATTGTTGGATTTTGGTAGAAAACCTAGAAAGCATATTTTTGGATTTTGACCATGAAATTGGACAAGAAATCGAGGATAAATTATATATTTGAGTTCGTGGCATTATGGGTAAATTTTATCTTCTAAAATTTTTAGAATCCGGACACGTGGGCCCGAGAGTTGACTTTATTGACTTTTCTAGCATAGTTGGGAATTGTTATGAATTGATAAATTATAAGCAGTGGAGTATATTTTTGATTGATTTGCACATTATTTGGCTAGTTTGGGACCGATGGGCATTGGTTTGAGGAGCTAGAGAGGCGTTGGAGCCGGTTATGAAACTTCGTAGCAAGGTAAGTCTCTTGTCTAACCCTATAAGGAGGAATTTACCTCCTAGGTGTTATATTCTTATGTGCTACATGTTGTGGGAGCTACGCACGTATGAGTTGGCGAGTGTCCTTGCATATGCTAGGATTTCTGATTTGTCCGGGTAGACTTAGGTTCACGACATGCTTTAATTGTACTATTTGATTTATACTTGCCTGTATAATTCCATTATTTCGCGTTGAGACTTGAGACTAGGCTTGCATAGAGTGATAGACTCGCTATTGTAGAGATTTGACGAGCTACTTGATTAGCCGCGAAATAATTGTGTTTTCCCTTATGAAATTCTCTCTCGCGTTGTGCGTTTTCATTGAAAAACTACTTTACATTTCATAACTCACACGTATCTTCGTGAGTGGGGTCAAGGACCCGTTAAAGCTTCATATTCTAATGGGATCGGTATGTTCGCCTTGGCAGTATTATATTCTCATGGGAGAGGGTCGTTTGCCTCGGCAGTATAATAGATGCATCTAAGGTTTGTGTCGTTCGACCCTCGACAGTGCACACATTATTATGGAATCGGGTCGTTCGCCTCGGCATTTCAATAAATACTCTTATGGGATCAGGTTGTTCGCCTCGGTAGCATCGTGCATAATATTTGGTAAGAAGCCATCGTACCCGTGAGTTTTCCTGATTTGAGTTGTGACGATCTATCCGGTGGGGACCATTTTTCATATATACACTGGTTGAGGAGGTGACCGATAATTTAGGGCTTCCATTTACTGTTCAGGGAAGGATCATACCACGTGCTTCAATTTTTTTAAACTGTTTTTACCATGCCTCATACCTGTTTACTTTTTGTTGTACTTGATTTATTGGACCACTAGTAAGTGTCGATGTCGACCCCTCATCACTACTTCTCCAGGGTTAGGCTAGATATTTACTGGGTACGCGTTGATTTACGTACTTATGCTACCCTTGCTGCACCTTTTGTGCAGGTGAATATATATATATTTCTGGTGGTCTTTTTGCACGCAAAGGCGCGGCTATTGTGGAGACTTTATGGTGAGCTGCATTCCATGTTATGATCCGCAGCAAATAGAGTCTCCATCAGAGTTATTTACATTCTCCTGTCTAACTTGTATTCCAGACAATTTGTATTTTATTATATTTCTTGGTAGATGCTCGTGCACTTGCGACGCCGGATTTTTGGAGTTCCTACTGGATGTTCATTATTGTAGTTCACGTAATTATTATCATTTTACCTTGTAATTTACACTTTATACGAAATTTTATAAAGAGAATTCACGGGCTCTTACGAGTACCCGTTGTTTATTTTATTTATTTAATGGGAATTATGATTTCAAAAATATTAAAATGAGTAATTAAGTTGAAAATTCACCGTTGGCTTGCCTGACGGTGACGTTAGGTGCCATCATGACCTATAGGGAATTTTGGGTCGTGACAGCTTGGTATCAGAGTGTTAGGTTCACTTAGGTCTCACGAGTCATGAGCAAGTCTAGTAGAGTCTTGCGGATCGGTACAGAGACGTCTGTACTTACCTTCGAGAGGCTACAGGGCTGTTAGGAGCACTTCCCTTCTTGATACCTCACCGTGCAATTTGTTTCTATTGAAGCTTATGCCTTCATTTCCTTCCTACTCAATCTTATGCGATGTGGAGCGCTTGTTATCAATTGGGCATCGAGGAGTTGTAGTGGTACTGGAGACATGGCACAGGATGTTCCTTCCTGCGTATTCAGGCAGGCTATTATTGTCGCCTTGCAGTAGGGTGTTCTGTCGTTTCAGCCCCGTATCTGTATTTCCTATGGTTTTGAGGCTACGCATAGATTATTGTGATGTTCATGCATTGTTATCACACAATATTGGTGTGATGGTAGGGTGCTTATTTATGTGTTGAGGCAGTGAATGACTCGAAAGGAAGATTTCTCAGTGCATGGTTTAGAGGTTCGGCATTTAAATCCAGTAGAGGAAAGTCAATCGGACTATGAATGCTCAGGCTTTGGTTGATGGAGTAAAAAAATTGATATTTTCGAGCATGGTGGAATTCTCAGTTGTGATGTGGTTTCGTCGTCCTTGTTTGAACGCATTAAGGTTCGCTGGTGTTATGGTCTTCTTTGATTTTCCTTCGGGGCAGGGTGTTGTGAAATGGTGCCTGAGAAGCGATTGTCAGAGATGGCGGTGTGTAGCGATTTCAGAATCGAATCGGTGTTTCTAATGTTGATGGCTTGAGAAAGATGATCTTCAAGAAGTCTTAGAGTTGGAAGCAATTTATTAGTCCGGGTGCTACAGAGGTGGATTCTGATTTAATGCAGTATTTGGGCAGCGAAGGATGAGGAAGGACATGGTGGGATATGTCTCGTGGTGATTGAAGTGCTAGCAGATCAAGTATGAAAAGCCGAGGTCGAGAAGTTACTTAAACAAGATGGTTTAATCGAAGTGGGAGTGACAGAGTAGCATATGGATTCTGTGGTAGAATAGCCACATGCCTTGAGAAACCTTTAGAGCGATTTGGGGATCATGGTGGACAGTGACTAGGTCTACGAATTTTATTTGGAATGGTGGCTACTGTGTTAAGGAAGGTTGAATATGACGGAAGGAAGTTGGCTTGGAGTGTTAGGGGTGTAAGAGCATGATTATCGTTATGGGATACGACGTGACTTCGAGTTTGGAATGTATTGTCGAACTTTCAGTTGATGTCAATGGGGAATGAACAGACTTGTACAACTGGTGGACGAGCATGGGCTCATGGGGTTTACTGATTTCGTAGTAGTGGTACCTAGTGCAGCATCGTTGGAAGATGCCGATATGGAATTACATAGGTGGGTCATCTCCTTTGAGTAGTTTAGCGGTTGCATGATTTTGATGAAGTTTTACGAAAAGTTCTACTTACTACCCGGTAGAAGGTCGAATATGCGATTGTGGCTGATAATTCAAAATGTTCATGAAAATTTTAATAAGGGATTTCGAGATATTTGGCGGGTTAACGGTACGAGATCATGGTATATTAAGAAGAAGGAATCTTTGTGGGTTCTAGATTTATGTGATTGTAGATTAAAGTTAAGTGGGGGAGCCCACCGTCTACGATTGGATCGTGTGGTTGTCTGCTTGTGCGATTTCTGGTTATTGGTGCATTGTTAGATTAATTATGACTAAGAAAAGAAAACATCAGGGGTAATTCGAGCAAAGAACTTGATGGTTGTGTGTTATATTTCGCCTTATCAATTTAGGTGCAGGTTTTAGAAAGACTCAGAGTTTATGCTTCTTGTGGATGTGTTGTACAAGGAAAGGAATTCATCTGATTACTTCTTTGGGAGTGTTCATGTGATAATAGAGCGTTGGAGTTGATAATATTCAGGTTCAGGTCAGAGTGGGTGACTCTCAATAGTGGTTCTAATTGGTTCAAGGATGTAAGCACGGTGTCTAAGGATTTTGGTTTCGTTGTGTGGCTGAAGACCAATATTTTGCAGCAGAGTGTGAAGAATAGTTGGAGAATTTTCTATGTTATCATTGGGTCTGCGGGGCAGTATTAGAGAAATTGAGGAAACAGTTTTGGATTCACGGAAGGTCCTTCAGAATGGGTGTACCAGTTAGAGATGCTATTGTGCGCATAAAGAGGGTATGAGATGGTTCGTGGGCATTAAGACGATGTGGTCTCGTAATCCGGGTCACTCGGGATGAGTGCTGATTGAGTTCGTTATGTTTTTGAATGAAGCTATTATTATTTCTAAGGCAAGTCAAGAGTAAATTGGAAGACGTTGGGTCGGTTAGTAATGATTTGAATTAGCGTGATTATGACAATGACCAGTTCCTTCGGCCTGTTAAGTTATAGTGGTGGTTTGTGGTCGTACGTGCGGGCTTGACAACCACCATAATTTGCTGGATTTTGGGAGGTATTCGATTCCTTTGGCCTTGTTATGTGTAAGCGTATTCCGTAAGAGTTATGGTGGTTTAGACTACAACTTGACATTTGCAATTTCTGCGATTATGGGAATTCAGTAGCGTGTTCCAATGGTTCTTCTGAAATGTGTTAAGTGAAAGGTTTCTAGCCAATGAAGTGTTTATTCTACTAGTAATTTAGGGGTTATGATGAATTCTTGTACTCTCGCGTAGCGGCATGATAGGTACGGTCAGCGATATGGAAATTGGAAGTTGAGGATCAAGGTTGTGGCTCGGTGTTGATAAGAATGTCACGAGCTCGGATGGGCATGGTGGAATTCATATGTTCAAAGTATGCTGGCATTACTTTCGGACAGTCTGAGGATGGTTTGTTTTTTGGAAGAAGTGTTGGGTATGGAAATGCGGATCCTTGACTAGCACTATGGAAATAGCATGGTCGATGGCCATTAATGTTCAGATTTTACTACCTGGTGCGGAAGGTTGTGGGAGTATATCCCACGGGAAATTGTATAAGTGTGACATGTTAGTCACTTGATTGTTAAGGATTGAAACCAAGTATGGAGATTATGGTACTATCACTAATATGAGATTTTATGCCTGAAAGGCGCTCTATTCCTTTGGTAGTGTACTGCGGGAGTTTGTTCCAAACTGGATGGTAGTTTGTTTGTATCATGAATAGGGCCATTGTGGATCCTTGAAAGGTTGTTGGCCCAGTATGATATGATCAGAATCGTCTTGAGGTCCGTTGGTGAGTCTAATGTGAATGTATGCTCTACGTCAGGTCGGATGTGTTCATTCAGCGTAGCATTGCTTACGGAGGAGTCTTCAGGCATTGGATGTTATTCCCGTCAACAACTATTCCATGTAATACTCTATTGTGCCATGTGGGTTGTGAGAAGACTTGATTATTCGCACATGTGTTATGATCCTGTGTAGCTTGTGGTGTTATATGAGTAAGATGGCTCTTGAGACGCAGGTCATTTATTGCACCTTAGTCGTGCTTGGGTTTTGTAGCGTATGACACTATCTGTCTCCCCAGGGTTGTCTTATACACTTCGCATGCTTATGGTCGATATTTGGGCATTTCGTAAGTATAGGCATTTTGGCTTGATGGGTGTTTCCTTATTGATTGTTATGTGTGGATCAGGTGGCATGCCGCCACGAGTATATTATTTGGATGGGGTGGCACGCCGCCACAGATATGTTGTGTGCATCGAGTTGCACGCTATAACGATGTCATATTTGGATCGGGTTGCATGCCGCAACAGTGTCATATTTGGATCGGGTTGCATGCCGCAACACTGAGATGTTGAGTACGGTTCCTTATATCTATTCTTGTGTATTTTGTTTCTCATTCTCTGAGAAGGGTTCATATCTTTTGTTCCACCATTTTATTCGTTACGCGGTCTAGGTAGTTCTTTTCCAGAGTTCATTCTTCCTTATGTGTCATATCCAAGTTGTAGCTTGTTGGCGCATTGATGGCGTCATATGAGATTTTGGTTAGTGATTGAGATGTTTCATTGCCGGAGTAGCTTGTACTGGGTGAGACAATGTTTTTGGACCTGAAATTGGTGCGAGCGAGTTTATGCAAGGTATATTAAAGAGAAAGTGTCACTATTCAGCTCAGAATGAGGTAACAGTTCTTGCCAAGCGAAGAAACTCTGTGAGTTATTGATTTGACGGGTGGTTATGAGTTACTGCACATCTCTTTCATCGTTGCAGTGTTGTGAGGATTGAAACCGGGCTTATATATGTTATGAGGTATACTACGGGCGTCGGGTCAGTGAATTTGCAGTTGTTGTTCTTGGAAAAGGTTTCCTTGGGCAAATGAGTTATGCGGTGTGTTGGGTGATGTCAGCATGGGGGCTTGATCATGTGTGGGTTCAGCGTGTGGACATTGATACGGAGTTTGTATGTTAGAATCAGGTCTTGTAGAGAAATTCGGAGGTTAGAATTTGGTTATGAGGCTTATTGACTAAATAAAATGGAGGATCTTCAGTCTGGCTAGAGCTAATGTGCTCAACTAGGTTGTGGTGGCACGCATAGGTGCACAAGGTATTGAACAGTGATTTTGGGACAAATTCATGTATCATGACTTGTGCGTATGGTCGAAATTGAATTTCGGGAAGTTCGAAGTTGTTTTGGATGGAAAATTCTCATTTCGGAAGCTTAAAGTTGGAAGAGTTGACTAAGGTTTGACTTTTGAGTAAATAACCTCGGAATCAGGATTTGAAGGTTCCAAAAGGTTCGTATGATGATTTCGGACTTGGGCGTATGTTCGGGTTGAGTATCGAACTGCCCGGGAGCATTTTGGCGCTTGTTGTGGAAAGTTGGCATTTAAAGGTTTTAAAATTTTATAAGTTTGGTTTGAAGTAGATTATGATGTTATCGATGTCTGTTTGGGGTTCTGAGCCTTGGGATATATTTGTATCGTGATTTGTGACTTGCACGCAAAGTTTGGCGTCATTCCAGAATATTTTGATATGATTCGGACGCATCCGTCAAAGTTTGGAAGTTTGAAAGTTGAAAGAAGGATTTTGATCATCGATTCATAATTTTGATGTTATTCGTGGTAGTTATAGCCTTTGGATAAGTTTGGATAAGGTATTGGTACTTGTTGGTGTGATCGGACAGGGTCCCGTGGGCCTCGGGTGAATTTCGGGTGGATTTCGAATGGTTAACGGGTTGAAACTCGACTAGGGGAATTTGTTGAAGTTGTTGTCATGACAGTTGCGGGTCTCATTGTACGCCATCGCGAGTGAAAGTTCTAGATCGCATAGAGTTGTTTGTGGTGACTGGTGAAAATGTTGTATGCGGTCGGGAGATTAGGCTTGCGATCGTAGTGCTGTGGTTAGTTGTGCTACGCGAACGCGTGAGAGAAGACGCGTTCGCAAAGAAGGAAGGGAGGGCATGAGAATTTCCATGCGTTGTTCATCGCGATGGCATAGGTTTGGGTTGCAGAACATCGCATTCGCATCTGGTTGTCTGCGTTTGCGTAGGCCATTATTTAGGGCAGTGAATTTTGGCCTTTGCAATCGCGAAGGTATTTTCGGGATCGCGAAGAGGACAGGGCCTCGGCATATTGTTTTAAATCGGGAGTTTGGCTCATTTTCACCTCATTTTTTCAATGAGAGCCGACTTTGGAGCGCTTTTGGAGGGCCATTTCCATCATCAATCTTGAGGTAAGTGATTTCTACACATTGTGAGTTAAATACATGGCTTATATACGGATTTAAATATGAAAATTAGTAGAAATTGTGGGATTTTGGTAGAAAATCTAGAAATCGTATTTTTGAATTTTGACCATGAAATTGGACATATAATTTAGGATAAATTATATATTTGAGTTCGTGGCGTTATGGATAAAGTTTATCTTCAAAATATTTTAGAATTCGAGCACGTGGGCCTGAGGGTTGACTTTATTGACTTTTCGAGCGGAGTTGGCAATTGTTATGAATTCATTAATTATAAGCATTGGAGTATATTTTTTATTGCTTTGCACATTATTTGACTAGTTTTGGACCGATGGGCATTGGTTTGAGGAACTAGAGAGGTGTTGGGGCCAGTTATGGAACTTCAGAGCGAGGTAAATCTCCTGTCTAACCCTGTGAGGGGGAATTTACCCCGTAGGTGTTATATTCTTATGTGCTACATGTTGTGGGAGCTATACACGTATGAGGTGATGAGTGTCCGTACGTATTCTAGGATTCCTGATTTGTCCGGGTAGACTTAGGTTCACGCTATGCTTTAATTGTACCATTTGAATTATCCTTGCCTGTATAATTCCTTTATTTCGCGTTGCGACTTGAAACTAAGCTTGCGTAGAGCGATAGACTCGCTATTGTAGAGATTTGACGAGCTATTTGATTAGCCACAGAATAATTGTGTTTTCCCTTATGAAATTCTCTCGCATTGTGCGCTTTCATTGAAAAACTTCTTTACATTTCATAACTCACATGTATCTTCATGAGTGGGGTCAAGGATAAAGATTCATATTCTAATGGGATCAGGCCATTCACCTCGGCAGTATAATAGATGCATTTATAGTTCGTGTCGTTCGATCCTCGGCAGTGCACACATTATTACGTACCCATGCTACACTTGCTGCACTTTTTGTGCAGGTATATATATATGATGGTCTTTTGGGTACAGAGGCGCGGCTATTGCGGGGAATTTATGATTAGCTACAATCCATGTTACGATCCGCAGCATATAGAGTCTCCATCAAAGTTATTTACATTCTCCTGTCTAACTTGTATTCCACACAGATGTTGTATTTTATTATATTTCTTGGTAGATGCTCATGCACTTGTGACACCGAATTTTGGGGATTCCTACTGAATATTCATTATTGTAGTTCACGTAATTATTATCATTTTACCTTATAATTTATATTTTATACGGAAATTTATAAAGAGAATTCATGGGCTCCTACGAGTACCCGATGTTTTATTTTATTTGTTTAATGGGAATTATGATTTCAAAAATATTAAAATGAATAATTAAGTTAAAAATTCACCGTTGGCTTTCCTGAGGGCGACGTTAGGTGCCATCACGGCCTATAGAGAATTTTGGGTCGTGACAAGGTAACATTTTTCCGTCCATGGTCTCCAACTCATATGTTGCTTTTCCAGCAATACCTCGAACTCGATATGATCCTTCCTAATTCGGAATCAATTTTTCTACATTTGCTGCCTGTGTTGACTGAAACACCTTCCTAAAGATAAAGTCCCCAATCTTGAAATATCAAAAATTCTCCCTTCTGTTGTAATAATATAGCTTAATCCTTTACTTTTGCTCTGCCATCTATTTTAAGGTTACTTCCCTTCGTTCTTCTGTCAAATCCAAATTTGTACGAAATCCTTCCTCATTAGATACTTTATTTGTATGTTCGAAACTAGGGCTGGGTTCTCCTATTTTCACTGGAATTAGTGTCTTAGTACTATAATTAAGCAGATAAACTAAGATCAATTAGTCCAGAATTTCCTTGGATATTTTACTATAACTACCGGAATGATCTGCTCTTTGTAGGCCTATTCTACATGAGTAAACCTCCACCTTTCCAAGTGTTGGCTAGTTCTACATACAAATACAGTAGAGCTCACTTAAAATGAAGCTGACGCTCCTTTATGGCCAATACAATTAATAGAAACTAAGTATGCCCAAAGCAGTTATAGAGTTAATTAAACAATATTAAATCAAAATAGTGAAAATATTGGAAGCAAGTTTCAGGAAAGAGGAACTGATTCGCTACAACAGCTAAAGTGTGCACATTTGATCAACAACAATAGGATATCATATTTTACGAAAATTATCCAAAATCAATTAATTTGAAGATCAATCAGTCAAAACTAGTGTTGTCACGACCCGAAATTCCCACCTTCGGACCGTGATGGCGCCTAACATTTCACTTGCTAGGCAAACCAACGTTAGAATAATATTAGCCACTTTTAAACAATTTTTAAATTTATTAATACAAAGAAATAACTACGGAAGTAAGCTCTGAAATATAGTGAATAATTCATAAAACGACGGTGTCTAAATACCATCCCAGAATTGGTGTCACAAGTGTTCTAGAATAATACAAATAAAAGTCTGAATAAAATAAAGTTGTCTGAAAGTAAATACACAGCTAAAATAAGATAGACGGTGACTTCAGAACTGTAGACGATGTGCAGTTATACCTCAAGTCTCCTCTGAGTAGCTGAAATCTGAGCAAGTCTATGGTACACCGTTGAGACCAACTCTGAAATCTGCACAAGAAGTGCAGAGTGTAATATCAGTACAACCGACCTCATGTATTGGTAAGTGCTGAGCTTAACCTCGACGAATTAGTGACGAGGCTAAGGCAGGTTACTTACATTAATCTGTACGCAATATTAGTAACAGCAACAATAATAGAAATAAATCAGGTAACTCATTTTTAATAGTTGAAGCCAACTCAGCAGACATATCTAATTATTATTTTCATCAATTTTCGTTACAGTGTGCAAACCGCTCCCACAATATATTCATATTTAATCCTCCGATATATTTATTTTAGTCAAGTATATATATATAGACTTTTAAATAAGTCTGTTGCGGCGTGCAATCCGATCCCCCAATATAGACTTTTAACAAGTCTATTGCGGCGTGCAACCCGATCCTCCAATATGGACTTTTTTAATAAGTATGTTGCGGCATGCAACCTGATCCCCCAATATATGAACTTTTTAATAAGTCTGTTGCGGCGTGCAACCCGATCCCCCAATATATTCATTTATCAATTGTTATAGAAGAAATTACCCCAATAAATGCAACAATTAATATAAAATTATAAGACAACAAGCATACAATAATTATGATTTAATTATGAAACAAACAATGACAAATAATAATTTATTATGAAAATCATGGAGAAAATAGGCAGTTTAATATTTAATATGCTAAATTTCAAGTAGCAATTAATACACATAAACCAAATAACATGTAACAATTATTGCAGGAATTCAAGAATTAATATTTGTCAAAGAATAGAAAAAAAATAATTATTATAACAATTAATTCGTGTCTTAGAATAATTTATGATTTTCAAATAATTATGCAACAATTAATTTGACGACGTATAGACACTCGTCACCTCGCCTATACGTCGTTCACATGCATTTCACATAACAAATAATTTAAGGGTTCTATTCCCTCAAGTCCAGGTTAACCACGATACTTACCTCGCTTTGCAAATTCCAACAAATTATTCGACCACAACTTTTCCTTTTGAATTTGTCTCCAAAAGCGTTAAATATATTCACAAATAATTCGATATACTCAATACGAATCATAGGAATTAATTACATATGAATTTACTAATTTTTCGGATAAAAATCTATAATTTATTTAAATATTCGCCAGTGGAACCCACGTCTCAAATCCCGAAAAAACTCGCAAAATCCGAACACCCGCTCCGCTACAAGTTCAACCATACAAAAATTATCCAATTCCGATGTCAAATGCACCTTCAAATCTTAAATTTTCTTTTTTGGAAGATTTGATAAAATCTGATTTTTTTTTCATAAATTCACGGATTCATGATGTAAATGAGTATGGAATCATGAAATATAATCAATATAGGATAAGGAACGCTTACCCCAATTTTTCCCGTGAAAATCGCCCAAGAATTCGCCTTACCCGAGCTCAAAATGAGTAAAATTCTCGGACTCTTCGATTCATACACTGCCCAGGCATTTCCGCACCTGTGGTGCCTGGGCTCGCACTTGCGAGCTCGCATTTGCGAGAAAAATCTCGCATCTGCGAAATGGGGCAGCCAAGCGAGGCCTCGCATCTGCGGAGAAAATATCTGCACTCGTGCTGCCTTCCGCTTCTGCGATCGTTGAGTCCGCTTCTGCGGACGCGCGGGTGCGTGCAATTTTCAGCACTTGCGAACTTTTTCCCAGCTTGCCCAGGCCGCTTCTGCGATGGAAGGCTCACTTCTACGAGCTCGCACCTGTGGTCCAAAATCCGCAGGTGCGATTATACCAGAAGGCCAAATATCAGATTTTTTCTTAAGTCCAATTCTTGTTCCGATTTCGATCCGTATCACTCTCGGGGTACTCGAGACCCCGTCCGAATATGCCAACAAGTCCCATAGCATAATACGGACTTACTCAGGGTCTAACATCACGTCAAACAACGCTGAAATTACAATTCACACCCCGATTCAAACTTTGAGTTTTAAACTTTTCAATTTGAAATTCTCGTGCCAAAATATATTAAATGAATCCGGAATGACTTCAAATTTGTCACACAAGTTTTAAATGACATAACAGAATTATTCAAATTTCTAGAATCGGATTCGGGATACGATATCAAAAATACAACCCCGTGGTCAAACTTGGAAATCTTTAGCCTTTAAATTACTAGTTTCCGTTAAATGGTCATAACTTGAGCTAGGGACCTCCAAATTAAATTCCGGGCATACGCCCAAATCCCAAATCAAGATACGGACCTACCAAAACTGTCAAAATACTGATCCAGATCTGTTTGCTCAAAATGTTGACCAAAGTCAACTTAGTTGAGTTTTAAGGCTCTATTTCACATTTCAATCCATTTTTCACATAAAAACTTTTCGGAAAAAAAATATACGGAATGCGCACGTAAGCAGAGGAGTGATAAATTGTACTTTTTGAGGTCTTAGAACACAGAATTAATTATTAAACTTAAAGATGACATTTTGATGCATCACATTCTCCACCTCTAAAATAAACGTTCGTCCTCGAACGAAGTTAGAAAAATAAAAGTACCTGAGTTGGTGAATAAGTGTAGATATTTACTCCGTGTATCCGACTCAGATTTCTAGGCAGCTTCCTCTACCGGCTGACCTCTCCATTGCACCCGAACTGAAGGATAACTCTTAGACCTCAACTGCCAGACTTGTCGGGCTAGAATAGCTACCGGCACCTCCTCATAAGTCAAATCTTTGTCCAATTGGACTGCGCTGCAATCTAACACATGGGACGAATCACCATGATATTTCTGGAGCATAGATACATGGAACACCGGATGAACCTCTGATAAACTAGGTGGTAATGCAAGCATGTAGGCTACTTCACTCACCCTTTCAAGAATTTTAAAGGATCCGATATACCTATGGATCAACTTGCCCTTCTTTCCGAACCTTATTACACCTTTCATAGGTGAAACCCAGAGCAATATTCTTTCTCCAACCATGAATGCAATATCACAAACTTTATGATCGGCATAACTCTTTTTCCTAGACTGAGTTGTGCGAAGTCGATCCTGAATAACCTTAACCTTATCCAAGGCATCCTGTACCAAATCGGTACCCAACAACTGAGCCTCTCCCAGTTCAAACCAGCCAATTGGCGAACGGCATCGCCTTCCGTATAATGCCTCATATTGAGCCATCTGAATGCTCGACTGGTAGCTATAATTATAAGCAAACTCCTCAAGTGGCAAGAACTGATCCCAAGAACCTCCAAAGTCTATAACACAAGCGCAAAGCATATCTTCCAATATCTGAATAGTGCGCTCTGACTGTTCGTCTGTCTGTGGATGAAATATTGTACTCAACTCAACCCGCATGCCTAACTCACGCTGTACAGCCCTCCAGAAGTGTGAGGTAAATTGCGTACCTCGATCTGAAATAATAGACATGTGCACACCGTGTAGGCGGACAATCTCATTAATGTAAATTTCAGCTAACCTCTCTGAAGAATAGGTAACTGCCACTGGAATGAAATGTGCTGACTTGGTCAACCTGTCCACAATGACCCAAATTGCGTCAAATTTTCTCTGAGTCCGTGGGAGCCCAACAACAAAATCCATAGTGATACGCTCCCACTTCCACTCAGGAATTTCTAACTTCTGAAGCAAACCACCAGGTCTCTGATGCTCGTACTTAACTTGCTGACAATTCAGACACTGAGCTACATATGCAACTATATCCTTTTTCATTCTCCTCCACCAATAATGTTGCCACAAATCTTGATATATTTTGGCGGTACCTGGATGAATAGAATACCTGGAACTATATGCCTCTTCAAGAATTAATTCACGAAGTCCATCAACATTAGGCACACAAATACGACCCTACATTCGCAGAACTTCATCTTCCCCCACAACAACATGTTTGGCATCACCGTGTCGCACCGTGTCCTTAAGGATAAGTAAATGAGGATCATCATACTGCCTCTCTCTAATGCGCTCATATAAAGAAGACCAAGCGACTGTGCAAGCTAGAACCTGACTGGGTCCTGAAACATCTAACCTCACGAACTGATTATCCAAAGTCTGAACATCTGCAGCTAATGGTGTCTCACTAACCAGAATATACACAAGACTGCCCATACTCACAACCTTTCTACTCAAAGCATCGGCCACCACATTGGCCTTTCCGGGGTAATACAAAATGGTAATACCATAGTCTTTCAACAACTCCAATCATCATCTCTACCTCAAATTAAGATCTTTTTGTTTGAACAGATACCGAAGGCTACGATGATCAATAAATACCTCACACGAGACTGTGCCGCAACAACTGGCTGAACTACCCCAACTGGCGGGGCTACTGGAGCCTGATTCTGGGGAGCTATCTACTCCGGAGCGGGAGTAGTGGGAGTTTGTGCTCCTCCCCCAGCCGGTGAGATGGTTGGCGACACTAGAAAAGTACCATTCTGGGTCACGCCCTCCATAAGACTCACCAACCGGACTAGAGCGTCATGAAGCACTGGAGTGGCTGTAAATCCTTCCGGGACCTGAATTGGTCTAACTGGTATATTCCTAACTGGAATTTCCTCTTAAAGATCCACCTGAGGTTCTACAACAGGTGCAGATGCTCGAGCTCTGGACTGAGCTCTACCTCTGCCTCTGCCTCTGCCTCGGCCTCTAGCACAACCTCGGCCTCGACCTCTACCCCTGGCCATAGTTGCCACCGGAGGCTCTGGTCCCTGTCCATCGGAGAGGTATTACGTATTCTCTCCATCTGCGAGAGAATAAGAGTAAAATGGTTCAATTATTGATGATAGAATAAAATCGCACGACAAAATAAGAAAGAAGTGATATTGTTCCTAAACTTCATAGCCTCTGAGAGATAAGTATAGACGTCTCCGTACCGATCCTTCAGACTCTACTAAGCTTGCTCGTGACTCGTGAGACCTATGTAACCTAATGCTCTGATACCAACTTTCACAACCCGAAATTCCCACCTTCGGACCGTGATGGCGCCTAACATTTCACTTGCTAGGCAAGCCAACGTTAGAATAATATTAGGTATTTTTAAATAATTTTTAAATTTATTAATAACAAAGAAATAAATGCGGAAATAAGGTCTGAAATATAGTGAATAATTCATAAAACGACGGTGTCTAAATACCATCCCAGAATTGGTGTCACAAGTGCACGAGTTCTAGAATAATACAAATAAAAGTCTGAATAAAATAAAGCTGTCTGAAAGCAATTACACAACTAAAATAAGATAGACGGTGACTTTAGAATTGTAGACGATGTGCAGTTATACCTCAAGTCTCCTCTGAGTAGCTGAAATCTGAGCAAGTCTATGGTACGCCGCTGCGACCAACTCCAAAATCTGCACAAGAAGTGCAGAATGTAGTATCAGTACAACCGACCCCATGTACTAGTAAGTGTTGAGCCTAACCTCGACGAGACTAAGGCAGGTCACTTACATTAACCTGTATGCAATATTAATAACAACAACAATAACAGAAATAAATAAGGTAACTCATTTTTAATAGTTGAAGCCAACTCAACAGTCATATCCAATTATTATTTCCATCAATTTTCGTTGCCGTGTGCAAATCGCTCCCACAATATATTCATATTCAATCCTCTAATTTACCGCTCCCACAATATATTCATATTCAATCCTCCAATATATTTATTTTAGTCGAGTATATAAATAGACTTTTAACAATCTGTTGCGGCGTGCAACCCGATCCTCCAATATTGACTTTTTAATAAGTCAGTTGCGGCGTGCAACCCGATCCCCCAATATATGAACTTTTTAATAAGTCTGTTGCGGCGTGCAACCCGATCCCCCAATATATTCATTTATCAATTGTTATAGAAGAAATTACCCCAATAAATGCAACAATTAATATAAAATTATAAGACAACAAGCATACAATAATTATGATTTAATTATGAAACAAACAATGACAAATAGCAATTTATTATGGAAATAAGGGAGAAAATAGGCAGTTTAATATTTAATATGCTAAATGTCAAGTAGCAATTAATACACATAAACCAAATAGCATGTAACAATTATTGCATGAATTCAAGAATTAATATTTGTCAAAGAATAGGAAAGAAATAATTATTATAAGAATTAATTCGTGTCTTAGAACAATTTATGATTTTCAAATAATTATGCAAATAATTAATACAAATTATACTCAATACGAATTATATGAATTAATTCCATATGAATTTACTAATTTTCCGGATAAAAATTCAAAATTTATTTAAATATTCGACAGTGGGACCCACATCAAAAATTCCAGAAAAACTCACGAAATCCGAACACCCGTTCCGCTACGAGTTCAACCATACAAAAATTATCCAATTCCGATGTCAAATGGACCTTTAAGTCTTAAATTTTCGTTTTTGGAAGATTTTATAAAAATCTATTTTTTCTTCCATAAATTCACGGATTCGTGATGTAAATGAGTATAGAATCATAAAATATAATTAATATAGGGTAAGGAACACTTACTCCAATTTTTCCCGTAAAAATCGCCCAAGAATTTGCCTTACCCGAGCACAAAATGACCAAAATGAGTAAAAATCTCGGACTTTTCGATTTATACACTGCCCAGGCATTTCCGTACCTGCGGTGCTTGGGCTCGCACTTGCGAGAAAAATCTCGCATCTGCGAAATGGGGCTGCCAGGCGAGGCCTCGCATCTGCGGAGAAAAAATGCGCACCTGCGCTGCCTTGCGCTTCTGCGATTGTTGAGTTCGCTTCTGCGGACGCGTGGGTGCGTACAATTTTTCGTACCTGCGGACTTTTGCCCATGCCGCATCTGCGATGGAAGGCTCGCTTCTGCGAGCTCGCAGTCCAAATTCCGCATGTGTGATTACACCAGAAGGCCAAATATCAGATTTTTCCTTAAGTCCAATTCTTGTTCCAATTTCGATCCGTATCACTCTCGGGGTACTCGGGGCCCCGTTCGAATATGCCAACAAGTCCCATTACATAATACGGACTTACTCGGGGTCTAATATCACGTCAAACAACGCTAAAATTATAATTCACACCCTGATTCGAACTTTGAGTTTTAAACTTTTCAATTTGAAATTCCCGTGCCAAAACATATTAAATGAATCCGGAATGACTTCAAATTTGGCGCACAAGTCCTAAATGACATAACGGAGCTATTCAAATTTTCAGAATCGGATTCCGGTTCCGATATCAAAAAGTCAACCTCGTGGTCAAACTTGAAAATTTTTAGCCTTTAAATTACTAGTTTCTGTTAAATGGTCATAACTTGAGCTAGGGACCTCCAAATTAAATTTCGGGCATACGCCCAAGTCCCAAATTATGATACGGACCTATCGGAATTGTCAAAATACTAATCCGGATCCGTTTGCTCAAAATATTGACTAAAGTCAACTCAGTTGAGTTTTAAGGCTCTATTTCACATTTCAATTCATTTTTCACATAAAAACTTTTCGGAAAAAAATATACGGATTGCGCACATAAGTCGAAGAGTGATAAATAGTATTTTTTTGAGGTGTTAGAATACAGAATTAATTATTAAATTTAAATATGATATTTTGGATCATCACAAGTGTAACACAAGAAAATGACTCTAGAAAGAGAAAATGACCACCACCACCCACCCACCCACCTAAAGTTAAAGAAGATACAGCAAAGAGTTTACACAAGGAATTTTTGAATCTAAATTAACCCATTTCTGTAATCAACCAAATAAGCATTACTCACCCTATAAGAAAACTCATTTCTGCCCAAAAAGAAAAAGTCGAACCAAGAAAAACATTAAACACAACACAAAGAAGTGGAAAACAAGGCAAAAGGTAACAAAATCATCCTAGTAGAAACATAACGATCAACCCAATAAAAAATATTCAATAATCACTAAGCAAAAAACCACATTTAGTTTGACTGACTTCTTGAAGAAAAATAAAGAAAGAATTTCATCAAGAGTTAAAGAGAAATTTTAGCTTCAATTTCCAACAAACTAAACCCTACCTTTTTAAGATCATGTGGTGAATAACATTGTAATACAATGCTTATGTACCTCGTTACTTAGCAGCATATGTCCTTCATTCCACTTTGAGAACAATTTTCATAACAGAGATATGAAAAGAGGAAAATGAATACAATCCCTCAAGATATGGTTGAATTTGGAATATTATAATCACGGAATATGCAAATTAATAGAACTGAAATTTGATAATCTCTAGCTCTAGATGATTATTATGTTATTTAAAGAAAGGGGCAATCCAATAAAAGAAAGGACAAGGTGAAAAGGAAGATAAAAATGCAAAAAATAGAGAGGCCACAACCCAGAATCTTGTTCTCTTAGTTCCGCCAAGCAGTAGCCTTAGAAAACATATAGAGGAACCAATTCAAAAAATAATAGATTAAAGGAGTACGAATCAATTAAATCGATCAACTATTAATCTAATAGCAGCCAAATACCATAAACAACTTAGCAAACATAGAAAAACCTATACTTTCACAAGTCCCAAAATGTCATAGTTGGATATCAAAAATCAGAAGTCGGTACCCGAAAAGCAGGATTTTTTTCCGATAAAGACAAAAAATTGAAGGAGAAGAATGGTTTATGCAACAATCTTGAAACCTACACAAAATGAGAAGTTGGATACGGATGAGAAGCAGAAGATTGACAATGAAGATTGATCATAATCGAGCAGCATCACACCAAAATCAATTGTAAATAGATTGCAAGCAACCTGCTGGGGAAGAAGAGAATTTATCTGGGGATGGCGGGACCGTGGCAGGGTAGAGACTATGACAGCGATATTGTTAAGCACCTAGGTTTTCCTAGAGCATACATCGTTCAGTATCTCTTTCGAATTGTTTTCCTATCGTTTTCTAATTAGAGGGAAAGTAATTTCTTGTCCAAAAAAATTAGAGGGAAAGATTTTATTTTGTTTGTATGGAGGGAAAGTTAAGATAATAAAAATTAATTTCAATTGGTGATTTTAGTGGTAATTTTTTTTATTAACGGTAAAAGGATATCTTTTACTGGCTAATGGTCATGTGCCGCTAATATTTCAGCTTAAATGATTCTTAGCGACAATTACCTTATTGTTGCTAAATAATTGCCTCCAAATGCCTTTTTTATAGTAGTGTATCGCCCAATCCTTTACTTTTGCGTTGCCATCCATATCAAGGTTGCTTCCCTTCGTTTTTCTGTCAAATCTAAATTTGTACGAAGTTCTTCCTTATTAGATACTTTATTGTATGCTCGAACCCCAGGCCGGGTTCTCCTATTTCCACGGGAATTAGTGCCTTATTACCATAAATAAGTGAAAATGGAGTTTCTCCCGTGCTTATTTTTGTCGTTATCATGTAGACCCATAATACCCCAGGTAGCACTTCAGGCCACCTGCCTTTTGATTCTTTTTTTATATTGTTAACAATAATTTTATTTGTAGACTCTGCTTTTCCATTAGCTTAGGGATGATACGATGCTGAAGTAATCTGTTTAATTGTCCATCCCTTGCAAAAATCAGTGACCTTTGCTCCCACGAATTGTGGCTCATTATCACATACAATTTTCCTTGGAACCCCAAATCTGCATATTATATTCCTCCAAATGAAGTCGATAACTTCCTTTTCTCGTACCTGTTTGAAGGCACCTGCCTCCACCCACTTAGAAAAATAATAAGTTAAAATTAATAAAAATCGTACCTTTTATGGTGCTTGAAGCAGAGAACCTACGATATCCATTTCTCACTTCATAAACGGTCACGGTTCGATAATCGAATGAACAAACTCTGCCAGTTGATGCATATTTGCATACCGTTGACATTTATCGCACCTCGTTACGAAGTTTTCCGCCTCGCCTTCCATCTTTGGCCAATAATACCCTACTCTTATTAGCGTTTTTACAGTTTGTGAGGGTCCAAGGCACAGGGCTAAAGGTCCACCATACATCTTTCAATACAAATTTCCTTCTAATAAGCAATACCGAGCTACTTTTATTCGCAGAAGTTGTGATTGTTTTTATCCTCAAGTAATATTCCATACTGCAGATATTTCACAAATTTATTTCTCTAATCCCATGTTAAATTATTAAAATTTACCTCATTCTTGGTTTGATCAAGCGCTGAGTGAAATAAGTGTACCACGATTGTATTTTCCGTGTTTGACACATCAGATACTGATTCAAGATTTTCCAATGGATGAGCCTCAGCATTTTCTTCTTTTGGTATTTGATCAACTTTTCATACTCGGAACAGACACAATAATTCCTGCACCTTTTTCAAATATTTTTGCATTCATGTTTCTCTAGCCACGTAATTCCCTTGTATTTTATTTACCACAAGCTGTGAGTCTCTTTTTGATTTCAATTTGGTCAATTCCCATATCTTTTATAAGTTACAAACCTACAATTACTACCTTATATTCTGCTTCATTATTGGCTATTGGGTAAC
This sequence comes from Nicotiana tabacum, assembly GCF_000715075.1. NCBI lineage: Eukaryota > Viridiplantae > Streptophyta > Magnoliopsida > Solanales > Solanaceae > Nicotiana > Nicotiana tabacum. Next base: position 79,103,492 of record NC_134088.1, on the reverse strand, counting down.
GTTTTATTGCTTGCCTAATAATTTCTCCTGAGAGTGAAATTAAGACAATACCCAACCTGCTCCTTTTACATTTGAGGATCCATCATTATATAATGTCCAATCCCCCAGATTAGATCCGGTAATATTCGTGCCTTATTTTCAGCTTCAAGGAGTAAGCTTGAACTGAAATCTGCTACAAAATTTGCTAGTACCTATGACTTTATGGAAGTTCGAGGTTGATAAACAATATCATATTCACTAAGTTCTATTGCCCATTTAGCTAATCTTCCTGATAACTCATATTTATGTAAAATATTCCTTAATGGAAAGATAGTTACGACAGAAATAGAATGACATTGAAAATAGGGTCGCAACTTTCTTGAAGCCATTATTAATGCTAATGCTAGTTTTTCTAGATGAGGATACCGTGTCTCAGCATCTAACATTGATTTACTAACATAATAAATTGTATATTGCGTACCTTTATCTTCTCATACCAGTACCGCGCTTACCGCTGCTTATGATACGGCTAAATAGATGAGTAATCTCTCTACATCCCGTGGCTTTGACAATGGAGGCGGTTTTGATAGATATGCTTTCAAATCTTTCAAAGCTTGTTGACAGTCATCAATCCATTCAAATTGATTTTAGTTTTTTAATAACGAAGAGAATTTAAAATACTTTTCTCAGAATTTAGATATGAATCTGCCCATAGCTGCTACTCTCCCTGTCAATTATTGTACTTTCTTTTTACTCGTGAGTATATTCGGTATTTATTCGATTATGAGTCGAATTTACTTTAATTCCCCTGTTAGAGATAAAAAAACCTAAAACTTTACCTGAGGCTACACCAAATGCACATCTCTCCGGGTTCAGCTTTATGCTGTACTTGCAAAGTATTTCAAAAGATTCATTCAAATGCCTGAAACGATCATTCGCATGTGCTGATTTCACTAATATGTCATCGATGTAGACTTCCATGGTTTTTCCTAAATGTTCTTGGAATATTTTGGTCACCAATTTCTGGTATGTAGTTTCGGCATTCTTCAAACCATAAGGCATGACTTTGTAATAGTGAGTCCCCCTATCTATAATAAACGATATTTTTTTCTCGTCTAGGGGATCCATTTTTATATGATTATATCCAAAAAAACATTTAGAAAACTTAGTAGTTCATGACCAGCGGTGGAACAATTAGTTGATCTATATACGGTAAAGAGAATGAAACTTTGGGGCATGCTTTATTTAGATAAGTATAATCTACGCATACTCGCCATTTTTTATTTTTATTTGGCACTTCAACGGTATTAGCTAACTAGTCAGGGTACTTTACCTATCGAATTGAACCAATTTTCAGAAGTCTTAGTACCCCCTCTTGAATTACCTCTTTTTTGAATGCTCTTTGCTTTTGCTTCTTTTGCTTTACCAAGGGATGTAATGGATCTTCATTTATCTTATGAGTTATTACCTCCGGTGGGATAAGTGTCATATCAAAGTGCGATCAGGCAAAACAATCAGATTAAGTGCGTAAAAACTCAATTAACTTACCTTTCAATTTTGGGCTTAAGTTTGTCCCAACATAGACTTTTCTGCTGGGCCATTTGATCGAATAATACAACAACTTTGAGTTCTTCCGTATTTGTTTTAATAGTCTTGTTCTCCTTCGGTTCTTGGATCACATCGGGTCTCACATCTATATCCGTTTCATTCTTTGCTCTTTATGTTAAGGTAAAAAATAAATTCTCCTCAGTTAGAAACTATAATGGCTATTTGTCATCCTCGTCTTTGGATGTTCCGCTTTCCACAGCAACTGTGTTGGTTTCTCGTGTCGTTTTCTGATCTCTCCTGATTTGACGAATTCCCTATTGTGATGAAAATTTGGTAACATGATGTAATGTGGACGACACCACGTCCATGTTATAAATCCACGACCTTCCTAAAATTATGTTATAGGCCATGTCTGCATCCACCACTTGAAATTTGGTGTCTTTCACGACACGCTCGGCGAATGTCGATAGCATAATTTCTTTGAATTTTCGAACCCCGACAAAGATCGAACCTTGGGTATTGCATGATCATTCATTTGTATCTCCTTCACCACTCTTAAAATATAATATTTATAGAGCTACCTGGATCAATCAAAACTCGCTTCATGCTAGTATCATGAACAAGTAAAGATATTACCAATGCATCGTTATGAGGGATTGACAAGCCATACGCATCCTCATAGTCAAAGGTAATGTTTTCTCTATCCAAGACTTGCCAAACTCGTGTTCCATGGTTCACCTAGATCTTGGTTGTTCTTTTCATTGTCGTGTATGTAACTTTGTTGACCTCCTCACTCCCGGTTATAACATTCACCGTCTTTTTTGGCGATGGGGGCTTTGGTATTTTTTGTTATTTTTCATATAAGACTGTTTTCCTTTCTCACTAAATAGTTCAGTGGGATAACCTTTTTTCAGTAAATAATCAACCTCTGCTTATAAGAGCCTGCAATCTATTATTTTTTGATCATGATCATTATGTAATTCACACCAGAATTCCTGACTTCTTTTGCTGGGATATGAGCTCATCTCTTTTAGCCATCGCACCTTATCACCCATACCTCTTAACACAACTACTAACTTAGAAGTACTGACGTTGAAATTATAATCTCCTACTTTTGATTGGGAATTTTGATCGTTGCTTCTTATTATATCATGTTCCTTTCCAAACCGAGAAAAGAACTTGCCTCCTTCTGCCTTGATCTCTGATCAAACCATGCATGTTCTGGTTTTGACATAAGATCTCGTCCTGCAGATCCCATGTAGGGCTCGTACCTATTTTTTCCGGATCTCCTTTCTGATTTTAAGCGCCTAGGTTCGAATCTCTCCTCCGCTTTTGGTTGGGACACTATATCTTCTTCTATTCATAACTTTGTACTATACCTGTTATAAGTATCATTCCAAGTAGTTGCAGAAAAATCCTGTAAGCTTTCCTTTAACCTTCTCATGGCTTTAAAACTTCTCTCGTTCAAGTTGCTTGCAAATGCCATTGCTGCTCAATTATCAGGTACACGAGGTAATATTATTTTTTTAGCCGGAATCAATCCACAAATTTCCTGAGTAATTCCGTACTCCTTTGCTTTACCTTGAAGATATCTTCCCTTCTTTTCTCTACTTTTTGAGCTCTTGAATGTGCTTTTATGAATGAATCTGCAAGCTTAACAAAAGAATCAATTGAATTTTCAGGTAAGAGAGAATACCATGTCAGTACCCTTTTAGTAAGGGTTTCACTAAATTTCTTCACCAATACTGATTCGATTCCTGCTTGGTTAAATCGTTGCCCTCAACTCCTGTAGTAAATATAGTGACATGATCTTGTGGGTCAGTAGTCCCATAATACTTGAAAATATCGGGTATCTTAAAATTTTTTGATATTGGTAACAATGATGCACTTGGCTTCCATGGTTGCTGTGAATACTTGTCAATATCCACTTCTTTAATCACGGGTGATACTTCCGGTATCTATTATATCCACTCGTGTTGTTCCTTGAGTTGTTTCTGCAAGGTCAGTACTAGATTTTGTAAATTAGAATTATATGGCGTACCTGACCCTCGGGCCCTAGAATTATTTGGTATTTTCCCACTTCTAGCCCTGAATGAGGATTTTCCATAGTTATGTTAACTGGTGGTGGAGCCTGAACAACACTCGACAGCTCACTTGCGAAATCATGCGAGGTTTCACCAATCTGTTGAGTAATAAATTACTTCGAGTTATCTTGCTCATTTGATTGTTCGTCAATTTATTGTCCAGCATTACGATTAGCAGATCTGACAAGTGAATTTTCTCGTGAACGCGGTGGAGTATGTGTGCGAGTGGTGTGGAGGAGCCCCTCATTGTCGTCCATCTTCCACCGGAACAATTTCATTAGTGGTAGACATAATTTATTACTAAAGACAAAATATGTAAATGGAAAGTGAAAATATTAGAGTTTCCGGTAACGGAATCAATTTGCTTAACCAAAAAGTAATTTTTGTGGTCAAAACAAATAAAAAGATAATTCGGGTTTCTAATAATCAATTTTATTTCACTTTTTCTAATATAGTTGAATATCAAATAATGAAAAAAACATATTGAGAGAATAAGGAAAAAAGAATCTTATTGATAATCGCAGCTTCCTTCCAGAATAAGATCTTCTAATATAGCAGAAAGTAAAAATGTAAGTAATTGATAGTAGTATAATTTCGTGAATTCCTTGATGATCGTACAAAATATGGTAGGGGGAGGGGTTTATATATAAGGGTACAATATGTAATTGCTTAATTCTCGCCCATTACAAATATTTATTACATTGATTGCCCGTTACTTGAGTAATTTGTAACGGTTATGATAAAAATAGTCAATCGAGCACAATGAGGGATTATATCGATTTCTTTCCATATCCGTGGCTATTAATGAGTCTTCCTTCCTTGTAGCCTTTAATTATGCATCCCACACTTATCTCTTCTTTTTCCGTTGTCAAATGCGGTATCTTTGTAAACAATTCCATTGGTTTTTTTACCCATGATTCTCTTAACCTTCATTTTTTTTTATTGCTTTGACTCTCATGCTTGCTACTTGTCAGCACATTATTAGTCCATGTGGCGGATCTATTTTTCCTCCCATACACACCTGTTGAGCTACTATTGCCTAAAAATTCACCATGTGTATGTTTATGTTTCTCTTTTATCAACGTGACTTTAAAACAGAATACTTAAAAATGGAGAAAATACTAGAAAACATTCCAATAAAAGCATAAATTAATAAAATCACCCACATATTCCAACAGAAATTGGCTGCTCTCCAGTTTCTACAGCAAGCTAATTGGCAGCGAAGAGCGGCTTAATGGTGGCAATTGGCTATTTGCTTATTCTTAGACTACAATGCCATTAGTCAACAACAACAATAACCCAGTATAATTTTACTAGTGGGGTCTGGGGAGGGTAGTGTATACGCAGACCTTGCCCCTACAATACCATTAGTCGTTTGGACATAAAAAATTAGATTTTCAAAAAAAAAACGTAATATTTAAAATTAAATTAAAAAATAATATTTAAAATTTAAAATTATATTTGGACATGTATTTTCACTTGAAAAATATTACAGGTTTGTGAGTGGGAAAACAAGTCTTCTCCGGGAAACTTGAAAAAGTTGTCAAACCAGTTTTTTGTTTTTGAAAAATCTATAAAAACTTACGAATTTTCATGGACAAACACATTTTTTGAAAGAAAAAAAATGAAAAAAGGAAATTTTTATGGACAAAATAACGGGTCGTAAGGTAAGAAAAATATAAGCAAACTCGTAGCAAAAGAAAAAAGTACATCTTGGTAAGAAATTAATTTTGTACAATTAAGTTCAGTTTTTTCTTCATTTATTCTATTTCTAAATGCCATACGTTAATTTATAACTGACTTTAGAAAATTGCTAAAAGTCTTCATGTTTGTCTACGTTGATTAGTGACGGTTCACTTTAGCGCATGGACCTTTTCAAAGTTCTTAACGTTTCACTTTTTAATTTTCTAAAATTGATTTGGGTTTCTTTTAGTCAGTTATCTACTTATCTTGTACTTGCTTGGTTATTGGTGAATCTATTAAATTCCAACGTAGGTAAAGTCAAAATACGTATATCAGTGATAGACCACAATGCCCAAGTGTGAACATGACAATTATTTCGGATTATTAGAAAGATCCTTTTGATTAGTTTACGATGGGATAAAATTTATTAGACTTGTAATTCAGCCTTTTGACGCCCATCGTATTCTAGGTTAATTTTTCTAGTCTTTATTGGGACTTTTCGTTTAGTAGAAATTAGTGCACTATAAAAAGAAACGTAAAACTGGAAAAGATGCCAAAAGGAAAAGCCATTGCTACAATCTTATGTATGAACACATGAACCTGGTTCAAGTTAGATGCGGTGTTTTAAAAGGCGTGGGCGTATGACGAGACGTTTTACATATGTCTCAGTGGTGCGTAAGCTTTGAGGTACGGGTCATAAGCCCCATAAGTATTTAATTTTTAATATTTTATAAAATAATATAATTACAGTAAATATTTATAAACAGGTAAAATTGCATAAAAAATGAAGAAAACTATAAATATGTGAAAAATATATATATAGATGTGCTTCATCCCCACAAAAAAGCGTGTGTGTGTGTGCGCGCGCGCGCGCGCGCGCTTCATCCCCACAAAAAACTAGTGAAAACAATCTATTATACGCTACTTAAAAGCTCAAGAAACTTGAGTCGAAAATAATAAAGTTTTCTACATGAAGGAACAAAAAGGATAACTAACCTTCAATTTGAACTTTGAACTTTGAAATTGCTGCTATGAAGGAGAATGGAGTTTTCTTTGTATTTGTAAAAAAAAATTGAATATTCGTTACTTTTAGGAGATATTAACAGACTAGCGGATAAGATAAAGAATTGGGAAAGACCATGAATTGAGGCTTTAATCAATAAAAAAGGTCTTGACTTTTAAATTTAATACATTTCAGTATCTTTTTAAAACTTTTGAGTAATTACCAAGCTCAATTTTGAAATTTTGGGTATTATATGAAGGACTTATTCAATAAATTTTGTTTTAATTTGAAAAAATCTCTAGGGCTTACGCCTCACTCAAAAAACTCGCGTCAAACGCCTGGGCGTATGCTCCGAATTGCTGGGCATACGCCTCTTGAGACTTTCGTCCTACACCATCGCCCCGGGGCATTTTTGATGCCTCGCCACAGGGCTTGTCCCGAAAACGCCTTTTAAAACATTGGTCAGATGTTCTCTGCAAAACTTTTGTACATGCTGCATAAATAACTGAAATATCCTGCTTGAGTTTCTCAAGAAAAATAATAAATACGGATTTAACTTATATCCACTATGTATAAATGATTTTTCAATTTTAACCTTCTGTTACTTGCTTTATTTTTGGCAGTTAAATTCCACTTATTATGAGTACTAAAATTGATTACCTATTATATGATTTGATCGTATAAAATATTACATTGCCGGTATATAAATATTAAATCCATCAAATATAGTTGGATGATAAACTTTGATGATACTCGCGTTGGGTTTGAGTTCATTTTGTACAAATTTGAGTTTAGATTTGTTCAAATCATTATATTGTTTATGTAGAACCTAAAATTAAAACTAAATTTTGTACATCAAATTTGTAACAAATGACTAAAGAAATGGTGCTCCCCTTAACTTCAAATATCGGCTACACCACCGATAGTTGAATAAACGGAAAAGGGACAGAACTGTCCCTGAAGTGTTAGAATTGGTACAAAAATATCCTCCGTCCATCTATTTGAATAAAAATACCCCTACCGTTATTTTTTTGGCTCAACATTACCTTTATTACTAACAGAAATTTCTAGGGGATTTTTTTTTAATTAATATCCACGTGTCACTGTTCTATTGGCATAACTTAAACTTCAACCAAAATATAATTAAACTCACCCGTAATCCGTCCGAATATTGACCCGCTCCGATTTTAAAACATAACTCTCTTTCTCTCTAGTAAAAAATTGGCAACTATTATTAGAACATCATATGAACCCAATATGTATGAAATTGCACAATACCAATTCCCCATAGCAGAAAAGCTTACATATTAATTAATAGAACAAATAGCGAAATAAATTAAAAATAGAAATACACATTACATAAACAGTAAAAAATCAAAAAAAATCCTCAAATTTTCATAAAGGAATGACAAAAAATAGTGAAGAAAACCTTCAGAAATTTCAAATAAAAAAAATTATACAATAAAGAATACCCATTACATCAACAAATTAAAAGAACCTAAACTTTTTGCATTAAGAAGAACATGACAATTCCTTCCATTTTCCATAAAAATTATTCTAATAGAGAACTCAATCTTGAATTTGCCTCATGAATAATAGTAGACATACACTCGTAACAAAATATTCACTAAAACGAAATGGCGAAGAGGCAGAGGTGAGAGAGAGAGAAAGAAAGAAAGAATTATGTTTAAAAATTATGGCGGGTCAATAATCGGGCGGGTTTAGTTATAATTTGATTTAGGATTTACGTTAGGCCAATGAGACGATAACACATGGATATTAATTAATTAATTTTTTTTCCCAGAATTTTCTATTAGTAATAAGGGTAATGTTGAGCCAAAAAAATAACGGTAGGGGCATTTTTATTCAAATAGGTGGACGGAGTATAGTTTTGTACCAATTCTAATACTCAATGGCAGTTCTGACCCTTTTCTCTTGAATAAATAATATTCTATTGTTCATTTTAAATTGACCCGTTCATCTTGACTCAAGCAGATAATAGGCGGGTTACTACTTTAACCCGGTTTAACTCCTCCAAATATAGCTCAGCTCCGTGTTTGGCACTCCTATTTTTTGCAAGGGGTGCACGGGCAGTGAGTACAAGCGCGTTCTGTGTTAAATTTTAGTTACGACTATATATATATAGCTGAACAGACTATCTTACACGCTTTACTTACAATAACAGAAAGTTTAAAAGCTCGGGAAATTCCAGCAAATATAAACAAGAAAGAGAATGAAGTTTCCCCATACTTAAAAGTCATATTCTCATTTTAATTTCTTCTATTCAAACTTATCTCTGTATAAAACTGATTCCCATTTGGCATTCACACACCTTCGCTCTTCTTCTTCCCTCTATTCCTTTTCAATTAACCCAAACCCTCCCTTCAAAGATCATCTTCAAATTAGTAGCAACATATATAGAGCAGGCTCAAGGAAATGAACAATAATAGTATTGTAGAGAAGGCTATCAACAGCCTCGGAAAAGGCTTCGATTTGACCTGCGATTTTCGACTAAAGTATTGTAAAGGAGATGAAAGACTTGTGTTGCTCAATGAAACTGTCACAAAGGAGATCATGGTACCTGGTTTTGGAGCTTTTAATAATATCCCTGTTGATATTAAATGTGATAAAGGCGATCGAGTTCGATTTCAGTCTGATATTCTTAGTTTTAATCAGGCAAGATCAACCTCTTAATTCTTCCTCATCATCTTCTTTAAGTTAATTATCAAATGTTTGACTTTGTTTTTTTGGGCAAACAGATGTCTGAATTTATGAACAGAAAAAGTTCAGTGGCTGGGAAAATACCATCAGGATTGTTTAATTCAATGTTTGGGTTTCAGAGTGGTTCATGGGCAACTGATGCAGCTAATACAAACTACTTAGGGCTTGATGGTTACTTCATTATATTGTTTGATGTTCATATTGATAGAAGTCCTCTTCTTTTGGTTGATGAAGTTATAAATGCTGTTCCTTCCACTTGGGATCCTGCTGCTCTTGCAAGGTAACTTTAATATCATCTCATTTCTTTTCATTTTTCACCTTTTAATTCAAATGTACTCCATATTTTTACACAGGAAATCTATTATATATACTAGTATTTAGAGTTATATTACTCTCAAAAACATAAATTTAGCATAATACGTGACTAAATAAATCATTTTACAGTTAGTAATTCATTAAATTTCAAAAGTACATAATTTCAATCAATTGAAGGTTAATGTGCTTAACCAGATACTACATGGGTCAAAATCAGAATATATCGATGTTTTATGGACTAGAAAGCAAATGTTTCGTTAGGAAAAGGAAACAATAAACAAATTTATAGGTAATTGACCTTGGAATTAATGGCGTGCAAATGGGGGTGATGTTGACCTGATCAACTGATTAAATTCAATAAGAGAACACTGGAAGTCAGAATCAATTACTCTCTTTTTCTTTTTTCTTTTTGAAAATTACACTGTTCATAATTGGCATCATCTCTTTTGTGACATATTTCGTTTTTTGAAATTTAAAATATGTGAAACTTGACCAATATTTTGAAATAAATTTTTTAATCATATTGACGTGAGAATAACTACAATTTATATTTTTTTTTGTAATTTTTTAATGTTTAACTTTTAATTTTAAAATATTAAATTGAATAAATTTAATTTAATTTTAAAAATAAGTCAAATTAATTCTCAATAAGAAAAATATGTCGTATAAATTAGAATAGAGATAGTATTCTTTTCCCCTGTTTTGGCCAAAATTAGCTTAGAGTAGAATTGTTCCACCGGATTAATCTACACCCGAAGATCTGGTGGCTGAGACTGTTCCACATTAGAATGCCTAGAAGTTTTCAAACACCAAAAGAGCCCCCTAATTAATTTCATGGGTGGTCATTCAGCCCATGAAATTAAATGTATGGATATTAAGTGACTTTTGGGTAATAAACATAAAATTGAATGATATCCCCTAATAATTTTTGTGTAACAAAAGAAAGAAAAGTGATTTTTGGATAATGAATAAAAAATTGAATGATTTTTACATAACAAAAAAAAAAAAACAATTTTTGCGTAATGAATACAACGTTTAATGATCACCCATGAAATTTACACTTAATTTGGAGAAAAGGAAAATTTTGGTCGCTAATGCGTTTAATATTTTATGGTTGTGCCAGAAAATCAACAAATTCTATTTTTGATTTTTTTTTTTGGGTTATATATACAAAAAGGAAACTATGCCTTTGACCTTTAAGATTTTTTTGGGTAGTTTTTTCTAGTATTTAACATAACAAGACATGAAAATGTCTAATTAAAGTACGTTAATTCAAACCTTAAATTACTTTAAAAACATTGCACAAATTAAGAAGATCAAGCATACTATAAAATAGAAAGATGACGATGCAGATCTACTTAAAATAACACTATTTCGTGGTTTAGAGCTTAATCTTCAACAAAAATGATTACTTTTATACTATAATTATCATTTCACAAATATAAAAACTTGAAGAAGAAAACTTGGCAATGGGGAGAACAAGTCTAATTAAAATTCGTGCAATCAAACCAAAAACTATATTAAATTCATTAAAATTTAAGAAGATAAGGTATACTATAAATGGAAAGATGCTGATACAAACTTAGTTAAAGTAACGATCTTTTCGTGATTTCGACCTTATTCTTTTTTTATAAAGGGCCAAAATGTCCTTGAACTATTTGAAATAGCTCAAAAATGCCTTCCGTTTGTTTTTTATACGAAAAATATCCTTGCCGTCTATGTTTTGGACCACAAATGCCCTTAAACCGTTAGTCTTTCCATTGAATGTGACATGACAGTCCAACTGTGTTAGATTTGCTTACATGATCATCCACCTAAGCAATCCAGCATAGCGAAATTATTTTTTCGAAAAAATTATTTTTTCGGAATTTTTATTAAAATACAAAATCAACACTTATTCTGAAAAAAGTAAAAATATTTCGAAAAACTTATTTATTTCGGAAGTTTTTATTAAAATACAAAATCAACACATTCCGAAAAAAGTAAAAATATTTCGGAAAACTTATTTATTTATTAAAATATTATATATAATATACAAAATAAATTATTTAGTTATGATGAGTGAGATAGAGGATTTATGTTCTACTATTTTAAATGCTTAAGTTGAGGATTTATTGCACGTCGAACTTGTTTAGGCAACCTCGAATTAAATATTTGGGGGTTATTTTTCCGGAATTTTTTTTTATTTTTTTCGGAATAAATGTTGATTTTGTATTTTAATAAAAAATTTCGAAATAAATAATTTTTTCGGAATTTTTTTACTTTTTTCGGAATAAGTGTTGATTTTGTATTTTAAAAATACTTTTCGGAAAAATAATTTTGCCATGCTGGATTGCTTAGGTTGATGGCCATGTAAGCAAATTTAACCTAGTTGGAATGTCATGTCACCTTTAATGGCAAGACTAACGGTTTAAGGGTATTTGTGGTTCAAAACATAGACGGTAAGGATATTTTTGATACCAAAAACAAACGGAGGGCATTTTTGAGCTATTTCAAATAGTTGAAGGGCATTTTTGGCCCTTTTCCGTTTTTTATATAACCATAGTTCTAAGTCAGCTTATGCACACTTCAGTTAGTTCTACAAGGTACCTAAAACTTGAATAGCTACCAGCTAAGCTAATTCTGTCCGCAAGATATGAATCTGAAACCTCATAATTCTCAACCCACTTTATTGACTATTAAGCCATACTCTTAGGTGCCCTAGTGGTCAATAAATATAAAACCTTAAGAAAGAAAATGAGGAGTTGGCCTATATTTAATACAGATAAACAACACGTTAACCGGCGGATAAGATGAGTTTTTGAATATGATCACTTTTGGGAGAATTACTACTAGCTAGTCTCCCAAACTTGAGGAACCCACAATTTGAGGCTTTACACATGTAAAAGTTAAACCCATTAGTTATCCATTTTTTAAATGGATAATATAGTTCTTTTCCATATTTGATCTGTTTTTAAAAAGTTCATTATCCAACCCATTTTTTAGTAGATAATATGAGTAATTAATTATTTTCTTTTAATCATTTTGTCACCCCCTATTCATATTTAATATAATTGATATATAATTTTTATTAATTACTTGTGATTTGTGACAGGTTCATAGAGAAATATGGTACCCACATAATTGTGGGGTTGAGTATAGGAGGACAAGATGTGGTCCTAGTTAGGCAACACAAATTTTCCAACATGGAACCATCACAACTCAAGAACCAATTGGATGAACTTGGTGATCAGTTATTCACTGGCATTTGTAACTTCTCTCCTCACCAATGCAAAACACGAGAACAAAAGCACAAGGTTTCTTCTTTCTAATAATCCTTCTATTCTTTTTTTCAAATTAATCTCCTTTTTCTGGAAAAGAGTTCTTTGAATTGATTGCAAAAATCGTATGAGAAATTTTTCCTCCTAACATAAGTCTAAATTTTGTACTAGTTCATTTAACCTGACTAGTCTATTCATCAAATATAGTTAGTTTAAACATTCTGAGTAAGCTCGAATTAATGCCAAGACATAATAATGGAGATACTTCCTGAGTTAAGAACTTTTTCAGATATCATATATATAAAAAAACTCAATTGAACTGAACATTTTTTTTTTTTTTTTCTTTTTTGTTTCTGAATTGCAGGCTCTGGAGGCGTTCAATGTTTTTGATCCACAACCCAATATCTTCAGCGACTTCCCATCAGCTACCACAAAAGATGTATGTTGATAATTGTTAATTTTCAATCAGCTTATCCATTTTATAATGAAAAATGCACCTAAATTTTCCCATGAATAAAATATTCCCTCAAATAAAAAATTGAAGGAGATATCCATATCTAGTAACTTCCAGGAGGTACTTTTACTTTTAAGTAACATAAATTATATACCTATAGGTATTATTTCAATCTATATTGAAAGATATTTAAGTGAAGATATCGATTTTCCAATATTAGATTTTTAAAACAAAGTGAACGTGTGATGCTCGCTTTTATAGAGTACTTAGAGGTTGTTTGCTTTAGTGTAATTTACGAAGGTTAGACTAAGTTTGATAATATTCAAAACAAATGAAAAGAGATCAAGATTGGTGGCAGTTAACAAGGAACTTGATTCCAAAAAAGGGGAAAGCCACGGGTGTGGGGAAAGAGAAGCAGGTGGGAGGGGTTAAAAATCAGAACGTTATGAGTCAGATGTCTCCATTCCAAAACTTAAAGAAACTTTTCTCTTCATTTTTTTTAAAACTAATTCATAATTACACCAAAATTTCATAGTAGTAATTTAATAATTACCAAATAATTTGACCTTAAAACCTAAAGAAAGGTCTGGATGAACCTGATTTTTTATTTGAGTTTTCATGAATTGATAGGTCAATTTTCTTGCTTTGATTTGTATCATACACAGATCATATGTCCAAATTCTTCAGCTAATAGAGTAACTTTGACATTAGAAGATTCTAATATAAAAAACCTGGGAGCTTTCTTTGAATTTATTAACTTACCAATAATTTGCAAACTATCAAAACTCTAAAGGTTTCCAAGTCAATATTAACCATTAGATTCTTGGAAACTACTAAAGATAATTAGGATGAAGTCATTTTCTGCTGCCGACTTTGTCTTAAAATCAAAATATCTCTCTAACTTGATTATGTGCATGTATCTTCAAGGATTGAAAAAATTTCACTGGAAAAGAACTAGTCAAACTTTATATATTAATCACTCATGTATATAACAAGGTTTTGGACGAGACGTGACTGCTTAATTTAATCTACATTCTAGCTGGAAAAATCAAGAAATATATATATATGGTTGACAATCAAACACAAGTTCAAGGAAACTGAAGCATGCATAAGAAGCGGGAAAATAATACGTACTTCCGGTTTCTGAAAATAATATTTGCAGGGAGTAACAGTGATATGTTCAAAAAGAGGTGGAGATTTAACAGCAAACACACACAGTGAATGGCTTCTAACAGTAGCTTCAAACCCAGATGCAATTGGCTTCAACTTCATTCCCATTACTTCCCTTCTCAAAGGTCTTCCTGGCAAGGGTTTCTTATCACATGCTATCAACCTTTATCTTCGATGTAAGTCGATAATAATTTTCTCTCTTTAATATTAATCAATAATTAATCTCCATTTTTATTTAATTACACGAAAGGTAGTTTATGTTTCCGAAAAATGTTTCATCAAGTCTTTTTCTTTTTAGCTAACTTCCTCATTTTAAATTATTTTTTTCCATTTGATTGGTGAGAGAAAAAAAATGTTCTTTTTGAATAAATGCCAAATTGAATTAAAGGTCTTTATCTCTACTTTAACCAAGGATGTTACAATAATTCAAACATGAAATAGAGGATAATGTGTTAGTTGAACTACATATGTCAGATAGTAGATTTTTGTTTTTGAATAATCTAATGTATATAATATATTAAATTAATGTATTGATGTGCAGACAAGCCACCTATAGCAGATTTGCAGTATTTTCTGGATTTTCAAGCGCACAAGATGTGGGCCCCTATTCATAATGATCTTCCTTTAGGCCCAACTACAAATAGGTCCATTCGACCTCCAGCCCTTCATTTCAATTTGATGGGCCCCAAGCTTTACGTAAACCCAACTCAGGTAAATTCGATCGCTCTGGGGTTTTTTCACTTTTAGCCTGCGCAAGAAATTATTTATATTTGTTAGCCAAAAAAGTATATAAAATTTATATATAATATATAGAGTGTATATATATACAAAACATATATATTTTTCGGCTATTTACTTTGAGAGCGTGTCATTTTCCCATGGTTCTACCAAAAAGTGAAAAAGGAAAAGAGTTACTTATCTTTCATCGAATTTAGACTGAATTTGCAGTTTAATAGTTGGAACTTCATTCTGCACAAAGTAACATAGAGAAATTATGTTATATTATCTGTTTTCTTTTTCATAAATTTAAATTTACCTTGTTCAACATTCATGTTAACTCCACAAACCCTTAAAAAGTTTGTTTATGATTTATGAACATACACTATTTATTATCAGGTAATTGTTGGAAAAACACCGGTAACTGGTATGCGACTTTATCTTGAAGGGGTGAAGTGTGACAGGTAATGCTTTCTTTTGATTGCTCGAGATCATACTCCTTTTAGATAAGTAATATTCCTTCAGTAAAAATGTTTGGTATCCGTTGCACTAATTACATTCTTGCAATTTTTTCCTCTATATACTATAATAAAGACTTATTTATCATTTTTCTCAAAGTTTTTCAGTTTTCAATAAATATTTTAACTTTTTAAACATTTTATATACAATATCTCTTAAAAGATTCTCACCCAATTATTAATGCCTTAATCTTTAATTAAGGGATTCAGTTATATATTTTCCTTTTTCACTCCTCTCATCTCTCCCTCTTCTTTTATGCAAATTTGTCTGCCGATTCACGTAGCTTTTCACTTAATGTTGGTCCCCACTTCTTACGGTCAAAACTACACATAATGTTTGGTAATCATTAACACACATAAGGTTTACTCTACATTTGATTAATAAGAAAATAAGTAGTTGATTAATACAAATTAATATGGCTGCTAAATATTAAATTAAAAAGCTTTGAAGCTTTGAATTCGATATTCGAGTTTTACGAGTTTGTAATTTGTTTGGATTGAGTGATCTTGCAAGTGATTGAGAATATACTTTGAAGTTTATATCTTAATTTTGAGGGAGAATGATCAAGTATAGAGTTGGTTTTAGGTGAAAATTCAAATTGAAACTCGAAAAAGTTGCAAGAATTGTATGATAATTATATCTGATATATCAATACTTAAAACATAATTATATCATAAATGTATCATACTTATATCACGATTGTATCTAACTTGTACCTAATACATTAATACCTAAAACAATACCCGATACAATACTAATACAATTATCATACATTGTGATATAATTGAGATATATTTACGAAATATTGTGATACAATTGTGATCTTCATCTTCTTCAAGTTTCAATCACAACTATAAACTTAAAATTTGATATAATATTATATTATAATTGTATTAGTATTGTATCAGGTAGTATTTTAGGTATTGATGTATCAGATACAAGTAACATACAATAGGCATTTGGACATAAAAATTGTAATTTTTGAAAAAAGTAGTATTTAGAGTTTAGTTGAAAAATAGTATTTGGAATTTGAAATTATGTTTGGACATGCATTTCACTTGAAAAATATGCAGTTTTGTGAGTGAGGAAAAAAGTTTTTCTGAAAATTTTGAAAAACTCATTTTCGAGTCATTTTTAAAAACGTGTAAAATTTCATGGATAACACATTTTTGAAATTTATTTTTGCAAAAAAGGAAAAATAATTATGGACAAACGGGGCCACAATTTTGATACAATTGTGATAAATTTATGATATGCAACTTCGTTATCTTCGAGTTTCAATCTGAAATTTTATTTAAAACCAACTATAAATTAAACTTAAACAATTTTTCTCAAAATTGATATATAAACTACAATATATATTCCCCATCATTTGCAAGAAAATCCGGTCCAAACAAATCACAAATTCGTAAATTTTGAATATTAAATTCAAAGTTTTGAAGTTTTTTAATGGATGTCAATGGAGAACAACTGCAATTTTAGAGACAAAAGTTTTGCCATTTTCGTCTGCATTGTGAGAGAGTACCGATTTTGGGTGATAAGTAAGTGGGAGAGAGAATGAGATGTGAAATCTTTTGAAAAATAGATGAAATTCAAATTTTTAAGAAGGGGTTGGCGAAGGAGAGAATGAATTGCTAAATTGAAGGAATCTTCTATTTTCTTCTAATTAATAGTTTTGTACATAAATGATAAATATAGATATAGAATATAATTAAGTACGAACCTAAATAAAAGTGGTACATAACGCTCTATTATAATATAGCTGGCTAAATTTCCCTACATACTTCCATATAAATTTATAGTTCAAATTAATTTAACTATTTACATTTTTAACTTTGATATGATATTTTCTCTATAAAACTAACTTTTCAACCATCACTTTTAAACTTCCTTGTTCTTACAGATTAATATAAAATACAAGCGAAATAAATATTTTAAGCTCGACTAATTAGGGACGGAGTTACAGTAGTGCATGTTACGACAGAACTCAGTAATTTTTGTATAGATCTTGTATTAATTCACTTAATATGTATAAATAATTTATTTTGAATCTAGTAAACTACCTTTTCTAAAATGAAGAACCAATAAAGCTTGTGCGACTAATTATCTAATATGGGATGGAGGGAGTAACAAAGTAAAAGGGGAGGCAACTGATAAGGGACATTGCGAGAAAGCCAAACAATGAACACTGTATTATATTTTAGTTTTGATATTGTAAGTTTGTAACAAAACAGGATTGAATGAAAAGGAAAATTTATTCGTACAATCTTGGTTTGCTCACTGCTTGTACGATATGTGAATCAAGATGGTATTGTTTCAGGCTGGCCATACATCTTCAACACTTGCTAAACACTCCAGTACTCCTTCAAGACAAGATAGATGAACCACTAACATGGCGCGGATCCGAAGATGTACCCGACGATGATCGATACTTTGAAGCCATTCAATGGAAAAAATTCTCACACGTATGCACAGCCCCTGTAAAGTACGATCCTAAATGGATATCCTCAGGGGAAGACTTGAGCTTCATTGTCACAGGAGCTCAACTCCACGTTAAAAAACACGAAACCAAGAGCATATTACACCTTAGACTTTTATATTCCAAGGTTTCCAACTCTTGCATTGTGCAATCTCAATGGATGCAATGTGCCTTAGAAAGTTGTACAAAGTCAGGTAGTTTTTTGTCAGCTATTAGTACGCCCGGTTTATCTGAGAAGGAGAAGACGCCGCTAGTGGTGGTGGATTCCGGCGTGTATCCGACTGGGCCACCGGGGCCTTTGCAAACCCAAAAGCTACTGAAATTTGTGGATACAACACAGTTATGTAGAGGGCCATTGGATAGTCCAGGGCATTGGTTAGTCACTGGGGCTAAATTGGACTTGGAAAGAGGGAAAATTTGCCTGCGTGTTAAATTCTCCTTGTTGAATATATCTTCTTAACTTTGTGCTTTGTCTATAAGTTTTATAGGTAAAATATCCAGCTTCAGTTTAGTGGGAGAATTATTTATTCATCTATTTATTATTTGCACCCAAAAGGGGCACTGTAAAGTGATTCTTTTATTGTTGCTTAAGAAATGCAAGCTGGAGAAATCCTGAAATAATTAAAGGTTAGGATCGGATTTTCTGTTTTGCATATATTTGAATTCTCATTTATTTTAATATTTTTTATTAATTTTATTTTCTTGTGTTAAACATTTGAGTGGTATTGAAGTGCACTAGATGTGGTGGGGAAAAAAGTGAAAGTGAAGGTTATTACAGTACTACATCCATTTCGCGTTATGTGACACAATCACAGTTTCACCGGAAACAAAGTTTGAGAGAAGACGGAAAATGTTTTGGAGTTTGTACTCTTAAGCATGCTACAACATTATTATAACTATAAAAGTATGCCATTAAAAGGTAAAACGAGACTTTCAAAATTAAATTATTTTCAAATTCATGAACTAATAAGAAAATAATATCATATGAAATAGAACTAATGGATCATATTATCCGTCTCTTGAATTTTGAGAATGTACGATGGGTTAGATTTCAATAACAATAGAAAACCCTTGTGCTCATCGATTTAAAAAAGAACAATTCAACAAAGTTGCTCAATGAGGAAAACATGTAAGCAGTTGCATTCCCAAGTACAAAAGATCTTAGTACTATTTATTTTAATTTGTGATCAGCTTACTGTATATCTATTCATGTTATTATATAGTATATGTATATACCCACTCAAACTATGATAATACCCAATCTTGATAGGAGTACAAGTCTTTTATATACCCATCCAAATATAATAATAAATTACTAATGGACCCTTTGGACTCAGTTAGTGGTGCCAACATGGGCTGGACATGAGAAAGTCATAGTGCTGACTTAAGAACGTAACTGTCCAAGTTCTTGGGAATAAATCATTGTTAGACGTGTAAATTATTTGGGTTTTCTTCATCATTGTCTTCCTAGTATATTTTGAAGAAACATATATAGTGACATGAACACATGAGTTAGATTAAAGGAAGCATCCAAAAGATTTTTCCAAAAAAGATACATGGAGCAGTAATACTGCTGGGATCAGCACATAGTGAGGAGTCGTTAGCGTCTATTCTCTTAATTAGTTCGGTTCCCATTGGATAAACCTTCTGTAAGAGAAAAATACAGTCCACGGCCAAACCAGGATAAATAAAAACCGTTGTAGGATCATGCAACTTGGGCCTGAACATGACAAATGCAAATAAAAAGATCGAGACATTTAATTATAACTTGATATGTGTGCCCTGCTTTGTTTGTGGTTGGGGTATTATATTGCCAGTGAATGTAGGATAATGTTGTGCAATTGCCACTGGAATCTGGATGTAGGGTACTGTTGCTTTAGAATATTATTATTGTCATATTGATGATTAATTTCTTTGCTTTATAACACATGGCCAATTACAGCCTTCCAACCAAAATACCCTCCCCCCAATTAATTTAGCATTGAATTAATAAAATATGTTACGAAAACATGCACAGCTAGCTCATTTATAAATAGGCATGCACCAGTCATCTTAGAGTTGTTGCCTTGCAAAAACGGAATCTGTGTCCCACTCACTCTATCCACATTTATAGCTAGGCACTAGGAAGAAGGCTATATATGAGGAACAACTGTGGGAGAGAAAAAGGATAGTTGATCGATCATGAAGAAGAATAAGTATCAAGCTTTAGACAAAATGCAAAGATATTTCCCAATGAATGCTGGTGATGGTGCCTACAGCTACTCCAGAAACTCCCAATTGCAGGTATTTCAAGCACCATTTCCAATCTTAACTTAATGTTCCGAGAAACATGGAACGAAAAATATCTGGAATCAGTGTTTAAAACATATATAGCTTTGTAACTAATAAGAATATTTCGTCATGCATGTGAACGTATTCTTTTTCACTGATAGACAACTGTCTGATCAATTTTACTATATATATATATATACTTCTGTTGTTAAGGAAAGCTAGGCAGTTTTCTTTATATCTAATGAGATTTACTTGAAGGGCTCGAATAACCTTTGAGTTGAAAACCTGTAATTAATTAATTAGTTCTATTTAAAAGTTGTCAGTGGTGTCTAATACTGCTCCTAGTGTTTAATATAGATTCTTGTAATTCGAATATATATTTACCAACAAAAACTGTACATAACAATTTGCTCACATGAATTTTAGATATTAGATGTTGGTGAATTACTATGCATGATAAAACTGCAAATTCTTAATCAAACTTATGTGTGTTTTTCAACTGCAGAAAGAAGTGTTAGATGGTGCTAAAGAGATGGTAAGAGATGCAATTGCTGAAAAGCTTGACATCAAAAGCCTGTTATCAGCTTCAATAAACACATTTCGTATTGTAGACTTGGGATGTTCAGTTGGACCGAACACTTTCTCAGCTATGCAACATATTGTAGAAGCTGTAAAGGACAAGTACCATAATCAATTCAGTACAGATTCCACTATTAATGTTCCTGAATTCCAAGTATTCTTCAACGATCATATCACCAATGATTTCAATACCCTCTTTCGATCACTACCTGCCGATAGGTCTTATTTTGCATCAGGAGTTCCAGGGTCTTTCCACGGCAGGTTATTTCCCTCAGGATCGATCCATTTCGCACATTCATCTTGTGCTATCCATTGGTTATCTAAGTTGCCAGAAGAGTTATTAGATGAGAAATCCCCTGCGTGGAATAAGGGATTGATTCACTATGTAGATGCCTCAAATATTGCGGTAGTTAATGCTTATGTTGCTCAGTTCGACAAGGATATGGAAGTGTTCTTGAATTCAAGAGCTGAGGAGATTGTTCCTGGAGGAATAATGGTTCTGGTTTCACCATTTTCAGTCTATCGCCTCCTCAAATTTTTCGGATCAAGTCTTACTGATATGGTCAATGAGGTATATTATGTACTCTATGGTTTCGTGAAGATCTATTTTAATACTCTCGCCATTCCATTTTATGTTGACACATTTGCCTTTTTATGTCTCAAAGAGTCAATTACTTTATTTGAAAACTATGTAATTTATTTAATCCCGTTTTAGCTAGATTTAATAATTGACATAACTTTTCGGGACTTATTTCATATAAAAATTCACTTTTTTATGATGAGAGAGAAACGTGAATGAATATGTGAAACTCTTGCCGTCACTAATTTAATTATTGGTAGTAAGGGCAATTTTAGTATTTTACGCATATTTAATTTATGTGTCTAAATTCTTCCTTTCTTTCTTAGTGGTATCACATCAAACACTATAACATAAAATAGGATGGGGGAGTAGTTAGTTTAGCCGTATATTGGAATTAAGTTGTCTTTCTTTTTGACATATATACAGGGAATGCTAGATGAATCTCTAGTTGACGCATTCAATGTGCCAGTGTATTTTCCCTCTCCTGAAGACATGACTAAAGTAGTGGAGGAAAATGGTTGTTTTAGCATCGAGAGAATAGATTTGACATATTCCCAATCAAAGCTTGTGGATGAGGCTGATGCAAAGAATTTAATGACAAACCTAAGGGCTATTTTGGAAGGAGTTTTTATCAGTCACTTTGAAAGTAAAATCACAGATGAAGTTTTTGCGAGGACTATTCTCAAAAGTGAAGAGATCTCTGCATGGATGAAAGCTAATTACGAAAAACCATGCCAGTTATTTGTCGTTTTAAAGCGTAAATGAATTTCTGTGGAGGATTATGATTACGAAAAGGTTGAGCATAAAATGTCATTTGATTTTTAATAGTTTTATAATTTTCTTATGCTTTTGGTCATTTGTCGATAATTGCTACTACAAAGACCATATTCAAGTGAAATTTACTCATCTTAGATATATGCATGGCTATAGCAGATTTGATGAATTGGGGATAAGAGCTTATATAATTCAAGGAATTATTGAATGCATAAGTCAAGAGGTTGTTGTATTGAGTATTGAGATTTTAATGATTAACAAAGTTTGTTTAAATGCAATGATTCAAAGAACCAAGTCCTCAACATAGCTGCTTAATTGTTCTAAGAACCAATTCTTCAGGGTAAAGGACTAACTCCTCTGGTTGATGATTGTGTGTCTGTGCAAGACAATAACTTTATCTCAAAGTTACCCAGGTCCGAGTTTGGAAGAAGAAGGCTATTACATATGATAAGGGTTGTTGCCAAGAAGAAACGAACAAATTAGTGAGAGACAAGAGTCCCAAAACTGGTGGAGCCCTTGGAACAGTAGGAGTCCTATCAAACGAAAAGGTAACTATGCATAGGACTCCTAAAAGATTTCTAAGGCATTTAAATACTATTTATTTTGGACTTCTGAATTCATCCTTTACACATCAACTGAAGAATTACATGGTGTTCACTCTAGTGGAGTATCAGTATTATATTCTTCTTGATTCAATCTAGTGAATGTATTTTAGAAAATTGAGTTGTAATCAAGTGTCACAAACAATTATTGAGTTGGAGTGAGTGTTTGTTTTACAAGTTAGAGTAACCTGTAAATCAAATAGTCGCAGTAGGAGTACTAGAGAGTATTGAATTATAGTCTTGTAATTGATATATTTTGTATCATTGTTCTTAGTGGAGTTGAAAATCCTACGTAGTAGGTCGTGATTTTTTCACCTTTTGAGTCGGGTGATTTTCCACGTAAAAATCAATGTATATACTTTACTGCTTACTTTACTTCAAGTTTAAGGAACCGATAAAGAACTAAGTTCTTTAGTAAATCATACCGGTACTCAGATTAACAATTGGTATCAGAGTAGGTTCTCTCACACACACGGCTAACACCTAGAGATATCTTGAAAGCGAGATGAGTGCTCCACCCGAAATTAATGAAGGACAATCAACTTCCACACCACCCCTGTTCAATAAAAAATATTACAGTTGGTGGAAAGCAAGAATGGAAGACTTCCTGACAGCTGAAGTCTATAAACTATGGACCATAGTGAACCAAGGTTCATCAAATCCTACTAAACAAAATGCACAAAATGAAATAGTTCCTAAGTATAACGACCCCGTCGGTTGTTTTGAGAATTTGTGTCCCGTTTTCCAACTTAAGGCATTGAGCAGCTTCGTATTATATGTTATGACTTGCGTGTGTGGTCAAGTTCGATTTTCGGATGATTCGGGGTCAATTTAGAAGAAGGATTCTTATTTTAGAAGCGTAAGCGATAAGAGTTGACCGGAATTTGACCTTGGTGTAGGTGACTCCGAAATGGTATTTTGATGATTCTAATAGTTTCGTAAAGTGATTTTGGACTTAGGCGTGCATGTGGATTTGAGTTTGGGGGTACGTAGGATAATTTGAAGCATTTTGGCAAAAAAATTGAAAAGTTAAAGTTTTGGAAGGTTAAGAGATTTGAATTTGTTGATATCGCACTCGGATTACAATTCCAAGTGTTGTATTAGCTCAGTTATGTCATTTGAGACTTGCATGCAAAATTTGACATCATTCTGGATTGATTTGATATGTTTCGGCACGAGTTTTGAAAGTTGAAAGATTTGGAAATTCATAAGTTCTATTCGAGGTGCGATTCATAATTTCGACCTTGTTTGATGTGATTTGACACCTTGATTAAGCTTGTATCATGTTTTAAGATGTATTGGTATATTTGGTTGAGGTCCCGGGGGTCTCGGGTGGATTCCAGATGGTTAACAGATCGAATTTTGGACTTAAGGAGCATGCTGGGCAGGTCTAGTTCTGGTGCGTCGCACCTGCGCATTTTTGGAGCGCATGTGCATGGTCGCTTCTGCGTCGTTGTTGGTCGCTTCTGCGAGATGGAGTGTGCCTAGGTGCTTCACTTCTGCATAGAATTTTGGCACAGATGCGCAATCGCTGCTGCGAAAGGAGAGCTCATTTCTACGAGGCAAACCCCTTCTGTGGTCATTTGGTCGCGTCTGCGATGTCGCAGGTACGACATTTTCTTGCGCAGGTGCAACTACTGGTTTGGCTGGTTGAAACTGCAAATGCGAGTCATAACTCGCAAAAGCGAGCTCGAGGGCGCACATTATTGTCCGCAAATGCGGAAGACCTGGGCAGAATCATACAAGTCGAGGGTTTGGCCATTTCTTTTTTCATATTTTGAGTTATAGACTTCGGATTTGGGCAATTTTTGAGGGGTTCTTCACGTGTTCGATTGGGGTAAGCGTTCTTTATCCAAACTCTATCGTATTTCATGATTCCATCTTTATTTTTATCATTTAATTAGTGGTTTGAGTTGGAAAAAATGAGGATTTTGAGAAAAACTTTCAAAAATATAAAATGATAATTTGAAGGACGAATTGATGTCGAAAATTGATAATTTTGATATGGTTGAACTCGTACCGGAATGATTTTTGGGTTTTGTGAATTTTATCGGGTGCCGGGATGCAAGCCTGAGGGTTGACCTTTGGGGTTGACTTTTTAGTTTTAATTAAAAATCGAAGCTTTATTATCCGTAATTATTTCCTATGAGTTTTATTTATGATTTGAAGTTATTTTGGCTAGATTTGAGCCGTCCGAAGGTTGTTTCACTCGAGAAGGTTATTTTAGAGTATCGATCTAGCTTCTTTGAGGTAAGTATCTTGCCTGACTTTGTGTGGGGGAACTACCCCTTAGGATTTGAGTTATTTGTGCTAATTGTGTCATGTGAAGGCCGTGTACGCGAAGTGATGAGTACGTGTTTAGGGTTATTTGTGGAAATTTGACCGTTTAGGGCTCTTAGGTTCTTATGTTCATTAGATATGAAGTTGTTTTGTCATAATTAAATCCCTTATTTACTAAATTCACCCTTACATGTCTTATTTGGAATTAATTGCTTCATGTTCTACCCTTATTGCCGATTAAACTCTTACGTGCCTTAATTTAAGTTATTATTATCTCTTCCATAATTGTTTAACCTTAATTGAAGTTATTAGTATCTCTTCTGTAATTTGCTTAACCTTAATTAAAATTACTATTATCTCTTCCGTAATTTGCTTAACCTTAATTGAAATTACTATTATCTCTTCTGTAATTGCTTAGCCTCAATTGAAGTTTGTTATCCCTTCCATTATTAACGTATTCTTATTTGGGGTCATTGATTCATGCTATCTCTCTTTTCGTCGACTTGTACTTTTGTGGAATGATTGTTGCACATTATCTCTCCCTTGTTGAGGTATTCTTGTTGAGATCATTATTCCTTATTGTGGCTTTCTTTGTGATCCCGTTCTTCCGTTTCTTAGTGTTCTGATGTCTTTGAGATGATTTACTTGCCGTATTCGCATGTTATTGTTGTTGTTGTTGTTGTTGTTGTTGTTGTTGTTGTTGTTGTTGTTGTTGTTGTTGTTGTTGTTGTTGTTGTTGTTGTTGTTGTTGCTGCTGCTGCTGTTGTACGTTATGATTGAGCCGTGAGCTCCTTATTGTGAAATTCTGTTATTGTTTGGTTTCTCTGGAAAATTGTGATTTTTGGCACTTGAGGTGCAATTTGTTCGGTAGTGACTCTTGTTGACATTTTTCCATTCTTTTGTACTTATCTTTGATCGTTATTTCCTTAGCATACTATTAATTGTCTTTTTCCGTGTTTCACTATTTGTTTAGTTCTGTGTAGCAAATCTTATTATACTATTCGTTGTTTCAATTTCATTACTGTCTTTATTACACTGTACATTTTGTGATGATTGTTCCTTATGTGCCATTCATTGTCTCTACTCTTACTTGTTGACTTGAATTATGGTAGAACACTTGCACAAGCATACACATAAATAAATCACCCATATAAGTCTAAAAAGATGAATCCTGATGTTTTGACCATTTACATGTACTCCCGTGTACTTACCTTATGTGTGAGAGATTGTTGGCACGTGAGTGGTCCGTGCAGTCATGAGTCACTGTCACTCCCTTGGCACGTGAGTCGTTCGTGCTGTTATGAATTGTAATGTGGGCACAAGATGCCAAGTGATTAGGGTTCACGAATTGGGACCCGTGATTTGTGATTTTGAGGTTTGGTACCTCGTGAAAATTCTTGATTAAACCTGGTGTGAAAGCGGTTGTTCCTATTGAGTTGTCACTTGTTTTCCTTTATTTGGTTTCACCGAATTTGAACTGTGTTCAGCTTACTCTACAATGTTATTACCTGTTGTGTCTCGTTGTGAACAATTGCTTTTAGTTCCTATTACAAACATCATATTATTATTGTCATCATGCCTAGCATTCATAGAGATATTATTTCTTGTTAGTTCTACATTTATACTTGTTCAGATTGTTTAGTCCAGTGGGTGTCTTGATTGTTCCTCGTCACTATTCCACCGAGGTTAGTCTTGATACTTACTGGGTACCGTTGCGGTGTACTCATGCTCCGCTTCTGTACATTTTTTATTAAGATCCAGGTGCCTAGGATGTTGTTGATTATTAGCTAGCTGGTCAAGCATTGCAGTGGAGACTCAAGGTAAACCTGTCGTCACGTTCGCAGGCCTCAGAGTCACCTTCTAAAACCTCCTCTTGTACTGTTTATTTCTCTTCAAGAACAGTTGTATTTAGAGATTTTCTAGCAAACTCAATAGAGCTTATGACTTGTACTACCAGTTTTTGGGATTGTATGTTTCGTATAGAGATTTCTTTTTCATATTTAACAGTTGATGGTTGAATTTTGCTATTAATTCATTAAGTGTTAGGCTTACCTAGTCTTAGAGACTAGGTGCCGTCACGACATCCTACGGAGGGAAATTGGTGTCGTGACACTAAGGACCATTCTGCATTTGTGGTAGTAGATTTCAGAATGATGGAGAAGAATGCAAAGGCTAAGAAAATCTTTATCTATGGACTTGGTCCTGATGAGTACAACAGAATTTCTGTGTGCTCTAATACGAAGCAGATATGGGATGCACTCCAAAATGCTCATGAAGGAACAAACCAAGTAAAGAGATCAAGGATAGAACTACTTATGAGAAACTGTGAGTTCTTCTCCATGAAGGAGTCTGAGCCCATCCAGGAGATGATGACTAGGTTTACCATAATAACTAATGAACTGAAATCACTCGGAAAGGTGTTTACCTCAGAAGAGTTGGTCAGCATAGTTCTAAGGATCCTTCCAACTTCATGGGAATCAAAAGTCACAGCAATATGGGAAGCCAAGGAGCTGGACAAAATCTCACTTGATGAATTGGTAGGAAACTTAAAGACTCATGAAATCAGAAAGATAGAACTGCGTAAGGAAGAACCAAAGAGGCATAAGAACTTGGTTCTTAAAGCGTCTGAGGAAGATGAATCTGACAATGATGATCCTGACCTAGCAATGTTTGCCAAGTTCAAGAAGTTCATGAAGAACTCCAAAAATACATCTAAGAGAGAGACCAGTGGTAAGCCTAAGCAGATCGACAAAGTTAATTATATAGGTGCTACAAGTGTAGCAAGCTAGATCACATGGTCAAAGACTGACCAATGTGGGAAATTTAATGGATGAAAGAACGAGCTGAAAGGTGAAATGGGAGAAGATGAGAGAAAAAGGTTCCAACAAAGGAAAAATACTAGGTAAAGGATTCACTGAAGCAATGAAGCAGGCCTTCTTGGTAGCATATGAGGACAATGGAAGTGATAAAGAGGAAGAAAATGAGTATGAGGCTATAATTCTCTATGTTGTAATTGATGAACACCAGGCTGTGGAGACAGAGCCTCCAATACAGCTTGGAATGCACATTGGAAGACCTCCTTTGTTTGATGGACACCACTGTGATGAATGGAAGTTACATAAGGAAACATTTCTTCAGGCCACTGACTTTGACCTATGGGTAATTATTATTCATAGACCAATTCTCCCGACCAAAATGGATGGTGAAGGTAAATTTTGCAACAAGATAGAAGAGGAATACGATGATGAAGATCGTCAGCTAGTCTAGAAAGATGCTAAACCAAAGGACCTGCTATACAGAAGCTTGTCCAAAAACATTCTTTACAAAGTGTCCTCTTGCACCTCTGCCCATGATATATGGAGGACCTTGGAAGCTGACTTTGGAGATGAAAATATGGAAGTGGCACTGATGGCGATTGAAGAAATCCAAACATAAGAAGAACTGATAGGAATGATAGCCATGAGTAATTCAAAAACTGAAGATGAAACAAACTAGGTAAGTATCTCTAACTTGAAAGAAAACATTCATGCTATGTCTGAAAAACAACTAATGGTCATAATTGTGACCATGATGAGTGAAATAGATAAAATGTGTTACTGGAAATGATCAGTTGATAAGTAATCTTTCATGTATTAAACTTGATCTCAAAGAGCTTGAATCTGACAAAGCTAATCTAGAGGGTCAAGTCAAAGACCTGAAGAAACAGGTTCTTGAACTTACTTCTAAGAATGAGAAGTCTCCTAATATACATGGTAATGGAAAAATAAATGATCTGCAAGATAAGCTTGAAAAAAAATTAAAATGGGCTAAAGATAATCTTTATGATGCTGAATGTACGAATAAAATCCTGCAAGAAAATCTAGAAAATGCTAATTATGAACTCTCTAGACTAAGAAAATGGTATAGATCTTCTGATGCCTTGAATTGGCTGAATGAAAACTATAGCTCTAACAAATCTGGAATTGCCTACAGAAAACCTGTTCCCAAGTTTGATCCAAAGTATGTAGGAATTTTTGATAATAAAATATGCACTCATTGTGGAAAGGTAGGACACTTTAGAGACACTAGTCGTGCCTTAATTCATGCCCGGTTTAGAAACACCTTTGGTATTGCTTAAAATGTGAAGAAATAAGAGGAGATAAAAGCCAAGACTCATGTCCATACTAAGTGGATTAAGGTTAATAAGAAAATAACTTCTAATCCTTTCCCCTTCTGGGCAAGAAGAGATCTGATTCATCCTTTTTCAAATAAAAAGGTACCCAAGCTTGTTTGTGTTCCCAAAACTAACTTGTGATTTCTGGTGCAGGCTAAAGTGAGAGTGAATAATCAAGACTAGTATCTAGATAGTGGATGCTCAGGACATATGACTGGAAAAAAGAAAAACTTCCTCTCACAGACAACCTTACAAGGATGGAGTGTATCATTTGGAAATAGGTAAAAAGGCCAGATAACATGTATTGGCAAGGTTGGTAAGTCACTCTCTCATGCTATAGAAGATATGTATTATGTGGTAGGACTTAAACATAATCTTCTTAGCATCTCTTAAATGTGTGACAAAGGAAATGAAGTAAAATTCAATTCCAAAATCTACATTGTCACTAAGCTTGATACTAGTGAAGTTGTGTTAAAAGTTAAGAGACATAACAATATTTACAAGATATTGATTATGTCACTTCCCCAGAGTGAGAACACATGCTTAAGTGTAGTTGTTACACCCTATATTTTCGTATGTAAAAATGCGTCGCAAGCAAACTAATGTAGGACAAAAAAATGAGATAATATTTAAAAGTATATAAAGTAAGTTAATCATGTTACCTCTGAGGTTACAAATATTGAAGATCATGAACAACAAGTACAAAGAGGGTTGGACAGTTCAGAAGCTAAAGCAATTAAATAAAACAATGTTTCATCGAAAGTCGACAAGTTGGGAATGTTATAACATGTACCTTTGGGGTGAGACTAGGGTGATTAACATGATAAAGAGATTATGTTATGATTTATATTAGTCGTATTACATCCGTGTGTTATGTTTTTAAGTCAAGCGAGTTGTGGAACAAAAGTCGATGAAAGTCATCACAAGTTACATTCATACGTTTTACTGAAACTTTGGGTCAACTGTAACTGCAATTTTCTCCCAATATACTTAGAGTTATGGTGTGTTCCACCCATCAGATTAAAGATCTATAAGTCTATTTTCCAACGCATTAAACCATTTGTCAATACGACATCGGAGTAGAGAGATATGTGCATTTTTGCGATACTGCGCAAGCTGCTAGGTGACAAGTAGGTGTGTCACCTACTTGCTTAAATGAAAGCCCAAAAATGGGCCATTTTCGGGTCGTCCAAAGAGGCCTTTTAAGGGCCTATTTTCTTCATATATTAGACTCAAAATAGAGCATAATAACCAGACATAAGCTCTGCAAAGAATCCTCCCAAAAATTTCCCACAAACCCTAATTGATTTTCTCTCCCTTTCAAGTTCCAATTGGAGGTAAAACTTAGAGTTTGAAGAACCAAGATAGGAGCTGAGTTATCCAACAAATAAGGTGAGTTTACTGCTCTCTTTCATCCATTTTTTCTGCTGTAAATTCATGGTAAGTCGTTCTATACTTGTAAGAACTCATGGGACGGTGATCGGAAGCCGTGAGTTCGAGTTATTCACTTGTAGCGGACTGTTTTGTGGACTGTTTTGTGTTGCTGTTGGGCTGCGTGTTTTATTACTATTTTGTGGAGTTTTGGAGGAGGAAGGGGGTTTATAAACACCATATAAATGTAGGGTGGTTGGCTGGTCGTTCGTCATAACATTTTCGGATCGTTTGACACTACTACGGTGGTCGTTTTGTGTACGAAGAGATTGGGGTGTGTTGGGCTGTTTTGTAGTATCTGATGGTGTATATAGGGCTGGAAAATGATGTATATATGTTGTTATTGTTCTGTCCTTGTATTGTTGGTGTTATCTTGAAGTTGGAGGAAGGGCATATTATAGGGGAGATGCTGCCCGTTTTAATACAAAATAGGTTTGTCGTTCGTTGTGCGATAGTTGTACCTTTCGTAACTTAACGATAGTATTATTATCATTCTTGTAGATTAAGGTGCGAAGAGGTGAGTTCAACTTGGTGATTGAAAAGATTGTGATAAGGTATGTTAAGGCTAAGCCTTCCTTCATTTTGGCATGATCTCGTAGCTACATGTGTTAGTAATGAGACAAAAGAGAAGTTCATATTCATGAATTTATTCACACTATTCTAGTCTCATAAGTTACAATATTATTCCTTATCGAGACTCTATATTCAATTTTAGTATTGTCTTCTTTCAGTCAAGAGAGCAGCAAGCCTATATATACAGTATTACAGTATTTTCATTACCATCGAGCTATAATCGATGGGCAGGCCCCTATTGGGCAACCTCTGATCAGATGGAAAGTTATATACCGAGCCTACTGTGGCCGAGCGCCTATGAGCGAGCCCAGCATGGTCGAGATACATAGCCTAGTATGGCCGAGCGCCTATAAGCGAGCCTACTATGGCAGAGCAGTTATATATATCGAGCCTTATAAGGCCGTACAATTATTTTACTTACTATATTGAAGGAGTTGAGTCAGTATCAGCAGGTAAGTATATCTCCAGATCATCTTTGACTCCCAGTTAATTTCAGTTATCATATTATCAGTTCAGTTTCAGATTTCAGTTATTTTATTGCCTTACATACTCGGTACATTATTTCGTACTGACGTCCCTTTTTGGGGGCGCTGCATTTCATGCGTGCAGGTTCAGACAGACAGACGGGTAGACCTCCTCAGTAGGTGTTTTCCGAGTTCCGCCTGATCGGTAAGCTCCACGTCTTTCGGAGTTGCCAGGACTAGAGTTTTGTGTACATCTTATGTATATCTGTATATATGTTATGGGTAGGTCGGGGCCCTGTTCCGATCACAGTACATCTATCAGTAGAGGCTTGTAGGCATATCCTGTTGGTTAGTGCAGTATGTTGGGTTTGTATAAATTGGTGGTTTGTCAGCTGTAGTAGCTATGACGGCCTTGTCGGCCTAGCTTTATATTGATATTTAGTTAGTGCTAGTTTCCATTCAGTTTTATATTTTGCTTCGCAAATTGTCTTGCAAGGTGGCCCCATGGCCAAAGTATGACATTATGTGTTCAGAGTCCCTTAGTCGCAATGTAGTACGCCAGGTTAGGTGAGGCACGGGGTGCTTGTCTCGCTCCTAGGTTCGGGGCGTGACAAACTTGGTATCAGAGCAGTTCTGTCCTAGGGAGTCTACAAGCCGTGTCTAGTAGGGTCTTGTTTATAGATGTGTTGTGCACCACATTATATAAGCAAGGAACTACAGGGCATTTAGGAGTTGGTTACACTTCTTTGAAATCTAAATCGTGCTATAGAACTGAGTTATAGGAAATTTGAATTAAACTTATGTGTTGGTGTTTGCATGCACAGATGACGGTGAATAGGAAGACTACGGCTAGCCAGAGGAGAGATACAGTAGTAGGTGAGGGGACCAACAGGGTACCCCCAGTAGATGGGGCCCAGTCTGAGGCTCAAGGGGAGACCCCTACTCAGCCATTACCGGCTCCTCCACCAACTACGGAGATTCCTAGGGAAACCGCACATCCAGTTCCCCCTCCACTTCCATCAGATCAGGACTTAAGGAGTGCGGTGCATTTGTTGACACAGTTGGTAGCTACCCAGCAACATGCTAGGGCATCAGCTAGTGCAGGAACTTCTGAGGGGTCTGGGAGTTCAAGGGTCCGAGAGTTTATTGCTTTGAGTCCCCCAGAGTTCACGGGGACAGATCAGAGGGAGGACCCGCAGGATTTCATAGATCAGCTTCACAGGATCTTTCGTGTTATGCATGCCACGGAGAAAGAGGCAGTTGAGCTAGCAGCTTTTCGACTCCGAGATATAGCCATCCTTTGGTATGAGGGATGGGAGAGGTCCAGGGGACGTGATACACCTCCAGCTATTTGGGAGAATTTTTCAGATGCTTTCCTTGACCAGTACTTACCGCGGGAGATCCGACAGGCTCGAGTCGATCAGTTTCTAGCCCTCAAGCAGGGTAATATGAGTGTTCGAGAGTATAGTCTCCGTTTTGACTCATTGGCCAGATATGCACCATCCATAGTTTCTACTATGCGGGACAGGATTCACAGGTTTATAGCAGGGTTAGCCCCAGAGTTAACCGAGGCATGTGCCACCGCTGCATTGCAGGACAGTATGGATATGTCCCGGATTCAGGCATTCGCCCAGAATATAGAAAGGGGTAGGCGTCGGCAGCAGGGTACAGAGAGGGCTGAGCAAGGGCAACGTAAGAGGATGAGATTTCCCAGGTCTCAGGAGCAATCTCAGGGTAGTTATAGGACCCAGTACTTCGGATGGCCACCTAGGCCTCCGCCACCTCAGTTACAGGGTTACGGGTATGACCGCTATACTCAGTCAGGACCAGGTGAGAGCTCACGGGCGTCGGGTTTGCAGCGACAACGAGGTTCTGCGCAGACATGGTCATTTCCTCCGCGGTGTGACATCTGTGGTAGAGGACACTTGGGTCAATGCCGAGCAGGTTCTGATGCTTGTTATACATGTGGGCGTCCGGGGCATATGATGCGAGATTGCCCAAATAGAGATTCTGGGGGAATGGCACAACCAGCGAGTTCAGCAACAGGATCGTCTATGTCCGTGCATCCTTCAAGGCGTGAGTCTCAGTCTTCGGTTGGTAGAGGTCGAGGCAGAGGTAGAGGTTCCAGTTCAAGTGGTAATCAGAACCGTATCTATGCTTTAGCGGGTCGACAGGACCAGGAGTCTTCACCAGACGTTGTGACAGGTATATTAACCATTTGCTCTCACGATGCTTATGCTTTGATAGACCCAGGATCTACTTTATCGTATATTACCCCATTTGTCGCGAGGAAGTTTGGTATAGTGCCTGAAATACTAAGTGATCCTTTTGCGGTATCTACACCGGTCGGAGAATCTGATTATTGCTAGACGGGTTTACCGAGGTTGTACGGTGACAATTTGTAGTCGTCAGACCTCAGCTGACCTAGTTGAGCTAGAGATGATGGACTTTGATGCTATCATGGGCATGGACTGGTTGGCAGCTTGCTATGCCACAGTTGATTGCCGAGCAAAGGTAGCCAAATTTCATTTTCCGGGTGAGCCAGTCCTTGAATGGGTAGGTAATACACCAACACCCAGAGGTAGGTTTATTTCCTATCTGAAGGCGAGGAAAATGATCGCAAAAGGGTGCATTTATCATATTGTGCGAGTTAGAGATGCAGATGCTGAGATACCTACACTTCAGTCTATTCCCATAGTCAAAGAGTATGCAGATGTGTTTCCAGATGAGCTTCCAGGTATTCCTCCAGAGCGAGAGATTGATTTTAGCATCGATTTGCTTCCAGGAACTCAACCAATATCCGTCCCTCCGTATAGAATGGCACCTGCCGAATTGAAGGAGTTGAAGGAGCAGTTAAAAGATTTGCTGGAGAAAGGTTACATTAGGCCCAGTACCTCACCTTGGGGTGCACCGGTACTATTTGTGCGGAAGAAAGACGGCTCGCTGAGGATGTGTATCGATTATAGGCAGTTGAACAAGGTAACTATTAAGAATAAGTATCCACTTCCAAGGATCGATGAGTTGTTTGATCAGTTGCAGGGAGCTAGATGCTTTTCCAAGATTGATTTGAGGTCGGGGTACCACCAGGTCAGAGTTCGGGAAAAAGATATTCCGAAGACAGCCTTCAGGACCCGATATGGCCACTTCGAGTTCCTTGTCATGTCCTTCGGGTTGACTAATGCACCCGCTGTATTTATGGACTTGATGAATAGCCTATTCCGGCCATTTTTAGATCTGTTCGTGATAGTATTTATTGATGATATTCTGGTTTATTCCCGTTCAGAGGATGAGCATGCGGACCACCTGTGAGCGGTACTCCAAACCCTCCGTGATCGTAAGTTGTATGCTAAGTTTTCTAAATGTGAGTTCTGGTTGAAGTCTGTAGCATTCTTGGAGCATATTGTATCAGATGAAGGGATAAAGGTGGACACTCAGAAGATTGAGGCCGTGAAATCTTGGCCTAGACCTACCACTCCGACAGAGGTTCGTAGCTTTCTAGGCTTAGCAGGATACTATCGGAGGTTCGTAGAGGGTTTTTCTTCCCTTTCGGCACCATTGATGAAGTTGACACAGAAAGAAACTAAGTTTCAATGGACAGAGGCTTGTGAGCGGAGTTTCCAAGAGCTTAAGAACAAGTTGACCTCAGCTCCAGTTCTAACACTTCCAGAGGGTCTAGAGGGTTATGCCGTGTATTGTGATGCATCAGGTGTCGGGTTAGGATGTGTCCTGATGCAACATGGGAAGGTAATTGCATATGCTTCAAGGCAGTTGAGGAAGCACGAGAGGAATTATCCGACCCACGACCTCGAGTTAGCTGCGGTTGTCCATGCACTTAAGATATGGCGGCATTATTTATATGGTGTTCATGTTGATATATTTACTGATCATAAAAGCCTACAATATATTTTCAAGCAGAAAGAGTTGAATTTGAGACAGAGGCGATGGCTTGAGTTATTGAAAGATTACGATGTTAACATTCTCTACCATCCAGGGAAAGCTAATGTTGTAGCAGATGCCTTAAGTCGCCGATCTATGGGTAGCTTAGCACATGTAGAGCCCGAGAAAAGACAATTAGCTAGAGATATTCATCAATTGGCTTCGTTGGGGGTTCGGTTAGTAGATTCTGAGGATGGTGGAGTTGTAATCCAAAACACTGCAAAATCATCCCTCATAGCTGAAGTCAAGGAAAGGCAGTACGAGGACCCAGAGTTGGTCGAGTTGAGAGAGCGAGTTCCACAGCAGAAGAAGCCATTGTTAGAGCTCAAGGGAGATGGGGTTCTCAGATACAAGGGTCGTTTGTGTGTTCCAGATGTAGCAGGGCTACGAGACAGGATTATGTCAGAGGCAAATTGCTGCTATTTATAAAGATTGGCCATGTGTGGCATGCATAGTATGTTTCTGGCTACGTGCAGGTTGGTTTTAACCTAGTGTACGAAGGATACTCTGGAAAAAGTTTCCAAAGTCTCCAAGAGTAAACATTCGAGGACGAATGTTCCCAAGGGGGAGTGATGTTACACCCTATATTTTCGTATGTAAAAATGCGTCGTAAGCAAACTAATGTAGGACAAAAAAATAAGATAATATTTAAAAGTATATAAAGTAAGTTAATCATGTTACCTCTGAGGTTACAAATATTGAAGATCATGAACAACAAGTACAAAGAGGGTTGGACAGTTCAGAAGCTAAAGCAATTAAATAAAACAATGTTTCATCGAAAGTCGACAAGTTGGGAATGTTATAACATGTACCTTTGGGGTGAGACTAGGGTGATTAACATGATAAAGAGATTATGTTATGATTTATATTAGTCGTATTACATCCGTGTGTTATGTTTTTAAGTCAAGCGAGTTGTGGAACAAAAGTCGATGAAAGTCATCACAAGTTACATTCATACGTTTTACTGAAACTTTGGGTCAACTGTAACTGCAATTTTCTCCCAATATACTTAGAGTTATGGTGTGTTCCACCCATCAGATTAAAGATCTATAAGTCTATTTTCCAACGCATTAAACCATTTGTCAATACGACATCGGAGTAGAGAGATATGTGCTTTTTTGCGATACTGCGCAAGCTGCTAGGTGACAAGTAGGTGTGTCACCTACTTGCTTAAATGAAAGCCCAAAAATGGGCCATTTTCGGGTCGTCCAAAGAGGCCTTTTAAGGGCCTATTTTCTTCATATATTAGACTCAAAATAGAGCATAATAACCAGACATAAGCTCTGCAAAGAATCCTCCCAAAAATTTCCCACAAACCCTAATTGATTTTCTCTCCCTTTCAAGTTCCAATTGGAGGTAAAACTTAGAGTTTGAAGAACCAAGATAGGAGCTGAGTTATCCAACAAATAAGGTGAGTTTACTGCTCTCTTTCATCCATTTTTTCTGCTGTAAATTCATGGTAAGTCGTTCTATACTTGTAAGAACTCATGGGACGGTGATCGGAAGCCGTGAGTTCGAGTTATTCACTTGTAGCGGACTGTTTTGTGGACTGTTTTGTGTTGCTGTTGGGCTGCGTGTTTTATTACTATTTTGTGGAGTTTTGGAGGAGGAAGGGGGTTTATAAACACCATATAAATGTAGGGTGGTTGGCTGGTCGTTCGTCATAACATTTTCGGATCGTTTGACACTACTACGGTGGTCGTTTTGTGTACGAAGAGATTGGGGTGTGTTGGGCTGTTTTGTAGTATCTGATGGTGTATATAGGGCTGGAAAATGATGTATATATGTTGTTATTGTTCTGTCCTTGTATTGTTGGTGTTATCTTGAAGTTGGAGGAAGGGCATATTATAGGGGAGATGCTGCCCGTTTTAATACAAAATAGGTTTGTCGTTCGTTGTGCGATAGTTGTACCTTTCGTAACTTAACGATAGTATTATTATCATTCTTGTAGATTAAGGTGCGAAGAGGTGAGTTCAACTTGGTGATTGAAAAGATTGTGATAAGGTATGTTAAGGCTAAGCCTTCCTTCATTTTGGCATGATCTCGTAGCTACATGTGTTAGTAATGAGACAAAAGAGAAGTTCATATTCATGAATTTATTCACACTATTCTAGTCTCATAAGTTACAATATTATTCCTTATCGAGACTCTATATTCAATTTTAGTATTGTCTTCTTTCAGTCAAGAGAGCAGCAAGTCTATATATACAGTATTACAGTATTTTCATTACCATCGAGCTATAATCGATGGGCAGGCCCCTATTGGGCAACCTCTGATCAGATGGAAAGTTATATACCGAGCCTACTGTGGCCGAGCGCCTATGAGCGAGCCCAGCATGGTCGAGATACATAGCCTAGTATGGCCGAGCGCCTATAAGCGAGCCTACTATGGCAGAGCAGTTATATATATCGAGCCTTATAAGGCCGTACAATTATTTTACTTACTATATTGAAGGAGTTGAGTCAGTATCAGCAGGTAAGTATATCTCCAGATCATCTTTGACTCCCAGTTAATTTCAGTTATCATATTATCAGTTCAGTTTCAGATTTCAGTTATTTTATTGCCTTACATACTCGGTACATTATTTCGTACTGACGTCCCTTTTTTGGGGGCGCTGCATTTCATGCATGCAGGTTCAGACAGACAGACGGGTAGACCTCCTCAGTAGGTGTTTTCCGAGTTCCGCCTGATCGGTAAGCTCCACGTCTTTCGGAGTTGCCAGGACTAGAGTTTTGTGTACATCTTATGTATATCTGTATATATGTTATGGGTAGGTCGGGGCCCTGTTCCGATCACAGTACATCTATCAGTAGAGGCTTGTAGGCATATCCTGTTGGTTAGTGCAGTATGTTGGGTTTGTATAAATTGGTGGTTTGTCAGCTGTAGTAGCTATGACGGCCTTGTCGGCCTAGCTTTATATTGATATTTAGTTAGTGCTAGTTTCCATTCAGTTTTATATTTTGCTTCGCAAATTGTCTTGCAAGGTGGCCCCATGGCCAAAGTATGACATTATGTGTTCAGAGTCCCTTAGTCGCAATGTAGTACGCCAGGTTAGGTGAGGCACGGGGTGCTTGTCTCGCTCCTAGGTTCGGGGCGTGACAGTAGTGGAAGATGATCTACTGCTATGGCATAGAAAACTGGGTCATGCCAGTCTTTCTCAACTCAACAAGTTAGCAGCAAAGGACTTGGTCCTTGGTCTACCAAAACTTGAGTTCTCCTCAGACAAGGTATGTGATGCATGTGTTAGAGGGAAACATGTAAGGTCATCTTTTAAATCTAAAAAGGTTGTCAGTACCTCTAAACCTCTAGAACTCCTTCACATGGACCTATGTGGACCAATGAGAGTGAGGAGCAGAGGAGGTAAGAGGTATGTTTTGTGATTGTACATGACTTCTCCAGGTATACATGGACTCTATTTTTGGGATCTAAAGATGAAACCTTTGAAGTTTTCTGTATATTTGTCAAAATGATTCAACAAAAACTGGGATGCAATGTATTAAGTATAAGAACAGACCATGGAACTGACTTTGAAAATTCCAAGTTCCTTGAGTTCTATAGCTCACATGGTATTGACCATAATTTATCTGCACCTAGAACTCCACAACAAAATAGGGTTATAGAAAAAAAGAACAGATCCCTAGAAGATATGGGGAGGACCATGTTGATTGCTAGTGGACTGCCTAAGAGTTTATGGGCTGAGGAAGTCAATACTTCTTGTTACCTACTGAACAGATGCATGGTCAGACCCATTCTTCAGAAAACTCCCTATGAGTTACTTCGAGGAAGAAAACCCAACATCACTCACCTGAGAGCATTTGGGTGCAAATATTTTGTGCATAATAATGGAAAAGAAACTCTAGGTAAGTATGATGACAGAAGTTATGAGGAAAGTTTCTTGGGTTACTCTACACATATTAAGGCCTATAAAGTTTTTAATAAAAGAACTATGTGTGTAGAAGAAAATATTCATGTTATCTTTGGCTGAGAAAGGTCTGTAAGATAAATATTATGACATAGGACTCACTGGTTATAGAGTTACAAAGGAATCTGAACCTCAATATGAAGATGGATCCGAAGATCACAAGGAAATTGACAGTTATCATGAGTAACAAGAAGAAGAGAGAACTACTCTGACTGCTAACCAGGCTTGTGAAGCCACACCTGCTGAACATGTTCCTTTGGGTCACCCCTTTGGTGAAGCTTCTCTAGGTATACAGATCAGACGATGGAAACATCAAAGTTCACATCCTCTTGAGAACATCATCTCTAATCCAAATGCAGGAGTGTAAACCAGGTCTTCTCCATGAAATCTATGTGCGCTCACAGCATTTCTCTCACAAGTTGAACCTAAGACCATCAAGGAAGCTCTAAAGGATCCATACTGGATTATAACCATGCAAGAGGAGCTAAATCAATTTAAAAGAAGCAAGGTCTGGCATTTGGTACAAAAAACCAAGAACAGAACTGTCATAGGTACCAGATGGGTATTCAGAAACAAGATGGATGTATAAGGAAATATCACAAGGAACAAGGCAGACTGGTGGTTCAGGGATACAATCAAGAGGAGGGAATTGACTATGATGAGACGTTTGTACCTATAGCTAGAATGGAAGCTATAAGAATGTTGATAGCCTTTGCTGCACACATGGATTTCACCTTGTATCAGATGGATGTAAAGAGTGCGCTCTTGAATGGTTATCTGAAGGAGGAAGTGTTTGTGAAGCAACCTCCTGGATTTGAAAGTAAAGAATTTCCTGACTATGTGTTCAAGCTAGATAAATTGTTTTATGAACTGAAACAGGCTCCAAGAGCTTGGTATGAAAGACTCTCAAAATTTCTCTTAACCAACAACTTTGTAAGAGGAAAGGTGGACAACGCTCTATTTATAAGGAGCAAATGAAAGAATATTCTGATTGTGCAAGTGTATGTGGATGACATTACCTTTGGGGCTACTAATGAAGTAATGTGCAAGGAATTTGCTGAAATGATGGGAAATGAGTTTGAAATGAGCATGATGGGTGAATTGAACTTCTTCCTGGGCTGCAACTCAAGAAAACACCTACTGGAACCATGATACATCAGCAGAAATACATCAAGAAACTACTAAAGAAGTTCAACATGGACTACTCTAAGTCCATTGACACTCTCATTGCCACTGCAACAAAATTGGACCTTGATGAAGAAGGAAAAAGTGTTGAACAGAAAATATATAGAGGAATGATTGGGTCATTATTGTATCGCACAACAAGCAGGCATGATATTGTATTCAATATGGGACTGTGTGCAAGATTTCAGACAAATCCTAAGGAATCTCACTTGAAGGCTGTAAAGAGGATACTAAGATATCTCAAGGGGACTCCTAACCTATGACTATGGTATCCAGAGGGCATAGCTTTGATCTAGTTGATTATGTTGATGCTCACTATGCAAGTTTTCATGTTGACAGGAAAAACACTTCAGAAACATCTCATTTTCTATGTTCTTGTCTAGTGTCTTGGGGAAAAAAGAAACAAAACTCAGTGGCCTTAT
This sequence comes from Nicotiana tabacum, assembly GCF_000715075.1. Lineage (NCBI taxonomy): Eukaryota > Viridiplantae > Streptophyta > Magnoliopsida > Solanales > Solanaceae > Nicotiana > Nicotiana tabacum. The sequence goes on along the minus strand of NC_134088.1, from coordinate 79,062,388 downwards.
CTACAGCTGAGACTGAATATGTGGCAGCAGCATCCTGCTGTGCTCAGTTGCTATGGATAAGACAACAGATAAGGGACTATGGTATTTTTGTTGATTGTGTTCCTATTTTTATGATAACACCAGTGCCATAAATATTGCTAAAAATCCATGTCAGCACAAGAGACCAAGTACATTGACATTAGATACCACTTTCTCAAAGACAATGTTGAAAAAGAGAATATCTCTGTTAACTTTCGTAAAACTGAAGACCAAATTGCTGATACTTTTACTAAAGCTCTGAGTAGGGATCATTTTGAAAGGAATAGACTAGAACTATGCCTAATCAATTGTTCCAACTAGTTTAACCCCAATGATTGGCTAGAAAAGGTATAATTAGATATAGATAGTTAAGGACAATGTGTTTGATTCAGACTTGTGCTTGTGTTAAGCGCACACACCTGCTTAGAAAACCTGGATGATAACTATGTTGCATGATACTAATGTGAAGTGTTGAAGCTTTATTGCAGAAACAAGTAAGGAGCTACTAAGGAGTTAGTTCTTTGACTCAGGTACGTGACATCTTGTCTTAATTCACTGGGACTTAAAATCCTAAATTATTGCTATGCTCAGACTTCTAATCCCGTTAGCATCACTTTTAGTTGTCTTCAAGTCAAAGAGTAAGGGGGAATCATAGATCAATTAGAGTTTAGCTACTCCTGAAATCCTAACAATCAAAGTAACTGTTATAAGAGTCCCGTTAGAACTCAAATTCAGTCACCTTCTCTCTTCTAGTCAAACCAGGAGTAACGTCTTTAAAAGGCCCTTATGATCAACTTCTCAGACCTCACTGTTTCTCTCAAACCCTAAGAAAGAATCAAGAATAAAATATCAAGAACCAATTCTCTTTTTTTCCTTCATCGAGTCTCTTCTCTAATCACCATGCCAAAATCCAGCCAAACCCCTTCTAAAGCCAAATCATCATCTAAGAACGTGAAGCCCAAATCAAAGAAAAGTGTCAAGCCATCAAGTGAACATACACCAACACTTTCTTCTTCTCCATAGATATTCTCCATTGTACCTACATCATTATCCCATGGTCCTACTGCTCTCACCATCCCCACCTCCACTGCACCCTCACTTCTAAAACTAACCACCAATGCATTTGTGCCTTGTGCGAAAATTACCTCTAAGTTAACTAAGGTCAAGGCTACTCCAAGAAAATCTGTCAAGAATGTTAATGTAGTGCCTGATGCTCAAGTAGACATAGTGGTCAAGAAACCTGTAGTTCAAGGGGAATCAGTGCCTGCGACTGCTAGTAAGGTACAAATCCTTCATTCAAAATTAGATGTTTTGGTATCCTCTATAGATGATGCACCCTTAGACATCCCACCCACAAGTGAGAAGCCACAAGTGGAGGAATTCACTATATAAAAAGGTGCAAACAATCGGGAGAAAGAGGTAGATACCACTATTGTGGTGCATGTGGTTGAGGGGGAAGGAAATAAAGTGTAACACCCTGTAAATTCGGCTTAGGTATGAAGGTGTTAAATGAGTAGTAATGTTATATTTTGGACATGTGAAGTTCTATCGATATGAATATGGGTGGAAATAGTTATTTTGGAATCAAGAAGGAGAGTGAGGTGTATAAGATTCGATAAAATCTACTAAGTTTACGAAAGGTCTGACTTGCAGCAGGATTTAGTGAAGATATGTAAGGAATTTGGGAACACCCAAAACACGAAAGTTGTAGGCCTTTGAAATAGCTTTCCAATGATATATTGTGCAGACTAAATGTATCTCTATGCAAAAGGTTATGTGTGTTTTACAGAGCAGTGTGCAATATGCATGGCCAGGTGCGCGCCCAGAGGGTCACATGCGCGGCCGCGCACTTGAGGCAGTGCTACTACCATTTTGCGTAGTCAGGCCTTCAGGTGCGTGGGGGCTCACCCTGGGGGTCATTTTTAAAGCCCTACTTCGTCCCCCAACCCAAAACTCCCAAGGTCCCTCGACCATCCAAGATAAGTTCTAATGGTGATTATAAGTTAATTATAATTTCCCAACACCTTATTAACATGGGTAAAACCTCCATATCATTAGATATTTAATTGGGACATCATTGTTGAGAGAAGAAACCCTAGAACTTTAAATCAAGAGGATTGAAATTCAAAAAGGTAATGTCTTCGCCTTCTAATTGATTATAGCATTGGATTAATGATTATAGACTCTAGTTCATGAGATATGAGTTGATAGGTTTGATAGAAAAGTATGAACGATTATGGGTTTGGGTTGTTGATTGTTGATTATTGGTAAAAGGGTATTGTTTAACTTATGGGTGATGAAGAATGATATTGATTATAACTATTTGAGATTTTAGAATATATCTAGGAGCAAGAGAATTAGTTATTGGGTGTAGAAACACCATTAATAAGGACTATGAAGCTTTATTCTCACCAAGTATTTGATAAAATGCCTAAGTGACCAAAACACGAGTATCATTGCTAATATGGAATCCCTTTGACTTGCATTGTTATAGATTAAGGTTGAAAGGATTGACAAATGTTGTATTACGCTCAAGAGCAGGAAGTTAAGGTATGTGGGGCTAACTCTCTACGTTTGGGAATGTTTATAATTCTCCCTACGTCTCATTCTTTATGACTATTACGAATTCCTCAGCAAGTAATTATGCCTCAGTTCCATGAATGGTTGTAGAACTTCTATTCTCTAGATGGCATAGTTCATAATTCATTCAACATCTTATAAGACTCAGTTATGATAAATCAATTTATTATGAATACATGTCCCAGTCTAGTTCCATTCAGATTTTTAGTATCATGTATTGTAGTATGATTCTCATTTCCTGATTTTAAATCCCTGAATGTTGAACACCTGTATTTGGGCATGAGGCCGTAGTTTATGCTTTATGCATCTTTGGACCTGAGGCCGTAGTTATGTATGCGTACACTTGGGTCCGAGGTCGTAGCTTGTGCACATATATATTGGGCCTGAGGCCGTAGTTTATCAGATAAACAAGTTGTTCATCATTCAGAAGAGGGAGTATTTATATCCTTAATTCCTTGTTCAGTTATCAGTTTATCAGTTAGCAGTTCAGTTTCAGTTTCAGTATTTACAGTTCTTTCCTTCAGTTGTTTTACATACCAGTGCAATTCAAATGTGCTGATGTCCCTTTTTTCCTAGGGCCTACATCTCGCGATGTAGGTAATGATTTATAGGTTGACGATTCTTCTTGCTAGGACATCTCATATCATCTATTGGTGAGCCCCAGGCTTTCGGGGCATTATCCCTTCCTTTTTCAGTCTTTATAGTATTTTAGTTAATAAGGTATACCGGAGACCTTGACCCGGTAAACAGTTAGCATTTCAGTTTTCTTTAGAGGCTTCGTAGACTTTAGCCCAGTCAGTCCGATATTAGCAGGCTTTTCATGTTTTAGCCTTGTTGGCTACTCGTTTATACTTGCTGAATTTTCAGTACTTTCCGTATTTATGATATTGCAGTCAGACTCTTTAGTAGATCAACATGTTGTATGTTTATATTCAGATTATAGTTATAACATATGTTGATCTAGCCACCCAGTTGGTTCACATTGTCACATATAGTTAGGCACCGAGTGCTGTGTTACGCCCAGGCTATGGTTCGGAGGGTGACAAAGCTTGGTATTAGAGCCTAGGTTCAGGAGTTCTAGGGAGTCTATAAAGTCGTGTCTAGTGGGATCACTTTTATGTGTGCGTGCGTGCCACACGGGTAAACAGTCGACCACCAAGATATCTAGGATTGTTCCATCTCTTTCATACTGTAGATCGTGTAGTTAGAGTTATGCTTTCAGGAATCCTTCTAACTCATGCGAATTGCATTTTTCAGAAAAATGCTTGCAAAAAGAAAGTACACCAAGAGGGCCTTAGTTACTAGCTAGGGGGCTACGACTAACGCTGCTCAGGAGGAGGACACTCCGGCCCAAGGAGTTGCATCGGGCTTAGTGCCCAATGCTTCCGACATGGATGTCAGGGGAGCTATCCAGTTGCTTGCCCATATTGTTGCTACTCAGGCTCAAAGGCAGGGAACAAGTGTTGTTCATGAGACGGGTAGTTCTAGGTCTAGGGAATTCCTCAACATGAAATCTCAAGTTTTCACAGGGTCCAGCAAGGATGAGGATCCACAAAACTTCATTGATGAGGTTCAAAAGATATTTCGAGTGATGCATGCTACAGACACTGAAGCAGCAGAGCTTGCTGCGTAACAGCTGAAGGATGTTTCTAACACTTGGTATGAAACATGGGAAGAATCTCAAGGGGAAGATGCGGCTCCTGCGACTTGGAAGGAGTTTGCAGATACGTTCCTTGGGCATTTTATACCCATTGAAGTCTTGGAAGCTAAGGCTTTAGAGTTTGAGAGACTCAAATAGAATGAGATGAGTGTGAATGAGTACTACCTCAAGTTCGTCTCTCTAGCCAAGTATGCTCCGGAAATGGTACGTGATATGAGGGCCAGAGTTAGTCGGTTTGTGTTGGGGCTTTCAGATGAATTGTTTGTTGTTGCTAATATAGCTGCTCAGAACAATGACATGACTATTACTAAGATGGTTGCCTTTGTTCAAGGGAATGAAGAGAGGTTGAAGGAAGAAGAGAGACTATAGATAGAGAAGGACAGAGAATTCAGCAAGAGAGCTAAGTCTGCAAGAAATTTCAGCCATGGGGGATCTCAAACAGGTGGCAATCGCTAGTTCTTCAGGAAATCAAAATCAGGACATGCTCCATCTTCAGCTAGTGCACCAGTTCAGAGGTCCAAGTTTAAAAGAAAAACCAAAATTTCAGAGCAGCAGGCTCACAGTTACAGACTAGTGTGAGCTACAGAGGCCTTGAGTACCCTACTTGCAACACGTGTGGTAAGAAATATCCAGGGGTGTGTCGTTTGGGCACAAATAGTTGCTTTGGGTGTGGTCAGCAGGGCCACTTCTTGAGGGATTGTCCATCAACAGGGAATAATAATGGAGGCAATGTAGATCATTCTAATAACTCAGCAGCCCCTCAGAACTCCCAGGCCCAACAAGGGCGTGGTGCAGCAAAGTCTGGTAATGTAGGCGGTGGTCGAAACCGTTTGTATGTGCTGTCAGGCCGTCAGGATACAAAGGCCCATGGAGATGTTGTCACAGGTATGCTAGCAATATTCACTTTTGATGTTTACACTCTTATGGATCCGGGATCCATCCTATCTTATGTAACCCCATATATTGCTAAGAAATTTGGGATAGAACCAGAAAAGTTGTGCGAACCCTTTGAACTGTCCACTCCAGTTAGAGAATCAGTTATAGCAAAACATATCTATAGGGGATGTCCAGTCAAAGTGTATCATCGCCTTACTGTAGCAGGCTTAGTGGAATTGGAGATCATAGACTTCGATGTAATCATGGGCATGGATTGGTTAGAGTCTTGGTATGCCACAGTGGGTTGTAGAACCAAAATAGTAAGTTTCAAATTTCTCGGTGAACCAGTCTTAGAATAGAAGGGTGATGCATTAGCACCTAGGGGTATGTTTATTTCCTATCTTAAAGCTAGAAAGATGATCTATAAAGGGTATATTTATCACCTGGTTTGAGTTCAGGATGAAGATGCTCAGATTTCCACTCTCCAGTCAGTACCAATTGTAAATGAATTCCCAGAAGTGTTTCCCGAAGATCTTCCTGGAGTCCCTCCCGATAGAGAGATTGACTTTGGAATTGATCTACTCCCAGACACTAAGCCGATATCTATTCTTCCTTATAGAATGGCCCCAGCAGAGTTAAAAGAGCTAAAAGTCCAGTCGAAAGATCTTCTAGATAAGGGATTTATAAGGCCAAGTGTCTCACCTTGGGGAACACCAATTTTGTTTGTCCGAAAGAACGATGGGTCTTTGCGCATGTTCATTGACTATCGTCAGTTGAATAAAGTCACCATCAAGAACAATTACCCTCTTCCCATAATAGATGATTTATTTGATCAAATTCAGGGTACCCAGTGTTATTCCAAGATTGACCTCAGATTGGGATACCATCAATTGAAGGTTAAGGAAGTTGATATTCCAAAAACAGCTTTCAGGACTCGAAATGTGCATTTTGAATTTTTGGTAATGTCAGTTGGTTTAACGAATGCACCAACAGTTTTCATGGACCTTATGAATAGGGTCTTCAAGACTTATCTTGATTTGTTTGTTATTGTGTTTATTGATGACATCTTGATTTATTCCCGTAGTGAGACTGACCATGCGGAACATCTCAGAATTTTGTTGCAAACACTGCAGGATCACAAGCTATATGCAAAATTTTCTAAGTGTGAATTCTGGTTGAAATCACTAGCGTTTTTGGGCCGTGTCATCTTAGGGGAAGGCGTGAAGGTGGACTTTCAGAAAATAGAGGTAGTGAAGAATTGGCCTAGACCCACCTCAGTATCTGATATAAGAATTTCTTGGGTCTAGCAGGCGATTACAAGCATTTCATAGAGGGCTTTTCCTCTATCTTGTCCCCTTTGACTAGATTAACTTAGAAGAAGGTCAAGTTTCAATGGTCGGACGCTTGCGAGAAATATTTTGAGGAGTTAAAGAAGAGGTTGACTTCAACTCCAGTCTTGACACTACCGGAAGGAACCGAAGGGTTCGTTGTTTGTTGTGATGCTTCAGGGGTTGGTCTTGGGTGTGTATTAATGCAGCATGGTAAAGTCATAGCCTACGCATCGAGATAACTCAAGGCTCACGAGAAGAATTATCCGACTCATGATCTTGAGTTAGCAGCTGTGGTATTTGCGCTTAAGATCTGGCGCCATTATTTGTATGGGGTGCATGTTGACATTTTTACAGATCACAAGAGTCTCCAGTACATCATCAAGCAAAGAGAATTGAATCTACGTTAGAGAAGGTGGCTTGAATTGTTTAAAGATTATGATTTTGATATCCTCTATCATCCCGGGAAAGCAAATATTTTAGTTGTTGCTCTCAGTCGGCGTTCTATGGGAAGCCTAGCTCATGTTGAGGTAGACAAGAGAACTATGATGAGAAAGTCCACCGCTTAGCAAGTCTAGGAGTTCGACTTTTGGACTCCGAAGATGGTGGCATTGTTCTTCAGAACAGGGCTGAATCCTCCTTAGTAGCCGAAGTGAAGGAAAAACATTTCAGTGATCCCTACTTATTGCAGCTGAATGAGGGAATTCACAAACACAAGACTACAACTTTTGAACAAGGGGGAGAATATGGTAATTTGAGGTACAGAGGTAGATTATGCTTTCCAGGCATAGATGGGCTCAGAGAGCCTTGAGGTACAGAGGTAGATTATGCTTTCCAGGCGTAGATGGGCTCAGAGAGCAGATTATGTCTGAAGCCCACAATTCCAGGTATTCTATTCACCCAGGTTCTATAAAGATGTATCATGATCTTAAGGAGATTTATTGGTGGAACGATATGAAAAGGAACATAGCAGATTTTGTGGCTAAGTGTCCAAATTGTCAGCAGGTAAAAGTCGAACACCAGAGGCCCGATGGTTTAGCACAGAGTATAGAAATTCCCGTTTGGAAATGGGAGATGATAAACATGGACTTCATAACAGGTCTATCTCGCTCGTTTCGGAAGCATGATTCAATTTGGGTGATTGTAGACCGACTTACCAAGTCAGCTCACTTCTTGCCAGTGAAGACTACAGATTCAGCAGAGGATTATGCCAAGTTGTATATCGAGGAAATTGTTCGATTGCATGGGGCTCATTTGTCCATCATCTCAGATCGTGGTGCTCAGTTCACAACGAACTTTTGGAAATCCTTTCAGAAAGGATTGGGCACAAGAGTGAACCTCAGCACAGCTTTTCATCCTCAGACAGATGGCCAGGCAGAGCGCACCATTCAGACTCTTGAGGATATGTTGAGGTCAGGTGTTATCAATTTTAAAGGTAATTGGGATGATCATCTACCCCTCATTGAGTTTGCTTATAATAACAGCTATCACTCTAGTATCAAGATGGCACCGTATGAAGCTCTGTATGGGTGAAGGTGTAGATCACCGATTGGTTGGTTCGAAGTTGGCGAAGAAGAGTTGTTAGGACCCAATTTGGTCTATCATGCTATGGAGAAAGTCAACGTGATACAAGAGCATTTGAAGACGGCTCAGAGTCGGCAAAAAGTCCTATTCAGACATGCGGCGTAGAGACTTAGAGTTCCAAGTTGATGATTGGGTTTCTCTAAAAGTTTTGCCTATGAAAGGTGTTACGAGATTTGGGAAGAAAGGGAAGCTTAGTCCCCGCTATATTGGGCCATATAGAATCCTGCGAAGGATCGGGCAGGTGGCTTATGAGTTAGAATTGCCACAAGAATTAGCTGTTGTACACCAGTGTTTCATGTGTCAATGTTGAAGAAATTCATAGGAGACCCGTCACTTGTAGTTCCTACGAAGATTATAGGGGTTAAAGATAGCGTGACTTACGAAGAAATTACAGTGGCTATTCTTGATCATCAAATCCGCAAACTTAGAACTAAGGAAATTGCTTCGGTGAAAGTGCTTTGGAGGAAACAAAAGATTGAAGAGGCTATATGAGAAGCCGAAGGGGACATGAAGTACAGATATCGCCATCTCTTTGAAGAGCAAACGGAAAATATGGAAGGTAATTAACCTTTCCATTTAGACCTTATATTATAATCTCCATGTCTTTCTGTATTTAGTCAGCTCACTATTCAGTAATCATGTATTTGTTCAGTTTAGTATACACGTGTTCATGACAATTCAGTATTCACATGTTCCCATTAGACCCGTTTAAGGTCTAGAGTTAGTCGTAGTTACAGCCAGGACAATCATTCGAGGACGAATGATCCCAAGGGGGAGATAATGTAGCACCCCATAAATTCGGCTTAGGTATGAAGGTGTTAAATGAGTAGTAATGTTATATTTTGGACATGTAAAGTTCTATCGATATGAGTATGGGTGGAAATAGTTATTTTAGAATTAATAAGGAGAGTGAGGTGTATAAGATTCGATAAAATCTACTAAGTTTATAAAAGGTCTATCTTGCAGCAATATTTAGTGAAGATGTGTAAGGAATTTGGGCAAACCCAAAACATGCAAGTTGTAGGCCTTTTAAATAGCTTTCTATCGATATATTATGGAGCCCGAACGGATCTCTGTGCAAAAGGTTTTGTGTATTTTATAGAGAACTGCGCAATATGTGCGGCCAGGTGCGTGCCCAGAGGGTCACGTGCGCGATCGCGCACTTGAGGTAGTGCTACTGCCATTTTGCACATTCAAGTGCGCACTCAGGCCTTCAGGTGCATGGGGAGCACACCTGAGGGGGTCATGGGAGGGATCATTTTTAAAGCCCTACTTCATCCTCCATACCCCAAAACACAAAATATTGCTCTAGAAAGGGAAGCTCTCAAGAACCTAACCTCTCCCAAGGTCCCTCCACCATCCAAGGTAAGTTCTAATGGTGATTCTACGTTAATTTAAATTTCCCAACACCTTATTAACATGGATAAACCCTCCATAGCATTAGATATTCGATTGGGACATCATTGTTGAGAGAAGAAACCCTAGAACTCGAAATCAAGAGGATTGAACTTCAAAAAGGTAATGTCTTCACCCTCTAATTGATTATAGCAATGGATTAATGATTATATACTCTAGTTCATGAGATATGAGTTGATGGGTTTGACAAAAAAGCATGAACGGTTATAGGTTTGGGTTGTTGATTGTTGATTATTGGTTAAGAGTGTTGTTTACCTTATGGGTGATGAAGAATGATATTGATTATAACCATTTGAGATTTTAGAATTTATCTAGGAGCAAGAGAATTGATTATTGGGTGTAGAAACACCATTAATAAGGACTATGAAGCTTTATTCTCACCAAGTATTTGATAAAATGCCTAAGTGACCAAAACACGAGTATCATTGCTAATATGGAATCCCTTTGACTTGCATTGTTATAGATTAAGGTTGAAAGGATTAACATTTGTTGTATTACGCTCAAGAGCAGGAAGTTAAGATATGTGAGGCTAACTCTCTACGTTTGGGAATGTTTATAATTCTCCTTACGTCTCATTCTTTATGTCTATTACGAATTCCTCAGCAAGTAATTATGCCTCAGTTCCATGAATGGTTGTAGAACTTCTATTCTCTAGATGGCATAGTTCATAATTCATTCAATATCTTATAAGACTCAGTTGTGATAAATCAATTTATTATGAATACATGTCCTAGTCTAGTTCTATTTAGTATTTTTGTATCATGTATTGTAGTATGATTTTCATTTTCTGATTTTAAATCCCTGAATGTTGAACACCTGTATTTGGGCCTGAGGCCGTAGTTTATGCTTTATGCATCTTTGGGCCTGAGGCCGTAGTTATGTATATGTATACTTGGGCCCGAGGCCGTAACTTGTGCACATATATATTGAGCCTAAGGCCGTAGTTTATCAGATAAATAGGTTATTCATCATTCAAAAGTGGGAGTATTCATATCCTTACTTCCTTGTTCAGTTATTAGTTTATCAGTTAGCAATTCAGTTTTAGGATTTACAGTTCTTTCCTTCAATTATTTTGCATACCAGTGCAATTCAAATGTACCGATGTCCCTTTTTGCCCGGGGCCTGCTTCTCGCGATGCAGGTAACGATTTACAGGGTGGCGATTCTGCTTGCTAGGACATCTCATATCATCTATTGGTGAGCCCCAGTCATTCGGGGCATTATCCTTCCCTTTTTTAGTCTTTATAGTATTTCAGTTAATAAGGAATACCAGAGACCTTGACCCAGTAAAACAGTTAGCTTTTCAGTTTTCTTTAGAGGGTTCGTGGACTATAGCCCAGTCGGTCCGATATTAGCAGGCTTTTCATGTGTTAGCCTTGTCGTCTACTCGTTTATACTTGCAGACTTTTCAGTACTTTCCGCATTTATGATATTGTAGTCAGACTCTTTAGTAGATCAACATGTTGCATGTTTATATTCAGATTATAGTTATAACACATATTGATTTAGCCACATAGTTGGTTCGCTCGGTCACATGTAGTTAGCCCCTTCAGAAGAAGCTTGGAAGAGAAAAGGACTCAAGAACATAAGCCCTTGTTAACTCCTTCCATTGTCTGAGGTAGGGAAGAAACCCAGGAAGACTCCTGTGAAAGCAATAACGTCAGCAGTCCCAACAAGGAAAGAAGTGGCTCCTCCTACCAGAACTCCTTTTACAAGGAGTAAAAGAAAGGTTGTTGATGAAAAAATCATTAAGGAGTCAAGAAGCCAAGGAAAAAAGTTTTAATTGTGGAACCCATGGTTGAGCTGGATGAAGAAGATGAGTATGAGTCTGCCTTGCCAGAAAAGTCATCTACACAAAAGAGAAAGGTTGCCAAAGCTACAAAAATTGCTACCACATATGCAAAGTCCAGTAGAGGAAAGAAGAGAAAGAATGTACCAGTTGTAGTTGATAGACCCACAGAGTTCAGGAACAGAAAAGTGCTTAATGGGAAGATTCTTGCAAACACTAATGAAAAGGGGATGGCTCAACTGGTTGAAAACTTGAGCTGCAGGGATGGAAGCACATGTTTGTCAAAGCTTTCCCCGTTGTGTGTGTTCCTGCTGTGGTGGAGTTCTATGCAAACTTCCAATTTGATAGAGAGGTAGTCAAAAAGAATGTAAGGGGTTTTGAAATGGAGTTTGATGCTGAGGAGCTAGGGATGCTTCTGAATATTTCTTCATTGGGATTTGACAATTACTTGAAAAACAGTGGCCAGCCATAGACAATGATGTTGATACTGGAATTGTGATCACAAGAAAGTTCTTTCAAAAGTTTGAACTGATATGACTCACTTCCACAAGTTGTTATTTCATTTTGTCAATTCCTGCATTTCTCAGAGGCCTGAGATAAGGCATGAAGCTACCCTGTTGGACATGGATGTAATGGAACTTCTTCGCACTGGTAGACATATAAATCTCCCTAGCCTGATGATTTAGCATATGGCAAGAGCTGCAGACACTTCCAAGCCTAAGCATGCTATGCCTTATGGTTTCATGTTGACTAAGTTATTTGACAAGCTCAACATTGCCTTGTCTGAGCTTAAGTATGGAAATCACAATGATGTTTTGGATGTTGTTACCCTCAAGTAGTGTGGCTATGAGAAGATCAAGGCTAGGGGATCCATAAGATCTGCTTAAGTTTGGTGGAGTTGATAAGTGGGGATTTTGACAACTTATTAGCGCCTTTTACCTTTTGTTTTAGTATAAAAGAATTGAATTGTGTTCCCGAAACTAATGAAATATGCAAAATTGCAGGAATGCTGGAAGTTGGACTCCCGAGATGAAATCCGGCTGAAAGAGGAGAAGTCCGAGCACAAGGCAACAAAAGGGAACAAAAACATATAATGTGCGGTTCGCAGAAGGAATTCTGCGGCTGTAGAATTCCACCTGCGGCCGCAAATAAAGAAGCAAAATTCGGCAGATTTTTATGCAAATTGCGGATCGCGCATGAATTGTGCGGCCGCAAGAGTTGGGCTAGAACTCAACTTCAGAGAGTGTGAAAATTTCCAAGTCCTAAGTCCCTGAGAAATGCAGACCGCATAAGAATTGTGCATCCACAGAAGAAGTGCCTTGCGGTCGCAGACATAAAAGTGCAGATCGCAGAAGACTAGTTTGCGACCGTAGACATAATCTGCGGACCGCAAAAATGTTGCCTCGCGGCCACAATTCAGAATTATGCTGCCGCATAATCCCAGCTCCTGCCAGATGAAGAAGTCTTCGGACCGCACATGGAATTGTGCGGCCGCAGAACCCTCCAAGGGGTATTTTTGTCCGAGATTTTCAAACTTGTATAAATAGAAGAGTTTTACGAAATTAGGTCAAGTTTTGACATCAGCAATTACTGTAGCCATTTTTCTTTGCCTCTTTGGGAAGTTTACTATATTTTGGTGTATTTTATAATAAATTTTATTATTTTAAGCTTACATTATGAGTTTAATTAGTCTTTCTTCTTCTTTTTCTTCAGACCTAAGTATGAGTAGCTAGATGTTTACTAGGATTGTGACTCAACCCTAGTGTGTTAACCTTATGGGTAATTAAATTAGTGCTTGTTTATGATTGGGTGTTTATTATTTAGCCTAGTTCATGCTTTAATTTATAGAATTAATTATTAATAACATTAGTTAATGCCTATTTGACTTAGTCTCTACTTGAGAAAGAGAGATTTGTCCAGTTAAACTTGGCTAACAAAGAATTAGGTCAATCGAGAGACTGATTAACCCAATTAAAGCGTTCAACCTAGAGATAGTAATAACCCAACTTGAGATTTTATCAACTATTTTGTGTGATACCCATTTGGTCTTGAGAAAGCCAAATTGGACAAAACCACTCTCTGACCGAGAGGTATTGAGTGGGTAATTGAGAGTTGATAGCTATAATGCACCCCGATCAACAAAACAAGCATTAAGGTCTTTATCCCATTAGGCAAATACCTAAGCAAGGGTCACAGCCCTAGGCTTTTTACCAATTTTAAAAACCTCAAAACAACTATTCTTAGTCTTCTTTCTTTATTCTGTAAACTTTAGTGTAAAATTAGAAATAGAAACAAAACCTTTTTTGTGGAAGTGTAAATCAAGATAATTCAATCTTGCACATTAGATTATATACTCCTAACTCCCATCTTAGCTCCCTGTGGATTTGACCCCAACTCTTAGTTGGGTTTTATTATTGAAAACGAACATTTCATACATTTTTAAAGGTATGCATTTGGACGCGATCAATTTTTGGCGCAGTTGCCGGGGAGAGGTTGGAGTTGGCTGTTGAAGAGAATGTCAAGCTTCATGAAGACAATGATGAGCTGAGAAAAGAAACCAGGCAGCTTAGGGAAGAGCTTAGAAGAGATGGGGAAGCTCATTCCCAACATATTTCCACTCTTGTGAAAGCATTGACCCCCTCTACCTCTCACCCATGAACCTGTTCCTTCCTAGTCTCCTTAGTTTTCTTTTGCTATCCCAGTGATGCTTTAACTTTTTTTCTTTTATTTTAGTCTGAGTAGCTTGCAGTATGTTTAGTTTATTTTGTTCTAATGGGTCAAGACAAAGCCTTGGGCTTCTTTTGGCACTACTAAATGAATTATCTTGTACTGCTTTAATGCTTCGTACAATATTGGATCTTTAACCTAGTCGGTTTACCTTGATAATTCTTAACCTTGTGTTGTAGCATGTATGGCTTGAATCTTACATTAACTGTGCTTCATCTATCTAACATCTTTTTATTTTTTTTCGATGATGCCAAAAGGGGGAAGATAAGGTTGGGGGGTTGTGAATATACATGTCTGTCTATGGTACTTGTTGTGATTACCTGGTTCTACTATGTACAAAGTTTGTCATCATCAAAACGGGAGAATTTGTTGAGTATTGAGATTTTGATGATTAACAAAGTTTGTTTAAATGCAATGATTCAATGAACCAGGTCTTCAACGTAGTTTCTTAACTGTTCTAAGATCCAGCTCCTCAGGGTAAAGGACCAGCACCTTTAGTTGGTGATTGTGCGTCTGTGCAAGATAGTAATTTTATCTCAAAGTTACCCAGGTCCGAGTTTGGTGGAAGAAGGTAGTTACATGTGATAAGGGTTGTTTCCAAGAAGATACGAATAAATTAGTGAGAGACAAGAGTCTCAAAACTGGTGGAGTCCTTGGAACATTATTAGTTTTATTAAACGAGAAGCTGACTATGTATAGGACTCCTAGAAGATCTCAAAGTCAGGGCGTTTAAATACTATCTATTTTGGACTTTTGAATTCATCCTTTACACATCAACTAAAGAATTACATGTTGTTCACTCTAGTCGAGTACCAGTATTCTATTCTTATTGAGTCAGTCTAGTGAATGTGTTTTAGAAAATTGAGTTGTAATCAAGTATCACAAACAATTGCTGAGTTGGAGTAAGTGTTTGTTTTACAAGTTAAAGTAGCTTGTAAATCAAATAGTCGTAGTAGGAATACTGGAGAGTATTGAATTACAGTCTTGTAATTGATACATTTTGGCTCATTGTTCTAGTAGAGTTGAAGTTTAAACCGAATCTAAGCAACACCCATGGAACCCACCCATAGTAAGGAAAAATATGGCACCAACGGATATGGCCTCTTACGTAGTAGGTCGTGGTTTTTGCACCTTTTGAGCCGGGTGATTTTCCACATAAAAATCATTGTGTTTACTTTACTGCTTACTTTACTTCATCTTTAAAGAATACGGCAAAGAACCACGTTCTTTAATAAATCATACGGGCACTCAAATTAACATGTTGGTTATCACTCTTTTGTTATATTTAGAGGTTTCACGGTCTATCTTGAGGCCAAAAACTCCACTTTTCTCTACTCTCTTATAACAAGACTTCACATATAAAGAGAGTTAAAAATTAGCTTAGCTAGATCCCCACATTAAGACACATAAGAAATAAAATGAATTAAATTAAATCTTGTCATTACCGGATTTTATCTAGTTACTCTTTGGTAGTCATCACTCATGTCGCGACCCCAAATTTCCCGCCTTTGGATGCCGTGATGGCACCTAGTCTCTAAGACTAGGTAAGCCTAACACATGCTGATTTAATAACTGAATTGGACCATTAAATAACATACATAGCCGCAAGTGGTAAATATGTATAAATTTCTCAAAACTGGTAGTACGGAGTCATAAGCACTAGTAAAACACACTAGAATTTCTAAACACAATATTATTTTGAATTACAATTTAACGGTAGCATAATGAAGTAAGATGGTGACTCTGAGGCCTGCGAATGTCAAGCAAGTATACCTTGAAGTCTCCCGCCGTGCAGATGCAACTCTCAACAACACAGTTAGAATACCTGGATCTGCACAAAAATGTGCAAAAGATTAGCATGAGTACATCACAACAGTACCTAGTAAGTATCAAGCCTAACCTCGGTAGAGTAGTGACGAGGACAGGTCGATTCCTACTAGACATAGAAACCTGTTCAAGATATACATAAGCTAACAATGGAAAGAAGATCAATGTAAGACCAATGACGAAAAAATTATTGATTTATAACCAACAATGAAGTAATATAAACATAAATAGCAGCAAGTAGTAAACGAGTAATAAAGCAACAACATAATGAGAACATCGATGAGATGTAAATGCACTCAAATAAGAAAAAACAGATGACAACTCAAATAATAAAATCGCTCCCAATGCGTGGACTTAACAAAGAATTACCCTGATGTACCACACCTCATAAACCACAAGTCATGGATCACAATTTCCAACTCTTACACACATGGCATCTCGTGCCCACAATAACAATCACATTCGCACGGCAAAGTCCTCGTGCTACCATGTACTTTGCAACTATGATAAATATTAATTTTGATGAACGAAAGATATATTTAGACACCATAAAACATAATAGCAATCTTGAATAAAGTAAGGTGTGGAATAAAATAATTAGTTTATTCTAGAAATCAAGTAAAGTAAAATAGTATACAATTTGTAAGAAACAGAGTATAAAATGGGTTTAGTTTAGAAATCAATAAAATTGAGTAAAAGTATCATTTTTAAACAAAGCAAAACATAAGTTAAATTAATGAATTAAATATAGAATTTATTAAGGAAAAACAAACAACAACAACAACAACAACAACAACAATAAATCAAGTTTGATCCCTTAAATGGAGAACCCAATTATAATGAAAGTGCGATAACCATTTAGAATAATAAGGCACCGAGTGAGATAACGAGTTCTATCTTAAGAGGCACATAGAATAAAGCATGTTAATAATTCTTTTATTTAAACCATTATGTTAACAACAACTCAACATAATATAATGTAGTGACTCTACGTAATTAAATTCATATTGAACATCAATTCGCCAAGTTATAACGGAGGCACGAATTGGCATGTTAAAGCAACACAACAAATCATGTAGAATGCATGACTCACACAAGAAACCACATTCGTTCCAACACCAATATAACAACGAATAATCAAACACAATCAAAATGCAGATGAGTAATTGAAGGAAGAACAATGACCGTTCAAATCAACAAGTTGTTCCAACATGGAATATACAATGAAAATAACAACCGAGGTACCGCCTCGTATTCACATTTCACAATTTCAATCACAATCTTTTCTTATATCACCGCGTAAGCCTTACATTTAGTTTTGAAAATTAATTTTTCACGTAACAGCTACACGCGTTTTAGCCCACCTTATCTCATCGCGTGGCTTCAATTAGTTCCCCTACTAGCAACACGCGTATCAAGCACATCTTATCTCACCATTGCGTATCAACCCCTAGTCTTATGCCACCGCATGCGTATCAATATCACAACACAATCACAACTTGCACCACAAGTGTCCATATGCCACAACTTGCCACAAAGTCAACAACTCCAATATTTCCACAATAAATAGCCCATGGCTCAACCACAATGTGTACAAGAATTTAAAAAATAACAGTATGAATGAGAATGCTCAACAAGAAAATGTATCTCAACAATTAATAACTTCGCATCAATGTGATAACGGCTATTACAACTTCAGCACCAATAACTCAACAAGATGATATTCCACGAAATAACAACTTCAATTAAAAGTGATTCAATAATTAAGAGGTAACAAGACGATAAGGAAGGTAATAACTTCAACTAAAGTATATAAGAGCAAAATAACAAGTAAGAGGTAGAACAAGTGCTAACAACGTCAAATAGAGCATGTAAGAGTAGATTAACAATGGTAGATATAACATGTTATTCCAATTCAATTAAAGTCATGGAAAGAGTCTAGATAATCTAAACCGGTCAAACACGACATATAGCCCGTGTACCCACTCGTCACCTTGCGTACACGGCCTTCACATAAAACAAATAGCACAATCAACCCAAATCCTAAGGGGTAGTTTTTTCCCACACAAAGTTAGGCAAGATACTTACCTCAAACAAGCCCAATCGATACACTAGAAGAGCCATCCCGCTTAAATTATTCTCCGAAAGGATCGAAACAAGCCAAAAGCAACTCAAAATCATCATCTAATGCCATAGGAAGCAAACTCAATTGATAAAGGTCGAATCTTTACACATTTACCCAAAGTCAACCAAAAAGTCAAACTCGGGACCGCACCTCGAAACCCAACAAAACTCACAAAAATTGATAACTCATTCAATTACGAGTCCAACCATACTAATTTCACTCAATTCTGACTATGAATCGATGTTCAAAACTCAAAAATTCACTTTAGGAAGTTTAGACAAAAAACCTCAATTTCACTTTTGAAATCATGAATCAAATGCTAAAAACGAAGATGGAATCACGGAATATAATTAAAACTGAGTAGAAAATACTTACCCTATGGAAGAAACTTGAAGAACATCATTGAATTTTCCCAAACTCAAACTTTCAAGATGAGAAAAAAAAACTCCAACAATATTATATTAATAGCAAAAAATGTCCATTTTTTACCTCCTTTCTTGTACTAAATGATCCCGAAACTCACTTTTGATACCTCCAATTGATTTCTCGTGCAATTTCAGTGAAGTTACACTTTTGAATCACTCCATTTGACCTTATAATGAAGGAGATATGTTGGTTTCAATATTTGAAAATAGTGCAGATTTTTAAATACGAATCCAGTGGAAATTGCGTAATTAATCTGAAAAATTTGGCAACTCAATTCTTAGTAAAACGACCATAAATTCCTTTTTTCAGTTGTTATGGTTCCAAAATTATGATACATATATAATAGTTTAGTCAAAACTTGAATCAAAGGCCGTTTGCTCAATATGGCAACTTTTGTGCTCAAATCGGCGTCGAAACCGAAAACAATCACCATACAACCAAACTTATCCAAAACTCATAAATATTTAACCAAACTTTGTGGACATGTCTGAAATCATCATACAAACTTATTGGAATAATTAAAACCCGATTCCGATTCTGTTTACCCAAAAGTCAAACCTTGATCAACTCTTCCAACTTAAAGTTTCTAAAACGAGAATCATTCTTCCAAATCAATCCCGATCCACTCGAAAACCAAAACCAACCACACACACAAAACATAATACATAATATGAAGTTACTCAAAATCTCAAACCACCGAATGTAATGTTAAAGTTCAAAACGATCAGTCGGGTCGTTACAACTCAAGAACAAGCTAGGAAATTAAACGATAAGTAGAATTTCTACCATTTTCAAATATAAAAAAGGAAAAAAAAACTAAAAAGTTCTAGGTGGACGAGTGAACTCATACACATATAGGTTGCATGCTTGACTCTCTATTCCAAGTCCAAATATAGAATACTTTGCACTTAGCACTCCTAACATATAGTCAACTCAGAAGTGTAGCTGACACGAGTTATTGTGCACGGTCCGATATACCAGCACAGTATTAGTTACTAATGCATAATTACAAATAGAGGCGGATTCAGGATTTAACTTTATAACTTCAACCTTTAATATTTTTAGCATTGAACTCATTATATTTTTAATGTTATGAGTTCATATCTATTCTTTGTTGTAACTATAATGAATTCTTATACGTATATTTATGCTCCGCGTCGATAATATCATGGTAGATCGGCCCTTAGCTACAAAGATCAGTACATATTTATCTATGTTTTCACTGTACGTAACATGCTTGTCATTACTATCTAATATAATTTATTAATACCTATCTCAACTTTTCGGAGAGACAGTTAACGAGACTTGTAAATCGCCATTCTTGCTCTCATTCTTTCAAATTCCATATTTTACATCTAGCACTAATGAGCATCACAGTTAATATTTATGCCAGACTTCTCAAACACAGCAGTAAGCCAACCACCCTTATGCTGTGGTTGCTAGCTGTTCGTTTTTACTATTATTTCTTAGTTTGCTGGGATGAGTCCTACTTAGTACTCTTAAATGCTCCATTTGACTCCGTAGGTAAGTTCACAAATATTTTATCACAAATATTATACTTTTGCCTTTCTTGCATATTATAACCTTCACATCAGAATAGATTAGCAAGATCCTCTAAAATATTAAATTGTTGGTAACACGGTACCTATCAATTGACAGCAAACAAACCCCACAAGATATGTTTGTATACGGTCAAATCGGTTTCCACCTTCATATGATTAGTCAAGATTGAAACATAGTAGACCGAGGAGCGTTTTCGTAATATCATGATGAGATCTGAAGCCAGGTCACCGAACTCGTATTTTAGGAACCGATCGAAATCCGAGCTCGAAGCCATTGTCGAGCTCGAGCCAATATTGAGCTATGATGTGAAGCAGAGTTATCGAGCTTAAGAGCCAGAGACCGACCAATACCGAGCCCAAGTCAGTACCGGGCTCCGAGTCAATATTGAGCTCAAGTCAATATCGAGTCCGATCAAGATCGAGCCAAGGAACAAGAGCCGTTACAGCCGCACTAAGGGAGAAAATCTCAGCGGGAATCAGGGAAAAACTAATATATCATGGGTTCCTCACTATGTATTTTTAATTATATCAAAAGTAAGATCCCTCCATTATAAGAAGGATGGCTATTATTTCTATAAGGGGGGATCATCAAGCCATTGATACAATATAACTCAGATATTATTGAGACATTATCATTTTGGGGAGATTATCCTTTTGAGCTTTATACATTGATTCATCTAGCTTATTCATAAATCATTCTCCATTCAACTTGGTTTGTATTTCATTTTTTACAGTCAATATTCGATATTTTTACTTACTTTTATGATTTGTGTCAAATTATACCACGTACCCTTAGAACTATGTACAAATTCAACATTATCCATTTTTTGGATAAATAGTTTGACGCCCACCGTGGGGCTAAGGATAACAGTGGTTGTTTGGTACGAATCTCTACAAAACACACCATTTTACACTTGCTCTTGGGAGTATCTTTGATTTCAGGTTGAAAACGATGGATTCTCAATTAATGGCCATATCTATCGACAACGAAGTTGGCCTTCAAGATGAGAACAACAACTTAACCCCCGGGGGTGGGAGGCCACTCGTCGATCCCGTTGGAGCTCGGGTTGAAGAGCCAATAGACGTCAATTCACATGCGGCCATCGAGGAAAACAAACGTTCCGACCCTGAAAACAATATTCATGGTGGAACTCGGTCTGCAACTTGAAATACCCAAAACGCTGAGGAAAACGAATTCAGCTTGTGTATGATCTTCGAGATGTTGCATGCTCAACAAGTAGAAATAGCCCAGTTGTAGAGCCAAAACCCAGGCACCGACCAGACTCAAGCCCAGTCCTCCCCAAGAAGTCACCCACAAAACGGGGTAAGGTCAAATGAGCAAGAATCGGGGACTAATCCCGAAATTATAAGATGTTCGAAGAACTGACAAAATGGATAGAGTCGAGAGAAGGAGGATCGAGGAAAACGACAAAAAAATGGAAACATATAACTCCAGGGTTGATCAGATCCCGGGGGCACCACCGATATTGAAGGGCTTAGATTCCAAAAAATTCATATAAAAGTCTTTCCCCCCGAGCACGGCTCCTAAACCGATCCCTAAGAAGCTTCGCATGCCCGAGATTCCTAAATATAATGGAACGATCGACCCCAACGAATATATCACCTCTTACACATGTTCCATCAAAGGGAACGATCTAGAGGACGTGAGATCGAATCTGTGTTATTGAAAAAATTCGGTGAAACCTTGTCAAAGGGAGCAATGCTATGGTATCATTATTTAGAGTCTAACTCTATTGATTCATTTGCTATGCTTGCAGATTCTATCGTAAAAGCATATGCTAGGGCCATAAAGGTTGAGACGAGGAAGTCAGACCTATTCAAGGTAAGACAAAAGGATAAGGAGATGCTAAGAGAATTCGTATCTCGCTTCCAAATGGAGCGAATGGATCTACCACCAGTCATAAACTATTGGGTTGTTCAAGCTTTCACTCAAGGTCTGAACGAACGAAGGTCGATGGCTTCACGGCGGCTGAAGCATAACTTGATCGAGTACCCAGCTATTACTTGGGACGATGTGCACAATCGGTATCAATCTAAAATAAGAGTCGAAGATGACCAATTAGGTTCTGAGTCCGATATTAAAAGGGGTATTGACCGAGAACCAAGGCCAAACAAGGAGCGATACCGGACGTATAATGGAGATCATAGGGGTAGCGAACCTTCACACAACCCCATACGAGGCGAAAAGAGAAATGATCAAGGCCAAGGATCTCGGGGGCTGATGAACAGGAGTGGGTTCGACAAGCATACCGGACCTAAGGAAGCATCTCGATTGTCGTAGTATAACTTCAGCATCGATGCATCCGCTATCGTATTGGCTATCGGACGCATCAAAGGTACTAAATGGCCTCGACCTATGCAGACCGATCCTGCCCAGAGGAATCCCAATCAAATGTGTGAATATCATGTCACTCATGGCCAAAGAACGGAGGATTACAGGCAACTAAGAGAGGAGGTAGCCCAGTTATTCAATAAAGGGCACCTTCGAGAATTTTTAAGTGACCGGACCAAAATCATTTCAAAAACAAGGATTTCAACAGACGAAACGAACAAGAAGAGCCACAACACACCATCCACATGATCATTGGTGGGATCGATACCCTTTAGGGGCCGGTGCTTAAACGCACTAAGATGTCGGCTATAAGAGAAAAACAATCTCGAACTCAGGATTACTCACCCATAGGGACCCTGTCCTTTAATGATGAAGATGTAGAAGGAGTCATGCAACCTCACAACAATGCACTGGTAATATCTGTACTTATGAATAAAACTAAAGTTAAACGTGTGGTAATTGATCAGGGTAGCTCGGCCAACATTATTAGATCGAAGGTCGTAGAGCAGCTCGGCCTGCAGGACCAGGTCGTACCCGCAACCTTGGTTCTAAACGGATTCAATATGGCATGTGAAACTACCAAAGATGGGATAATTCTACCAATAAATGTGGACGGAACCATCCAAGAAACGAAGTTTCAAGTAATTGAAGGCGATATGAGGTACAATGCCCTTTTTGGAAGGCTGTGGATCTACAATATGAGAGTTGTACCTTCGAACCTCCACCAGGTTCTGAAATTCCAAACATCGGAGGGAGTCAAAATAGTTTATGGAGAACAACCGACAGCAAGAGAAATGTTTTTCGTCAAAGAAGTAACTCCGATGTCTTCACTATCATCGGCAAAAGGATCAGGTTCGAAGGAGGAACGGAATACCAAATAGCAATCACAAACGTCAGCTCCAACCCAATTAAAGAATCGGAAGACTGACGAAGATGATGAACATAGGATCCCTCGATCCTTCATGGTCCCCGATATTTTCGACGCTACTCAATCTACGGTCGAAGAACTAGAGCAAGTCATACTAATCGAATATCTGCCCGAACTAAAGGTATACCTGGGCACGGGGTTAGATCCCAAACTCAGAAAAAAACTTATTCAATTTCTTATAGCTAACATAGACTGTTTCGCTTGGTACCATCTTGACATGACAAGGATCCCATCGGGAATCACCACTCATAAGCTAAGATTGGACCCAAGGTTCCACCCGGTAAAACAAAAAATAATTCCCCAGTCCGAGGTCAAACACGCCTTCATCAAAGATGAGGTAACCAAACTTCTTAAAATAGGGTCCATTCGGTAAGTAAAGTACCCCGAATGGCTGGAAAATGTGGTGGTAGTCCCTAAAAAGGGGAACAAGCTTAGAATGTGTATAGATTATAAAGACATGAATAAAGCATGCCCTAAGGATTCTTTTCCTTTGCCTAATATCGATCGTATGATCGATGCCACACCGACCATGAGACTCTCAGCTTTCTCGATGCCTATTCCGGGTATAACCAAATACAGATGAACCCGGAGGATCAGGAAAAGACCTCATTTATCACTAAGTACGGGACTTATTGTTATAACGTAATGCCATTCAGCCTAAAATATGCCGGTGCAACCTATCAACGCCTAGTAAACAGAATGCTCGAAAAATAAATAGGAAAAATAATGGTAGTTTATATTAATGACATGTTAGTTAAATCCCTGTGAGTAGAGGACCATTTAAAGCATTTGAAGAAACTTTCGACATACTAAGGGAGTACAATATGAAGCTCAATCCCGAAAAATGTGCTTTCAGGGTTGGCTCGGGCAAGTTTCTCGGCTTCATGGTGTCCAATCGAGGAATTGAGATTAACCCCGATAAAATCAAAGAAATTGAGGACATCACAGTGCTAGATAATGTAAAGGCCGTAAAAAGGATAACGGGGCAGATAGCCGCCCTAGGACGATTCATTTCGAGATCCTCGGATAGGAGCCACCGATTTTTCTCTTTGCTTAAAAAGAAAAGCAATTTTGCATGGACTCCGGAATGTCAGCAGGCTTTGGAAGAGCTAAAACGGTATTTATCGAGCCCTCCATTATTTCATACCCCGAAGGCAGACGAACAGCTCTACCTATATCTAGTTGTTTCGGAGATAGCGGTAAGTGGAGTCCTAGTTCGAGAAGAACGAGGTACGCAATCCCCTATTTATTATATCAGTCGAACTTTAGGTGAGGCCGAAACTAAATATCCACACTTAGAAAAATTAGCGTTTGCTTTAATAAGTGCGTCTAGGAAACTAAAACCATATTTCCAGTGCCATCCGATACATGTTGTGACGACTTATCCTCTACGAAATATTTTACACAAGCCTGAGCTTTCAGGTCGATTGGCCAAGTGGGCCATCGAGATCGGCGGGTACGACATCGAGTATCGACCTCGAACCGCTATCAAATCTCAGATCTTAGCGGACTTCGTGGCTGACTTCACTCCGGCCTTGGTACCCGAAATTGAAAAGGAATTACTGATAAAATTGGATACCTCTTCGGGAATCTGGACCCTCTTTACGGACGGAGCCTTGAACGCAAAGGGGTCCGGACTGGGCATCGTACTAAAATCGCCCACAGGTAATATAGTTAGACAGTCTATTAAAACTAAAAAATTGAATACTTCAAGAACGGGAAACTTTCATCGGATTCAAAGGAATCGAGAGCTCTACGCACAAAGGTTGCATGGTTCACCTTATCCAATGATGGAACACTGTTCAGAAGGATGTCCGATGGTCCACTGGCAATATGTTTGGGACCGGGAGATACCGACTACATCCTACGTGAGATTCACGAGGGCACTTGTGGGAATCATTCCGGTGCCGATTCATTAGTCCACAAAATAATCAGAGTAGGATATTATTGGATCGATATGGACAAAGATGTTAGGGAGTTTGTTCGAAAATGCGACAAATGCCAAAGACATCCGCCCATGATTCATCAACCCGGGGAACTTCTCTACTCGATCCTATCTCCTTGGCCTTTCATGAAATGGGGAATGGACATCGTCGGCCCCCTCTTATCGGCCCCAGGTAAGGCTCAGTTTATTTTGTTTATGGGTGATTATTTCTCTAAATGGGTTGAAGCACAGGCTTTCGAGAAATTCAGAGAACGGGAGGTGATATACTTCATTTGGGACCACATCATATGTCGGTTCGGGATGCCATCCGAGATTGTATGTGATAATGGAAAAATATTCATCAGAAGCAAAGTAACCAAATTTATCGAAGACCAAAAAATCGAAAGGATCCTATCGACACCTTATCATCCAAGTGGGAACGGACAAGCCGAATCGACTAACAAAATGATCATCCAAAATCTTAAGAAAAGATTAACTAACGCTAAAGGAAAATGGAGAGAAATACTACCTGAAGTCCTATGGGCATACCGCACAACCTCAAAATCGAGTACCGGAGCGACACCGTTCTCGTTGGTTTATAGCGCCGAAGCTCTTATCCCGGTTAAGGTCGGAGAACATAGCGTCAGGTTTCAATATGCAACTGAGGAATCAAATAATGAGACGATGAACATAAGCCTAGAATTATTGGACGAAAAAAGAGAAGTGGCTCTCGTACGATTAGCCCCAAAAACAACGGATCGAAAGGTATTATAATCGAAGAACCAATCTTCGATATTTTAAAATCGGGGACTTAGTGCTAAGGAAAGTCACCCTCAACACCTGAAATTCAAATGAAGGAAAACTGGGTCCGAACTGGGAAGGACCGTATCAGGTTCTCGAAATCATCGGAAAAGGATCCTACAAGCTCGGTGTAATAAACGGCAAACAACTACCAAGAAATTGGAACGTGTCGCACCTAAAATGATACTAATATTAAGGTACGACCCTCCTATGTTCATTTATATTTCGAAAATTAACCCTTGCAGGTGTTCGATCAGAGACAAGGATGGATAACTCAACTCGGAGCCTTTAGGCCTGAAAGCACGCGTTGCACTCTTTTTTTCTTAGATCGGTTTTGTCTAAAATGGGTTTTTCGGCAAGGTTTTTAATGAGGCAACCATTGATCGTGCTAACTTAGAACATTTCAACAGTATCTGATGCCTCTTTACAATCAACCTCGAATACTGGGGGGCATTACCCTCAAATATATCAAGTTCGATTATCAAGTTCAAGGCAAGGAAGTTACTTCGCAACAACAGGGTTTCAATAGGAAAAATTGTAAGAGCTAAATAGTCAAAACGAACCATGCTCGTGTAGTTTGCTCGACCCCTGGTACAAAACATGAACACATGTATAATGACATAAAGAAAAATTTCTTCTTTGCCGATATCTCATATCTTAGAATCAATCCTCTATTTTGTGATCTATTATGCAAACACGCTTGAGGGCCGACCATTACCCCATAAATCAGGGATTGCCAACCGAAAAATCAATGAGATCAAGCCCCGCATAAGCCAACGGGCTACATTACTTCGAGTTTGAGCAATCACTCACTCGATCACTAAAGCCTAAGGGCTAATCTTAATTCGAGTTCGAGCAATCACTTACTCGACCATAAAGCCTACGGGCTACATTACTTTGAGTTCGAGCAATCACTCACTCGACTACTAAGCCTACGGGCTACATTATTTCGAGTTCGAACAAACACTCACTTGACCATTAAGCCTACAGGCTACATTACTTCGAGTTCGAGCAATCACTCACTCGACTATTAAGCCCAAGGGCTACTCCTACTTCGAGTTCGAGCAAGTACTCACTCGACCATAAAGCCTACGGGATACATTACTTCGAGTTCGAGCAATCACTCAATCGACTATTAAGCCTAAGGGCTACTCCTACTTCTTGTTCGAGCAAGCTCTCACTCGACCATAAAGCCTACTTGCTACATTACTTCGAGTTCGAGCAATCACTCACTCGACTACTAAGCCTAAGGGCTACTCCTACTTCTTGTTCGAGCAAGCTCTCAATCGACCATAAAGCCTACTTGCTACATTACTTCGAGTTCAAGAAATCACTCACTCGACTACTAAGCCTATGGGCTACATTATTTCGAGTTTGAGCAAACACTCACTCGACCACTAAGCCTACGGGCTACATTATTTCGAGTTCGAGCAAACTCTCACTCGACCACTAAGCCTACGGTCTACATTATTTTGAGTTCGAGCAAACACTCACTCGACCATTAAGCTTAAGGACTACATTACTTCGAGTTCGAGCAATCACTCACTCGACTATTAAGCCTAAGGGCTACTCCTACTTCAAGTTCAGGCAAGCACTCACTCGAACATAAAGCCTACGGGCTACATTACTTCGAGTTCGAGCAATCACTCACTCGACTACTAAGCCTACAGGCTACATTACTTTGAGTTTGAGCAATCACTCACTCGATTATTAAGCCTAAGGGCCACTCCTACTTCGAGTTCAAGCAAGCACTTACTCGACCATAAAGCCTACGATCTACGTTACTTCGAGTTCGAGCAATCACTCACTCGACTACTAAGCCTATGGGCTACATTACTTCGAGTTCGAGTAAACACTCATTCGACCTTATAAAGCCTAAAGGCTACTCTTACTTCGAGTTCGAGCAATCACTCACTCGACTACTAAGCCTAAGGGATGCTCATTATTTCGAGTTCAAACAAACATTCATTCAACAATTTAAGCTTGAAGGCTACCTTAAATCGTACCCGATAAACGAAAGGGACTACCCACAAACCACGAAGGAAACGATAATTCAAAGTTCTAAATATTTTAGCTTAAAGGCTATTTTGCTGCAAAGGAAGAAAGTTTTACATATATGCAAATCTTGTACAAAGGCAACTCGGAAGTTCTTAACAAAAAACCAAAAACTGCCTAGGAGGCAACAACTACCTAAGGTCCTAAATGGCTTGATCCTCCTTATAGGCCGTATCCTCAGAATCTTCCTCACCTTCGGACTTACTATCGGAGTCTTCCTTAGGAAAGGCCAGCCTTCGAGCCTTGTTCTCTTCCGCCCTGGCAACTTCAATTTCGGGCCCAATATCGAAGCCCTGGGCACTGACTTCCTCAAGAGCTTCTCTCCGAGCTTGCCATTTAGTATGTTCAACCATACTCTTGGCTTTGTATTGGTTAACCTCAACATTGATACTGAACTGAGCCACTTTAGCATCGGCTCTTTTATTTGCTTCGATCACCTCCGATCTGGCCACTTCATGTTCATTAGCCAAGCTTGCTTTATCAGAAATGGCCAAATCTAATTGATGCTGAAGCTCTATCATCTTCTCGATCAGCCACGAGGAATTTTCTTTCGTAGATCGAAGTTGGGCTTCAGATAACTCCAATTAAGCTTGAGCGGCTTCCTTTTTCGAGGCAAGGATATCCATACTCTTTTTAAATTCTTCTGCCTCGTCCAGTAGCCCATCTACCTATGAGTTAAGTCGTCTGATCTGCTCGATCCTCTGTCAAACCTGTAGAATCAGATCGTTAGTGGTTATCTCCTTCTCATCTTCACTATCATGGAAAATTTGGAATACCTACTCAGCCATCTCCTCGTGCTCTTCACGAGCTGCTGTCAAATCTGCTCGAAGGTTTTCACTAAGGAACTTGTAAGAGTCACTCTTCTCAGTGAGGCTCCAAACCTCAACATCGTGCTCCTCTCGGATTCGAAGAAAGGCCTCGTGATGCAACACCGAAGCCTATAAACAGAAGGAAAAACATTAGAATTACCTACAATTCTAAGTATAAAACAGCAAAGGTGCCATCAGAGTTACCCGATTCAAAACATATTGGACCACGTTGAAAAGACAGGCGGGCCCCACCGCATTCATCACTGCTTGGTCCTCTTTGGTCACCAAGGACCGAAGGTAACTAGCAATCCCTATAGGGTGAGAAACAATTCAGGTATCCTCAGGTACGGAGAGCACTATCTTCCGCCTACAGTCGGGATCGATGCTCGGGACTGGGAATCGGTCCATCAGTTTGTGAACTCATGAAGGCTAAGCAGGACTGACCATGATGTTTTCTTGGGTATTGGCATTTCACCAAAATTGGTAACCTCCTTCGAGGCAGCTGACTCGAGCCCCTCCAGACAATCGTTGATATCGGTCGACTCCTGAATGCCCTCATAGGACCGACCTTCCAACATGCTGGCCTCTCGAATCATGGCATCTGAAATCTTAGGAGATCCACTAATATCAACTATCCCGAGCTCATCCCTCGAAATATCTTCTACTGCCCAAGAAGTCCTACCCTCGGTCTCCCCTTCAATCATCTTAGCTCGAGAAGGGATAGTCTCGACTTCTTCTTGTTCTGGGATTATGTCCAGGATTCCCTGATTTGCTTCCGCCAAATCGGAAGACTGTTGAATCACAACATTAGCCCGTACGCAGGCTAAATCCTCTTCTCCTTCTTGGGGCTCGTCCCTTAATTGGCGGACCACTTCCGAAGGCATGACACCGGAACCCTCCTTTGGCTTGCGAGATCTCTTAGCCGGTTTTTTCTTTTCCAAGCTCGGGGAGCTCGGTACATTATTTCTCTTCCTTTCTTTAACCTGCTTTGGGGCAGGAACCTCTTCATCATCAGATGAGGGCCTCATGGCTACATCCTTCCCGAGTCCTACAAGAAAAATGGGAATAAGCAAAATGAGAAGAACAAATAACAGACAAATCAAGAAAGAGACTTACCATAACTACGGGCCTCCCATCGACCCCTTGATAATTCGACCCAAGCACGCTCGGGATACGGTCTCTGCAGCACCAGACCTTCAATCCATTGTTTAAGATCTCGAATCAATTCCGGCATCTGAGCTATGGTTGTGACAAGAAACGAAAAATAGATCAACAAAATGAAAGGCAGTCACAGAATTAAAACGAACAAAGGGAAACGTTTACTCACGGTTCGTATTCCATTTCTCAGGAAACGACAAGTTGTCGACAGGGATCAGGTCCGAGGTTTTGATTTGGACAAAACGGCCCATCTAACCCCGATCGCGAGTCTCATCAATACTTGAGAATGCCGCTTTGTTTGCTCGGCGAGCAAGCTTGATTAACCCTCTTCGGTAAATTCAGGGACTATAAAGGTGCATAAGGTAATCGAGGGTGAAGATACGCCCCTCGATCTTGCTCGAGAAAAATCGGAGAAGAATCACTATCGTCCAAAAGGAAGGATGGATCTGACCAAGGGTCACATCGTACCTCTTACAAAAGGCGACGATGACGGGGTCTAGAGGATCCAACGTGAAAGGATAAGTGTAAACACTTAAGAACCCTTCCAAGTGGGTGGTAATTGATTCGTCAGGTGATGGGACTACTACGAGCTTATTGTCCCAGTTGATTCTTGTATGACTTTCTTGAGAACTCTCGTGGTAACCGAACAATGGTACCTCGACATCGTCTCACATCGGCCCGTTACCAGAGAAGGCGTTTCAATTTTAAAATCACCTACAGTTGAACACCCCACCGGAATGAATTTCTTAGGGTGAGGCTCCTCCACATCTTCTCCACCGGTGGGCCAAGATGAAGAAGCGACCTCTTTTTGCGGAAAGGGTTTAGACGTTTTTGCCATCTATAATTTTGTGGACGAAGATCGGAAGTATTTGGTGTTTAGAGAAGGAATTTGCAATGAAAATCACAAATTTCCAGACCAAAAACTCAGAAGATGCGAAAAGGAACTTAGGAGATTTGATGATCTGAAAGTGAGAAATGGTGAAGAGAGGGGTTATTTATAGATTGGCAATGACAGTTCAATCTCAGTAGTGGCCGACCGTTATCTGACATGCATTTAATGCTTTGGTAACTGAACCGATAGGACAGCTATGACGTACGTCATGGTCGGGCTCGATGCAAACGTCACTGTATATCCAGTCAAGCCGTTCAAAAATCATGTCGTTTCTCGCCACATTCTTCCCGAGAAATGAGGGGACTATCTGTATACGGTCAAACCGGTTTCGTCCTTCGTACAATTAGTCAACATTGGAACATAGTGGACCGAGGAGCATTTTCGTAATATCATGATGAGATATTAAGCCAGGTCATCGAGCTCGTGTTTTAGGAACCGATCGAATTCCGAGCTCAAAGTCATTGTCGAGCTCGAGCCAATATCGAGCTATGATGTGAAGCGGAGTTATCGAGCTTAAGAGCCAGAGACCAACCAATACCAAGCCCAAGTTATTACCGGGCCCCGAGTCAAATTCGAGCTCAAGTCAATATCGAGTCCGATCAAGATCGAGCCAAAGTACAAGAGTCGTTACAGCTGCACTAAGGGAGAAAATCTCGGCGGGAATCAAGGAAAAGCTAATCTATCATGAGTTCCCCACTATGTATTTTTAATTATTTTTAAAGTAGGATCTCTCCACTATAAGAAGGATGGCTATTATTTATGTAAGGGGGGATCATCAAGGCATTGATACAATATAACTAAGATATTATTGAGACACTCTCATTTTGGGGAGATTATCCTTTTGAGCTTTATACATTGATTCATCTAGCTTATCCATAAATCATTCTCCATTCAACTTGGTTTGTATTTCATTTTTTATAGTCAATATTCGATATTTCTACTTACTTTTACGATTTGTGTCAAGTTATACCACGTATCCTTAGAACTACATACAAATTCAACTCTATTCATTTTTCGGGTAAACAATGTGCATCAATTGTCATGACCCAAAATCCTCTATAGCCCGTGATGGCGCCTAACGTCGCCGCCAGGCAAACCAACGGTGAATTTTCAATTTAATTACTCATTTTAATATTTTGAAATCATAAATCCCATTAAATAAATAAGGTTAAAATCTGGTACTCGGTCAAACCGTGATCCTCTTTACTAATTTCCGTATAAAGTATGAATTACAAGATAAAATGATAATAATTATGTGACTACAATAATGAACATCCACTAGAACATCCCAAAACCCGGTGTCACAATGCATGAGCATCTACTAAAAAATATAATAAAATACAACATTTGTCTCGAATACAAGTTAAACATGAGAATGTAAATAACTCTGATGGAGACTCTGTATGCTGCGGATCATAACATGAAATGCAAATTACCGTAAAGTCCCCGCAATAGCCGTACAGAAGTGTAGCATGATTACGTAAATCAACGCATACCCAATAAATATCTAGCCTAACTCCGGAGAAGTTGTGACGTGGGGTCGACAACGACATTTACTAGTGGTCCAATATATCTAGCGCAATAGAAAGTAAACAAGTATGAGACATGGTAAAAGTAAATAAATAGTGTAAACATATAGGTACATAGTACGATCCTCCTCTGAACAGTAAATACAAGCTCTCAGTTATCGGCCACCTCCTCAACCGGAGTATATATGTAAAATGATGCCCACCAGATAGATCGTCACAACTCAAATCAGGAAAACTCACGGATACGTTGGTTTCTTATCAAATATTACGCACGACTGTACCGAGGCGAATGACCCGATCCCATAAGAGCATTTAATAAATCTGCGAGGCAAACGACTCAATCCCATAAGAGTATTTATAGAAATACCGAGGCGAACGACCCGATCCCATAATAATGTATACACTGCCGAGGGTCGAAAGGCAACCATAGATGCATCTATTATACTGCAGAGGCGAACAGCCCGCTCCCATGAGAATATGATACTGCCGAGGTGAACGACCCAATCCCATTCGAATATAAAGTTTTAACGGGTCCTTGACCCCACTCACGAAAGATACGTGTGAGTTATGAAGTGTAAAGGAGCTTTTCAATGCAAACGCAGAACGCGAGAGAATTTCGTAAGGGAAAACACAATTATTTCGCGGCTAATCAAGTAGCTCGTCAAATCTCTACAATAGCGAGTCTATCACTCTACGCAAGTCTAGTCTCAGGTCGCAACGCGAAATAAGGGAATTATACAGGCAAGGATAACTCAAATAACACAACTAAAGCATGGCGTGAACCTAAGCCTACCCGGACATAATCAGAAACTCTAGCATACGCACGAACACTCGTCACCTCATACGTGCACAACTCCCACAACATGTAACATACAACAAGAATAGCACCTGCATGGTAAATTCCCCCTCACAGGGTTGGACATGAGACTTACCTCGCATTGAAGTTCCATAACTGGCTCCAACGCCTCTCTAGTTCCTCAAACCAATGCTCATCGGCCCAAAACTAGTCAAATAATTTGCAAATCAATCAAAAATATACTCAAATGCTTATAATTAATCACTTTATAACAATTCCAAACTCCGCTCGAAAAGTCAATAAAGTCAACCCTTGGGCCCACATATCCGGATTCCGAAAATATTCGAAGATAAACTTTACCCATAACATTACGAACTCATATATATGATTTATTCCTAATTCCATTTCCAAAATCATGGTCAAAATCCAAAATTATAATTTTAAGGTTTTTCTTCAAAATCCCATAATTTTCCATGTTAACTCCTTATGAAATCCATGTAATTATCTTACAATGTGTGAGAATTACTTACCTTGCAATAGATGATAAAAATCTCCCCTTGAAGTTCTCAAAAAATCGCCCAAACCAAGAGAGAAATGAGTGAAATGAGCAAAATTCTGACTTAAAACAATCTACCCAGGCCTTGTCCTCTTCGCGACCGCGGAAATACCTTTGCGATCGCGAATTCCAAAATTCACTGCCCTCAAAAATGGCCTACGCGAACGCAGACAACCAGTCACGAACGCGATGTTCTGCAACCCAAACCTGCGCGATCGCAATGAACATTGCGTGGAAATTCTCAGGCCTTCCCTTCCCTCTTCGCGAACGCGTCTCCTCTCACACGTTCGCGTAGCACAACCCTTCCAAGCTTCGCGATCGCAGCTTTAATTTCGCGAACGGGTAGAGAAAATGCTCACCCTCTAAACTTGACCTTTCGCGATAGCGGAAGAGGAAACCAGATGCCCAGAAACCAGCAACAGCAATCATCCAAACTTGGTCCGAAACCATCCCGAAACACACTAGAGACCCCCAGAACCCTGTCCAATCACACCGACCAGTCCTAAAATATAATACGAACCCGCTCGAGGCATCAAATCACATCAACAACATCAAAACTACGAATCGACGATCGAAGCCTTCTTTCAACTTTCAAACATTTAAACTTCGATGAACGCATCCGAATTATACTTAAACATCCTGGAATGACGCCAAACTTTACGCACAACTCACAAATTACGATACGAACCTATTCCAAGGCTCGGAA
Source organism: Nicotiana tabacum (assembly GCF_000715075.1). Taxonomy (NCBI): domain Eukaryota; kingdom Viridiplantae; phylum Streptophyta; class Magnoliopsida; order Solanales; family Solanaceae; genus Nicotiana; species Nicotiana tabacum. The sequence goes on along the minus strand of NC_134088.1, from coordinate 79,027,964 downwards.
CTCCAAACAAACATCGATAACATAAAAATTTACTTTTTTATTTTTATTTTTTTTAAACCCCTCACAAATCAGGAGGATCTATAGTGTTTCCATACTTTTCCTCCAGCGTGACTCGAATCCATGACCTAACGGTCGTGGGTGGAGGTGCTTTTATCAACTGAGCAAGCCTCACTTGTCAAATTCACTTCAAATCAAACTTAAGAAATTCTTACACTTTCAAAATGCCAACCTTCCATGATTAGCGCCGAAATACTCCCGGGCGACCCGATACCCAACCCGAACATACACGCCCAAGTCCAGAATCATCATACGAACCTATTGAACCTTCAAATCCTGATTCCGTGATCGTTTACTCAAGAGTCAAACCTTAGTCAACTCTTCCAACTTAAAGCTTCTAAATGAGAATTTTCTATCCGAATCAACTCCGATTCTCCTGAAATTCAATTCCTACTATGCGTACAAGTCATAATACATGAAGTGAAGCTACCCAAGGCTTCAAACCGCCGAACAACGCGTTAGAGTTCAAAACGACCGGTCGGGACGTTACATCAATATCCAACAAACTATATTAATCAAACATCCTTCAAATACAATCCAAATCTCCAAACAGAGCAAATCCCCAACCTCCAAATATTAAAGAAATAAACTAAAATGTAGACCACTAACACAAATAAACCAAAATATACAATAAAAAGCAATCATTAACGGAAAAAAGCGAAAATGTTCGAAACATTAATTTATTTAATCTTTGTCATACAATTTCCTCTAAACATAATAAGCTATATGGGTTAGTGGTCGAATCAAAACTGCTGAAAACCTTATGTTACATTATGCTCACTTCATTTCAAATTAAAAGTTCAATCATTAAATCCATGAAAAATATTTTCGACTTTCTTAACAGAGATATATTTCAAAGCATATTGTCTGTAAATGTAATTAATAGTAATTTCCTTTATCTTTCTCATATATGATACATTATCACTACTTTAATACAACTAGGTTTCACTTATCACGTAGCTTAACCGATAGAATATTAATAATAAGCAAGCAGTTATTAAACACATCAAGAAACAGATCTAAGGTTACGTCAAAATTGTTATCTTTGCACGTAAGACTTTGCATGCAAAGTTATATATCCCCTGCAATTCCTTAATCTATATTTGCAAGCTTTTGGGAAATTAAGGCTGTTAGCAAGAACTAAGAGAGACAAAAAGAGAAGGTCAAGAAAAGGAAATAAATTAAAAGCAATACTTAATTAGCCGCAATGGCAGAATCTTTCCCAATGAAGGGTGGTGAAGGTGCCTACAGCTACACCAAAAAACCCTATTGCAGGTAAGTTTAACCATTTTATGCCATTCGGATACTTTGTTAAACCACTGTTTTTTTTCCTTTTTAATACAGCTTTTTATCACCATTAAGAATTTTTCAATCAAGCTTTCGAATGTACTACTCCGTTCCAATAACTTACAGAAATTGGAGTGTGAGTGCTTATTTCCTTATTTCCTTTTTTTTAATAAATAGAAATAATACTCTAATTGTCACGACCCGAAATTTTTTACCGACGGAATTGTGATGGCGCCTAACATTCCACTTGCTAGGCAAGCCAACGTTAGAGAATTATTAAACCAATTTCTTATTTTCATTCAGTAATTAACAATAATTAACTAAGATGAAATATAATAAGTGCGGAATATCATAAAACTGTATTAATTACTACCACCCGGATCTGGAGTCACAATTCACGAGCATTTTAGAATTTACTACAAGTAATAGTCTGAAAGAAATACAATATCTTAATGAAAGAAACAGTAGAAAAGAAAAGATAGACGGGGACTTCAAGGTCTATGAACGCCGACAGATCTAACTTGAGTCTCCGGACAGCGAACCAATAGCGAAATCTCGATCAACCCGAGCCGGTAACAAAATCTGCACAGAAAGTGCAGAGTGCAGTATCAGTATAACCGACCCCATGTACTGGTAAGTGTCGAGCCTAACCTCGGCGAAGTAGTAACGAGGCTAGGACAAGACACCCACATATAACCTGAACAGTATAATCATGCTAGTGACAACAATAGTTAATAAAGAAATAACGCAGAAATAATGGGAAGGGAACATACAGTGGGGGAAAATACAATATAAAGAGTGAGAATAATGAAAAGACAGAATTAAACTGAAAATCCTTAAACGAATTGAGCAAATAAAACAGAAAGGGAAAACTGCACGGCATCATCCTTCGTATTTTTACTCTCAACCTCACCAAATAAATAAATAGAACGGCACGACATCACCCTTCGTGCTTTTACTCTCAACCTCACCAAATAAATAAATAGAACGACACGACATCTCCCTTCGTGCTTTTACTCTCATAATATACACAGCATCACCCTTCGTGCTTTACACTCTTCCTCACAATATAAATAATGCATGCACGTCATCACCCTTCGTGCTTTACAATCCTCCTCACAAATAACCGAATCAATAATAACGGATAGAAAAGAGTATCACAAAGAAATCAATACTTTACCCATAATCAATAGCACAATGTAACCACAATCTTGAATCAATATTCGAAAGTTACCAAATCGCAGTGAAACCAGATATAAGTCACCCAACATATCAAATAACCCGCTAAGCATGGATAGTAGAATTTAAGGCTACAAAATAGATAAGAATAAAATTTCACTCGCAGGCTATGACTCGACAACGACGCATAGATGCTAGTCACCTCACCTATACATCGTATTTAACAACCAAACATGTAGCAAATAAACACATAATACCTATTTTCTCAAGCCAAAGTTAGACACGACACTTACCTCGCTATAAAGGCCACTTAATTCTTAATCACAACTTTTCCTTTGGAATTCACCTTCAAACCACTCGTATATATTCAAAAATGACTCAATAATATCAAATATTGCTAAAGGAATCCATTATATTGTATAAATTAAATTTCCCAAAATTTCCTCCAAAAAGTCAAAAAATCGACCCCGGGACCGCTTGGTCAAAATCCGAAGTTCGGACCAAAATCCATTTACCTATTCACCCCCGAGCCTGAATATGTAGTTAGTTTTGGAATCCGATCACAAATTGAGGTCTAAATCACCAAATTTTTGAAATTCCTAGTTTCTACCCTAACCCCTAATTCTACCATGAAAACTCTAGATTTTAGGTTGATAATTCAAGAAATGTAATGGGTAATTGAAAGAAAATAATTTAGAATCACTTACCAATACTTTGGGGAAGAAATGGCTCTTAAAAAATCCCTTCACACCGTTTGATTTTTGAGAAAAATAAAATTTTGGCTAAATCCCGTGTTTGGATTCTGTTAAGTGCTGGGCGACAGTGTTCATAACGTTAGCGAGAGCACTATCGCGTTCATGAAGAGTATAGGCTGCCAAGCATGTGTGTTCGCGAGATCGTGTGTGCGTTCGCATAGGCTACCCCCCACCCCCCATCCTTCGTGTTCGCGAGACATTGCTCGCGTTCGTGATGAAGGAACGATCGACTCTTCCCAGGTGTGTCTAACACTACACGTTCGCGAGGAGCTGGTCCCTTTCGTGAAGGGTAACGCCCCCATCACTTCGCTTTCGCGACTAAGCCTTCGCGTTCGTGAAGAAGAAAATTTCATCTGCCCAGTTTACTCTTCGCGTTCGCGAGAGTACCTTCCCGAACGCGAAGAAGTACCTGCCAGAACACCTGCTCCAACAAAATACCAGATTTTCAAAGTCCAAAACATCCTGCGGCCTACCCGAAACTCACCCGAGCCCTCGGGGCTCCAAACCAAACATGTACACAAGTCTAAAAATATCATACGGACCTGCTCACGCGATCGAATTGCCAAAGTAACACCTAAAACTCCGATTTTAGCACCAAATCAAATGAAATTCTCAAGAACACTTTAAAAAATTTTATTTTCTCAACTGGACGTCCGAATCACGTCAAATTAACTCCGTTTCTCACCAAATTTCACAGACAAGTCTTAAATATGATAATTAACCTGTATCGGGCTCCAGAACTAAAATACGGACCCGATACTAACAATGTCAAACATAAATCAATTCTAAAAATAAATAATTTCCAGACTTTTAATTTTTCATAAAAAATTCATAACTCAAGCTAGGGACCTCCGAATTCGATTTCGGGCATACGCCCATGTTCCTTAATTCGATACAGACCCACCGGGACCGTCAAAATATAGATCCGGGCTCATTTACCAAAAATGTTGACCGAAGTCAACTAAAATCAACCTTTTAAGGCATAAATTCTTATTTTCATAAATTTTCAACATAAAAACTTTCTAGAAACCTGCCTGGACTGTGCACGTAAATTGAGGAGGGTAAAAATGAGATTTTTAAGGCTTAAAAGCGCAAATTTGAGTTCTAAAACATAAGATGACCTTTTGGGTCATCACATTCTCCACACTAAAACAACCGCTCGTCCTCGAATGGACATAGAAAAGTACCTGGGCTGGTGAAAAGGTGGGGATATCTACTCCGCATATCGGACTCGGACTCCCAAGTAGCTGCCTCAATAGGCTGACCTCTCCACTATACTCGAACTGAAGGGTAACTCTTTGATCTCAACTGGCGAACTTGCCGAGCTAAAATAGCCACTGGCTCCTCCTCGTAAGTCAAATCCTTGTCCAACTGGACAGAGCTGAAATCTAACACATAGGACGAATCGCAGTGATACTTTCAAAGCATGGACACGTGGAATACCGGATGAACAGCTGCTAAACTAGGTGGCAACGCAAGCCTGTAAGCCACCTCTCCCACTCTCTCCAGAATCTCAAAAGATCTGATATACCTAGGGCTCAACTTGCCCTTCTTTCCGAACCTCATTACACCCTTCATGGGTGATACTCGAAGTAACACTCTCTCTCCGACCATGAATGCAACATCACGAACTCTACGGTCGGCATAACTCTTCTGCCTGGACTGAGCTGTGCGAAGTCGATCCTGAATAATCTTGACCTTATCCAAGGCATCCTTTACTAAGTCTATGCCCAACAACCGAGCCTCTCCCGGCTCGAACCACCCAACTGGCGACCGACACCGCCTACCATATAATGTCTTATAGGGAGCCATCTGAATGCTCGACTGGTAACTGTTATTGTAGGCGAACTCTGCAATAGTCAAGAACTAATCCCAAGAACCTCCAAAGTCTATGACACAAGCGCAGAGCATATCCTCCAAGATCTGAATAGTACGCTCGGACTGCCTGTCCGTCTGAGGATGGAATGTTGTGCTCAACTCAACCCGCATACCCAACTCACATTGTATTGCCCTCTAAAAGTCCGAGGTAAACTACATACCTGGATCATAAATAATAGACACGGGCACACCGTGAAGACGGACGATCTCCCGAATATAAATCTCTGCTAACCGCTCCGAGGAATAGGTAACTACCACCGAAATGAAATGCGCTGACTTAGTCAGCCTGTCCAGAATGACCCAAACTGCATCGAACTTCCTCCGAGTCCGTGGGAGTCCAACAACAAAATCCATAGTGATACGCTCCCACTTCCGCTCAGGAATATCTAACCTCGGAAGTAAACCGCTAGGTCTCTGATTCTCACACTTTACCTGCTGGCAATTTAGGCACCGAGCTACATAGGCAACTATGTCCTTCTCCATTCGCCTCCACCAATAATGTTGTCTCAAGTCCTGATACATCTTGGCGGTGCCCGGATGAATAGAATAGCGAGAATTGTGGGCCTCCTCAAGAATCAACTCATGAAGTTCATCAATATTAGGCACACAAATACGACCTTACATCCTCAAAACTCCGTCATCTCCAACAGTAACCTGCTTGGCACCACCATGCCGCACTGTGTCTCTAAGGACAAGTAGATGAGGATCGTTATCCTGTCGATCTCTGATGTGCTCAAACAAAGAAGACCGTGCAACTGTACAAGCTAGAACACGACTGAGCTAAGAAACATCTAACCTCACGAACTGGTTGGCCAGGGCCTGAACCTCCAATGCTAGTGGTCTCTCACCAACTAGAATATAAGCAAGGCTGCCCATACTCACTGCTTTTCTACTCAATGCATCGGCCACCATATTGGCCTTTCCCAGATAGTACAATATAGTGATATCATAGTCTTTCAATAGCTCCAGCCACCTCCTCTGCCTCAAATTGAGTTCCTTCTGCTTGAACAAATACTGCAAGCTCCGATGATCAGTGAATACCTCACATGGCACACCGTAATTATAGTGCCTCCAAATCTTCAGTGCGTGAACAATGACTTCCAGCTCTAGATCATTAACAGGGTAATTTTTCTCGTAAACCTTCAGCTGCCGCGAAGCATATGCAATAACCTTGCCACCCTGCAACAACATCGCACCCAGACTAATATGAGATGCGTCACAATATACTCTATAAGATCCTGAACCTATAGGTAACACCAATACAGGTGTCGTAGTCAAAGCTGTCTTGAGCTTCTGAAAGCTCGCTTCACACTCGTCTTATCACCTGAACGGGGCACCCTTCTGGGTCAATCTGGTCAACGGGGCTGCTATGGATGAAAACCCCTCTACAAATCGACAATAATAGCCCGCCAAACCCAGGAAACTACAGATCTATGTAATTGATGTGGGTCTAGGCCAATTCTGAACTTCCTCAATCTTCTTAGGATCCACCTGAATACCCTCTACTGATACAACGTGACCCAAGAAAGCAACTGAACTCAACCAAAACTCACATTTTGAGAACTTAGCATATAACTGGTTGTCTTTCAAAGTCTGAAGAATGATCTGAAAGTGCTGCTCATGCTCCTCTCGACTGTGGGAGTAGATCAAGATATCATCAATAAACACAACCACAAAGGAATCCAAGTAGGGTTTGAACACCCAGTTCATCAAATCCAT